>NC_140165.1:88642845-89267215 GCF_963971535.1 Notolepis coatsorum | reverse complement strand
AGAGAGAGAGAGGAGAGAGAGAGAGAGAGAGAGAGAGAGAGAGAGAGAGAGAGAGAGGAGAGAGAGAGAGAGAGAGAGAGAGAGAGAGAGAGAGAGAGAGAGAAGAGAGAGAGAGAGAGAGAGAGAGAGAGAGAGAGAGAGAGAGAGAGAGGAGAGAGAGAGAGAGAGAGAGAGAGAGAGAGAGAGAGAGAGAGAGAGAGAGAGAGAGAGAGAGAGAGAGAGAGAGAGAAGAGAGAGAGAGAGAGAGAGAGAGAGATTTCTCCGGGGCTGGTAACGTTAACCAACCTCGTGTCGAGTGTAGTATTGTATGACCTCGACATAACGTTTAAACGTAATTTTACTCCGTTTCCATGCGGTAGCCGGCTAGCTAGCATAAGCTAACAGAGGAACGACTAGCAGTAGCTATCTAACGTTAGCTAATAGCTGTAACGTACAACGAATCAGCTGTTGATATGATGCGCCATCAGTAGACAACGTATCTTGTATTAAACTAGAGTTAGTGGTTTAATGCTTCAGTCACAAACCTCTTTCATTTCTTTGTGGAGATCCGCGTGCCGGTCCTTCAGGTGTTTTGCCATATTTGAGGTGTTGGCACCTTTCGTTGGCACTGCCCTGTAACACCGCTTGCAAATGGGCATTGTGACATCTTTACCTTTCCCTTCTGTGTTTACTTCAAAACCGAAGTTTTGTTCTGCTGTTTTCTTTATCTTTAAGTTGTGGAGGCGCTGCATCTGCCATCTTAGTTCACTCAGCTAAAATGTTTACTGAAGAGTGAAGACGCCGACGGCTCGCTCTGTGAGGGGGAGGGCTGGAGGGGGAAGCGTGCTCTGAACAGCTGGAGGGGCAAGCGTGCTCTGAACAGCGTGTCAACAAACTTCCGGTAGAACACTGCCAGCGGGTACCGATACTACAGAAAGTATCGGTATTTCGGGAAATGAGTATCGTAACTGTTTTAAATATTCAGTATCGATATTTATCGATACTTCGATATTTTTGACAACACTAGTATGTAGACACAAGTGTTCAGTATGTACAGGTTCTATGAAAGGCGCTATATAAATTTGATTTATTATTATTATATGTATAATGTTCAATGCAGAGTAGAAGTAACGATAGGTTATGAATATAAGGTTGTAGTTCTATGAATAATCAGAATACGCTCAGCGTCATCTGCACTAACCTCACTTTGTGCACAATGTACCTTTACATACCAACATTCATCTGGCCACACCCCTATCCGCTACCTTCATAAGCAGGTGTGTGGCCCCACACTCGCCTCCTTCCCAATCTTTCACCACAAGGCGAGATCAAAGGCTGCAGTGGCGTCCAGACGCAGAGTGTCACTAGTATTCATAGAACTTAGCGTTCTATATCATACTAGCTTCCGCTCAGCGTCATCTGCACAACGGGAGCTGAGCGGGAGCTTGAAGCTCGACAAATGTACCCCACTGAGGCCCCCCACAACCATCAGAACCGGGGAGGACCGAGCCCCCCCGACCCTCCCTAATGGAGGATACCCTCCCTATTGGAGGACTGGAGGGAGACGGATCCGACCGTGCGAAGAGAACTCAAGCAACTCAACGCACAGGGTGAGCAGACCGTGGCTTGACCCCACGACTACGCACAACCCACAACCCCACCAGGGAACGAACGGAAGGAACAAACCTCGTTACCGCCCCCAAAATCACGGGGTCAAGAGCAAACTCAACCCTGTGGCAAGGCCGTAGCAGCGGAGCGCGAAGGAAGACCCAGACCCACTGAAGGGACTGGATCCCCCGGAAAAAGGGGGCCCGGAGAGGTCAATGACGCCACAGCATCAAGACCTCACCAGGCGGTCACTAGGGACACCGCCCCCCACATCGCCAGCGTATTCGGACAGGGCCCCTCCAAGAGCGGGCCCTTCCCCCCACTAGCACGCCGCCTGGCACACTGACCCTGGCACACTCAGGCAGTCAGCATGGCTGTAACTCGAAGCACTCAAGAGGCTACACTACAGCGGGAGCAGGCAGCGCACCGGGGAGACGGCCACCAGAAGGGGTCGATCCCTCAATCCAGGCAGCAGGCATTTGACCCGAGCCTGGAGCACTGCGGACGAGACGGGCGCCAAAGGGGTCAACTGAAAACAGCACCCCCGGCGGAAGGGCCGTATGCTGGCATTGTTGCGCACCATGACAAAGCCTCCACCAAAAAAACCCGACCCAGAGGGGCAGAGGCAGAGAAGGCTGACACGATTGGCAGGCGTCATGAACGTGCAGGGGCACACTCAACCGGGTAACCCGGGAGTTGACTCCGCTCCAACACACCAGGGAATCAACCATCCTCTCGGTACCACATGCGGTGGTTGTTCCTATAACCCCTCAAGAAAAAACGCCAAAACACACCTGCGGGTATACACTGGCTATACCGCAGTACAAGTGTTTCAGTTAAAAAAAAAAAGGGGGGGGGGTTATCCCAGGCCTACGGGTCGACGAAACACAACTTCGGACAGGGCCCGGCCGCCTGGGAAGCACACAGGGATGCCAGAGGAGGTCCATAAGACCACCCCAACAGCCCCCCTTTCGCCATGCGTAAGAGAGGAGCGAAAATAATGGAAAACCAGCCCCTTTATGACAACGCAGGGTACAACATGTACCCAACAAAGGGTCTCCATAACGCCCAACCCTGTGACACCCGGGCCGACCCGGCATTTTCCCCCCCGAAAAAAAGCACAAGTCCCTCAGGGTACCAGAACAGAAGATCTGCGTCCCCGGCGGACAACGGGTTAACTGCATGCTCTGCATCTTCTGGCCGCCTCAGATCTACTCCTATCCAAGCTCCCGGAGGGTCATCAAAGAGAAGTCGCCTATTCTCAGTCCTTGCCCCACAATGGTGGAATGAACTACCCATCCCAGTTAGGACAGCCGAATCCCGTCCAATCT
Source organism: Notolepis coatsorum (assembly GCF_963971535.1). Taxonomy (NCBI): domain Eukaryota; kingdom Metazoa; phylum Chordata; class Actinopteri; order Aulopiformes; family Paralepididae; genus Notolepis; species Notolepis coatsorum. Next base: position 89,264,297 of record NC_140165.1, on the reverse strand, counting down.
TTCGCCGTCGACTAAAGACTCACTTCTTCAACCATTATCTGAAATGATAAAAAAAAAAAAAAAATCTAACCCTGACCAACCTTACTGACATGCACTTGTCCTAATAAACTAACCTACACTGTAACACGCAACACTTTGATGAACATTGTTACTCAGCTGATAGAGTTATACCCTTCTTGCTGTCTTGTCGCACAGAACTTGTAAGTTGCTTTGGATAAAAGCGTCAGCTAAATGACTAAATGTAAAAATGTAAACTGACATGGACCAGCGTGACCAGACTCAGTCCCGTGCCCTAATCACGGCGACATCCCCACTCCAAGAGAGGGGGTAGGTACGCGTGTCGATCTAAAACATGAAAAGAGGGCGCCACCCAGACGGTCCCATTCGTACCGCGCTCAGTGGCCCACCCCAAGGGCGTGAGACCCCTCTACCTATGTTTTGATCTATTCCGTTAACATCCCCCAGATATAAACGAGAATTCATCGAGACGTAGTAACAGTCGCTCTGAAGAGAACCTCCATCCCAGTTGCCCTATAAAACGCCGTTTTAATAACGAGCAACCAAGGCGTACCACCCCCATGTGTGATTCTTATCAGAAACACCCAGAGCCAGCACTATGTACGTGTCGAGACCCAAACACATCAATGGATAGTCTAACAAGACACCAGACATTGTTCCTCCAAGTCGCCTGGGAGAACGACAAGGAGCTGTCGTGCTTCACGTTCTTTCCTCTTTTTATTAAAAAGAAAGAACACAGACTTCTACTTCATATTTGGACATATACAGGTTGGCTAGGTTCACAGCGGCTGGGGAGCCCATGCTGAGGCCTCTGTTTTGCAAGTAGTATTTATCTTGGAATCTAAAATAATTCCTAGTTAGAACTAGGTCGGCTAAATTAACTAGCGCTTCTGTTGGGGGGAGTAATACTTCCCTCGAGTTTAAATAAAAACTCAGTGCGTCAAGCGCGTCAGCATGTGGAATGCTGGGGTAAAGACTGACTACATCTATGGTAACTAGTAAGTCTGAAGGACTAATGTTACAGGTCGAAAGCCTGTTCAAAAAAGTAGTAGTATCTTTTAAGTAGGGATGCCCCGATCGATCGGCCACCGATCGTTATCGGCCGATAATCAGTATAAATATGCGATCGGTGATCGGTGATAATGCTTTATTTTAGCCGATCGTCAAAACCGATCTCACTCGCTGAGTTCTGTCTCAGACACCGGGAGCTGCACACACTCCCACACAGTGGTGCTGCGTCTGCTCCAGCCTCTCCCGCACGCATGTAAACACGGGTCTAGTCTAGTGGGACGGGACCTCCCTGAGCTAACGTTAGCTACCGTTACAAAATGACCCAGTCAACCATTCACTTCCAGTCCAATACATGATGAGGCATTGTCTAACCGAACGGTATCTAGCCGGCCAGCTACTGATAGCTCCTGACATCAACAAACGCTCCAGCAAGTCTAGTAGAGACGTGTATGATACCTCCGCTAGCTCACGTTAGCTGACGCCAGCTCACTGTTCAAAACGAAATGTCCCACTGAACTAAATAGTTCACTGAGGCGCTGTATCAATGTTATATAGCCGGCCAGCAGTAGCCACAGATGGCTCCTGATATCAATGTTTTATAACACTCATTCGATGCATATTCGAGCTGAGGGCATGTTGTTGAATGTGATCAATAGGGTCCAGCTGCAGCTCCGGAGAATCCTGGCCGTAGCTGCAGGCTACTCGAGTATAGGGTCCAGCTGCACACACAGACAGTGGAGCTTGTTGCGTGGTGGCGATGTCTCGCAGATAATACAAGTACAAGTCTAATTATATAATATATATATTTTATAAAAAAATAAATTATCTAAAATAATTAAAAAAAAATGTAATCAAAAACGATCGGATCGGATCGGTATCGGCTGATATGGCTCACGACGATCGGTGATCGGTATCGGTGGCAAAAAACGTCATCGGGGCATCCCTACTTTTAAGTAACCACGTTGAGAAGAGGCCAAATCCTTAATATGCGCATCAATGAATTGAGAGATTTTTTCTGTGGCAGAGCCAATACCAGAAACAATAGGTCGACCAGGAGGGTTAATCAGATCCTTGTGGATCTTAGGTAAGGTGTAAATAATAGGAGTAACCGGGTACTCTACAAACATAAACTTAAATTCATTTTCTGTGATTACCTCTGCCAATCTCAGGCTTTTGAGGATTGTTTTGATTTCCGTAGAAAATCTAAACACGGGGTCTGAATTTAAAAGGGTATATAGTATACCTCAATATCGTTCAATTGTCTATTGATCTCAGATACATACGAGCTCTTATTTTGGAGCACGATACCAGAACCTTTATCGGCTTTTCTAAAAATTAAATCATCATTCTTCATGAGTTCCTTAACCCATCTTTCGCCAATGACGGATTCAGACGTCATTCCTCGCCATGCTTAATCTGCCAATGACTGATTACGCCGTCATCGAGATCAATATTTCAAATTTCTGTCATGGTATTCATATTTCACCCACGGAGCCATGACTGGTGCTGTAAATCTCCACTCAACTCTCCAGCGCTTCAATACCGCCACCTGGTGGCCGATCGGCGAGGTGCCAAACCGGAAGTGGGGGCCGGAAGTGCTTGGTGTCCCCCCCTATTCCGTCCGCCACTCGCGATCGCTCCCAGGATTCCATCTTGACACACTGGATAATCGATCCGTTGCCATAAGTCAATAAACAACATTATTTGGACGTGTAATTAGGGCTGGGCGATATGACCAAAAACGTTATCGTGATAAAATTATAAAATTATTTTCATATAATTCGATATCGATAATTATCGTCGATATAATGTCCGTCAAGTTTAATTAACTTCTTATGCTGCTGCGAATGTCTCAAGTCGAGTTGATGTCGTCATCAGTCTGCGCACGTTAGCCGACAAGCGGAGTATCTCATGACAATAAATATGACACTAAAATCAGGGCTGTACGCTAAGCTTTTTCACTAGGGGCACACTTGCCCCTAAATGAGAAATTTAGGGGCAAAAAATATTTTTTAGGGGCAAATTTTTTAATAACAATTTTACCATTATTAAAAAAAATATGTTCCTCCTGCCTCATTACTGTGGTCCTTTTATTTAACATTTAAGTGCGTTTGTTTTCAGGTTTGTATCTTTTATAATGAACCAACTGAGTGTGTAAATCACTAATAGAACAAAAACAACAAACTGTGTGTGTGTGCGCTCGCTTGTGTAGTGCTCCTTGAATGAGATCATCACAACACACACACACCATTAATCAGGAGGAGAAGAAACTCTGCATACATTTGTTTCACAATGAAAAGTGCTTTAGAAATCAAATGAATTATTATTATTGTAAATAACCTCATGAAAGGTTTATTATTTGTATGGGTAATTACCTGCTTCATATTTGTGATGTTACTGGTTTCAGTGTGTGCCTAAAGTGATCAATGTGTTGGGCCGTTTATAGAGATCTATGCCAATTAATGTTTATGTATATCCGGGACTTTTTTTTTTTATAAGAATTGAGAGGTATTTGTATATATGACCTTTATTTTGATAACTGTTGCAACGCAACCTTATTTACATTTGCGCTTTTGACAGTGAAATGTTCAGTCCAACTTAGCTCGAAGGAAAGACTAATAAAAAAGGTTTAATTGACCCGTATGAGGCTCTTACGGTAGGACTTTGATTGTTTATAGAAGTGGAATGTAATACTATGCAAAACGTGAAATAAACAGTGATTTTACCAGCAGTCATTTCATTTCATATACGGGGAACCGACAATTATTAGTATTATATTATTTGCATATCGTCTCATTATTAGATAGATAGGTTGATACTTTATTGATCCGCGGTGTCAATTTAAGTAGACAGTATTTCACGTCCTAATAGTGGGGTACTCACGTAATGCATGGCTGATCCTGAACGTTAGAAGTTTCCGTGTCCCCGTCAATCAATCATCACATCATCACGTCAATCATCATCATCTTATCATCTCTCCACATCGGACGTGGTTGTCATAAAATTGACTGATATCCATTATCCACTCCGTTGTTCTTGCGGAGCAAGAGCCATATTATTATTTAAAGGAAGCGGCTACATTCAGTTTCGTTTCGCTAGGAATTATGGGATTTGGTGTTGGATGTATAGACTACGCAGATAGGGACATGGTCTTTAATCGCACGATAGACTACAAGTTCCAAGTATATAGCGTGACCCAGATTCACTCCGCGCAAATCTTTTTTTTCACTCAGGCTATCGGTGATCGCAGTAAGTTCATTCATTGCCGACAGATTCTTTCATAGCACCACGAGCTCGCGTGAGTGGCGTCATCACACGCCTTGGATAATTTAGGAGTGAAATGCGAATGCAAGGCTTGAAAGCACTACTCGCAAGCCCGCCCCCAGATAATATTTACCAATCGCAACGGCCAATTAAAGGGGCAATTCGCGATCATATCATCGCAGCGTACAGGCCTGAAAATACTCTCTTCCGCCACAATATATTGAAACGACGTCCACTGTATATCCCACACTACCATAAACGTGGCCTCAGAATTCAAAACACACACATACTCGGCACGTAAATATATAAAACAGTGCCGTGCAAGCTAGTTATCCTAGCCAGCCTGTTGGTTCTAAGCGATGTATTCCATGACAATGTGCTAAATATGACACTAAAATACTCTCTTCCGCCACAATATATTGAAACGACGTCCACTGTATATCCCACACTACCATAAACGTGGCCTCAGAATTCAAAACACACACATACTCGGCACGTAAATATATAAAACAATGCCATGCAAGCTAATTAGCCTAGCAAGCCTTATTGTTGAGTGAGTCCTACCTCCTTCCGGGTCTCGGCCATCTCCTTCACTGATTGGTTGTTAGCTGTTGTGCGTAAGTACGTCATCACGTAACGCTGGTTGTTGTTGTGCTGAGCCGAGGCTGAACGGAGCCAAGCTTGGAAAATCGATATATCGAAACTTTGCGACCACGTTTCATGTTTATTTCGAGGAAATAATTTATCGCGATAGTTATCGTTATCGTTTTATCGCCCAGCCCTACGTGTAATGATTGTGATGTTGTTATTATTAATGAGACGATGAGCTGTATGTGTGTGTCGCTGGAATTTCCCCAAGGGGATTAATAAAGGAATATCTTATCTTATCTTATAGTATTATACAACCCGGAAATGGTTCACCTAGATCAACATCCCATAATGGCGATCTTTTTGCTCCACGCTCATCACCCAACGGTAAGAGGAAGCTGCGGTGAGTTTCAGCGTTTTTGATTATTATTAACCATACAAACTGCTCTGATATATATATATATCACCCATACTACATAAATGATGTAACGTGGGCCACGGAATTCTACACGACCCCCCCCCCCCCCTCCGGTCACCAGCAGATGATAAGTAGTAACTTCTAGAAGCACGTCCATTTGAATTTTTTTATCTGCCGTCAATCGCTATCAAACGGCATTTGATCATCTAATATATGCATAAATGGCTATAACTCACGTTCTATGAAATACTGCAGAAAACGATAAAAACATATTTATACTCTAGACCGTATTTTTGTATGAATGTGTGAATGAAAAAGTAAAACGTTCCTACACCCTGAACGATAGCTAATCGATGTTGAATGGGCCATAGTAATGTCAATTTAACAATACAATTTAAAAAGTTATAGCCCTGCAAAGTAGGTGAACATCTCCATAGACAAATAGAGCTGGCAGAGGACGGTTTAGGATGAATCAAAGTGGTGGCGGAGAATGGGTTAAGTGCTGCAGACAGACTCTGATTCAAGTACATTTGGGTAAAGATGGGCTTTGTGACTGGTCTCACATAAATTAAAGACATCATTTTGTACCAATCTGCAGAAAGTTTCAACTGAGGGAGGGTTGAGATGGGGTGTAAACAGGCTACAGGGATTAAATACTTTTCTTTTAGGAAAAAGGGAGGTATCTGGCTCTGTTACAGGCCTAGCATCAACATCAACATCATCATTTGTAGGCACATTTTCGTTAGCAACATATTGAGTTCTCTTATCAAACCCTCTGGCATAAAATGCTTTTAACTTAATGTTTCTAAAAAACTTAAATAGCTCTACCTTGGTAGTAAAAGAGTCCACCTTACGAGCCGGGTCAAACGATAAACCTTTGGAAAGGATATTGTGGTGCGGGTCACTCAATAGTGCATCAGAAATGTTGACAATATTGGAAGCAATGCTTATCTCCGGAACCACAGGTTTCTTTCTCTTGCTCCTCCTCATGTTCCTGTGGGTTCTCTCGCCGGTCGGGGAGGAAGAGGAGCGTCCTGCTCGTCGCGAAAATTAGACTGGCTTCGGAGGGGGTATCTGCCCTGGGTGGGCGCCTCGTCCGAGCTCACTGCTGTGGAGGAAGAATCAGTATGCCGTTGCCTGTCTCTGGGCTGCCAATTCAGCCTGCGGTTCCTGGAGGGAGGATGTTGGAGCCATGGGTACACCATGTGCGCTGCGTAGTCTTGCTCATCTCTTCTCCTCTTAGCTCTCTTGTGCAGCTCGATGTCGCGTTTGTATTTGTCAAGTTTCTGGTTTACTGACTCGAGCAGTTCGGTCAGTTGGTCAGGAGTTAAAATTGTTTTAATTTCGTCCTCTAACGAGGAAAGCTCCGCTCTGACCTTGGCTAATTTAGAGCCTTCTGATCTGAGTCATTGGCAGATTAAGCATGGCGAGGAATGACGTCTGAATCCGTCATTGGCGAAAGATGGGTTAAGGAACTCATGAAGAATGATGATTTAATTTTTAGAAAAGCCGATAAAGGTTCTGGTATCGTGCTCCAAAATAAGAGCTCGTATGTATCTGAGATCAATAGACAATTGAACGATATTGAGGTATACTATATACCCTTTTAAATTCAGACCCTGTGTTTAGATTTTCTACGGAAATCAAAACAATCCTCAAAAGCCTGAGATTGGCAGAGGTAATCACAGAAAATGAATTTAAGTTTATGTTTGTAGAGTACCCGGTTACTCCTATTATTTACACCTTACCTAAGATCCACAAGGATCTGATTAACCCTCCTGGTCGACCTATTGTTTCTGGTATTGGCTCTGCCACAGAAAAAATCTCTCAATTCATTGATGCGCATATTAAGGATTTGGCCTCTTCTCAACGTGGTTACTTAAAAGATACAACTTTTTTGAACAGGCTTTCGACCTGTAACATTAGTCCTTCAGACTTACTAGTTACCATAGATGTAGTCAGTCTTTACCCCAGCATTCCACATGCTGACGCGCTTGACGCACTGAGTTTTTATTTAAACTCGAGGGAAGTATTACCCCCCCCCCCCCCCCCCCCAATAGAAGCGCTAGTTAATTTAGCCGACCTAGTTCTAACTAGGAATTATTTTAGATTCCAAGATAAATACTACTTGCAAAACAGAGGCCTCAGCATGGGCTCCCCAGCCGCTGTGAACCTAGCCAACCTGTATATGTCCAAATATGAAGTAGATCATATTTTTAATAATAACCCGTTTGAGAAATTTGTCAAATCCTATTTGCGCTATATTGACGATTTGTTTTTTATTTGGTCTGGTTCATCATCTGATCTTTTTGCCTTCCTTGAGTACCTGAACACCTGTAGCGAAACGATTACGTTTACATTGAAGTTTGATATGCATAATCTACTTTTCCTCGATGTTCTGATCAAGAAAGCCCCTAATGGCATCTCATTACACACCGAGGTCTTTAAAAAGGAGACAGACCGCAACTCGTTCTTGCATTATTCCAGTTACCACACCCCAGCCTTGAAGAATAGTCTACCCTATAGCCAAATCCTTCGTTATAAGAGAATATGTGACACGGAAGACATATTTAATGCACAAGCAGAGGTTCTCCGTGGCAGTTTCCACTAGGGATGCACGATATTGATTTTTTGACACCGATACCGATAACTTTATGCTCCTCAAGCCGATACCGATAACCGATATTTATTGTATTATAATATTTTTTTTAACTGTGTATATATATATATATATATATATATATATATTTTTTTTTTATCAATTTTTTTTTTTTTATTATTATTTATAAGCTCCGACGTCATCGGTACTCGAGAAATTATGGAGGGTTTTTTTGAGGAATTTAAACGTCGCAAACTAATCTTGTTGGCAGTTTATCTCTCCTGCCTCTGTGTCTGCCTACGCGGGGAGCTCTGTGCTCTCTGCCTGCTGTGCTCTCCTCTCTTCCCCTCCCACACACACACACACACTCACTCACACACACACACACACACACAGACACGGCAGCGCAGTACAGACAGCTCTGCTCTCATAATGGCGGACAGAACGAAATGTTCAAAAGTCTGGGTCTATTTTACTAAAGTCGATGCTGACAACGCTCGTTGCCACAAGTGCAACAAGACATTTGCCAGTAATGTATAAGCGCTGGTACTTGTCAATGTGGCTGGCGGGGAGATAACGTTAGCTCCGAGTAGAGTAATGGCTGACAATCCGGAGGTAAATAAACGAACGAGAGCTTCTGATTGGTGGTAAGAAGAAGAGATGGGTGCAAGCCGTGGGACGTAATTGGCAGATCGACTGTCTGTCTCCGAATGTAACGTGACTACGTCACAGCCAAGAAAGGGAGCGCTGGATTTGTGAAAAACTCCCTGTTCCTAAACCACACGCTATCAGTTTTACCACAGTACTGGCAAAACGGGAGGAGGCTATAATAAAAACAAGCGCCCTTCATCCAAATCCACCCACACCGGATTTCTTTTAACCAAAAAATTTATTATATGTTATCGGAGCTATCAATAACGTTAACGAGTTTATCGGGATGACGTCATAATTGCTGATATCGGCCCGATAATTATCGTGCATCCCTAGTTTCCACGAAAGAGGCCGATTTGACACTCAAAGCCCTGAACAAAACCAAACAGATCGACAGGGCCACGTTGTTCACCCCCAGAAAGAAAGAAGATAACACAGACAAAGTATCTTATGTGTCTACTTACAGTCCTATCACGAGAGTATTGTCAATAAATATTGGCATATTCTGCAGTCCGACCCTCTTATAGGGGCAGCATTTCAACATTCGCCTAATTATTTTTATAAGAGACAAGCAAATCTATCTAACCTCCTAGTCAAAACTGACTTGCCCTTAAAGAAACCTTCTCATTTTATGTCTAATATCCCAGATGGAAATTTCCCCTGTCAAGCCTGTGTACAATGCCAAGGCATGATCAAAGGTAAATTTTTCACACACCCTAAAACGGGTAAAAGTATACCCGTTAAAGGACGGATTACGTGCAATTCGTCTAATCTGGTGTATTTGCTAAAATGTCTGTGTAATTTTTCTTATGTGGGTAAAACAACTAGAGCCTTTAAATCAAGAATCAGTGAACACAAATGTGCAGTGAGAAATTCAGATGTCAAGTCGTCGGTAGCTCGACATTTCGACAGTGTAAACATACCGTCAACGATCTCAAATATATGGGACTAGAGTTAGTACTCAGGCCCGCGAGAGGTGGAGACAGACACAGGTTGCTGTTGCAACGTGAATGTTATTATATCCACCTGTTCAATTGCATCGAACCTAGAGGAATGAATGAGGAGAACGTTTTAACCTGTTTCCTTTAAGCACCTTATACCTACATTATTATTTCTGGTTTAATTATGTTGTTGTTTCTAAACAAGAGGTATGTTTCTCAAGGATGCTCAATTGAGAATTTGGAACTATTTAATTAAATATGTAAAGGGGCTCAATTAGCCCTAGAAACTAAGTGCATGTTATATGTTAGATATCAAGTTTCTGGTAATTTTGTTTTGTATTTGATATATTTATATATGTATAATTTGTGGATTTATGAATGGACTCTACTTTGATAGGTCATCCCTTTGGTCACAATGCACAGGCACACCTGCGTCGTGATGTCATTTCCTGTCATGTCATTACCTGCCAGGTGTATATAACTACCATATTGACTGTATTACCATTGCTAGCCATATCACTGAAGAAGGACATAGTTCCGAAACATGTCTGTTTACAATTCAGGCTGCCATTAAAACTATTGAACCTGAGAGTGCTGGTCCGGCTATCCTGCTTTTGTTATATTCATTAGATGGGTGAAATCCTCTTTCAGTACCTCTGTGCCTGTTTTCTTAGGCAGTTAGCCTATGGTATGCGTGCCATTAGCGTTAGCCATGCTTCTAGGCCTCTTTTCTTTTGGAAAGAATGATAATAATAAAAAAAATTATAATATCTTTTTTTTCTTCTTCATTCGACTAAGAGGTTGGCAGTCGACTACGGAACCTTTCGATCGATTAGTCGACTATTCGACTAATAGGGGTCAGCCCTAGAAGCAACCCTTTCGATGTCAGTCCCTTCAGCAGTAACAAGTGTGGGAAGATCAGCTGGGAGTCTCTTCCCATTTGAGAAGAGCATAAACTTTGATTTGCCAGCATTTAACACAAGCTTAAGCTGGGTAAGATGTGACTGAACAATGTCAAAGGCAGATTGCAAGAACTCCATTGTTTGCACAACACTGGGAGATGAGCAATAAATTATGTAAAACATTTATAATAACTGTATTGTTATGTGTTTGATGTCAAGTGTTGTATGCAAGTGTTTGTAGTGCTTTTATTTCTTTTTGGACATCACAATGCCTCGTTGAGTCATGACTATAAATTTAAAATGTAATTGTTAATGATACAATTATTGTCGTATTTATTATTATTATAATTATTGAATTCAGAGGATGTCTAGAATCGATGTGAACACAATCACCAATGATTTCTCCCAAATGAAGCCCTTAACACTTTCCCCGCCAATCACATTGTACGACGGGTTTCAAGTTTATGCAAATTCTGCCAGATCACGGTGTACAACGTTATTTTGATCATATTTCATATTTTCGTCATGGTATCTATATTTCACTCACGGAGCCTTGTCTGATGCTGTGGGACTCGGCACAACTCTGCAACGCTTCAATACTGCCACCTGGTGGATGATCGGCGAGTTGCCAAACCGGAAATGCCGGTTGGATATCGGTGCGTCTCCTAAATCCGTCCGGCCACTCGTATATCGTTGCAGGACTCTAGCCACACACCGTGGATATGGATCGCTGCCATAACTCAATAATCGACATGATTTGGGCGTGTATTAGTATTATACAAACCGGAAATGGATTGCCTCGATCCCCATCAAATAACTGGGATCTGTTTGCTCCAGTATCATCGCCCAACGGTAAGAGGAGGCTGCCGTTACTTTCAGCGTTTTTGTTTATTATTATCCATACAAACTGCTCTGATCTATATATCACCCATACTACATAAATCATTTAACGACGATCACGGAATTATAAACGACCCCCCCCCCCTCCGTTCACCCGTGCATGATCAGTCATATCGTTTAGGACCATGTACAGTTGAAATTTCTAATATAGCGTGTATCGGCAACAAATGGCATTTGATAATTTATATATGCATTTATGCCTATATCTCACGTTCTAGGAATTACTGCAGAAAACGATAAAAACATTTATATTCTAGACGGTATTTTTGTATGAATGTGTGAATGAAAAAGTAAAACGTTCCTACATCTTGAACGATAGATAATCGATGTTGAATGGGCCATAGTAATGTCAATTTAGCAATACAATTAAAAAAGTTATAGCCCTGCAAAGAAGGTGAACATTTCCATAGACTTACAGTACTGGCAGAGAACGGTATAAGACGCTGAAACTCCGTGGCACTTAATGTGTTAAGAACACGGGCGCACACCAGTCTGTCCTATCTATGACTGCCTTTCCGCATACGTAATTCCTGTTCTTGGCTACAAACGAACTCTCAAAAGAAACCATTTGATCATGCCAAAATCGCCCTGAGAAGTTGAGTTATGAAGAAATGTGTCCATTGTTTGTGAAATCACGCTGTCTTGCTCCATCATGATGGCTGTCAATCATCGTCTATCCGATACTAATGTAATATACATTCAAGTCACACAAGTGGTAGTTAATGAGATCATAATGAGATGAGCGCCTCACATCACACAACCACGTGAACGTCACATTCAACCCAGATTCGGCTCAAACAAGGGACTAAACACGTTTAGCAATTATGCCACAATAATGTGGAATGCCCTACCCACAACCATAAAGGAATGTGACTCCCTACCCTCCTTCAAAACCGCTCTCAAAGAGCAGCTACGGGTGGCTGCAATTAGAAACTGGCTCCTGTAAATGTCAAAATTGAGATTAATTTAAAGGAATCCGCCAACATTACTTTACTATCACCTCCTGGTTTGGGAATAGCACCGCACAAGACCGTAGCAGACTACAGAGAGTGGCCCGTTCAGCCGAACGCACAATTGGAGGTGGGCTTCCCACTCTCCAAGACATTTACAACAAGTGTTGCATGGGTAAGGCTAAGAGAATAATCAAAGACTCCAGCCACCCAAACAACTGCCTCTTTGAACTGCTGCGGTCAGGCAAGCGATACCGGAGTCTCATGGCAAGCACAGAGAGACTCAGAAGGAGCTTCTATCCCCAGTCCATCAGGATGCTCAACGACAATAACACTGTAACAAACCATCAAATACACTCACAGCACACACATCCACATGCACACACTCACTTAAATAAACAACTCACTGCAGCACCCACATTACCCACTTTTAGACACTAACACACTTTATATTTATTGGTAAAGAGATTTGCACTACAACTCATACCTCATTACACCTTACCCTAAATTGTACCTCATCCCATTTCTGCATTGTACTGTATATTGTATGTAACTCGGTTACACATTTTTTTCTACTCTGTATTGTATATTGTATATATGTATATTGAACACTTTTGTTTACGTACTTGACTTATATTTTTTTAATTTTTTTTTATCTACTTTTTCTCCCATTTTCTATTTTTCTCCCATCCCAATTTTTGTATCGTCCAATTCTACCCTCCCCTGTCTCGAACACTGTTAAGGCCATGCCTCCCACAGGCCGCCTGCAATGTGGACGAAGCTTTGCATCACGTGTCCCCTCCGGTACTCGAGGAGGCAGCCGTCGCATCTTTTCACCTGCACAGCGCGATCTCTCAGCGGCGGGGGTCTGCGTGGGAGGGACACACCACCCCCGTTGCTTCCTGATTCTACTGTGCAGGCGCACCAACCGACCTGTAGGAGTCGCTGTCCACAATGTCCGATCCCCACCCACCAGCTTCCCACCCCCTAATACTGCCAATTGTATTAGTATGAACGACCAGCCAAGCTGGTAGCAATGCAGAGAGCTGGGCTCGAACCCATCATTAGTGGCGAGCGCCTTGCCCACTGCGCCACTTAGCCGCCCTCTATTTATTTTTGTATCTACTTTTTCTCCTTATTTTTCTATTTTTCTCCCATCCCAATTTCGTAATTCCAATTCTCCCCTCCCCTGTCTTGAACGTTGCTAGACTATGCCTCCCACTGGTCGGCTGTAGTGAGGATAGAAGCCTTGCATCACGTGTCCCCTCCGGTACACGAGGAGGCAGCCTGTCGCAGCTTTTCACCAGACCGCTTGAACTCTCAGTGGCGAGGAGTAACACGTGGGAGGCTCACGCTGCCCCCGATACTTCCTGTCTCTGCTGAACAGGCGTCACCCAACCGACCTGTAGGAGTCGCTGTCCACAACGTCCAATCCCCACCCACCGGCTTTCCCACTCTCTAACACTGCCAATTGTGTTAGTATGACGGCCGGCCAAGCCGGAAGCAACGCCGAGAGCTAGGCTCGTTACCAGCATATCTTGTGTTAGTGGCGAGTGCCTTGCCCACTGCGCCACCCAGCCACACCACTTGACTTCTATTTTATACTTATTTTATACTTATCTATTTTTTATCTAGCACACTCTCGGGAGCAAAACAGAAAGAAGCATTTCATATAAAAGTATTCTGTATTTTTGTATGACAACTAATAAAGAAACTTGAACTTGAAACTTGAAACATTATGTGAAATTGTCCTCTACCATCTGGTGGCGGCTGCTGACCAAATTTTTTGGTGAAGCACAAATTATTATATTATATATTAAATTATATTTTAAAAATGTGTGTCAGTGGACACAGATGAAAACATATTAACATTAGGTGACGGCGCACCTGACCAGACACGGATGCAAAAAATTACACATTCGGTGACGGCGCACCTGACCAGACACGGATGCAAAAAATTACATATTCGGTGACGGCACACCTGACCAGACAGATGAAAACATATTAGGTGATGTGTGACGGCACACCTAACCAGACACAGATCAAAACATATTAGGTGACAGCGCACCTGACCAGATCAAAACATATTAGGTGACAGCGCACCTGACCAGATCAAAATATATTAGGTGACAGCGCACCTGACCAGATCAAAACATATTAGGTGAAGGTGACAAGGAAAAGGAAAGATGAAATTACCTACCTGGGTTCCATCCTAGAGGCAAATCTTTCCTGTGACAAAATGGGATCCAATGTAATAAAACTAAGTCAACCAACGAACTAGATTCCTGTACCGGATCTCCTCTCTGGTAAACAAGAATACCTTGAAGACTCTTAACAGGAGCACTCATTCAAGGGTACTACGACTATGCTTGCACCTCATGGTACCAAAGCACCTCAAAGGCACTAAAAACAAGATTACAAACATCACAAAACAAACTGGTCAGACTACTGCTTGACCTTACTCCTAAAACCCACCTCACCCCTGCCCATTTTGACAACCTAGGATGGTTTAGAGTAGACGACAGAGTACAGCAACTTGCAATGAGCCTGGTCTACAAGATACACTACACCACTAAGATACCCATGTGCATGTCGAAATACTTCCCAAAGGTCAGTGAATACCACGACCACAACACCAGAGGGAGTTCCACAAATCATGTTCAACCCAGATAAAATCATTTAAAAAGTTTAAAAAATATATATATATATTTAATAACTTTTTTTTATAAAAAAAAAAACATAACTTAGAAATGAGATTGCATAGGTCTATGAATCGAGATCGCGATTTTGTTTAGATTAATTGCCCAGCCCTACTGTGTACAGTAAGTTAGCTTGGTGATCATCATTGTGATGTAATATAAGCTAAGCTAAAGGTAGCTAACAAATTGGCTAGCTACTGTTAGCATACAAGCTTTTACAAACACTGTACTTACTTTTACCTCAACTTTTTTTCTGATCCAGATGCATAAGTCCTCCATGTTGCTGATTTATACTTCGGTCCTTTGGTGCAAAGTTTCTTTTAGCCTACAGTGCTACTGCCTACACAGTAATGTTACTGACTGTACAGGGCTCTCCAAGCCCTCTCAAAGCAGGAAATGGTTGGATAGGAAATGGTGTTCTCGGATTGGTGTAAAAAGAAAAAGTGTCAGTACTGTCAATCATTCAAGCCCCATTCAAATGAATGAGTGAGTCTAAGCCTAACGGGTGTGCACTTAGACCAGTTACTGTCCAATCAAAGGTGCTATTTTGCTGCCATTCACTTACATTAGCTAGTGAGGCACTTGAGGAATGTGCCTCACTACTAGCCAATGTAAGTGATTGGGAGCTGTGTATCACTTGAAAAAAATTTTTAAAATCACTGGAATTTTTTTTCAGAGGAAAACATTTCTAAAAAAAAGTATGTATATTAATAATAATATATATATATATATATATATATATATAATTTTTTTGTATACTAGTGAAGTACTGCCTCACTAGTAGTCATGCAATAACCTCCACTGCTATACCGTCCTCTCCCGAGTCGGACAAGAAGATGGATACCAATTTCTTCTGTGTTCAGTAGAAAGCTATCCGGCTGCATCTAGCCTAGCCTGGCACAAATGACACAATACAGACCACTAGCCTAGCTTAACACTTGGGGAGAGGTGTTGGCCAATCGCTATAGGCTAGCCGGTCTGTAACAATGTTGCTGCCAGATGGGCCTTCTTCCTGCATGTGACTATTTTACGCATGCCCCCCCCCCCCCCCCCTTCCATTTGAACGTTGGAGATTCATGTGGGGATTAGGGATGGGAATTGATACGAGTTTATCGATACGATTCCCTTATCGGTTCCCTTGTCGATTCCTGCTTTATAGTTAAAATAAATAAATTGGAAATGCAACAGAACTAAGCTGGTTAGAATAACAACATGCAACTTGACATTTCTGATTGTCATTTATTGTTGAGCCCCCATGTCAGAAAAATACAAAAACTGTAAACATTATTTTTTTAATATAGCCTACACTTAAATAAAATAATGTATTTGAGATTCTCTTAAAATTTATTTATTTTTTGAATTTTTTTTTATTCTTAAACTAATTTAATCTATTGAATCGTAGTTACATTCAACAGGTCGTTATTCCTCTGACTTCTCTGTCTCTGGTATTTCAGAAGAGCAGTGCGCACACACACACACACACACACACACACACAGAGCTCCCTCCCCGGGCCCCTGTCCTGTAAGCTATGGGCTCGTGTTGCTACACGGACATGTTTGTATGTTGCACGGTACCTACTAGTAAACAGTCAACCCTCCGTCTCTTATTATATGTGAACTAAAGAGTACAAGGTTTACACAACAGCCCCCACCCCTTTTTTTTTTTGTACCTGTACTAACTGCTGTCAGCTGTTATCTCTCTCTGTGTGTCTGTATGAGCCTGATTAGCCAGCGCCAGCTAGCGTCAGCTAGCGTTAGGCAGCGCTAGCTCCGTGGCTGTTCTAAAGCATTCGAGTAGTTTTCAATCACTGCACTTAGAAACAGTCAAACAGTGGGAGCATTTCGGGAGCATATGACCAAAACCCAGGCAATTTAGAGCGTAAGGAATCGAATAGTCTGCCATGGCTACATGCTAACACTTATTGTTTTGAAATGCGCAACTGTCGGAAAAAGGAATCGATAGTCACGTAGGCATGCGATTCCAAGAATCGGAAAAATTAGGAACCGGCTCCCAACTGGAACCGGTTTTCGATTCCCATCCCTAGTGGGGATAGGCATTAGGCAGTGTCCTGCAAGGTGCACAGAATTTATCTAAAATAAGGCCTGTCCAACTTAACATATTTCTTGTGTTCTTTCATGAATGATGTAGGGTAAAAACTAGAAAACGCAAGTAAAGTTTCAAACTGTAGTTGGTAAAGTAATATGTTATTTTGGCCCCAGATCTACCCAGGAACATGGATGCTTCTACTGGACCGAAGGAGGAACCCAGAGACCCACAAGACTTTATACTAAACATCAAAAAAGAAGAGACTCTGGACTTTCCAGACCACAGGGATATTTCTACCAGACTGAAGGAAGAGCTCACCGATGATCAGGAGATCTGTAAGTTATCAAATCAAATCAAGATCAAATGTAAACCTTGCCTACCATCTAAAACGCACTGTTCCATGTTGTAGCCATATCAGTCTTCAGCTTGGGTGGCAGCTCCAGTAGCCTCTGTTTCTGCTCAAGGGCATGGTTTGTCATGGGGCTGCAGTTCAAGAGTCCATTGTTTCACCTAATCCTCCCCAGTAGTCGTGACACAGAGGGCAGCTTCAAGAGATCGCTGTGAGGTTGATGATGAAGTTACATGTGAGCAGCATCATCGATATTACCAGGTCGGAAATGTTGGTGTACTGTATACCTAATGCGTAACTAAGTAAAGTGAACTAATATGTGTCTGAAACATCTCATTCACGTTTGCACCTGTGTGGCTACAGTCAGTCATATAAAACGTTAGTAAGTAGTGAAGGTAACAAATGACTGATGGCTGCTGCAACCTTTTCCTTTGTCTCTTGGCATGGCACCACTTTCTGAGTAAAAAAGCAGATAGGATGATATACCTGGGCTCAAGTGTGAACCATGTATCAGAAACCTTCATTATCAATGGTGCTGTAGGGGCACAGATCTTTTGAAATTAAATAAGCTATGGACAGTTATTTGCTTCACTTGTTCAGAGTCTGCTGTACATTTAGGAAAGTGGTGCAGGATGAGTTGGATGGTGCAGGATGAGTTGGAAGGTGCAGGATGAGTTGGAAGGTGCAGGATGAGTTGGTTCATCAGAATGTTTGCTACTAGAGGTTCTTGTTCCACTTCTTTGGTCTCTGGGCGATGGTGTACGATCGGGGCATAGGATGTCTTCATAAAAGTCCTCATGTTTGTCATATTGCCAAAATACATCACTGCCATTTTGCAAAGCTTGCATATTGTGTGTCTTATCAAGCTACTTCTTCCCAGAAGTCGGTAATGCCGTTTTTAATAGATTATTTTCTTTTTCACACAAACCAATCCAGTAAAATGATTATACTCGGATGAGCATAATAAACAAAGTACTGGACTATAAATACTTAGTTACCGTCTCCCTCTGCCCCAGGTTCACCCAGCGACCTACTGATTATTAAAAAGGAACAGGAGGAGGACACACTTGACCCACCCGTGGATATTTCCTTTGAGATGAAGGAGGAGGACACGGACCAGGATATCGGTATGTTACTTTCTCCTTCTACCATTCTATCATTTATAAGACTTTGTTTATCTGAAGATCTTCTCATTCTATCATTTGTAAGATGTACTCTTTCTTCATAGCTTTATCTCTACTCATTCTTTCCCATTGTCAATCTACTGTTCACATTAGAAAATACATTTGCGCCGGCGTGATCAAGTGACGTCATTGGTTGGACGAGTTGTAGGGCGGAAACGAAGCGACATTTCCGAAGCCTTTCAACTGCTGTCGAAAGTGCAGGTTTGAAATGCCATGCTAGTTTTGATTTGGTGTTGATAGACCAAGGACAAATGGAAATATGATCATTTCAATATGATGCAAAATAAACATTTACGCGTGCGTAAAATGTGCCAGATTTTATGTTACATGCGTTTTATTTGTTTGAATATCTTCGCCTATTATTAGAATTTTTTATATTTGGGCTTTCTGTATTTTTTCACCCATCCCAATTTAGTCGTTATGCCAATTCCCTTCCTGGTCGTTGCGCGCATTGCCCCCACTGTCTGCCTGGGGAGGGTGTAGAACTACCACATGCCTCCTCCGATACATGTGGAGTCGCCAGCTGCTTATTTTTACCTGACGGGGAGGAGTTTCACTGGGGGAACGTAAGACGTGCAGAGGTTCACGCTATTTCCCCCTGATCCCCTTTGTAGGTAGGCGAGTGCTTAGTCCACTGCTCTACCCAGCCGCACTATATCTTCGCCGTTTTTGGTCATAGAATGAAACGGTAAAAAATTCCCGAATCTGCCGACTTGGCTCTACAGGTTGGATTTACAAGAGAGCTGTGGAGAAGTTTTGGTCAGACAGTAAAGACTCTATTTATAAAATCACGCTAGTTTTGTGCTGTTTTTTTTGTGCTGTTTTTACTTTTGTAAAGATGGATTATGAGGCGAGGTGAGTCCGTGTGAGGGGGATCTAAAATGTTTCCCAAATGTACAAGTTCGTATGTCGAAGATGAGGAACTTGACGACAGAGAACATACTCGGAGAGGAGTCGGACATTGATTTGATCGACGATGACGCTGAATTTGAGGACCCATCTTTTGTCCTCGACAACGAGAGGTAAGACACTTATTTTGGATGTTTAGTGCTTTTGTTTAGTTTATAACTGTTCATGAATCAAATTTAAATAATGTATTTTCTCACATGTCATTGTCTACAGCCATGATTTGCCTGGGACATCAACCAGCACAATGAGGGGGAGGGGTGGCCAAACCACATCTCAAAGTGTTGACGACCACAACAGGTAAGATAAAAAAAAAAAAAAAAAGGATTGCTTGCTTTTGTATTATTACTCAGTTTGCAGATGTTGTAAACTGTCTTTTTAACATGTGTTATTGTCATATATTATTATTACTCAGTTTGCAGACGTTGTAAACTGTCTTTTTATGTGTTATTGTCAGTTATTGCAGACATGATGAGCAGCCTGGATCTACAGGGAGACCTACAAGGAGAGGACAGCGGGCAAACCAAGCCAGGTCCAGGTCAAATGACCTAGACAGGTGAGACAAACTTATGTCTGTTTGTCTGGATGTTTATTGCTTTTTTATTATTACTCAGTTTGCAGACTTTGTACGCAATATATACAGAATGGAATGTTGAGAGCGTTTATACAGTGTGTGCAGAGTGTTGTAGTGTGATATATGAGCAATGTTTTATATGTACAATGTGTGCCATTTATGTGCAGACATGATGAGCAGCCTGGAGCTACAGTCCCGGGATGGAGGACAACCAGGCCAAGACCTCCATCCCAGGCAGCAGAGAATTACTTTAACCTGACACCCTGGAACACAGAAAGGGATCCTGACAGAGCCCCGCAAGTCAGTACGTTCATGCCCCGCAGACCACTAGGACCCCAGCTAGACCCCCACGCAGCATGCTCACCCAAGGAGCTTTTCATGCTGTATTTTTCTACTGATACGATGAAGACCCTGTGTAACAACACTAATAAGAATGCTGCCCAAAACCTAGCAATGGGGGAAAAATATAAGTGGGTTGATATTGACATTGGGGAACTCAACAAGTTCATTGGTCTCCTTATTTATACTGCACTGGTCTCACTGCCTAGTCTCCAAGACTACTGGAAAGTGACAAATATTCTGTCTGTGCCGTTCCCAAGGACTGTCATGTTCAGAGACCGATTCAGGTCAATTTTGTGGAACCTCCACCTGAGCGATCCAGAGGAGGATGTCATAAATGACGCCAACAAGGGAACACCACAGCATGACAAGCTGTTCAGAGTCAAGCCTCTGATCAATGCCATCCGTGATGCCTGCAAGGCCCATTACCACCCAAAGAAGGCCCTGTCAGTGGATGAGCGAATGGTGGCCACGAAGGCGGAAACTGGAATGACCCAGTATATGAAGGACAAGCCAATGCGATGGGGGATCAAGCTCTTCGTGCTGGCTGACTCCGATAACGGCTACACAATCAATTTCAATGTGTACATCGGCAAGTCTCACAAGCCAACAAGTGAGCATGGACTGTCGTACGATGCTGTGATGCATCTAATTCAGCCATCATACCTTGGGACTGGATATCACATCTATGTAGATAACTTCTACACCAGTCCCAAGCTGTACCATGACTTGATGGACTTGAAGTTTGGAGCCTGTGGTACCTACAGGGAGAATAGGAAAGGGTGTCCCAGGGGAGAGCAAATGCCCTCACCAAGAAGTCAGAGAGAGGCTCAGTGAGATGGATCCGAGAGGAGTCCCTGGTCTTCATCAAGTGGATGGACACACGGGAGGTGTCGGTGTGCTCCACCATCCATCCAGCGGTCTCTCCTGGTGACACGGTCCAGAGGAGAGTGAAGGGAGACGATGGACACTGGACGATGAAGGAGATTCCGTGCCCCACCCCCATCATTGCATATAACAAGCACATGGGCGGAGTCGACCTCTCGGACCAGCTGCTCTAATATTATTCCACCTACGGCAAAAATACCTGCTGGTACCACTTTGTGGATATCGCAACCACAAATGCCTACATCCTGCACTGTGAAATCAGTGAGACAAAACGGGTACAGCACATGACCCACAAGGACTTCATGACTGAGATGGTGGGCAAGCTGTGTGGAGTGGACCGCACAGGACTTCCTGTCAACAGGAAAGCTGACCATCTTCCTGTTGCCATCGCCATGCCCACAGATTACTCCGATCCCAGACAGAAAGCCACACAGGGCCGAAGGATCTGCCAACACTGCCACCTAGTGGGCAAAAGGAACCTCAGTGCATGGAAATGCAAATCCTGTGATGTAGTCCTCTGTCTGATCATTGGCAGAAACTGCTTTGAAGAGTGGCACAGTTGAGAACAAAAGGATCTACATTTCGCCTATGTTTATTACCCGTGTGTGTTAGAAAATAATTGTTTGTACATTGAATTCTGTTTACACATTTGTTTATGTACATAGGCAACCTGAGGGTGCATTTTCATTGTTTTCTAAGTTTCATTGCATTTGCTTATAGTAAAAAAAAACATTTTCTAAAACCGTTTTTGTGTTGTGCAGTATACAGTATGAAAACTGTCCGGTGGTATAGGTGAGACTGTGTTGAAAAGAATGATACCAAACATAAAACTATTTTTTAAATGTGAATTATACAATTTAAATCAAAAGTAGCCAAAACATTGAAAATAGCACAGGACTCCAGAGGGTTTTAACGTAATCTAATATTAATTTCATTACATCTGTGTCCCATCTTGTATTGTACAATAATTGTTTCCAAAAAAGAAGCAAAAAAAAAAACGTCCGGTATAAACTTCCAGTTCTCTATCTGAATACAGATACAGATTATTTTATTGGTTGAACAGATCCAGATAATGAGGTCTCTGCACACCCCTACTCTGTAGTTTCATCATATAAACTCCACATATTTACATTTTACACTATACTGCTATGCACTTTACTTTACAGTTATTTTGCAATTTGGTTAGATACCAACTTAATTTCGTTACAATACTGTACAATCACAATACAATTGAATCTAATATGGTTATTCAATGCAAGGGGTCAATCGTCAATGAGGGAACAGGGAAGTGCAGCAAGAACAATATGACTGTATCCACTAGGGACTTGGTCAACCAAATGTTGATCGATGCAGATTACTAGATTAGATTTGGCAGAAAAACACTTCAAAACAAGTACAATGTCACTTTCTGGGTCCATGTAAAGCTGTTGATGTGCTAATACTACTCATCTTACGGATTTACATATTGCATTTTCTTCCAAACAGGGCAAAGTAGTATTTTGTGGGGGTGATATCTGGTAAAAACGAATTGTGGATAGTGAAGCAGTTGCCTCTGGGATGAATTTCCTAAGAATACATACTTAGATTTTGTGGATTTAACAAAAACGTTTTAGTCATCCCTGTTTATGCTTGACTCATCCCTGTTTATGCTTGACTCCAACACAGATATCTTCCCTGACCTTCCCTCCACTCACAAACAGAAGAACAGCGACAATCCAAGGCAATGGTTTGACCAGGATGGGGCAAATGTTACTACAGAAAGACATCTCATACCCTACTCCTGTGACCAGTGTGAAAAGGGCTTCAGTACTTCATGTGAATTAAAGCGACACCAGCATGTTCATACAGGAGAGAAACCCTACTCCTGTGACCAGTGTGAAAAGGGCTTCAGTACTTCATGTGAATTAATGCGACACCAGCATGTTTGTACAGCAGGGATTACCTACTGCTGTGACCAGTGTGGAAAGTGCTTCAATCGTTTATCTAATTTAAAGAAACACCAGCGTGTTCATACAGGAGAGAAACCCTACTCTTGTGACCAGTGTGGAAAGCTCTTCAGTAGACCAGATAATTTCAAGAAACACCAGCGTCTTCATACAGGAGAGAAACCCTACTCTTGTGACCAGTGTGGAAAGTGCTTTAGTACAGCAGATAATCTAAAGCAACACCAGCGTGTTCATACAGGAGAGATTGCCTGTGAAGAGTGTGGAAAGGCCTTTACTAATTTGGATAATTTAAAGCAACACCAGCGTGTTCATACAGGAGAGAAACCATATAAATGTGATCAGTGTGGAATGAGCTTTATCAGAAAGTATAAATTTCAAATACACCAGTGTGTCTCTTCAGTAAAGCATATAATTTAAAGGAACACCAGCGTATGTTTTCATACAGGAGAGATTGCCTGTGAAGAGTGTGGAAAGGCCTTCACTAATTTGTATAATTTAAAGCAACACCAGCGTATTCATACAGGAGAGAAAGGACATAAATGTGACCAGTGTGGAAAGTGCTTCAATCATTTAACTCACTTAAAGGAACACCAGTGTGTTCATACAGGAGAGAAACCCTACTCTTGTGACCAGTGTGGAAAGTGCTTCAGTAAACCATATAATTTAAAGGAACACAGCATATTCATACAGGAGAGATTGCCTGTGAAGAGTGTGGAAAGGCCTTCACTAATTTGGATAATTTAAAGCAACACCAGCGTGTTCATACAGGAGAAACCATATAAATGTGATCAGTGTGGAATGAGCTTTATCAGAAAGTATACATTTCAAATACACCAGTGTGTCTGTTCATACATGAGAGAAAGTCTCCCCAGGAAGTGAGGAGTGTTGAAGGCACTGGAGAAGTCGAAGAACATAATCCTCACTGAGCTGCACGGCTTCTCCAGGTGTGTGTAAGCTCTGTGGAGCATATAGATGGCGTCCTCAATCTGCCTCCTGCCTGGTATACAAACTGCAGGGGGTCGAGGGAGTCATGCACCAAGGGCTTGAGGTGTTGCAGGTAGTCATTGAGGGTGCTGGATTGTCCCTTCTTGGGCACCGGGACAATGCAGGAGGTCTTCCAGAGATGGGGCAGCCTCTTGCCTTGTCAGAACATCTGTATTCATCCTTGATGAGCTGATGTTGTTTGGTTAATACGAAATCAGGATTGTGTGATGATGACCCAGAGTCGGCACTTAACACATTGGGCGCCAAGGACGAAAAAAGTCGGGTTATCTCGCCGGTGGTTGAGCGCCAATCACGAGAAAAGTCGTGTTTAATTGTTATATAGCGTTATATCGCTATATCCATTCATAATTCATCCATCCAGCCTGATGTTATCATTGGGAATGGCTCTGAGATCGCAAACGGCCAATACCGCCGCCTAACGCCTTGCGGTCGGTATTGCACATCATTGGAATCCCTCTGGCTTGGGCTGTGCATCGGTCTAAGAAGTCCTGTCCAGGTTTTCCTTTCCGGGCATGAGTAACGTTTATAACACATGGACTGGGGAGACTCGAGCACCTTGGATTCATGCGTTTTGGTTGATAAACGTTGGAAAGACGGCCGCGATCAATATTTGGAATGGCGATCAGGAATTGGATTAAACAGCGACCTCTAGGCGCTCAAAGTGTTAATAGATGTATGAGATTTGTTGATAAGCACCTCCTGAGGAAAAGTACAGTTGGGCCAAGATGTGCACCGTGGTTCTGGTGAATCGGTAGACAAAGAATACGATCATGCTTTGATGTATAAGGTAACTAAGATGAAAAAAGAAAAAAAATAGCATTTCCAACTAAAGACTAACAAAGCCAAGAATGTCTGAAAGGTTATAGAGCACACTAAAGATCATGGGTAGAAGTTCTAACACTGTTGTACATGTAGAACCCGAGGGGGTTTTCATCACTAAACCACATTAAATTATAACAACTGTTTCACAAGCAAAGTAGAGAAATTAGGGAATGGGACGAGTCCTGCAAAAAGTAGTCCTGCATCTGAGATTTTGGATGTTCAGGTGGCACTTCTTTTATTTATTTTAAGAAAATTTTATTTCTATTGTTTATAAAGATGATCCATTCAAAAAACACAAATGACAATGGATCAGGAGGTAGAGCAGGCGTCTGGTAATCCGGGTTCGATTCCTGCTCCTCCCGGGCATGGTTGCCTCCGCCGTCGGTGTGTGAATGTGTGAGTGAATGGGTCAAATGTGAGGAACAAATTGTAAAGCGCTTTGGATACAACTATACTGTAAATGCAACCATTTAGACACATAGCTCTTTCCAACTCTTACTGCCTGGTGTCGGTCTGTCACAAAGTCATGTAACCACCTGTAGGTAGAATTGCAGAGGCCCAGGTCTACCAGTTTAGACACCAGATTATTAGATTGTATGATTGTAATAAAAGTGGTGCTCTAATCAATAAACAGAATTCTTACATGTGTGTTTTTGTACTCCAGGTGTTTCAGCATGTAGAGCCAGTGATATCATCCACACATCTAGAGTATTTGACAGATAAGCTGTAGTGGGTGAATATCCAGATATATTATGATGTACGTCTGAAGCATTTCATTATTACAGTGGTTAAAGGAAAACTCCAACATTTTGGGAAATTAGCTTATTTGCCATCTACCCTGGAGTTAGACAAGAAGATGCATACCCTTTTCTTCTCTGTGCATGCAGTAGGAGTAGGAAGACGTTGGGAACTAGGCTAATGGAGAAACCCATTTCCAGTGACTGACGCTAAGCTAGGCTAACGGTGCACGTCTTCCTACTGCATGCACAGAGAAGAAAAAAGGTACTGTAAATCCTCTAATAGTGGAGGGTACTCGATTAAAGGACGGGCCTCTTATAATGGCAGAGGGTTTGATGCATGCAGACAAATAAAGGCCGGTCTCCAATATAAGGTCGCAAAAAAAAGTATTTTTTTTAATTTTTCATGCCGTGATATAGAATGAGATAAACTCTTGCCAATGCAAATCAAGTGCTGCCTCCCGCTACACTGACTATACCGTACATTAACGTTTCCCTCTGGTTGGTGTTAGCTTTAGCGCTAGCTAACGTCATAATATCTAGATCTGTGGTGTCAGCTGGATGACGTTGACTTCGTTTGCAAACGTTAACGTTCGCTATCTATATGGCGTTGGCAGGAGAGGCTGGCGTTGTCCAGTTGACACATTACAGATCATGATGCTATGATAGCGTTAGCTAAAGCTACTGCATGTTATTGATTCAACTCGATTCGACTGAGGAAGTCGAGAAGGTAGGTACCACACGCTAAATCGTCCCCGGACCCCGCAACCTAGTATAGACAGTTCCAACTTCAGTGTGTGAATTACGTTAATCCCACAATTACTCAACTGCACTCAATATTTAAATACCAATGCTAGTCTAAATAAATGTAGACAGACAATGTACGTATTAAAAATAATAATAATAATAATAATGCAATAAAAGTCTGAAAATGAAGGGATTATGTCCATGAGTGTCATTTTTAGAAATTAAGGCCTGCCTCTTATATAAGCCTCTCTCTAATAAAGGCCTGGTGCTCTTTGCAGCTGAGGTAAATAGAAGACCCGTCCTATATTTGAGGATTTACGGTATGTATCTTCTTGTCTAACTCCAGGGTAGATGGCAAATTTCCCAAAATGTTGGGAGTTTTCCTTTAAGGCTACAGGTCTAAAATCATTCAAACAGGAATGCAGGTGTTTTTTTTGGAACAGGCACAATAATGGGCTTCTTAAAACATGTAGGAACCACACAGACAACAGAAACAAGTTAAAATGAGTGCTGTCAGGCGATTAAAAAACTGTATCTAATTAATTACAGGATTTGTAATTAATTAATCGCATAACCATTTTATGCCTGATATTCTATAATCATATTTCAAATTGCATGTGTCCGGATGGCAGAATTCAGTACTGTATCTACAAAACCTTCTGTTTAATCATCTTCCATCTATTAATTTGCTTAGATTTTTCAGGTCTGGTCAATTTGAGCATAGTGTTATTCACAGTCAAAGATAAGAAAAAATGTAATTGATATTCTCATTTGGTTCATTACAATTTACTCAAGCCTATTAACAGACAGTATTTCTGACACTGGGAATACATTCCCTGAGATCCATAGAATCAGATACCAAGAACATGCAAATGGACCATATAAAAAATAACTCTGTAAATGTGTATTCTACGTTCTTATGGAATGAATGAGATACAAAAGAAATGTTATTAAATATATATATATATTTTTTTGTATTTTTTTATTATTTTTTAAACAAACATGTATATATATTTTTTTGTAATTAATTTTGAGTTAATTTTCATAACGTGATAATTTGCTGTGTAATTAATTAAAATTATATAAATTATATATGCATAGCCTACATTATGCAAAAGTAATTTGCACATAACGCAGCATGGCACAGACATGTCACACGGAGCCCCGCGCCTGCATACAGTAAACTAACTTGATCGTTAATATAACTATTTTTGATTTATCCTTTATTTATCCAGGAATGTCCCATTGAGATACAAGATCTCTTCTTCCAGGGAGTCCTGACCAACACAGCACACAACAAGTTTCAACATAAAACAGGGCATTAAACAAAAAACATACAATTCAAATATAAATACAGAGGGTCATTTGTGCAGTGGCAAGGAGCATAATCACATCAACAATAGCATCAGGTAAAACAGTTACATGTTTCATAAAGGGCTAATCGTAGCATACCTTTAAAAGCATTCACAGTAGGAAGTGCCTGTAGACAAAGTTTCACTTGCAGCGTATTCCATAAAAAGGGAGCATAGTGGGAGAATGCAGCTTTACCAAGCTCTGACTGCATCAAAGGAACATTTAACAGCATCCCATTTGCTGCTCGTCTGGTATTAAAAAAGCAAGTATAAAAGGACAGAAGTCTGGAGATATATAAGGGCAGCTTACCTAGCAATGACTTAAGGATAAAAATCAACATGTGTGATTGTCTTCTTTGGTACAAAGAGGACCATCCTAATGACTGATACAAAGTGCAGTGGTGGGTGCGAGAGCCTGCACCTGTTACAAAACGTATGGCAGTATGGTACGCAGAATCCAGCTTTTTAAGCAGGGAGGAAGGAGCATGCATATAGATTACATCGCCATAGTCTAATACAGGCAGAAAGGAACTCTGCACAATTCTCTTCCTGGCTTCAGACGGGAAACATTTCTTTAACCGGAAGAAAAAGCCCAGTTTAGGTCTAAGTTTTCTCAGTAGGTTCCCAATATGAACATCAAAGGCCATCTTTTCATCAATCCATATGCCCAGATATTTATAGGATGCTACTTTGTCAATTAATATTAATAATAATTGTATCTTTACGCTTAATGAAAACATTAAATAATATGTATAGGCCGTCGTTTTGCCTTAACACATTCCCGGCAACCACGGACAAAAGTGCATTACCGGCCAGCTCCTCGTAGGGGCGCTGTCTCGATAATGCAGTGTTCCCTGTGGCAGAACGGTGTTTTCTTTTTTTTGGATCTCGAATGGACTACGCTGTTAGCCTGTACGTTAATGCCAAGCAAGCAGTGCAAAAATGCTTCCGCATTCGTCACCGCACGCTAGTGCGGTAAAGCGCCCTTCTTTTCAGACAAATGCTACCGTGCGTGCACCGGCGGCGGCGTGCTCGCTCAGGTGCGTGCGTGCGCCGGCGTGCTCGCGCGAGGTGCCCGCGCATGCGACACGAGCGGAGCTCAATATATATAAGTCACCGCCCCTTATTCAGTATCCAACAAATAGCTCAATTGGCAAGGACACATGGCTGTGGATCCTATGGCTTGTTTGCTGGCGAGTTCGAATCCCATCGAAAATATTTTTTAACGTGATTTTTTTTTAACGTGTATTCTTTCGCCGATTAAGGTTAGGCATTGTTTCGGAGTTGGTTAAGGTTAGAACGGTTAAGTTTAGGCGCTGTTAAGGAGCTGGTTAAGGTTAGAGTTTGTCAAAGAGAATGGCAATATAATTTCTATGGTTAAGGTTAGGCATGGTTAAGGTTAAGGTTAAGGTTAGGCATTGTTTCGGAGTTGGTTAAGGTTAGAACGGTTAAGTTTAGGCGTTGTTAAGGAGCTGGTTAAGGTTAGAGTTTGTCAAAGAGAATGGCAATAGACAGCCTATTTCCGCGAAAATGAAAGGCGCATTACTGCATGCCACTACGGTAAATTTTTGCACTGCTTGCTTGGCATAAAGCTACACGCTTCCTGTTAGGGTGAATCTATGCGTGTAGCTAGCATGTAGCATGGAATACGTTTTGAGAGCTGAATTCAGTGTGCAGTAAAGGAATATAGCATCAGCCAATGGATATGGACAGATGGCAATCGATAACTGGAAAATCCTTCTTTTTCACATAAATTACACGCTGATCAGGCCTTGTTATCATACCCAACCAGGCGATCAGCGAATGTGGCTACTGAGGCTAACGCCTTTATTGGTAATCAATCATCAGAAACGACGCCCCCCCCCCCCCTTTCATGCATTCATGGTGGAACATGATATCGATCAAATGCATTTAGATTTTTTGCTATAGCTTCTGTAGGGCCGAAACGCCATTTGATTTAATGTTATTAGCGTAGCAGCCTGTATCTCGTTTTGCAGGAAATATACCAGACCAATTCCATATAACGCTTATATTCAAGACGCTATAAAATGGGAACGTATTGATGAATTTTTTTTCTTCTTTAAGCCATTTTGAAGGGACGGTTTATAGTGTCAATTGACAATGAGAATGGACAGATGGCAATAATATAAAGTATAGATTTAGCTCTACAAACAGCCTCACGCACAATGAAACCGTATTATGATATGCTGGCCTTATAGAGTGGGGCCGTCAATGTGTTATAGCCTAGATTCTCAAATGGCATTTAATGGCTATCCGCTGTGGGCTATCTCCTCGCTGACGGACCAGTATACCTTTATATCATATCATATTCCTATGTCTCCAAGGAATCGTGGGGCTCTGGGGAATAAAGGTTGGGAACCCCTGCTATAGCCTATCCTAGGCTATTTTATTTACAGTAGTCTATTTAGGATTTGTTTCCATAGCCGATCTCAGTTATGCTGTGGCTGAGATGGGTCGGGATTAATGAAGCTGATAGGAGACTGCTTCTCGGCTATAGGAATTAAAGCCACGATTGAAAATAATGTTAACAATAATACGAGAGTACAAGAACAATGAATCTCACTGCCATGTAGCCTACGCCATGTATAGCCTGCCTATGTGATCAATAAAAACGCGAACTTGAATTCCATCATCATATTTATATGTTGTGTCTGTCCACTATGTTTGTTACTTTGTTATTTTTTTCCCCCTATGTAAAGCGACCTTGGATCTCTTGAACAGGGCCATAGCCAGGGTTTAGAAATTAGGGAGGTCCATTTATTTTTTTTGGCCCAGACCGGCCCACTATAATCGGTCGGACACCACCCAGCCAGGGTTTAGAAATTAGGGAGGTCAATTTTTTTGTATACAAACTTTATTATCTAGCAATCAACTTAAGGTCAGTCACTCACAAAGTCATTTACAGGACGTGGGGGCACTTACTGGTGAGTGGCCTAAAGAGTGCACCAAAGCCCTGTGGTCTCTTATGCATTTATAATTTGGTGAATGGGCAAAATGCATACCAAAATGAGTTATACAACCCAACCTATTCATTCAAAATGCATTATCTATAATAAAAAGTCACCTGTTGTTGGTAAAAAATAATTTTACTGAAGTATTAACATATTTCTCCACTTGATTTTATTTTATTTGAAATCTTTATTTCGAACATGCAATGAATACAAACAAACAATAACAAAAGCAAAACACAACTCAATCTACATGTTTGAAAAGGAGTAGGAAGAAGTATACACTTATTTAATCCTACCCCTTTTCCACTACTCAAATGAGTGTACTATTTTAAAACATAAAAAAAGAAAAAAATATATATATATGCAAAACAAAACAAAAAAACTATATATGTAAAACATGAAAGAAATAAAATGTAAACACCCGTGAATATCAAGTCCCTTCCTCATCCCTGTACCTTGTGAACATAATTTCCTTATACATCAGTTTGAATTGTCTCGTGTTTGGACATTGCTTTAGCACCACATTTAGACTGTTCCAGACTTCTTGGCTCACTGAAAGTACACAAAATAAGGACAGGCAAAGACAGAGACACATATGAGTTAATGCAAATGTGACAAGGGAAATAGCACATACTATACTAGTTAATCTTTACACAACATGAATTACCTTTTGGAGGGCTAGTTGGATCCTCCTGTGTCCAGAGGCATCCCATCACCTGAGAACTCTCTCCTTGTCTATTGACACATTGGAGTGAACATGCATGGCATGATTGCTAATCCTGAGAGACGTTCATTGGACATACTGGCTCTGAGCCATGTTTTGAGCCTTCTCATGGCAGAGAATGACCTTTCGCAAGCACATGTTGTCACTGGGAGAGTTAGAAACAATTTCAGCATACATTGTATGTTCGGAAAGAAAGGCATGTGTGTTGCTTGCAGAGTTTCTAAAGCTGATCCAGGCAGGGCGTCATCTGAGTTGAACTTGTGTCTCCAGCGTTCTATTTCCTGTTTCACAGTATGTGGGTCAGGTAGGTCTTCTTGGTACCACTCTACCAGCTCTTCCTCTTTTTCTTTGGTCAGCTTTTTTATGTCTTTTGGTACCAGGTAAGCTGCCAGTACTGCTGGGTCATTTCTTTGGGAGAACCTGGCATCCAGTTCACTGGTGATGTGATCAAGGAAAGGATAAAAAAGATTTATCCTGTAGTGATCTTCTACTGACTCTGTGGGTACATTAGGTCTATAGTTCTGTTTCACAGACACTCTTCGTTTGACTGGGACAACGTTCACAGAGTTGGCTATGGATGAGGCTTTTTGAAAACAGCTGCTGAATGCTTGCTCACATCTCTGTGTGGCTATGACCTCACGTACATTCCTTGCTTCCTTGTATGCTGTGATGATGTCCAAGTTAGTCGACTGTAAGGTTTTGGTGAGGGGTTGCAGGAAACCCAGGACATGGTTAGTTATCACAGCAGTAATGATGGTCTCAAATGATTCCATACAATGCCGGAGATTGCAGGCCTTTCCAGAGCTTGAGGTTGGTTGTGTCTCCATGGTCTCTAAAGCAGAATGTGCAGCAGTGAATTTGTCCACAAAAGCACCTAATGTGGTTGCTCTGCTGCCCCATCTGGTGTCTGACATCAGTGGGATCCCTGCTGTCCTTGATGTGGCACCTTCTCTTCTGCACTCTTCCTGCAGGGCATCTTTCCTGGCACTTGTGGCTGAGAAGAACACAGCAATCTTTTCAACAATGACCATGGTGTTCCTCACTAAAGGAACGTCAGAAAGCAGAAATGTTCTCTCGGTTCTTCTGCCTGTTCTCCTCTCTGTTCTCTTCTCCATCATGCCTGTTCTCCTCCTCTCTGTCCACGTCTCTCTCCTCATCAACCTGGCTTGACTAGACATAAGGAGAGAGAGAGAGAGATGATTACAATTAACTGGTACATTCAGGTCCAGAATTGTTGGAATTCCCTGACAAAGATGTGCAAAAAGCTGTACAATTTAAACAATACCATACTGGTAATGAGCAAATAGTTGTTTATTCAATTAATGCATGGAGCTGTTCCATCTTATTTCATTTAGTACTACTAACTACTCAGTTCATACAGATTTCAAGCATCCAAATATCAATGATGAATATTGCATAAGGTTTACACAGTTAATAAATCACCTGTTTGTTTTATATTCATGCTCAGAGAGGAGTAATAGTTAGATATTTGTATGCATGATTTATATGGCAATTAAATCAATGGTATGCTTGTTTGTTTGGGTAGTTTGACCCGCCGGCCACTAGGGGGCAGCGTCTCATTAGTAGTGCTGATCAGCTTAGGTGACGGTCACTCAAGAGTAACGTGGGCTTATTTTAGCCAATGCGATGCTGACCAAATAACATTATCATTCATATTATTATCGACATCACCATGGCAGAGATGGCACACACAAACTACCTCAGGTTCCTCCTCCAACTCACTGTCCCTCCTCGGCCCTGCTGCCTCTGCCTGGCTAGTAGTGGCTATCTGAGGCTGTTGAACTTGTTGCACTATTATTGTGGATGATGATGTTGAAGCAGCAAACATGTCTGTAATTTTATTACATTTTTCAGCATCCACCTCTAGATTTCTGAATTTTTTCGCCCGCAATTTCTCTGCACCCCCTTTGCGCTTCTTCTGTTTCTCCATATTTCTCTCTTTTCCGCATCTGTTCACGAGAAACAGGTGAGAGAGGGGGGGGGGCTTATTAAGAGATGTGATTGGGCCGCTTGGGAGGCGGGCCAGCATAATGGGCCGCTGGGACAGGCTAGTGGGCCGGTCGTTGACAACAGAGATGTGATTATTGGGCAGGCCCAGTGTCAGTCAGTACCAAATGGGCCGCTGGGACAGGCTAGTGGGCCGGTCGTTGACCAACAGAGATGTGATTATTGGGCCGGCCCAGTGTCAGTCAGTACAAATGGGCTGCTGGGATAGGCTAGTGGGCCGGTCGTTGACCAAACAGCCCACGCGCAGGCTTGTCAGTCACTGCTGTTCTGCTCGCGCATGCTTTGAAAGCAAAGCCACCTGCATGTCCCCTGCCTGGGCAGAAGCGACCAAATAGTGCTGTAGCGATGCAGGGGGGAGTACCTTTGCCAAACATCAGACATTACCGGACATTTTTAACTCCCGAGTGTACATTTATATTGTGATATTTCTATAAAAAAGAGAAAAATTTAAAATAAAAAAAAAAAAAAATGTAATAATAATAAAAATATTTAAAATGTTTATTAGGGTACGACTTCCGGTGATGACGTCAGTGTGAGAGAGACGCTTCTGCTGTTCTCCCCAAACCCCACCGAGAAAATGTTAGTTTAAACACTACTTATAGTCAACAAAGTTTTAATCCATGGTAGAGTTGAAGTAACCCTAATAATGTCAACCAACGAGGAAAAGAAGAAGAAAGGACAAGGACGCGCCACAATTGAAACTCGCTCAGCGACAAACAAACAGGACGACGCCGACGTTGAACTTGAACCTGGCGCTGCGGGTGGCTGCGACGAGGAAAGTAAATGGGAAAACATCGCTGCCCGTGTGGTTCGCGATGTGACTGAAAAGTTAAGTGCCCTGATGGACCTAAAGCTTACTGCCCTGACTGCAACACTGGAGGGCTTTAATAGCCGACTGTCAGACAATACCAAACGCATTACAGAGGCGGAATCCCGCATCTCAGCGGCCGAGGACAACTCATCAACAATAGAAAACAGACTGAAAAAGCTGGAAAAAACAGTGACGACTTTGCAACAGCGGGCGGAAGATGCCGACAATCAAAGCCGACGTGAAAGCGTTTGTATTATGGGTTTGAAAGAGGGGACAGAGGGCACACAACCTGTTAAATTCTTCGAGACCTGGCTTCCAACTCTGCTTAATATCGATACAGAAAAAGGCAGTGTGAAGATTGACAGGTGTCGCAGGGCTGCAGGAAACATCCAGCCTGATAAAACCAGACCTGTGGTCATAAAATTTCAAACCATGCGAGATGCACAACGAATTATGACAGCAGCGCGGGCGAAAGGCGTACTGAACTACGAGGGCAATAAACTTCTGATCAGACCAGACATCTCCTATCAGACCAGGATGGAAAGACGTAAATACAACACCGTGTGTGATCAGCTCATCAAAAAAGGGATACGATTTAAAATGCGCTTCCCTTCGAGACTAACCATTACACACAACGGCGAGGACCACTCTTTCAAGACCCCACAAGAAGCGGAAGACTTTCTGAAAGAAGGGGATTAAAGGTACTGCCCACCCAACACATATCGGACTGATGGAATGCGCTCATGCAGAACGGACTGAGATCTCTCTCTCTCTCTCCTCTCTCTCTCTCTCTCTCTCTCTCTCTCTCTCTCTCTCTCTCTCTCTCTCTCTCTCTCTCTCTCTCTCGTTTTGTTGCTTTTTTTTTTTTTTTTTTTTTTTTTTCCTCCCCATTTTTTTTTTACTGGCTCACTTCACATTATACTGGTATAGGTTATTAATTATTATGTATTAAAAGACTAGTTTTTATGATTGAAATGTCCAGCTTTGATTTCAGACACAAATATTGGGGCTCCCCCCAACCCCCACAATGAGTTGGAATGGAGTAGTCCGGATAAAACTATGGCAAGCATATCTATAACCTATGGAGTGCTACAGTAGTTCATGGTTAGGATGATATTTTTTTTATAGTCACCGTAATCTCCCGGGCTCTCCCCACATTTCTTCTTTTTTTTTTCTTTTCTTTTAATTTAATTTGTATCACTTTATCTGATATGGGCTATACAGTTTCATGATATGCTTTAGTCACGTGATTTATGGTTTAAATACTCTTAACTCCTTCAGATATCAAACAATGGATTCAAAATCATGATTATAGATCAGTGGTACAACTATCTTTGTCTTATTATTATTATTATTATTATTATTATTATTATTATTATTATTATTATTATTATTATTATTATTATTATTATTATTATTATTATTATTATTATTATTATTATTATTATTATTTTTTATTATTATTATTATTATTATTATTATTTATTACACCGTATTCATGCAATTCAGACAAACAAACAGACCAATGTAACTCCAATTTGAATATATACACAAAAAAATATGATTCATTCCCATAGTTTATTATTATTATTATTATTATTATTATTTTTCTCCTGATTGCAATTTTTCCTTTAAATCCATAAGGGCCACAATATGTGGACAAAAATAATGGTAGTAATAGGTGGGGGGGATTAAACAGAAGAAAATGGTCATACTATTTTTGGTCAAATTATCGGATGCGAGTAGCCTATATTATCTTTAAATATCTGATTGAAATTACACCTACAGACAAGGAGTGAAGCTCCAGTACTGTTGGGTTTTGTAACTATTTACTACCAATTGATACGGCGGTGTGGGGATGGGGGGGGTGTGCGGAGAGGGGCCGATTTTATCACTCGATAGATTGGCCTTTTACTCCCCCGCGGCGGGACTCCTCTCAGCTTCACTGGAACGATGTTAATCATTTTAGCCCATCCATTAGGGATGGGCCGTATGTGTTTTATGTGTAACCCGTCTGTACAAGACGGCAGGGTTATTTTGTTTTATGTACTTCACCCCCTCCCCCCTCCGTTCACCTCCTCCTTATTCCAGCCATTTAGAGACCTGCCCACATTAGCCTCAATAGAAGCGTCAAAAAAAATATTGCATTACCAACAACCATACAACAACATGTATAGATTATGGCTAGTTTGAACATAATGATATGGAACACTGGTGGAATAAATAAACAACACAAACGAAAAAGCGTGCTCACACTGATGAAAAAAGAACAGGTGGACATAGCTCTGCTAAGCGAAACGCACATTTTAGAGAAAGACATAGATATGTTAGCGGACAACACATATCATAACATCAGTCACTCTTCCTTTGGAACGAGAACTCGGGGAGTAGCCATAGTCGTTAGACGGAAGTTGAATATTGAATTGAAGGGAGTATGGTCTGATGCAGATGGTCGGATAACTATAGCTAAGATTTTACATAAGAACAGAAAAATAGCGTTGGTAGCGGTATACGCCCCAAATTTATACGAAGTTAGTTTCTTCACTACACTTACCAGAGCAATGTTAGACCTTCCCGAATACTCATTTATAATCGGTGCGGATTTTAATGCCATTTGGAACCCAAGGATGGACAAATCAAACCCCTCCTTTTCCAATGAACAAAAAAATGCATCTAATGCATTAAAGGATTGGTCGAAGATTACAGGTGTAAATGACTTATGGCGTTCACTCAACCCCATGACCCGGAAGTACTCTTGTCGATCTGCGAGACATAATACATTATCCAGAATAGATTACGTTTTCACAACCCCGAGACTATTTGATAACTACGATGTGGAAATGATACCCAATGCATTGTCTGATCACTGTTATTTACTCTTAAAAGGAACATTTGGTATACTATCATCCCGAGCCCCAAGATGGCGATTTAACACGATGCTGCTTAATAACAAGGAATTCATTACACAAATCAAAGAAGCTCTTACGGTATTCCTACGGATAAATGTGAATTCGGTGCAGGACCCCAGAATATTATGGATGTCGACAAAGGGAATGATCAAGGATTTCACTGATAGCTTTTCCTCCCAAATACGCAAGAATCGATGCTCAAAACTGGCTGAACTGGAAACACTTTACTCAACGTTATTTAATTCTTTGCAATACAACAACTCGGTTCAACTGGAAAATCAAGTCAATATACTAAAAAAAGAGATTAACGCCATATACAGACAACAATCTGAATTGCAAATACGTAGCACAAGACAACAGCAGTACTCCCAAGGTTCCAAACCAAGTCACCTATTAGCTATGCGACTAAGAGTCAACGCAAAATTTGCAGATATAACTACCATTAGAGCACAACAAGGACTTGTTACAGAACCCAAAGAAATAAACACGACATTCAAAGAATTCTACTCCAACTTATACAAATCAGAAACAACCTTCGATCAAAACAAGATGGACACATATCTTAATCAAATTAACCTCCCTAAACTTTCAGAGGATGACGCTAAACAGTTAGAAACACCGATCACACTAGATGAACTTAGGGAGGCCATATCTGAAATGCAAAGTGGAAGGGCCCCTGGAAGAGACGGTATCCCACCAGAAATGTACCTCTCTTGTTGGGACATAATTGGACCCTTATTACTAAATATGATTTTATACTCAGTCAAGGAGGGGAACTTCCATAAGAATGACAATATTGCACTCATAACAGTCCTCCTCAAAAAAGACAAAGACCCCACCGAGTGCGGTAGTTACAGACCTTTAAGCCTCCTCGGAACCGATATCAAACTGTACTCTAAGGTATTAGCCATCAGACTACAAAAGCATATGACGTCTTTAATTCATCCGGACCAAACAGGCTTCATAAGAGGCCGCCTGATCACTGATAACATAAGACGATTACTACACGTACTAGATGCTAACAAGGAAGACAACACACCTAAGGCGATGCTGTCCCTGGATGCAATGAAAGCTTTTGACAGGTTGGAATGGTCGTATCTATGGGCAGTGTTAGAAAGGATGGGGTTAGGAAAAGGATTCATTGATATGATTAAAGTATTATACAAAGACCCATCGGCCATGATTACAACAGGTACAATCACCTCCGAAATCTTTCCAGTATCACGGTCTTCCAGACAGGGTTGCCCCCTTAGTCCCGGACTATTCGATCTATCATTAGAGCCTTTAGCACAATATATAAGACAATCCCAATCCATAGAACCAATCGTAATCAAGGGCACACAACACAAAATTAGTTTATATGCGGACGACGTAATACTGTTCATGCAAAACCCCAACACCGCATTGCCTCATATTCTCAAGTTGATTGAGGACTTTGGAGATTTATCGGGATTTAGGATAAATTGGCCGAAGTCGGCCTTCCTCCCACTTAACGCCCCTGCAAAAAGAAATATAACCCTCCCAGAAGAGATACCGATGGTAAAACACTTTAGATGTTTGGGAGTTGAAATATTCCCTACCATAAGCCAAACGGTGAAGCACAATTACATAAAAATCCAAAACAAAATCAAATACGACCTTGTCAGGTGGTCAAAACTTAAAAACTCAGTACAAGCACGAATATCAATAATTAAGATGGACGTCCTACCTAGAATCAACTTCTTCAGCTCAATGCTACCGTTACCCCCTCCAAAGGGTTACTGGAAAGAATTACACTCCTCCACATACAAATTTATTTGGAATAACAAACCACCACGTATAAAAAGATCCACCGCACAGAGAAACAAAGCAGACGGTGGTATGGCATTTCCAGATTTCCACCACTATTTTAAGGCATACACTTTAAGACCACTGACAACATGGTTTGATCCCCAAGCATCAGTATCCTGGAGAAATTTAGAAGAAAATATAGTAGCTCCACATAGGCTGAAGGACATAGTGTACACCAAATTATCAATTAAGCAATGCGAACGGAAATTTGGCCCCATAATCACTCATGCAATCCGGATATGGCGTGAAACACAAAAAAAAGACTCTATCCCACATACATGGCATAATCATACTCCCTTATTCAATAACAATGCACTCTTGATTGGAAAACAACCTATAAGATTCCCTAGATGGGAAAAGCAAGGCATACACACATTAGGAGACGTTTTCAACAAACAGGGTTTTTGTAGTTTTGATGAGATATGCAAAAAATTTAATCTCACCAAGTCCTCATATTATTTTTACGCACAGTTATTGGCATGTTTGAAGGCTCACGGTGTTCCATTAAGGATACCAATTGTACACCACAGATACCACAAATTCTTCTATGAAAGAGAGACATCGAGAGGTTTTGTTTCAGATTTTTATCATCAATTACTAACGGCCTCGTATGAAACCCTACATCTAGACTCAGTCTGGAGGAGGGATATACCAGACCTGGAGATAGACTTTGACTGGCAAGAAGCCTGGGCAAATGTACGCCTTGCATCAAGGAACCCGGACCATCAACAAATCAATCTTAACTATATTCACAGGACATACTTAACTCCTATAAGACTGAACAAAATGGGTCTTAAACAAGACTCCAAATGCTCCTTATGTACAAATGGGGATGAAGGGACATTTATGCACATGTACTGGGACTGCCCACCAGTTAAGATATTTTGGAAAGAAGTGACCCAGCAATTGTCAAATCTCTTAACTCTGGATATACCTGTACACCCCTCTGTATTACTGCTGAATGATGTCTTTGAGCATGCAGTACCTCCACAGCTAAAGAGATTGGTTTTATCCGGTATCACAGTGGCTAAAAAGCTGATAGCATCACGATGGTTTCAACCGGAAAAAATGTGCCGTAAGGTCTGGATTCTTACATATCTCGATGTGATTTATCAAGAAATATCAACAGCTAGAATTTTGGGTCTCAATGAATCCAAAATGGCAATGTGGTTAGAAGTGGTGGAGAGAATAAAAGCCAGCATATAATGGTAGTGTCTGGTTAGGAACAAATTATAATGGTTGGATTATCCAATGGGGGGTCCGGGAGAGGGGGGTACGAGCTGGAGCATATGTGTATTTGTATATCCTATTGTGTGTTGTCATGTTTGTTTATGTGTTTGTTTAAAAAATAATAAAAAAAAAAAAAATACAAAAAAAAAAAAAAAAAAAAATTGTTACAAATAGTTACCGAGGTCCGGACCTCGGTGACCTCATAGCTGGCTACGGCCATGATCACGTGTACAAAGAATCCAAGCAAATTAATAAAGGGCAAATGCTTAACAGGAGATTTTGTAGATACAGTACTGAATTCTGCCATCCGGACACATGCAATTTGAAATATGATTATAGAATATAAAATATCAGGCCTATAAATGACCTTATTATGGCCAAGTCGCACATCTATGGATCGGGCCAAATCTTCCCTTTCCAATGGAAGAGTTCAATCTGGATTTAGTATCACCAGGCGCCCCTGACAGTGCAGCAAAACCGTGAATGAAATCTACTGTAATAATAATATTTTTTATGATGTAGTAAAGTTCACAGAAAGGTAGAGAAACTAACTGCGTTCAGTTTTATGGCACTAATGTTCAGGTTTGTGGGATATGATCCCGTAAAATAAGATAAATAAAAAAAGTCACGTTAGAAGTCAGATGATTGACAGGGGCTGGCGTAGGATGGGAAGTGTAGTTTTATTTTATTTATTTGAAAGCCCATCAAAAGCCCTGGGTCTCTTCTCTCAAAAGACTACTCAAGTTAGGTTGTGCCAAATCCTCGCGTCTATAAGCGCCTTTTTCCGACTCGATACCCTGAGATTTCTATGAACTCATATTTCACTAATAACAGTTCAAATCATTGGTAAACAAACATAGTGCTGAAAATATACACTTTGACTGATGTTTTGACTGGGTTAGGGTCTTTACTCTTGGCTACATTTGGGGGGGAAAACGCAACATTAATTCATACATTCTGTAGAGATGGATTTATGGCGTGATATCAATCTCGTACCGGTCCCGGACCGCTCGGGCTTAAGAGGTTAAAGAACACACAGTGTAGCTGCTAGTTTTTTTCTTTTCTTTTTTTTAAAATCTTTTTCCCCCTCCTTTTTCCGATTTTTCTCCCTTCCCACTGTTAGTCGTTATGCCAATTCCCAACCCCCTTCCTGGTTGTTGCGCACTTTCCCCTACTGTTGGTCCGAGAGGCCGGAGACTGTCACATGCTTTCCTCCGACGCATGTGCAGCCAGCCGGCAGCCAGCCTGGCCGCGCAGATTCTCACTGGGAGAGTGTAACGTGTGGGAGGCCGCACTACCTCTCACCAGATCCTACCTTCGCTGAGCAGGCGCCCCGACCGAACTGTAGGGGTCGCTGTCCACAACGCCCAGGACCCACCCACGGCTCCCCTCCCCCTAACTCAGCCAAACGAGTTAGTATAGCGATCAGCCCGAGCCAAGGCAATGCTGACTCTCCGGGAGTCGAGACCGCAGCCTCTTGCATTGGTGACAAGCACAATCTCCGCTACGCCACCTGACCGCCCCGTGTAGCTGCTAGTTAACGTTAGCTTACCAGTAGCCTGCATTACTTTTAGAGAACACACAGCGTAGCTGCTAGCTAACGTTAGCTCACCAGTAGCTTGCATTACTTTTAGAGAACACATAGCGTATCTGCTACTTAATGTTAGCTAGCTATAGTTTAGTCTCCATACTTGTTTCCATGCGGTCCAAAAGGCTCTGCTCCTGGTCCAGCTGTGATGGTTTCATGCAGTCCACCAAACAGACAGACAGTTCTCTCTGTGAGAGGCTGTGAGGGGAGGCCATATTCAGAGGAATCTCTGGGGGAAACAAGGAAGATAACGTTGTTTAATTTTACATCCATCCCTACAGACAAAGAATGGGTTAAAATTCAAAACCTGGAAAATTGGTTATTTCTACAACCTTAGATTTGTGTCTCCTCAAAGATAGAAGACAGAGAGCCAACTAAGACTTTATTCTGTAATACCATTAACAACCCTCTCTGGAGCTATGTGTATGATGAAAGAGAGAATAACTCGACAGTGACAGTTGCTGCTTCTGAATTAATTGAACAGTATACTACATACATAAAGTATGTACATCATACTACATACTGTTGCAACTTACTGTTAAGTACATGGAGTGCAATATGTGTGACGAACCGAATGAAGGGTACCGACCGAATCACGTCGGTACTACCGAGTACCGATTCATGTCAGATCCGCTGGTGCCACATTTCGGTACTGCCCGATGACGTCAACGTTTCGTTTACCACAAAACGAAACCTATGAAGTGTGCCGCACCGCGTTCACATCAACGTTCACATGCACAATACACGCTTACCTAGGATTTGACCTGATTCAACAACTAAGCAGTTATTATAAATAATAATAATTGATTATTTGAAGTTTGGATTTCTCTTTCTTTTTTTTCAACTGAGGTAGGTAGATTACATTTTTAGAGACTAAAGTACTGAAAAAAGGTACTGTTGGGTACCGGTATCTATTCACAGGTACCGGTTCAAATGTGAAGGTACCCAATCCTAACCGTGATATATACCGTTACCATCTATGCTTCAAATTATACCGTGATATATAGGTGCTTTTGATCTAATCTAATCAAATGTTGCATACATTATTTGCAAGATACAAGATACATGACAGATCATGTACCCTATTGAAAATTAATACAATGGGCGGCTGATTGGCACAGTGGGCAAGGCGCTCGCCTCTAACGGAGGATACCCTGGGTTCGAGCCCAGCTCTCTGCGTTGCTACCGGCTGGCCGGTCGTTCATACTAACACAATTGGCAAGTGTTAGAGGGTGGGAAAGCCGGTGGGTGGGGATTGGACATTGTGGACAGCGACTCCTACAGGTCAGTTTGGTGACGCCGGTGCGGCGGAAGCAGGAAGTAGTGGGGGCAGCGTGAGCCTCCCACACGTTACTCCTCGCCACCTCAGCATCGACGGGGCACCAGTTGAGAGAGTGAACAGTTTCAAGTACCTCGGAGCCCACATATCCGAGGACTTGACATGGACCACACACATTGACAGTGTTGTGAAGAAGGCACGACAACGCCTCTACTTCCTCAGGCGCCTAAGGAAGTTCCAAGTCAGTCAGAAGATCCTTAGGAACTTCTACTCATGTACAATAGAGAGCATCCTGACCGGCAACATCACCTCCTGGTTTGGGAATAGCACTGCACAAGACCGTAGCAGACTACAAAGAGTGACACGTTCAGCCGAACGCACAATTAGAGGGGGGCTTCCCACCCTCCAGAACATTTACAACAAGCGGTGCAAGGGGAAGGCTAAGAGAATTATTAAGGACTCGAGCCACCCGAACAACTGCCTCTTTGAACTGCTGCCGTCAGGCAAGCGATACCGGAGTCTTATGGCGAGCACAGAAAGACTCAGAAGGAGCTTCTATCCCCAGGCCATCAGGCTGCTAAACGAACAATAATCGCTAAACGAACAATAATCACTATGCAACAACCATCAAATGCACACAGCACACACACCCACACGCACACACACACTCACTCAAACAAACAACACACTGCAGCACCCACTCTCCACACTTTAGATCACACAAACACACTTACACTTTATATTGATTGATAAAGGATTTGCACTACAACTCGTACACCTACTGTGAATTGTACCTAAACTGCACCTCGTCCATTTATGCCTTGCACTATATAGTATTGTATATTAGTACACTGCACAGTATTGTATATTGTATGGTAACTACGTCTACGAACATTGTACATATGTCTAAACTGAACACTGTGACCTCTTTTTTTTTCTTCTAATTTTTACTATGTTTTTATTTCATACTTATCTTGTCATGCACAGTCTCTGGAGCGTAACAGTAAGAAGCATTTTGTACAAAAGTATTCTGTACTTCTGTATGACAACTATTAAAGAAACTTGAAACTTGAAACTTGAAACTTGAGAGTTCGAGCTGCTGCGGTGAAAAGATGCGACAGGCTGCCTCCTCGTGTACCGGAGGGGACACACGTGATGCAAGGCTTCTGTCCTCAGTCCTCACTACAACCGACCAGTGGGATGCATAGTCTAGCAACTTTCAAGACAGGGGAGGGAAGAATTGGATAATACGAAATTGGGATGGGAGAAAAATAGAAAATGGGGAGAAAAAGTGGATAAAAAAGAAAGAAAATGTAATACAATATAGTATGTACTAGCATGGAGAAATCATACAATATAGTATGTAGCATGGTGAAATCATACAATATAGCACGGAGACATCATACAATATAGTCAGACTCAGGGCTGTACACTGTGACGAGGTTATCGCAAATTGCCCCTATATATGGCCCGTGCGAGTGGTAAATAATATTTGGGGGCAACCTTGCGAGTAGTGATTTCAACCCTTCAT
The DNA here is from genome assembly GCF_963971535.1 of Notolepis coatsorum. Classification (NCBI taxonomy): domain Eukaryota; kingdom Metazoa; phylum Chordata; class Actinopteri; order Aulopiformes; family Paralepididae; genus Notolepis; species Notolepis coatsorum. The sequence continues at coordinate 89,219,558 of NC_140165.1, read as the reverse complement.
TCGCATTTCACTCCTAAATGAATCCATACAAATTGGATAATTTTTTTAAAAAACATTAGCCTACAACCAGGGCTGTACAGTGCGACATAATGTCGCGGTGCTATGACAAAATCTGTCGGCGATGAATGAATTTACTGCGTAGCCCCCGTGCAATAATATTTGCGTGTACTGTGAAGTGAATCTGGGCCTCACTATTCTACTTGGTAGTTGTAGTCTATCGTGCGATTAAAGACCATGTCCCCATACATCCAACACCAAATCCCATCATTCCTAGCGAACAATCTAAACGAAACTGAATGTGGCCTATTGCATCGCCAAAGAAGAACTTCCTTTCAATAAGTTTAAGCCGCTAATTTTGCTCTGCAAGAAGAACGGAGCGGGTCCATCTTATGACAACCACGTCCGATGTAGAGAGATGATAAGAGACCATAGCCGATGAAATTAAGTCGGATCTGGCAGTGATGATTGACGCCGGGGACACGCACACTTCTAACGTTCAGCCATGCATTAGGTGAGTAGCCCACTATTAGGACGTTTTTCAATACTTAAATACTGTCTACTTAAATTTCCCTCCGGGGGGGAGCTCCAGTAGCTCACCGCGTACCACGAACGCTATTTCGGCGTCGGGGACAACCGTGCGCGTCACGGATCTGGGGTAGCGAGTTCGACTCCCGGACTAGCCGCATTTTCTCAGTGACTTTCCCCCCATCTATACCCCCATTCAACCTGTTTCTGTCGGTCATACTTGACCAGAAAAAGCGATAAACGCGAAAAGAACCAGCTGACTGGTCAAAGTTTTAAAAAAAAGAAATTCCCTCCGGGGACAATAAAGTATCAACCTATCTATCTATCTCATAATGAGACAATATGCAAATAAGATAATACTAATAATTGTCACGGTTCCCCGTGAATGAAAGTGGCTTGCAACTTACTGCTGGTAAAACCACTGTTTATTTCTCGTTTTGCATAGTATTACATTCCTCTTCTATAAACAATCAAAGTCCTACCGTAAGAGCCTCATACGGGTCAATTAAACCTTTTTGATTAGAGTCTTTCCTTCGAGCTAAGTTGAACTGAACATTTCACTGTCAAAAGCGCAAACTTAAACAAGGTTGCGTTGCAACACGGTTTTCAAAATAAAGGTCACATATACAAATACCATAGTAGGCCTCTCAATTCTTATAAAAAAAAGTCCCGGATATACATAAACATTAATTGGCATAGATCTCTATAAACGGCCCAACACATTGATCACTTTAGGCACACCCTGAAACCAGTAACATCACAAATATGAAGCGGGTAATTACCCATAAAAATAAACCTTTCATGGGGTTATTTACAATAATAATAATTCATTTTATTTATAAAGCACTTTTCCTTGTGAAACAAAGGTATGCAGAGTTTCTTGTCCTCCTGATTAATGCAATGGTGTGCGTGTTGTGATGATCTCATTCAAGGAGCACTACAAGCGCGCACACACACACACAGTTTGTTGTTTTTGTTCCATTAGTGATTTACACATTTTCTCAGTTGGTTCATTATAAAAGATACAAATCTGAAAACAAAAGCACTTAAATGTTAAATAAAAGGACCACAGTAATGAGGCAGGAGAAAAAAAGAATTGCACATATAATGGTAAAATTTTTATTAATAAATGTGCCCCTAAAAGATATTCTGTGCCCCTAAATTTCTCATTTAGGGGCAACTGTGCCCCTAGTGAAAAAGCTTAGCGTACAGCCCTGATAGTATGTATGTAGCATGGATAAATCATACAATATAGTATGTAGCATGGATAAATCATACAATATAGCATGTAGCATGGAGAAATCATACAATGTAGCATGTAGCAATCATTCAATATAGCATGTAGCAATCATGCAATATAGTATGTAGCATGGAGCAATCATACAATATAGTATGTAGCATGGAGCAATCATACAATATAGTATGTAGCATGGAGCAATCATACAATATAGTATGTAACATGGAGAAATCATATAATATACTATCAAATGTAGCATGGAGGATTCATACAATATAGTATGTAGCATGGAGAAATCATACAGTATAGTATCTGTTCTGTATGTAGCATGGAGAAATCATACAGTATAGTATGTAGCATGGAGAATTCACAGAAAAGGTTTACTTAGCCTTCCATGGGTCTGTCAAGCTAGCTAGGACAATGGAAGAGTGTGTTTTCTCACTGAACAACCATGAAGGCTAAAGTCTGCAAAGTTAGATTACTATCCTTCCTCTGACTATTTTACTGGTGGTTAAGATTGAAATTAGTCCCAAATAAGGACCCCACTGTTGTTATTTTTGTCATCATTTGGACAACTCACTGCAACAGCTCACCAGTGTTATTCCTTTTCCTTTTGGACATTTGATTTATAGTTGGCTATCACTTTGGGTCTAGAGTGGAATGTCGCTCCTGATGCGCCTAAAATTTATCAATTTGCACTGTTCTGACGGTTGTAATGTGCTCCGTTATTATAGACTTGATTATTCAAAATGGTGGCCAGTAGGGGTGGAACGGTTCACAAAATCGACGGTTCGGTTCGTATCACGGTTTGGGCTAACGGTTTTCGGTTCGGTTCGATATACGTTGTTTTTTATAAAAAAAAAAAAATGTGGGGGCGGTCAGGTGGCGTAGCGGAGATTGCGCTCGTCACCAATGCAAGAGGCTGCGGTCTCGACTCCCGGAGTCAGCATTGCCTTGGCTTGGGATGATCGCTATACTAACTCGTTTGGCTGGGTTAGGGGGAGGGAAGCCGTGGGTGGGAAACTGGCGTTGTGGACAGCGACGCCTACAGGTCAGGTCTGGGCGCTTGCTCAGCGGAGGCAGGACTTGATGAAGGCAGCGTGACCTCCCACGCGTTACACTTCACCAATGAATGAATAAAACTTTCATTCAATCAATCAATCTGCACGGTGATTGATTGAATGACAATTTTATTAACAGATTGCAGAATGGGTACAATACAGTACGGCTCAATACACACAATTGTTAAGGGGATGCAGACCAGGGAAAGACTTTCGTCTCGTTTACATCAGGGTCCCCCATTTTCAATTCATAATGAATTGTAAGTAAGGGTGCAACTTGCTCCGTGCAATCCATTCTTTGTGGATCTAGCCCAGTGTGTGTGCATTTGTGTGTGTGGGGTATATACTGTATGATCAGTCCTCCAGCTCATCTTCACTCCCCATCAGCACCAGCTCATCTTCCTCATCTCCCCTCTCTCTTGACGACCAGGGGTTAAACCCTGGTCTATGCCTATAGTTGTTATTACGGTATAGTTGTTACTTTTATTAAACATTCTGATATTTTCGCGGGTCTCACCGTTTGTCCGGGACAAGTAATATTGACATACAGAGATTGAGAGTTTCCAGTGTGACACTGTGAGGACAGGCACTTTCTGACCAGATGGAATAACATTACTATTCGTTTGGGGAATATAGATATTTATATATTATTATTTTTTTTCACTTGTCCAGTCGGACAAGTTAAATTGTATTATGCTTGTCTGACAATTTTTTTTACTTGTCCCGGACAATAGGACAAGCCTTTTTTTTTGATCCACTTTTTCTCCCATTTTCTATATTTTCTCCCATCCCAATTTCGTATCATCCAATTCAACCCTCCCCTGTCACGAACGCTGTTTCTTGCCTCCCACAAGCCGGCTACAATGTGGACTAAGTCATACATAGCACAAGTCCCCTCCGGTACTTGAGGTAACAGCAGTCGCATCTTTTCACCTGCGCAGCGCGATCTCTCAGTGGCGAGGAGTAACGCGTGGGAGGCTCACGCTGCCCCCGACACCTCCTGATTCTACTGCGCAGGTGCACCAACCGACCTGTAGGAGTCGCTGTCCACAACGCCCGATCCCCACCCATCAGTTTCCCACCCCCTAATACGGCCAATGTGTATTAGTATGAACGACCAGCTAAACTGAAAGCAATGTGGAGCGCTGGGCTCGAACAGGCAAGCCCAGCGTCTCCGTCATTCGTGGCGAGCGCCTTGCCCACTACGCCACATAGCCGCCACAATAGGACAAGCCTTAATGTCAAGCCCGTCAAGAATCTAGTTCTTTGGTTGACTTTTTTTTTATTACATTGGATGCCATTTTGTCACAGGAAAGATTTGCCTCTAGGATGGAACCCAGGTATGTAATTTCATCTTTCCTTGTGACAATATTGTCACCCACTGTAACTGAGAAGCCGTCGGTCTTGCTGAGTTTGTTATTTGATCCGAAGAGAATGGACTCTGTTTTATCTAGGTGTAATGATAGTTTGTTATCAGCGAGCCAGGTGCAGATTCTGCCGAGTTCCGAGCTGAGGGATTTTTCAACCTGTAACTTGTTCTTGTCAGAGACCAGCAGGGCTGAGTCGTCCGCGAACAGGAACAAGTTGCAGTCACAAGCTGATGACATGTAATTTGCATAAATTAGGAACAGTAGCGGTCCTAGTATGCTTCCTTGTGGAACACCACAGCTCACTGGGAGGGGGGGGGGGGGGGGGGGGTAGAGTACCGTTTACGTCCACCATCTGTTCTCTCCCCTCCAGGTAGGATTGCATCCAGCTCACTGATAGACTATCAAAACCAATTGCTTTTAGCTTGTCAATCAGAATGGAGTGATTGACAGTGTCGAAGGACTTTTGTAGGTCCAGCATGACCATGCCGCATTATTTGCCCGCGTATCACCTCTTGTTTGATGTGGTCGTTCAAATAGAGAAGGCATGTGTCAGTGGAATGAATGAATGAATGAATGAATGAATGAATGAATGAATGAAAACTTAATTTTTTCCCAGACTGCATCCCAATCAAAATCTATATCCAACTCAGGGATATCCTTTCTCCAAATCGTATCTAGGGGTAGGTCCTTATATGAGGACATAAGTAAGTGCAGATAAAAGTCAGAGACGAAGCCTCTCGATGTCTCCCTGTCATAAAATAATTTGTGAAACCGGTGTCGCTCTAGTGGAGTGTCCTATGGAACGCCATGAGCCTTCAGAGCTGCTCTCATTTGTAAAGAAAAGAAAAAGGAGTTTCCGGGGAGATCATATCCGTTGGATAGATCCTGGAAAGATCGGAGACCAGAGTCATCAAAGATATCCCCCAATGTATGGATGCCTTTCCCTTCCCATCTAGGGTATCTAATGGGTCGTTGTCCAATAAGGAGCTAATTGTTATTGAATAGGGGGGAATGCGTGTGCCATTTATGGCGGTTAGTACATGCTTTCTGGGTGTCACGCCAAATCTGGATCACATGTGTGATCAGAGGGCCAAATCGTAATTGAAATGTTGGTATACACGATATCTTGAAGTCTATGTGGGGACACCATCTTCTCCTCCAATGGTCGCCAGGACACGGCTGCTTGAGCGTCAAACCAAGTGATGAGAGGTCTCAAAGAGTAAGCTTGAAAATAATATTTGAAGTCTGGAAATGCTAAACTCCGTCGAGTTTACTCCTCTGTGCAGTGGATCTCTTTTAGCGTGGCCGTTTGTTGTTCCAGACAAATTTATATGCAGCAGAGTGCAGTTTTTGCCAGTAACCAACAGGGGGAGATAACGGTAGCATGGAGCTGATAAAATTTATTCTGGGTAAAACATTCATCTTAATTATTGAGGCACGGGCCTGTAATGAGTTTTTAAATTTGGACCACCTGTTAAAATCATTCGTAATTCTGTCACCCAAGCTGGAGTAGTTATACTTTACTGTCTGGTTAATAGTTAGGAATATTTCAATCCCAAGACATTTAAAGTGCTCTACCATGAGTATATTTGCTGGGAGGATGGTTGCCTTCGCAGTCTCATTGAGTGGAAGGAAGGCTGACTTTGGCCAGTTGATCTTAAATCCAGATAGACTGCCAAAATCATCTATTACTTGGAGAAGATGAGGTAGAGAGACGGCGGGGTTCTGCATAAATAGGAGTACATCATCTGCGTATAAGCTGATATGGTGATGTGTGCCCTTAATTGACACAGGGGATATAACCTGGGATTGTCTTATGTACTGAGCTAGAGGTTCGAGTGATAAAGCAAAGAAGAGGACAACCCTGTCTAGAAGAGCGCGAGACAGAGAAGAGTGGTGAGCAGAGTTTCCCTGTTAAGATCATGGCCGAAGGCCCTGTGTAGAGAACTTTGATCATGTGAATGAACCCCTCACCTAACCCCATCCTTCTAAGGACTGCCCATAAATATGACCACTCCAATCTGTCAAAGGCCTTCATCGCGTCTAAGGACATGACAGCCATAGGGGTTGCAACATCCTTGCTGGCATCAATCACGTGCAGTAACCGTCTGATATTATCCGTGACCAGTCGGCCTCTTATAAAGCCAGTCTGATCGGGGTTAACCAGAGATGTCATATGCTTCTGAAGTCGGATGGCTAGCACCTTAGCATATAGCTTGAGATCGGCTCTGAGGAGACTTAAGGGTCTATAGCTGCCACATTCGGTGGGATCCTTATCTTTCTTGAGTAGGACAGATATAAGTGCCATATTGACATCCCTGGAAAAATTGCCCTCTTCGACTGAGTGTAAAATCATTGAAAGTAATAAGGGACCAAGTACATCCCAGAACGCAGTATAGAGTTCCGGTGGAATGCCGTCTCAACCAGGAGCCTTGCCCGGCTGCATGTCAGCAATTGCCTCCCTGAGCTCATCTAGTGTGATAGGTTCAGCTAACCGTTTAGCGTCATCCTCTGAGATTCGTGGTAAGTTAATTTGACTAAGATAGTCCTCCAGCTTGGTATGATCATAGACCACTTCTGACTCGTACAGGTTGGAATAAAACGAGCAAAATGTATCGTTGATTTTGTTGGGGTTGGTGGTTATCTCCCCCTGTTGGTTCTTAATAGCAGGGATATCTGCAAATTGTTCACTGGCCCGTATCTTCATATCCAGTAGGTGACTAGGTCTAGACTCCCATGAAAGTATTAGTGTTGTCTCAGGGCTGTACGCTAAGCTTTTTCACTAGGGGCACACTTGACCCTAAATGAGAAATTTAGGGGCAAAAAATATTTTTTAGGGGCACATTTTTTAATAACAATTTTACCATTATAGTGAAAAAAAATATGTTCCTCCTGCCTCATTACTGTGGTCCTTTTATTTAACATTTAAGTGCTTTTGTTGTCAGGTTTGTATCTTTTATAATGAACCAACTGAACTTCGTATTACCACAGCTGAAAACATTTCTTCTTTCATTGATAACGGTGTATTAACAGTGTTCATAGTCAGTATCTGCTGCACACTGCAACACAGCTCTAAGACATACACTAAATCATGCTCTCTGTTTCTCTTTCTCCCTCTCTCTTCCACACACACACACACACACACACACACACACACACACACACACACACACACACACACACACGCACGCACGCACGCACGCACGCACGCACGCACGCACGCACGCACGCACGCACGCACGCACGCACGCACACACACACACACACACACACACACACACACAGAGCTCCCTCCCCGGGCCCCTGTCCTGTAAGGTATTGGCTTGTGTTGCTACACGGACACATTTGAATGTTGCACCATGGTACTTCCTGGCTTACAGAGTACAGACCATAGATACAGACTAGTAAACAAACACTCCGTCTCTTATTATATGTGAACTAAAGAGTACAAGGTTTACACAACAGCCCCCACCCCTTGTTTTATTGTATTTGTACCTGTACTACCTGCTGTCAGCTGTTTATCTCTCTCTGTGAGCTTGATTAGCTAGCGTTAGCTCACGTTAGCTAGCGTTAGCTCCGCGGATAACCCTGAACTAAATCAATGACTAGGTTCTAAAGCATTTCGAGTAGTTTTCACTGCACATAGAAGTAGCCAAACAGCGGGAGCATTTCGGGAGTATATAACCAAAAGCCAGGCAATTTCAAGCCCTTGGCTTGCCTTAAGGAATCAAATAGTCTGCCATTAGCTACATGCTAACATGCTAACGTTATAACGGTCGGGAAAACCTGGCAGCGATAAGGGAATTGAAAGTCACAGGCACGCGATTCCAGGTGCCTGTGACTTTCTATGAAGAAATGAGCTATGAAGAAACTTTACTTTTCTTCATAGCTAAATCAGACAGTCAGCCAGTCTATCAGAGTGAGTGCTCAGCCTTGGATAATTTAGGAGTGAAATGCGAATGCAAGGCTTGAAATCACTACTCGCAAGCCCGCCCCCAAATATTATTTACCAATCGCAACGGCCAATTAAAGGGGCAATTCGCGATAATCTCATCGCAGTGTACAGCCCTGTGTCTTGTTCTGTGCATTCTCCTTTTTCGCCACCTTAATTTGGAGCTCCAGTCGGCTAGAGTAGCTGTGCTGCATAGAAGACATCATTGTTTTATGAAGCTCTTCCAATTCTACTAACTTGGAGAGACGACCCTTGTGGAGATTGGAAGCAAATAGAGTGGTGTTACTTCTAATAAACCCCTTAACCGAATTCCATAAAATTCTGGGGTCCTGTAGCGATCCAGCATTAAACTGCAAGAATTCGATGAGCTTCTCCTTAAATTGTAGGTTAAATTCCTCGTTCTTCAGCAGCGTTGAGTTAAAGCGCCATCTAGGGGCACGAGACATCATTTTGCTGAGCGAACCCTTAAGGAGGATGTATTTGTGGTCTGACAGTGCAATGGGCCTCAAGTCAACGTCAAAGCTATCGAATAGCCTAGAGGAAGAAAAAACATAATCAATTCTGGAAAAAGTTTTATGTCTCGCTCGGTTGGGTTAAGTAACCGCCATATATCGGTAACCCCTGTGTCTTTAGACCAGTCACGTAGGGCCGCGGTAGCTTGCTTCTGGTCGTGGGTTTCAGCATCACCGGATTTATCAATCAATGGATCCCAAATGGCATTGAAATCAGCACCCACTATAAATGAGTACTCAGGTAGTTTCAACATCTCTGTAGTGAGTACAGTATAAAAGTACGCGTCATACACATTAGGGGCATAGGCGGCTATAAGAGCAATTTTCCTGTTAGAGTATTCCATCTTCGCAATAGTAATTCGGCCATCTGCATCAGACCACACGTCCAATAATTTAATATTCAACTTTCGCTTAGCTACTATGGCTACTCCACGAGACTTAGTGCTAAAAGAAGAGGAGCTTATGTTATGATAAAATTTGTTTGCAAGTCTTGCATTGTCAGCCTTTAAAAGATGCGTTTCACTCAGCAAAGCCACATCCACCTCCTGCCTTTTCAACCATGTTAGTACACTTGTGCATTTATGTGGAATATTAAGACCCCCTGTATTCCAGATCAAGATGTTTAAATTAGCCATAGTCCAACCAGTTTGCAGTATGACTGAACGTGATTCCCTTGAAGTAGAGCACCACAACATATACACATCCCCATGCTAAGGTCCTGTTGGGCGAGAGCAAACACATAATAGAGCGAGTCACAAGAAATGAAAAACAAAAATCCCCGTATCCCCCCCTCCCCTCCCCCCTATCAAATATCTTGTCCGATGTCGATCAAACATCATTTGGCACAGCAACCACAACCACATTACGTAACTTAACCATTCTAACCAAAATTGTAACGATTTAGAAATAGGGGAACACCCCTTCGCTCAACAGAGAATAAATCTATATAGAGCTCAGTGCATAGAACATTAAGCAGACGATAAAAGCACCTGAAACACAGTTCGTCCGAGTTAAACTTGAGTAAAGTGAAGTACTGGACATTTATACTCTGGGTAGCGACCATTATTTTGTGCAGATTTGGTAGGGATCTGAGAATAGAAGTTGAGGAGAGAGTGCCCAGGTATAATTTCTCGTAGGCTAATTGGGATGAATTCTTGGAGGCGGCCCGAAAGTTGATAAGAGAGATTGACTCCGAGGGGAATGTAGACAGGTGGAATGCTTCTCTTAGTGAGATGATCCATAAGGCAGCGCAGGACACAATTCCTATGAAGAAGGATCCCAGAGCTAGAATGTTGGTTCCCTGGTGGAGTAAAGAGTGTGATGTAGCTGTAAGGAATAGGAATAAAACATATAGGAAGGTGAGACATTATCCAGGGTTGTGTCATGCAGTAGAATATAAGAGGTTAAGGGGAGTAGCAAAAAGAGTTATTAAATATGCTAAAAAGAGTAGTTGGAGGAAGTTCTGTGAAACACTAGGCCCTGAGACTTCTGTGAGGCAGTTGTGGGCAGTTGTACACAGAATGTCAGGAATATATAAGAAAAACTCGATTCCAGTGATTCAGAAGGGTGGGGTAGAAGCAGTTATATTATCATACTGGCCAATCGCGTCTCGTTCTGCCATTATGAGATATCATCTCCAGCACCTACTGTGCGCGTGAAAAATTGCACATGCACCTCACTTGCACGTGACCATGCCTACTCCCGTGCGTGCCTCTACAAGACACAGGAAGTGGTCACGTCTAGTAGTACTCATCAGACCAAACTTGAGCCCATATACCGTCTGCAGAAACGAGCTCTAAAAATAATCAGCCGTGTTCAACGAAGTCATTCTTCTCAGCCTCTATTCCATATGTTAGGTATACTCAGTGTTTATCAAGTGAATCATCTTCAGATTGGTTTATTTGTGCATAGTTCTTTAAACAGAGCCCTTCGCCCTTTTTTTGATGACATGTTTGCCCACAATCACCAAATTCATAATTACCCCACACGTAGTTCCTGTTTGCTTAGACCACCCCTTTCCCACACTTCCCAATCTCAGTTTTGTTTGCTCTACCGAGGGTCAAAGTTGTGGAACTCTTTGCCTCCACATATTTTGGATTTTTTTTTCTGAAATTCAAAAGAGCACTGAAATCTCATCTCCTAGATCACCAATATTTCCCATATCGACTTCCTTTACAAACTGTGGTCTGATGGCTTGTTGTATTTTGTTATTGTATTTTCGTTTTATTATATATTCTTCCTGTCATTAGTTGTTTTCTCTATACCAGAAATCGTATGGCACGGGTGCCTGCTTCGGTGTCTATGTAGACCTGCTTGTGTGTGTTTGTTTGGGGAGGGGGGGGGGGATTTTATATTTTATCTTGATATAATATCAGTGTAATTTTGCTTTCTGGTGAATGCCACATGCAAGCCCCTAGAGGGTTTTTAGGCAATTCTCCTACACATCCCTTGTGGATTATATTGTATTATATATGTAATTGTTTTTATATGTGTAAATAAACAAACAAACAAACAAACCAGGTGGAACGTTGTTATGAAGCAAAGGGAGAACTTACGCAATGTTGGACTTTCGCCAGAGGTTCGCCAGCCCCAGGACCCTTCTCGGCACGTCCGGACGGAACGTCGGTCCTATTCTGAACTTTCCTCGTCTCTTGGCAGTGGACCGATGGACTACGCGCGGCGTTTGGCAGTCGAGCCACGCCGTGCTCAGGTAGGACAGACAATGCCAGGCATTGGTACTAGCATATTCAATACTACTCGTTGTCTCGTGAGACAACCGGGCTATGTATTGGTGCGGGGGGCTGGGTATTTGGATAAATGTGATCATCATGACTCGTTGTTGAATGTTTTTCCAATTATCCTGGCGCACGCAGCTACTGCTAATGCTAATGTTTTTGGGGCGCCGTTCCCATGTGTCCCGCCGGGACTGTCTCCAGTTTTCCCTCCTCTTAACCATTTCATTGCTGACGGTCAATCAGTGTCTAATGTTGGGGATTTGGCTGAGACTTATTTACCCTTTACACGGGTGGATGGTCTGACGACAGGGCCCAGGACAGGTGTGCCGTGCTTAGAAAAGCAGGTGGCATTGGTTCTTTGCCCTGGCATGGTAGAACGGTATCCCGCCTGAAGCCGACGCCAGAGGGCGAGTCGGCCCGGCAGGTGGCTGAGTGGGCTGATGAAACTTATACCGCCGCAGTACAGAATTTAGCATTTCTGTCAAAAATGGTGTCGGTGGTGGGGCCTTAGGGCCAGCCGACGTCAAAACCATTGCGCAAGGTTTTGAGGTTATTCAGCTTTTGACCCAGCCGCAAGCTATAACTGCAGGGAGGGCTAGGATGCTGTCGACGCTTGTTCACAGGCATCTTTGGTTGGAGCAATCTCCCCTTGAGGAGGAGAGGAGAGTTCTCCTCCTCAGGGCTCCCCTCTCCGCAGATGGACTTTTTGGTCTGTCCACGGAGGCGCGGGCGGTATTTGACCTGGGCTCCACGCTGCCTCACACCACGCAGCCAGAGGTGAGAGCACGGCCTCGCCAGCGGCTGCGGCGAGGCCCCCGACCGGCGGCCATGTGTCACCCGCCTGGGATAACCTGGACACAAAGAGAACAGGTTGTTACGGTGCCGATAGCCTCGGCGGCCGAGGGATCGGCTATATTAGATGGGCACACCCTGAAAAACCGTTGCCATCTAGCTGTGTCTAGCACGCTCTCCGGTTACTCCCCCCCGCTACACTACGGGACTCAAGGCTCTGAATTGTCCCCTTTGGCTGCGGGCCGCGTTCTTCCAGTTAAGCGCAAACGGCCCCACATATCGCTTCTCATGGAGACAGGGGCTGACACCCAGTTGCTAGCTAGGCCTGGGTCTGTCTATGAGAATGCGGTGCTGTCAGGAGGCTCCCACACCATACGTCCTGTGTTTGGTGAGCCTGGTGTTGTATCTGTTGACGGAGCAGGGTTCCCTGTATCTAAACAATTTTGTCAGAGGGGGAACCCTAGGCCCAGGAGGTCGCAGCGCGGGTTCCCCCAGCCCCACCCTTGCCAGGCCGGGTATTACGTTAGTGCCTCCGCCGGCCGGACTTCCGGCGGTGGTCAGTCAGGCACGCGTAATTTGGGTGGTAGTAATATCACTACAGGGCTACGGTGTGTAGGGACTCACCCTATGGGGCAGCGTGGGGACTACACACCATGCATGTCAGAGCAGGCTGTCCCAGCAAGCTAAGCCGGGAAGATGCTCAGCGGGGGAGCCTCTTTCACCAGGGGTGATGGTCGCTCCCCCCGTATCAGACCGGCCCTTTCTGTCGGGGTCCCCTCTTGGGTGCGATTGCCTCGTTGGTAGAGTCAGGGTGCGATATCCCGGCTCCGCGAGACACTCTGCTTGCGCGGTTGGCGAGACCAGGGTTGACAATGCACAGCGGGAGGGACCGGGCCACCTATCTACGATTCCTAGCAGACCAGCGCCAGTTGGTTGCGGGGGAGCTTTGGGATTATCACCACGTATGATTACAGATTATCACCACGCCATATGTCGGTGTGGATGGAGAGAACGCTGAGGGCGGGGCTTGTGTTGCAGTTTGCACACCCCCACCCTCCGTTTTCGGGTTTGGTACAGACTCTATTGTCAGGGTCCGCGGCAGTGACAGCCCTGGCCGAAGAGATTCGTTCTCTGGTGGCGAAGCAGGCCGCCGTCGTGGTCCCAAGGGAGGACGCGATGAGTGGTGTTTACTCCCGGTATTTTCTGGTGCCCAAGAAATCGGGAGGTGTCAGACCCATACTGGACCTGTCTGCGTTCAATCGGTTGATTGTGGCAAGAAGGTTCAGAATGTTGACCGTCAAACACCTGTTAAGCGCTGTCAGAGTGGGAGACTGGTTCACCTCCATAGACCTGAAGGATGCGTATTTTCACATCCCGATCTTCCCTCCTCACAGGAGATACCTACGCTTCCTGTTTCAGGGCATAGCGTACGAGTACCAGAGGCTGCCGTTCGGCTACTCTCTGGCTCCTCGCACATTCACCAAGTGTGTGGAGACCGCGCTGGGACCTCTGCGTCGTCAGGGGATACAAATTTTATTCTACCTCAACGACATTCTGGTCCTCAGCCGGTCAGAGGAGATCGCCAGGTCTCATACCAGGCAGGTGGTGGAATTCCTCACCAGTCTGGGTTTTGCTGTGAACTGGAAGAAGAGTACCCCTCTTCCCAGTCAACAGGTGGAGTACTTGGGCTTGGTTCTAAGCTCAAGGTCTATGAGGGCAACCCTCTCAGAGCGGCGGCGAGAGGATATTCTTGGCGCGCTCGGGAGGTTCCGTCCTGGCAGGACAGTTACGGCACTGTCCGTGATGCGCCTGCTCGGTATGATGGCATCTGCTCAACCTGTGGTCCCTCTTGGCCTCCTCTTCATGAGGAGGATACAGAGGTGTTTTTTCAGTACGAAAATAGACCCTGTGAGAGACAAGTGGAAGCGGCTGAAGGTTCCCGTGTCTATACTGGGGGATCTCAACCACTGGGGGCCCTGGGGCCCTCACCAGCGGGGTCTTCATGGGCAGCAGGCTATCACACGTCACGGTCTTCACCGACGCCTCCCTCACGGGATGGGGGGGACGTGTTGGACCGTAGCAGTAGGGGGCAGCTGGCATGACCATGCTGCCCGGTCTGCACTACATATCAATGTGTTGGAATTGAAGGCAGTGCTTCTAGTCCTCAAGCGGCTCGGCCACCTTGTGGTGGGCGAGCATGTTTTGATCAGGACGGACAACACGACGTCAGCGTCGTATATCAACAGACAGGGAGGAGTACGCTCCCCCGTCTACACCGGGCGGCGGTCGAACTCTGGCTATGGGCATCTCTCAATCTGCGCAGCCTGAGGGCTCTCCACATCCCTGGCAGGGAGAATGTGGGTGCAGATGTGATGTCGCGGGGCGGTCCTCACCCGGACGAGTGGGGACTACGTCCAGACATAGTCAGACAGGTCTGGGACCAATTCGGGGAGGCCGCGGTGGACCTGTTTGGCTCTCCACATCCCCGGCAGGGAGAATGTGGGTGCAGATGTGATGTCGCGGGCGGTCCTCACCCGGACGAATGGGGACTACGTCCAGACATAGTCAGACAGGTCTGGGACCGATTCGGGGAGGCCGCGGTGGACCTGTTTGCGAGCAGACAGTCCCACCAGTGCCCCTTGTGGTTCTCGGTCAGTCGGAAGGACAACCCCTCTCTGGGAGTGGATGCCTTCTCGATGTATCCGTGGCCGCCCCTGGGATTCTGTATGCGTTCCCCCCATACATCTGATAGCTCAGCTGTTGGAGCAGGTACGTCAGGAGCGCAGGACTTTGATCCTGGTCGTGCCGGACCGGGGCACAGCTGTGTGGTTCCCGGCCCTGATTCAGTTCTTGGTGGCCCCGCCGTGGCCTGTTCCGTGGTCACCGCGGGCCCTCTCTCAGGCACGCAGAACTCTGTTTCTGCCTCCTGTTCTGGGGCAGCCTTTAATGGTTTGGCTGCTGAAAGGGTGAATCTGGAGGGGATGCGTCTCAACCCTACTGTGGTTAACACCATCCAGAACACGCATGCTCCGTCCACTACCGTGGTTTACGCAGGGAAGTGGCGTATGTTTCAAGAGTGGTGTGAGGTTGGGGACCTGGACCCGGTGTCATGCCCCCTGGACTCGGTTCTTTCCTTCCTCCAGTCTATTCTGAATAGGCTGTCGGCCTTGACAGTGAAGATGTACGCCGCAGCTATATCTTCTTGTCATCTGGGCTTTGAGGGCAGAACACTGTTCAGCCACCCTCTCGTGAGATGTTTCCTGCTTGGCGCACGGCATCTCAAGCCTGTGGAACGTTCTCTGTCTCCGAGTTGGGACCTCCAACTGGTCCTGGGACGGTTGTCGGAGGCCCCGTTTGAGCCTCTTGAGCAGGCGCCATTGGATCGACTGTCCTTTAAGACTGCGTTCCTTTTGGCCATCACCTCCGCTAAGCGTGTGGGTGAGCTGTGTGCTCTCTTGGTGCGGTCAGAGTGCCTGTCTATTCGGGCCGGTTTGATTGATTGATTGATTGAAAACTTTATTAACAGATTGCAGAATGGGTACAATACAGTACAGCTCAATACACACAATTGTTAAGGGGATGCAGACCAGAGAAAGACTTTCATCTTGTTTACATCAGGGTCCCCCATTTTCAATTCATCAGGACATATATGACATACATGACATACAGATAGACAGTACTGCTACATCTATACATTTATGACATACCAGATTTGCAAATACAGTACTGTTTGTGATACAAAAAGAGTCCAGAAAAGGGAGTATATACATTTGACGTAAAAACTGTACATTGGAGGAGGTTGGGTGGGGGGGGGTTGGGTAGGAGGGGTTGGGGGGGGGGAACACTGTACAACTGTACAAGCAAAACTGTACATTGGAATATTGACAAAACCATACTAGGTAAATTACTGTACATTGGAGGGGGTTGGGTTAGGACATTTACAGGGGCCAGTTTCGAATTGCAGTCTCCCGTAGGTGTTCTTTGAGAGTGATTTTGAAAGTGGGTAGTGATTCACATTCCTTTACAGCTTTGGGTAGGGCGTTCCACATTGATGTGGCATAATTGCAAAACGTGTTTAGTCCCTTGTTTGAGCCGAATCTGGGTTTGACATGATTTGTGGAGCTCCCTCTGGTGTTGTGATCGTGGTATTCACTGACCTTTGGGAAGTATTTTGACATGTACATGGGTACCTTGGTCGTGTAGTGTATCTTGTAGACCAGGCCCATTGCAAGTTGCTGTACTCTGTCGTCTACTCTAAGCCATCCTAGGTTGTCAAAGTGGGCAGGGGTGAGGTGGGTTCTAGGAGTAATCTCAAGCAGTGGTCTGACCAGTTTGTTTTGAGATGTTTGTAATTTTGTTTTTAGCGCCTTTGAGGTGCTTTGGTACCATGAGGTGCAAGCATAGTCGTAGTACCCTTGAATGAGTGCTCCTGCCAGAGTCTTCAGGGCATTCTTGTTTACCAGAGAGGAGATCCGGTACAAGAATCGAGTTCGTTGGTTGACTTTTTTTTATTACATTGGATGCCATTTTGTCACAGGAGAGATTAGCCTCTAGGATGGAACCCAGGTAGGTAATTTCATCTTTCCTTGTGACAATATTGTCACCCACTGTAACTGAGAAGCCGTCGGTCTTGCTGAGTTTGTTATTTGAACCGAAGAGAATGGACTCTGTTTTTCCCATGTGTAATGATAGTTTGTTATCAGCGAGCCATATGCAGATTTTGCCTAGTTCCGAGCTGAGGGTTTTTTCAACCTGTAACTTGTTCTAGTCAGAGACCAGCAGGGCTGAGTCGTCCGCAAACAGGAACAAGTTGCAGTCACAAGCTGACGACATGTAATTTGCATAAATTAGGAAGAGTAGCGGTCCTAGTATGCTTCCTTGTGGAACACCACAGCTCACTGTGAGGGGGGGGGGATAGGGTACCATTTACCTCCACCATCTGTTCCCTCCCCTCAAGGTAGGATTGCATCCAGCTCACTGATAGACTATCAAAACCAATTGCTTTTAGCTTGTCAATCAGAATGGAGTGATTGACAGTGTCGTAGGCCTTTTGTAGGTCCAGCATGACCATACCGCAGTATTTGCCCGCGTCCACCTCTTGTTTGATGTGGTCGTTCAAATAGAGAAGGCATGTGTCAGTGGAGTGGGATGTTCTGAAGCCAGATTGGAATTCGTAGATTAGATTTTTTTCCGCTAGGTACTTTTCGACCTGTTCGTAGACTCCAGTGTTGATCAGTGGGCCAGGAAGTTGAGGTTACATCAGGTAAGGGTTGCCGAGCACACTCGTTGGCTGTCAGTGCCATTTTGGCTAGTTCCTGATCGAGATATTGAATTTAGTTTCTTGATGGAGAAAGACAAGGGCGAGATTGTGGGAGAAATAGAGAAATTCCTTTTAGCCTCAGGGTCTCTGGCTCTGTGGATCCAGAGAGTGGGAAGGCAGGATTTGGGTAGTGTGTGACTCAGTTAGGGATCGGTAAGGGACAGAGCATCTCTGACAGCAGCTCTGTATTTGTAACAGAATTACTGGCCATTCTCTGGGCATTGTGGTGGGTGGAGCAAGTGGGACCAGGCCAGGTGATTATATGTTCCGACTCGGCTGCTGCACTGATGGCTGTGAGTCATTCAGGGAATAGTATTAGTTTTATATAGGGTTGAGAAGGCAGGATGTTCAGTGGAGTTTTACTGGGTTCCGGGGCATGCAGGGATTGAGGGAATTAGGGAAATGAGACAGCTGATTCCCTTGCCAAGCAGAGTCTAGGAGCGATAGGGTCAAGATATGTAGATTTAGGCTGGGACATTGTGGGTTGAATAGTACCTTAATCATTGTGGGAAAACATCCAGATGGGCGGTGTGAGTGTGGAGAGCCTGAAACTGTCAAGCATGTTTTTCTAGAATGTAACTGGTATAGGAAAGAAAGGGAAATCTTTTATAAGAGGTTATCAGTATTAGGAGTTTCTTCTTTCTCTCTAAAATCTTTCTTTGGCCTGAATAATGAGAACCACCAGCTGATAACAGAGGCAGTGCTGACATTTCGGCATGAGTAAGAGTTGTACCAGAGGATATAATGTTATTTTATTTATTATTATTATTTATTTTCTATTTGTATGAGTAATTTGCGTATTTAAGTTTTTCTCAATTGTGGGCGTAGTTTAATTATAGAACTGAGGAGGGCAGTAATACGCCATGTTGCGTTTACACTGCCGGGAAAAATAAAGAAGAAGAAAAAGCACCCAATAGAAGAAGACGAAGAAGTAGCTGTGTTGTGTGTATGACAAGAGAAGTATCAACCTGTAAAGCCCCATATTGAGCTGGAAATAAAGCATCACACACAAAAGGAAACGCTCCTCATTCTTCCCTACAGTACTCCATGACGGATCGCTACAATACGTTTGAAAGTGTGAATATATGAATGAATGATATGCAAGTCCTCCTGTGCAGGGTTCAGTAGTTAAAGTCTATCGATTTTAACAGTTCTCCAGCTGTTGTTATTATACATGATTTGTTATAACTTTGTTTGAATGCTTAGTTTGTTGTTTTAATGTGCAAAACAACCCTTTTTCCAATAGCTTCTGTGTGATTTAGACCTGTGCAGAATCGTTCCTTTTATTTTGAAAAAGTACCACCGGAAGTATTATTGTTGTTCCTAGCGTCGGCAATAGGGTATATCTGCAGAGCCGCAAGCCCAACGTCTGGGCGGGGCTTCGTGGCTTGGACTAGGTTTGAGGAGGGTATTCGTGGCTTGGACTAGGTTTAACTGTGCATGGGCGGGGCGTCGTGGCTTGTACCTTGTTTTGCACTACTGCGCATGCGGATGAGGGGGGAGGGGGCTCGCTCGCTCTCTCTCTCTCTCTCTCTCTCTCTCTCTCTCTCTCTCTCCTTGTTTACAACATACACAACATCGTCTTGTGTTACATTTGTGATTGATTGATTGAAAACTTTATTAACAGATTGCAGAATGGGTACAATACAGTACAGCTCAATACACACAATTGTTAAAGGGATGCAGACCAGAGAAAGACTTTCGTCTTGTTTACATCAGGGTCCCCCATTTTCTGCATCCCCTTAACACATCCTGTGCCAAAAACGGCGTACAACGTGTTTCAAGGTCATGCTAATTCTGCCATTCCACGGCGTACAACGTTATTGAGATCATATTTCATTTTTTGCCATGGTATTCATTATTCCCTCACGGAGCCTGGTCTGATACAGTGGGAGCCTGCACAACTCTGCAACGCTTCAATACTGCCGCCTGGTGGATGATCGGCGAGTTACAACCGGAAATGGATCTCTGGAGATCTCCGTGCATCTGGCAAATGCGTCCGCCACTCACATATTGTTGCGGCACTCTAGACACACGTCCGTGTGTAGCGATCGCTGCCATAACGCAATAATCAATATGATTTGGGCGTTTATTATGATTATACAAACCGGAAAAGGATCTAGGAGATCGCCGTCAAATAAGTGGGATCTCTTTATAAGTGGGATCTCTTTCCTCCAGGCTCATCGGCGAATGGTAAGAGGACGCTGACGTCATTTACAGTGAGTTTGTCTATTATTATTAATGCAAACTGCTCTGATCAATATATCACCCATACTACATAAAGCATTTACTGACGATCACGGAATTATAAATGACCCCCCCCCCCTGTTCATCCGCGCATGATAAATCATAACGTTTAGGATCATGTACAGTTGAAATTTTTAATATAGCGTGCATCGCCAACAAACGGCAGTTGATAATCTATATATGCGTTTATGCCTATAACTCACGTTCTAGGAATTACTGCAGAAAACGATAAAAACATATTTATATTCTAGGCGGTATTTTCGTATGAATCTATGAATGAAAAAGTATAACGTTCCTACATCCTGAACAATAGATAATCGATGTTGAATGGGCCATAGTAATGTCAATTTAGCAATACAATTAAAAAAGTTATAGCTCTGCAAAGAAGGTGAACATCTCCATAGGCTTAGACTGGTGGCAGTGATCATACATTGATGGATATAAGCGTGGCAGTTAATGTGTTAACAATTGTGTGTATTGAGCTGTACTGTATTGTACCCATTCTGCAATCTGTTAATAAAGTTTTCAATCAATCAATCACAAATGTAACACAAGACAATGTTGTGTATGTCGTGAGAGAGAGAGAGAGAGAGAGAGAGAGAGAGAGAGAGAGAGAGAGAGAGAGAGAGAGAGAGAGAGAGAGAGAAAGAGAGAGAGATTCATTCATTCATTCAGAGAGAGAGCGAGCGAGCGAGAGAGCCCCTCATCCGCATGCGCAGTAGTAGTGCAAAACAAGGTACAAGCCACGACGCCCCGCCCACGCACAGTCAAACCTAGTCCAAGCCACGAAATACCGCCTCAAACCTAGTCCAAGCCACGAAGCCCCGCCCAGACGTTGGGCTTGCGGCTCTGCAGATATACCCTACTCAGCGTCGGAACACTGGTGTCTTGAGAGACGACGCCATTATTACCGTATTGCAGAAGATCATTTGGAAAAATGCTTGGTCAAACCCCTGCATTAAACGACGTTTAATAAACGTCTAAACTAACATAATCGGGAACCGCTCGTTCCTGTAATCCTAGTGATTTAGACAATCGTGGGATCAAAGTTGTGATAATCGACCTAGCAGGATATTTCTACCTGTTCGGAGTAAGTTATGCTCTTCTTTCTCGACGATGGTGTAAATATGCAGATTGTACAAATTCTCAGCTTTCTTGTGAGAGTGTTTTACCTTAATTAATTTCAAACCACAAAACAACGAGGTTGTTTATAGCACGACCGTCATTCAACCCGTATCATATATCTTTATACACAACTCGGTGGGTCTTTCTAATCGATCCCTCCCATAGAATTCGGTCGGTCCCAGTCGGAAATGTCAGAGTTTACCACCAGGAAGGTGCACTCGAACGGTCGACCAAATTGTAAACACAGGTTCCATTATACCCGAGTTTACAAGTTGTGACGTTCACTGACCCTTCTCGTGCAAATATACTTTATTATCAACATGGAGTATCATCAGAAATATTATGTTGACTTGTGTGGGATAAAATCAATCAATTTATGTCCCTAGATACATGTATTAATGTATTCCTATTATCAGGTCTCAGCCTGTAGTTATTTTAGCAT
Source organism: Notolepis coatsorum (assembly GCF_963971535.1). Taxonomy (NCBI): domain Eukaryota; kingdom Metazoa; phylum Chordata; class Actinopteri; order Aulopiformes; family Paralepididae; genus Notolepis; species Notolepis coatsorum. The sequence continues at coordinate 89,198,240 of NC_140165.1, read as the reverse complement.
GTCTGTGGCCTGACTGAGGTGTCACAATCTATTTGTCACCGGAAGGGTCAGTGCAGCTGTTGGTAAAAAGCCACACAGCCCCAAGAACTGATGAGGTGACGGGTTTGGCTGACCACTGACAGGGAGCATTGTCAGGATCTAGAATAATGTATAATACCTATGAATCAATCCATTTATCAATCATAATAACCATAAGATATCTACAAATGTGTGTACCATTAAAATGTGTTATTATGATATGGTATTAAAACAGGCATATGTGTCACCATGACCCCAGCTGTCTGAAACTACCAGGAGACAGATGTAATTCTAGACCCTTGTCATTTCAACTGTTTACCTTATATAGACATTGTTTAAAGTCCTGAACCTTTCTTCATGCTAATTTGGGAGAAGCCACCTCATTCGCTCAGAACACCAACCAGCGGACTATAAAAATGACAATGTGATTAGGATCGGGAGACTTCTGCTCGGCCTTCACCAAAGCTAAGTTGGAACTCTCCACTCTCAGCTGTTTGTGTAAATACTCTGTAATATTGAATATTCACTCTGTAATAAATATTTGATTGCTAACACCCTCTCCTCATCTTTCAAGGTCAATAAAAGAATATGCCTTATCAGATGGTGACCCTGACGTGATTGACCTTGACGTTAAGGACGGACGAAAGGCAACTGGCGAACACTCGTAGAAACGGATCCATATAAAAACGGTGAGCCAGAGCCTGTTTAAACTCAAAATCTGCATAGATTAACTATTGTACATTATAATCTACGAGTGTTGGTCAGAGGCCCTGTCCGTGGGGTGATTTCTATAATTGGCTTAAGCAAAATGGACATATCAGCAAAGGAGTGAATAGACAATATTACAACCCCGGGTTTTCTTATTTTCTATTTTTAAGTCCTGTCGAAGGCCTGCAGCAGTACAATTAAGAAATCTCTCCAGAGGTCTATAGGAAAAGACCATAGTGTAACCCGGTAACCCAAGACCTCACGGAGGCCTGGCTCTATACAGGGACTAGAACCCTGGTAGGAGGAGACCATAGTCAGTGTAAACCGGTAACCCAAAGACCCTCAGGGCCTGGCTGTAATACAGGGACTTGAACCCTGGCCAGAGTTTATTAGGTAGACAAAAAAAATAGGATTGCTGTTCTGGAATGCGTTGGAATTACGAGCAGATTACGAGCGAGCGATTGATCTGCCTCGCTTAGTCCTGTATTAGTCTCTAAATTGCGTCAGCCAACAATCCTAGTCTGCAAAGTAAACTTAGTCGATTAAAAAGGTTAGTTGATAATCTTGATAATCTTAACTGCATGACTTGTGTAAACAGAGAGTAATTGGGTAGGTATTATTATATGTTCTGATGGTGTGAGCAATGGCTCAGAAGCAGTGGTTTTTAAACCTAACAGTGTCTATGCCTTGAAAAACTCATGGAGTTCTCAAGATCAGGTTACATTGCAGTGATTAGGGAAGGGTGGGTTAAAAGACAAATCTCAACAAGAAAGACTGGATGAAATAGACATTCTTGATGTATTTGATTCTATCAAATATTAATAGAATTGAAGTCAAAAGCATTCAGAGGTTTCAAGATTTACACAGGGGAAAGGGGGAAATAGCATATAGGCTTGACTGGCGAATTGGCAGAAGTTGGCATAAGTTGTTGTCTTTTCTAACAAGCAAGCACACACACACACACACACACACACACACACACACACACACATACACATACACACACACACACACACACACACACACACACCGGGCATTATTGCCCTTACTAGCCTATAGTGCAAACAGATTACATATAGGAACACACATCTATAGCATGACAGTGAGATTCATGAGTCTGGAATGCATGGTGAGTGTGAATAAATGTGGAAATTGTTTTTGTCTAGCCTATGTTTGAATAGAAGATCCCGGGAACAATTAGTCGTGAATAAATGTCGAAAAGCTCCTTAGTTAATTGAATAGCCACTAATCACACCTTGTTTTATTAGTTATTTTGAGCATGGCTCAGTGCAGTAAGTCAGTGTGTATACACTGTAAGCATGAAAAGCAGTTATTTGCGCCACAAGTAATACGATCTCATAACAGATGTCACTCACCTCAGACACCTCACACCTCCCCTGTATTCTTCAAAATCACCCTTACACAGTAGGTGTAAACAATGTTAATATGTACTTCTGTTACGTGTGAGTCAATGATCACACCCGGGTTGTACCAAAACGTACATACATGTCCAAAACACTCGCTTGTTAAGAGTCCACACAACTGTTCGCTTGCGTATATACAACGACAACATAACTTCCGGTGCCCGTCGTAACTTTTCACGCTGTCACACTTTATTCTTCAAACGTACTTCTACTCTGACAGCAAGCTTCCGGTTTAACAAAGTAAAAGTCCCGGCCATAGATAATTACACCATATAACTAAAACATTGGAAATCAGTCCGTAAATAACATTATATAAGGTTCCTGTTGTGTGTTTGTGCAATGACATGAGAGGATTATAGCAATATGCGCACATCTGAATGGTTGTGCTAACGGTTCTCCTTTTTCGCTGGTCCCATCACTCAAAACATTTATTTCCGTCGTTTTCCAATCGCCCCCCTCGCAACAGGAGGTGGTGGTGGGGGCTAGATCCATTATTGTGTTTTGGTTGTATTTGTGGACGTCAGACGCAGCTGTCGTCAGGCCACAGCGCCTCTAGCTAAAACAGAAGTCACATTTCGCTTTTTATTTTTTAAACTATATTTAATCGCGTCTGGAGGATGGGGTGTTCTGCCGCAGCGTCGGCCCCCCCCCCCGTGCCAAACAAGCAGGCTAACTGCGCCAATATATGATACGTGGAAACATAATCAGAGTGGACCATTCGCGCGAATATCATCCGAGTTTAAGAGAGGGGATCGGGGTCCGGCTAACCAGAATAACACACACTAACAACTGCCTCTCGCAACTACAATTAAGAATTTATTTAGCCTTTTAAATGTTAAATAACCTCCTCTTCCGCGGTACTACGATAAGCGATGTGTGGCTAAATCTTTCATTATCAAGAACTTCCTAGAAATCTGTGACAGATGCGCACCGAAATACTGCATGTGTGGATTTTAGAATGCCCTGAATGTAACCAGCGTGCAAGTGTGTGAAGTGAATGGGTCGGTCACGTGTGAGGAGCAAGTTGTGGTTTCTAAAGAGAAGGACAATCATCTCTCCTAACCAAATGGATGAAACCTTATTATTATTTACATAACAAAATAATTGCTCTTTTCAGGTCATACTGGACAAAATAAAGAACTGAAATAATATGAATACCTTTTCTGTATTAGAATCCAGCTTTAGAATATATATTTGTGTCCAATGTAATATGAATGGTAAATTATTATATCATAAGCATCTTATGTCACCATAAATCAAGCCAAACCATATGTTTTAGGAATAAAATTGTTTAAAGTTATTTCAACACTGCAATCAAAATGTCAATTTGAATACATTTATGGTCCCACCATTAGATTGATTGATTGATTGATTGAAAACTTTATTAACAGATTGCAGAATGGGTACAGTACAGTACAGCTCAATACATACAATTGTTAAGGGGATGCAGACCAGAGAAAGACTTTCGTCTTGTTTACATCAGGGTCCCCCAGATTAGATTAGATTATACTTTATTGTCATTATATATGCATACAAAATTCTGACTCAAACTTAAGGTGCAGTAATAAAATCACACAAAATAGGACATTAGTCATGCTGTGCTGAATAAACTCAATAACTCTTAGTTAATTTAATAGACTTTTAAGGCTGTTTGTTTATCACTTATCACAATAAAATGTACTTTACGGTAAAATGCTTGCCCCGGAGAGAGTGCTTTTTACAGTATAGAAAACAGTGAATAGAAAAGGAATGCCGTAAATCCTCTAATAGTGGAGAGGACGGGCCTCTTTGATAAATACAGACAAAATAAATATAGGCCGGCTTCCAATACAAGGTTGCATGATCATGCCGTGATACAGAATGAGATAAACTCTTGGAAAATGCAGGTTAAGCACTGTCTCTCTCTATCGTTCCCACTACACTCTGACCACATTAACGGGTTTCCCTACTCTCCAACTTCAGTGTGTGAATTACATTAATCAATATTTAAATAATGTTAGTCTAAATAAATGAAATTAAGGCCTGCCTCTTATATAGGCCTCTAAAGGCCTGGTGCTCTTTGCAGCTGAGGACGGTAAATACAAGACCCGTCCAATATTAGAGAAGATACGGTATATTATACAATACAACATGCAATCTGAAGTATGACGTAAAATCTAAATACAGTGAGGTACAATGCAGACAATACAAAAGGTAAGGTGCAAATGAGGTATGAATATAGTACAAATCTCTTCAATAATAGATAAATAAAATGTAGTGTTAAAGTGCCTAAAGTTAGTGTTAAGGTGAGCGTGAGCGTTTGTTTAAAAGATGGCCTGGGAAATTAATAGAAGTTTAAAGGACAAAAGATAGACGTGTAGAATAACTACTTCCCAAAAATAATAGATTATCCAAACGTCAAGTTCCAATACACTATCCTCGGAGGGGTGTGGTCTGCGTGCACAAGCGCCTGTGTGTCTCTCTAGCTCTGAGCAGACAAATAGACGCAAGGCATTCTGGAACTTGTATTTCTACCAACTAATGTGACGATGGACGTAAATAATAGTATCTCTTGGCTTTAATGTAATGTAAATGTAAACAATGATCGATATTAACATATAAAATATAATTCATTAATCTGGCCTATTAAGTTACAACCAATAGAAGCACAACTTTGATGGGTGGATTGATTGATTGAGTATTGACTGCTGACTTGATGAATGGGGTGTCTGATTGATAAATGGATGAGTGGGTGACAATTGAGTGACAGAAAGTAATTGAGTATATTTTTAGATCAACTGTGAGTAAGTAGTGCATTGCGGATAAGTGATTTACATCATAATTTATATATTGACGGCTGTTGTACTGATTAGATGCTGTCATTCTTTGCATAGTTAAATCTCATTATGAAGTGTTCAACCTGGTTGACACGGAATGACAGCTCTGGGGGACTATTGATAAGAGATGTATTAATATGATGGACTACAATGGAAGTAGTCAGTTGTTGTCCTGCCTCTCTCTCTCTTGCCCTGCATGTTCAAACCATGTCAGGGATGGGCGTTATGTTGTCAGACGGTACCGCTTTGATTCAACATTTTCTTTCTACCAAAAAACGAATGTCCTTTCAAGGGAACAATTATCAAGACGTTTTGTCTGGACGAGTCCAAAAATTCATGACTACAGTGGAGCTAGGATTTTCTGGTGAAAAGATGGCCGCCGGCAACCAAATTCAAGTTAAAGGGGCGTGTTTAGCCTCTATTCTGGCCGGAAAAGATCCAAACTAACCTACCTGTACTGGTTCATCAAAAACTCTCCTACCCATACTGGCCCATCCTAACTTACTATACTTGTCCAATTGTTCATTAAAACAGGGTAAAAGAGGGGTTCTGATTAGGGGGTAAATACTGTAAGTCAACATTAGCATAGGTGTTTGGGGTTTAAGGCTGGTTGACAACAGCAGCTGACCAGTGTCCAGGGACCTGGTCTCCTTTAGATTAGACCATTCTGGTAGTCATGGCACGATCGATGTCACTCTCTTTTTGGGGAAAAGGTATACTGCAGTTGAATTTAGGGTTTTCATGGATCGGGTAATCAATCAAAAAGTGCATCCTATCATCCTGTCCTATAATTCCATATCTTAAGACTTGGTTCCGATACAAATTAGAAGACAGATAAAATAATTGATATTACCTAATTTTGGCCAAAATTAAGTTATTTTAATTAAAACCGGTATTGCGATGCTTGGAAAGACAATACATTTAAAATAAGATAAAACCACAGGGATAATTTGGAATGAATAAATAGCTTAAATATCTTTCATTTACTATGTTTAAATAATAAGGTCATCACAGAAGGGGGGTAAACCCTGAATTACCTTATTGTGCTCTGTTTGTCTGTCTGTTTGTTTCTTTAAGTGAGTCATTAATAAGTGTTTCAATGTGTATCTGTTTTGTTCCTTCTGCTTTTGAAAAATTGAGGAAGCTTGGAAGTAAAGAGTGTGAGGAGAGTATTGTAGGAATATAGAAACCTTTGTAGCACCTTTTTACATTTGTTTATAGGTTCAATTTGATTACATCATTGGAAAAAGAGATGGAATGTAGGAGAGCGATTAGAATAATATTAACAATAATAATTTGACATGGTTGTTCCGTTACCGCGCAGTTTAGATTAAATTCTCGGGTCACTGTTTTCAGTGGGAGTAAATTTAAGGTAAATTTAAAGGGGGGGGGGGGGATTCCAGGGACAGATACTAAATTAGATTAATTTAGAAAATTAAGAATATATAGACAGAGAATGCCACAATAGGAGACTTTATGGGAAATAGTTCCTAATTAATGGTGGCTATACTTCACTATATTTGACTTATAGGTTGGTTTAGTACTCAACAAAATAATGAACAAGTTCAGAGGGCAATCCTGAATGGTTCTAGAATATAATCAAAATTAGCTGAGGAGACCTGCCCAGAGGAAAAGGACCAAGAAACGTTTGGTTGCTCCATTGCTAGTGTCATCACACATCTAGAACATTTGGCTCACCGGAGGGAGAAGAATCCGATACATGTTACAGCCACAGCCAGGCTCTCTCCCTCTCTCTCTCCCCTGTCTGGCAGCAGTCTCCACGCCCTTATATGGGCAGCTTCCTGTCCCTCCTTCTCCACGCCATCTACCTGGTCAACCTACACACCTGAGGCTCATCAGATCATCACCGAGGCTGGATATGAGGCCTGTGCCCCTGCCACTCCCCATCCGAGGGAGGCTTCACCACCGTGGATCACACAACCCCGGACTACTCTTCACTCGTGGACGTCTCCAGCCTGGACACAGCCCGGTGTCACATGGAGCGACCTCCTTGCTATACATTCAGCATGAAGCAGCGGAGAATACATGAAGGGGGAAAATATGTTGTCTCCCGCAGATTGCAGACTTGGGAAAAGAGTATGGTGTGAGTAAGAGCGGCCACAACACATGCTAGACTGTGAAAAGAACAATGTTGACCACTTTTGATATAGACAATTCATCACCAGTGACCCTTGGACCCTTCATCACCAGTGACCTTGGACCCTCAACTACATTGCAGGAGTTACATACAGTATATATGTTATCAACAGCAGAAGACTATACTATAACAAGTAGGAGATCATAGGATTTATTTCATTTATAAAAATGTCTCTGCCCCTGGAATCCGATATAAGGTTTGATATGTTATATGAATTAAACTGACGCAACCAGTTATGATATAAGTTATATACGTTATATTATCAGTACATAGGTAAGCAGATGTAGTCTATTTATGCCTTTTCATTTAAATTTGGAAACAGATATCACTGTTGCATACAAAGGTTTACATCGATTGAAAGTGAGTATGAAAAGTATGAAAGTGAACCAGATGGGAAGTCAATAAAGACTCCGGAACATTTTTCCACCCCAGGCTTGCCCTACTGGTAAAATGAAAGGAATTTTTGAGTGAATGAAAGTTCTCCTCATATTGATTGTCATTGCTATATTTTGATTCACCACGAAAAAGGGGGGTGGTATTTTATTTCAATACATAACTATGAGGGTCCCCGTTTTTCCATTCCCTTTTCCTTGATGATTTATAGAGCCAGTGTTTATTTCCTTGTATTATGGATGTGTTATACAACTGTACTATTGATGCTCGTATTGTGTACTATTGATGCTCTTATTGTTCAGTTTTATGCCTTATGTTCTACTGCTTATGCAGTCTCACCCTTTGTGTATTCTGAGGAATACGATCGCTAAGGCCAGTGGGATGGTGAGTAAGAGTTTCCCCTGCAAAAGTAACGACTGGTCGCAGGGGTTTTCGCGCTCATACAAAGGGTTGGAGGTTTTTTTTCATATCATTATGGTTGGTGTTCTGAGAGTTTTGGTCATTTTGTTTTATATCTCTAGGTTGTTCACATCATTAATGATGTGAAAGGGGGGATTGTGGGATAAAATCAATCAATTTATGTCCCTAGATACATGTATTAATGTATTCCTATTATCAGGTCTCAGCCTGTAGTTATTTTAGCATGTCTGTGGCCTGACTGAGGTGTCACAATCTATTTGTCACCGGAAGGGTCAGTGCAGCTGTTGGTAAAAAGCCACACAGCCCCAAGAACTGATGAGGTGACGGGTTTGGCTGACCACTGACAGGGAGCATTGTCAGGATCTAGAATAATGTATAATACCTATGAATCAATCCATTTATCAATCATAATAACCATAAGATATCTACAAATGTGTGTACCATTAAAATGTGTTATTATGATATGGTATTAAAACAGGCATATGTGTCACCATGACCCCAGCTGTCTGAAACTACCAGGAGACAGATGTAATTCTAGACCCTTGTCATTTCAACTGTTTACCTTATATAGACATTGTTTAAAGTCCTGAACCTTTCTTCATGCTAATTTGGGAGAAGCCACCTCATTCGCTCAGAACACCAACCAGCGGACTATAAAAATGACAATGTGATTAGGATCGGGAGACTTCTGCTCGGCCTTCACCAAAGCTAAGTTGGAACTCTCCACTCTCAGCTGTTTGTGTAAATACTCTGTAATATTGAATATTCACTCTGTAATAAATATTTGATTGCTAACACCCTCTCCTCATCTTTCAAGGTCAATAAAAGAATATGCCTTATCACTTGGCATGCTGGGATTCCTCAAATCTGCTGAAACCACCTGCATCAAGAAAGAAATGTTGAATATTATGGATGAATCTGGTACCTTGCATCCGATCGGTGCTGACTGTATGACCGTCACCTATCCAGCAGCACCCGTACTATACCACCCTGTAATATGATAAATACCGTCCTAGCCCCTTTCGTGACTGCTGATGCACGCCTTGCTTTGTTTGAATACAGCAGTCACTGGCTTGAGCTAACTGAAACATTCACTCTGAAGCACTGGTTAATTACGAACTGTTTGTTCTAAATTTATCACAGAGAAATGTCAAAGGTACTCACAGTTGCACAAGGGTTTCACGCACAAAACCGGGGTGGCTTGAAAGCTCGGCGTTGCTAATAAACATTTTAAATATTTTTTATAAACTGGTCAACACTGCTCAAAGCGGCATTATTTCCGGCGTTGGCTGCCTGGTGCGCCTGCGCTGTGATCACAGCGCATGCGCATCATGCACCGCCCAGAAATAATGCAGTGTTGATCAGTTTATAAAAAATATTTAAAATGTTTATTAGCAATGCCGAGCTTTCAAGCCACCCCGGTTTTGTGTGTGAAACCCTCATGCAACTGTGAGTACCTTTGACATTTCTCTGTGATAAATCTAGAACGAACAGTTCGTAAATAACCAGTGCTTCAGAGTGAATGTTCCCATGTTAGCTCGAGCCAGTGACTGCTGTATTCAAAGCAAGGCGTGCATCAGCATTCACGAAAGGGGCTAACCATATACCATACCACACTACAACAGCACTTTACACCTAAGAAGTCTCAGTGGCATAGGCTACATTCTGCCTTAGAGCATTTCATTTTCCTGGGCTTTTGAAAGAAAAGCTCCAGGGCTCTTTGGTAGGGGAATTCACTGGTAGGGGGCCCATTGATGCTGATACGCATACAAGCGGCCAGATGGTCTCCCTGCAGCCTGTTCCTCAGGTCAGTCTTTTACATTAAGCACCCCCCACAGCCCAAATGAAATAATTTTTTTTAAATAGTCTAGTTCATAGCAGTGGCGGTCCTAATTCAGCAGCGGCACAGCTGAAACTGACCCTGTAGTATTTACCATTTGGTCACATGATACATTTCCGAGTTGACGAAGACCGACCAAACCTAGAAGATTGTCTCGCTCCGTCCACTCGTCGTCCGCTTTTTAAAATGGCAGTTGTGGTGGTGGGGGGGGGGGGGGGGGGGTCTTAGTGTTTTTAGTAATAATTTATCTTAGTATCCCTGAATCAATTGCATAGGTTGCCACCAGTGTTTTCAACAGCACTAGTGTGGAAACATGAGCCTCCATACTCTCTTTTCTGTATTTTCTATTTTTATAACTTTATGTTGACACAAATGACTCACAGAAAGCAGCTCTCAAGTTTATTATAGCCAGTAATTATAGCCTATTATTTGAGACAACTATTGGAAAACTGATGCCCATCCGTTGTAATAGGCAATAGCGATGTTTGAATACTTGACCTGCAGACATTTCACCTGCTTAGTATCTTGTTGTAACTAAGAGATTTGCTGGAAAAAAGAATCGCTTTTGTGAATAGAGCACTAGATTATTCAGCTCATAATACGCCTCGTATTTCTTTTTTTTAATCCACTTTTTCTCCTTATTTTTAAATTTTTCTCCCATCCCCAATTTCGCCTCGCCAATTCTCCCTTCTCCCCTCCCCTGTCTCGAACGTTGTTAGACCATGCCTCCCACTGGTTGGCTGCAGTGAGGACCAAGCCTTGCATCACATGTCCCCTCCGGTACACGAGGAGGCAGCTGTCTCATCTTTTCACCTGAACAGCGCGATCTCTCAGTGGCGAGGAGTAACGCGTGGGAGGCTCACGCTGCCCCCGTTACTTCCTGATTCTGCGGTACAGGCGCACCAACCGACCTGTAGGAGTCGCTGTCCACAATGTCCAATCCCCACCCACCAGCTTTCCCACCCCTAACTCTGCCAATTGTGTTAGTTTTTTTTTTTTTTTTTTTACTTTGTCTCCCCATTTTTCTATTTTTCTCCCGTCCCCAATTTCGTATTGTCCAATTCTACCCTCCCCTGTCTCGAACGTTGTTAGGCCATGCCTCCCACAAGCCGGCTGCAATGTGGACGAAGCCTTGCATCACGTGTCCCCTCCGGTACTCGAGGAGGCAGCCGTTGCATCTTTTCACCTGCACAGCGCGATCTCTCAGCGGCGAGGGTCTGTGTGGGAGGGACACGCCGCCCTCGTCGCTTCCTGATTCTACTGCGCAGGAGCACCAACCGACCTGTAGGAGTCGCTGTCCACAACGTCCGATCCCCACCCACCAGCTTCCCACCCCCTAATACTGCCAATTGTATTACTATGAACGACCAGCCAAGCTGGTAGCAACGCCGAGAGCTGGGCTCGAACCCAGCATCTCCTGCGTTGGTGGCGAGCGCCTTGCCCACTGCGCCACCTAGCCGCCCCCAATTGTGTTTTGTGTTAGTATGAACGACCAGCCAAGCTGGTAGCAACGCCGAGAGCTGGGCTCGAACCCAGCATCTCCTGCGTTAGTGGCGAGCGCCTTGCCACTTAGCCGCCCTACACCTCGTATTTCTAAATGGGGCTTGTAGTTGTAAACAAGAAGAAAAAAAATTAAGAAATAAAATAAATAATTAGTAGATAATAGAACTAAGTAATATTGAATAAGAAATAAAGAAGTTTTGTTGTGGTAATTGTTTGTTTTGTTTTGGTAAGAATAAAAAATCATTCAATTTTAGTGTACATTTTTTGTATTTTATTTAATCCTGTTCTATTAAGTTTTCTCACTGTCTGTTCAAAGGCTTGTGTTGCATGGTGTTTGTTTGTGACAGGAAAGGTAACAACCAAACGGCTAGTCTTAGTTCCCTTGTTGTAACATCAGATGGGTGAAAGACAACAATTACAGTCCCCACAAGTCACTACCACATAAATAATCATAACCATAAACAGTAACAGTAGATCTTTAAATACTATTAGTTTATATTTACCATTTGTAAGTGATGTGTACTTCTTTTGCAGAAGAATAGCGAACGCGTCTTTTCCGCTAAGAATGTCCTTGTTTAATTGTTGTTATCAATAGGGATGTCCGCTATTATCGGCCTACCGATATTATCGGCCGATATCGGAAAATATCGGTATCGGTTTTCAATTATTATAATTTTTTTTACATTTCTATAACCTTTATTTACCCAGGCAAGTGTAGGATAATAATAGTATTCAAATAGGAATAGAGTCAAATGACTTGCTCACTCAGAGGGTCCAGATAATAAGGTTTATTAGATTATTACCCAGATCAAATCAAATCATTACAACAATAGAGAATATGGCTGGAGATCTTACCTAAACAGACCAGCTCCGTCAGTCAGGTAAAAAGATCCTGCTCCCCAGTCGGGGAAGCAGTTAAGTACCAGGTGAACAATGGGGGGGGTGGGGGAAGGGGAGGGGAGGAAGGGGGCGTAGTTCATACATCATATATTCCACAGTTGGGTCCTTTTCTCTTTTATAATGTGGCTGGGACAAGTATTCTCAGATGTATGACTGGAATAGGTAAGGTCAGCATAACATGAGATAATAAATGAGATAAAATATAAAGAAATGAAAAGAAATATAAAATGAATTAGAATAGTAAACAATGAGATAAAACGGTAAAAACATGAATGGAATAGGACTTAATGCAAATATGACCATCAGCTCAGTGAATGACACAATTTACAGGAATGTTAAAGAGAAATATAAAATGAATTAAAATAGTAAACATTAGAGGTTCTGCATTGTGGATTCTAGTGCGTATCTGTGGAAGTATGGTGCGAGGGGGTTGGTGGGTTCGTTTTGCGTTTCTTCTCTCATGGTCGTGGCGATCATCATGGTTATCGGGGGGGTTTGGCTTGTGCAGAGTACTTTTGTGATGTATCCAACTCCGAATTTTATAGTATGCACACACACTACTAGGATAACAAATATTATTACTGCATACATAATGTACCGAACTACCACTGCTCCTATTGTACCAAGTTTCTCGGTCATCCAATCGGACATGGTATACGTTGGGGGGATGTGTGCGGCTCTGGAGATGTTGTGCAGGTGTTCAATGATGCTTGGTATAGTCATGTTGTCGTTTGCAGGTATGTAGACACAGCATTCTTGACCGATTAGTTTACATGTTCCTCCAGTACTAGATAGCAGGAAGTCCAGTGCTGCTCTGTTCTGCAATGTCATCAATCTGATTGATGTCAGTTCGTTGCTGACGAGTGACAGTCCTTCAGCATCTGTGTTGGCTAAGTCTTCTATCAGTGTGGATAGGTCTGCGATTTGATCTAGGGCTGACATCACACCATAGGAGGGGATTAGTGCTCTGAAAAAGTCGCATGTCTTGCAGGCCCGGTCATGTGTGTGGAAGTGATTTGCGTGGCGTGTCTTTCTAGTCAGTGGGTGTTGTGGTAGGGTCGGTGTCACTCTCATGGCTGGCACTAAATATCCTAATGCACATGTGCCTTTCCATCCGGGTGGAAGGGACGGGTAAGCTTGTGCGCCACATATCCAGTAGGTCCCAGGCGGTGCTGGTGTTGTCGTTCGTTGGGTGGTGGGGGTTTCTTTGGTTGTGGGTTTCAGTGGTGTCTTTACAGGGTGGATGTTGTCCTAGGGTGGTGTTAATCTTTGTTGGCGGATGGGGTAGATATTGTCTCTGGTCCGGGGGGATATCGTTCTTCGTTTGCGGGTCGCCTGGGGCACTTCACAATGTTCCAACACCCCGACATTCTTTCCCCAACCCTTTTGAGATACACATTCTGTAAACTTCACTGGGGTAATAGAAACTGGTATTCCATTTGTATCATGACTTTGTCGAATCTTCATGTTTGATTTTGTGCAGCGTTCAGCTGTCCCTGTGGACTTGTTTAGAGAGGCTTTGTGGCATTCTGTTAGTGGGAGGCCCATTAACGGAAAACCATCTTCGGTAGAATGGGGTATTAAGCCGCATACATAGCAATTTGATTGGTTCGTGATGCTGTCGTTCTATATTGATGGCTGCGTTCTTAACGTTTGTAATAGGAGAGCTCTCCCAATCTAACTGGACGGCTTTCAAATGTTTTCCAACGTGTGGTAGGAGGCCGTTAACGAAATAGGATACCTGGATTGCGAGTCCCTCGTCTGCCGTTAATCCGCTGTTCGCGGCCCAAGCCGCTTTGAATTTACTGTAAAACGCATCGACTGTTTCAGACTCGTTTTGAACGCAAGCTGTGATATTTGACATGCATGCATTTCGCCTTGCCAAACCTTGTACCGCGGCTGTTATCGCAGTAATACACTGTTCTCTAGTGTTGTTTTCACTCCAGGCATCACTGCTTGGAATAGCCATTTGCGTTGAGACGCTGTGATATTTATTTCCTAGACATCCCAACATTAGCTGTTTCATGTCCCTAGGGGTCGGGCTATAGCAATGGCATATTAAATGCAATTGTTCGATAAAACCCATTGGGTCTCTGTCGGGTTTGGGAAATTGTTCACGAGTCCTTTTAATTCTGTCGGTGACCATGGTCGGTAAACTGTAGCGTTTACATTTTCGCCTAGTGGGACAATCCTCATAGGATATGTGCTGGTCGGTTTCTCGGATCTAGTGACCATTTGTGATGGTTCCGGAGGCGTTTTAACCTTTTCTATTTTATTCGCTGGTGGTGACGGCGGTTGCACTGTTGGTGAACTGTCCTGTGTTCTAGCAGGTCTATTGTTCCTTGATGGTCCTGCTTCTACATTTTCTCTTTCGTCTGGGTTCCTATCTAAAACCACATGTGCGTCTCTGTTAAACGTCACTCTTGTGGATATGTCATCGTCTGAATCGTCTTCTACCACGCTTGCGGTCAGGCTTGGATATAGGCCTTTAACATTTTTGATATTGGGCCTTGTGTTACTTTCTCTGTCTTTTCCGTTGTCAAGCGTTTTAGTTTGAGACTGCGTTATAATACTTTTTTCCGCCTCTTCTTTTAAACGTGTCATATTTCTCAAATCAATTTCACATTGCCACAAAACCAATGCATGTTCGATACGACTTTGTTTTCTCACGGTAAACGATCTGGCACGTTCACGGAAACTTTCGCGTACGCCTCTAAGTTTCCCGTTATGAAAACACCCTAGGACTGGCCAGTTGTTTTTTGTCCATTTTGACCACAATCCCAAATATTTTACAGCTATAGGTCCATATTTTGTTAGCATGAAGTCGCACGGAGAGTTGCCGGTAACGTCATTTTTGCTTAGTGAACGCCCCATGATACCAGCTATATGCCCCGCGTTGCCCTCGATGTAACGTCCCTGATATGATCAGACTGGTAAACAGTGAGGAGGAAAGAGAGAGAGAGAGAGATAGACAGACAGAGATAGACAGACAAAAAACTAGAACAAATGCCCTATTTTTAGTTATAACTAAATAATTGTATATAAGGTGGAGACCAGACACTCAATCTTATATATTTGGTATCTTAATTATAACTTATTTTATATACTTGGTATCTTAATTATAGCTTATTAACTGTAGCAATCTATATTGTTCTAGAGAACCAATTTGGGTATTCATTCAAGTCAAAGTTAATTTGTCAGGTCCGATTCTAAGATATATGTATTTCAGTTGTATACTGCTATACCTAATTTAGATGTTGAATCCTTATACATATTATTCCAATTACTTTATGTATCGTTATCACTATGTAATTTATAGCGCCGTTATCATTACCTATCGTGAAACCGGAAGTGGAACCAAAACTACAATTCCCAACAGGAAATCACTACCGGAAATCACTTTCCTGGCTTCCTTGTATAACGTTAACTCGTCTCTCAATGCTTTGCGATATCAGCCGGTTCGTTCTTAACTCAATAAACACCTCAGCGGGTTATAATACTGTGCACATATAAACAAGACTCAAACAGACAAACAAACGAAAATACATAAAAGTTAACGTGTGTATATACCTGGTCTGTATTGGATCGCTTGTTCGTTTAGTCGGCCAGCACTCTGCTGCGACAAGGCATTTATACCCTTGATCTATCTATACATCGTCTTTTAAAACATAACGACCGAATCCTGAACTTCGAAATTTAATAGCGATATATTAGATTATATATACCTTTTAATCATAGTCTCGGTCCCTTCAACCTGCGATTAATGTCCCGTTAAATGTACTTACGTACTGCCGTTACATCGCCGGTCTCCTTCCCGCTCTCTGTATGATTAATTGATTAATTCAATCCAAATATATCGTTTTCAGGAATGGAAGAGGTTGTGAGCTTAGTTTAAGGTTGCATCTATGAATATATATCGTTACTCTGTTAAATCTAATTAGATTATAACAGCTTCTTGGTCCTACTTCCCGCCTCTTTGCCAAAAGAATCATAGAATAGTTTCTAAGAGAGTAGCGTTTTCCAATGATATCACTCTAATAAGCTCACGTATCTCCTTTTTTTTTTTTGCCTATATTTCAGCCTGAATTAGACTTGGGTTAGCAATCCGACAACCTTACTGTGTGCCTTAGCTTTTGGTCGGCTCCGACTCGACCAGGAATAGCACTTCAACCTATAGCAAATCCTACCAGAACCTCCTGATATAGGACCGGAGTACACGCGTTTCCCCCGTAACGAATCCCAATACAGCCCAGATATTCAATACACGTTATTCTATTGTCCAGCCATAGTCTCGAATATTAAAACACACAGTAAATGCTCACCTTGCGTAGAGAGAAGTGGGGATCACACCAATGTGTTCCAGATACCGGCCGGCCTAAACTAATCCTTTTCTCTCTACACCTGAGAACAGATCAGTCTGCACAAAACTCGAAGTTCGTAACGCCAAATTGTAGGATAATAATAGTATTCAAATAGGAATAGAGTCAAATGACTTGCTCACTCAGAGGGTCCAGATAATAAGGTTTATTACCCAGATCAAATCAAATCATTACAACAATAGAGAATATGGCTGGAGATCTTACCTAAACAGACCAGCTCCGTCAGTCAGGTAAAAAGATCCTGCTCCCCAGTCGGGGAAGCAGTTAAGTACCAGGTGAACAATGGGGGGGGTGGGGGAAGGGGAGGGGAGGAAGGGGGCGTAGTTCATACATCATATATTCCACACAAGCAAGTAAGAACAAATTCTGATTTTATTTATTGTCAAAAGTATGCATAATGTTGTGTTGATTTCACAACAAGAGATATGTAATGTTAATTACCTGAAATTATTATTTCTTGTGTGGGGGGGGGGGGGGACCCTGCATGTATCGGTTGATATCGGTATCGGAAATTAAGAGTTGGACAATATCGGTATCGGTAAAAAAGCCAATATCGAGCATCCCTAGTTATCAAGTCTATCTGCTATAACACTGCACTGCTGTGTTTATAACATTAATGGTACCACACTTTATTTGGGACATGTCATTAAAAGTTTATTTTTATTTTTTTTAAATGCCAGCAGCAACTATGGAACGTTGAACCAATCAGATGCTGGGTTCCACTGGGGGACAGAACAGCAGTTGGAACGCAGTCTCTGATTGGCTCTCAATGCATTGCAATTCCAGGAATTGCAATACCAGTGTATTAAATTGGTGTAACTTGAGCGCCCATGCTGCTTGAGTGCCGTTATTGTGTGTGCAGCCCGGTGACATAATGGCGAGAGCCCAGCACAGCAGATGCAAGAAAGAAAGATGATTTATGTTGTTGCCACTGTATGTTACTTTCCCCCCAGATCTACCCAGGAACATGGATGCTTCCACTGGACTGAAGGAGGAACCCAGAGACCCTCAAGACTTTATACTGAACATCAAAAAAGAAGAGACTCTGGACTTTCCAGATCACAGGGACATTTGTACCAGACTGAAGGAGGAGCCCACAAATGATCAGGACATCTGTAAGTTAAGTTTATTTCTGTATAGACCACTGCAACACTTTCGGTATTCTGAAATCATGGGAGGCTTTAGTGTTGCGCTGGAGCCGGACGAGAGTTCTCTTGCCTCTTCTCCATTTCCGATGGAGACTGAGGATTACATGGAGGGGGCGGGAGCTCTCTTGTTCGAAGCCCCAGTAGAGACGTATCACTCTCCCCCTCGGGGAGTGGCAGGGAGTGCTGCGTCTCCTTGGGGTCCCTTGTACTCCAGGGTTGGGTTAGAACCTCCGACCCTGAGACAAGATGCCCAGCTATCTGCCGCGTCGGATGTTGGCGCCCGAGGCAGCCTCCCGTACGTGAGGGACGTGAGTGACGTGGAGGGAGGTACGCAAGGGGAGTTGCTCGCCTTGTTCCCCGAACTCATGGCGGCAGCCGCTAATGGTGTGGCGTGGCGTTGCCGCAGCCACTGCCAGCACCTGTTCCTGATGACATGATAGGTCATCTCTGGCAACATCATCCTGTGAGAGAGACGGGCGTTGTCTGCCCATTCTTCCCAGCAATGGAGGCCTACGTGACACAGGGACAGGTAATCTCCCGCATTGTTGGACCTTACCCCCGCCTACGTGCCAGTCACGCGGGTGGTGGGTTTGGTCCAGGGGCTAAAGGACGGGGTGCCTCGACTTGATAGCCTGATGGCATCCATACTTTGTCCCGAAATGGTGTGGGAGCCGTTAAGGAAGCCGGTTCCCCAAGGGAAATCGGCTAGGCAGTTGGCTAATTGGAGTGATCAGGTGTACATCGCTGTGACTCAGAGCCTCCAACATCGCGCAGCTAGCACGCTACATGTCGGGGCTGATGGCGGGCGGGTCGGTATTGGATGACCATCAACGATACCTTCACGCCCAGGCGGCTGGAGCCATCCTGCACCTAACCCAGCTGCAGGCGATAGCCGCCAGGAAGGAGCGCGCCCTGTAGGGATGGGTACCGAATTCGGTACTTTTGAGGTACCGAACCGAAACACGTCGGTACTACCGAGTATCGATTCAAGTGAGATACAGATTTTTTATTAATTTTCTTTTTCATGTCAACGTTCACACACACAATATATGCTTACCTAGGATTTGACTTGATTCAACAACAAAGCAGTCGGAGCAATGGCAAGCTGAAAACTGTCGAAATTGTAGTTATTTGAATTTTCTTTTTCACGACTGAGGTAACGGAACGTAGGCCAAGTGCGTCCACATTTTTATAGGATTCTATCACATTTTCATAACAATAGCACCCTGCGCCGTTTTCATTGAGGTTTCTTACAAATTAACGATGCTTTATCTTGTCCTTTATATGCCGATTATCATTAGAATCTTAAATTGTACCATATGTCCCCCTTTAGACAACATATGTAATGCTACCAGCGCACTTTTGTTAAGATAATTAGTTGGCCATTCGCGGTCGCTATACCGAGGTTGCAGTAATAGTTTAACGCTGTTCAGATCACGTCGGAGAATATAGACCCATCCCAGTGACCTGCGACCTGTGCTAACGCTCTTGGGAAATGCAGTGTTGTAGTTCTCAACATTTTCAGCCTTTAATTTTAAACCAATGCTGCCATCTACTGACAACAAAAAAGTGTTGTCTAATCGTCACCTTGAGAGCTACTTACGTATACAGCGCCGCCCCAAACCCATTCTAGAGATTCCCACTTTTTGCTGGGAGTGGGGCGTGGCCGTATTTGGTCCCAGACAATAAGAGTGGCTGCAATTGGTCACCGTGACGTTAGGTAAATACAATTTATTGAGACTAAAGTACCGAAAAAAGGTACCGTTGGGTACCGGTATCGATTCACAGGTAGCGGTACTGGTTCAAATGTGAAAGGTACCCATCCCTAGCGCCCTGGCCACTCTCTCCCAGCGCCATCTTTGGCTGGAGCAGGCGCAGGTGCCGGAGGATTCCGCTGCTCACGGCCCCCCTCTCCGATGCGGGATTATTCGGGTCGGCCATGTAGCAGATGACGGCAGCCTGAAGGGAGATGGAGGAGGAGCGCTCCGTGCTCCAGCCCCATTTCCCCCGACCTGATGCCACCGGTGATGTCCGGAAGAAACAACGCCGGCAGAGGCCCACGACCGTTGCCATCGCCGCCGCTGCTGGACCTTCGGCGAAGAAGACCAGGAGTGGAGGGAGTGCCTCGTCCGCTGCAGCCAGCCGCCCCACGCCCGGAGGGAACGGTAGGGATCGTCGTGACCAGGCTCCCCAGAACCGTTCCTCCGGGCCGGCTCCCTGTGGGGGAAAGCAGCACTCCCCTGTTTACCCCCCCCCCCCCCCCAACATATGATGAGGTACTGTTTTTTGTTACAAAATGTATGTTTATTCACTATATATTGGGGATACGATGTATAACCCTCACCTAGCAGTGGGGTTGTGTGTTTGCTTAGGGAGTAGGAACGTTTTCTTGAAAATAGTTTTTCTGGTCGCTATACATGTGTGCTTAGCAAGGCCTCGCTTGTCTTCCCTCATCATGAAGAAAACGGTGTTCTTCTTGCAGTAGTAAGAGTGAACTTTACCTTTTTTATCTGAGGGGGTTGTGTGTATTCTGTTACGTTTGGGAAACATGGCATCGAGTCCACAACTAGGTTAGAGTGTTAGCCTGCAGAAGTAATCACATATGTAGCTTGTACCGAGGTTTTTGACCCTCTCTTTAACGTCTATTGTTTTTTCTTTACTTGGTGAAGTATGAAAACACGGGTGGCGTGTTCGCACATGAGCCTAAAGCCTTGTATAAAAACCCATTTTTTAAACAAACGAGTTTATCGTCTGTGGCTGGCGTGCAATGGTTGAGGTTATCCTAGACTAGAGGATATACGCTTTTTCATGTAGCATGCTAGATAACTGGTATCATGCGCTGCTTGTTATTTTCATCGTATCTGGGGTATGGGGTCATGGGGGGTGAACTGATAAACCCCTCCCCCCTTTTTACTGATTGGCCAGGGGGTTGGACCTCCTGTTCTTCGGTCTTCCTGTCACGCTGTGGGGTCAGCGCGTCACAGGGTGGGGAATGGGGGGGGGGTTCCCTGGTCCCACGCCATATTTGGGCAGGTGGGTCACGGAATTTCCCCGGTCATAGAATACGTCACTGGGCGCGTTTCTATTGGTCATGAGACTTCCGTGAGTTTTTTTCAGGCTCCATATTGTGGACCACTGTCATTGTCAAGATTGGGTGATACGGTGCGTTGGAAACTGTTTGTTTTCTGCTCTGCTCTCTATTTGCATACGTGTTGAGCTTTTTGTCACGTGGCTCAATGTTTACGTATATCTTTTCAATTATTACTCACGTGGGAGGTCTCTCTGGGGGTTCCCTGTCTCCCCTCTTTTATACAGAGCGGTGTTGACAGTTTTTTTTCCCTCAGACGCGTCATATGGGACCCATATCTGTGTCTTTTTGGCCAGCTTCCTGCCGCTCGTCCCAGGCGGCGTGGAGGGAACGTTATCTGGTTTCTTGTTAGAATTACCATTGATGTGTTTTGGGTCTCGACGTGTACATGGCGCTGGCCCTGGGTGCTTTCAGTGTGGAACCACGCATGGGCTGGCGCGCCTTGGTTGGTCATTTATAAAAACTGCGTTTTTTATACGAACGACTGAGATGGAGATTTTATCTCTTCCGAGCGCCAGTGTACTAGGTTAGTCTCGACGACTCACGCTCATCTCTGGGGGGAGATGACGGAGTAGATCAAAGCATTGGCGGAGGGGTCTCACGCCCATGGGGTGGGCCACCGGGTACGGTGCGTTTGTGTTCTGACCGTCTTGGTGGCGCCCTCTGTGATGTTTTGGATCGACACGCGTACCTACCCCCCTCTTAGGACTGGGGATGGCGGCGTGACTAGGACACAGGACTGGTTCTGGTCGCACCGGACCAGGTCAGTTAACCCGTTGTCCACCGGGGCGCAGATCTGCTGTTCTGGTACCCTGAAGGACTTTGTGCTTTTCCGGGGGGAAAATGCCGGGTCGGCCCGGGCGTCGTGGGGATTGATGTTATGGATGTGTGTGTTGTGTCACTACGAGTTATCCTTCGCAGTGTGCTTGGTCCATATTGTGTTGTACCTTGCGCTGTGCTAAGGGGCCTGGTCCTTCTCCATTAGTTTTCGCCCCTCCCTTCCCCTGCTGGGCCGGGCTGGGAGGGGGCTGTCGAGGAGGTTTCTATTGAACCCCTCTGGCATCCCTGTGTACGTCCCGGTCCGCCGGGCCCAGGTCCGGACTCGTTCTCGTCGACCTGTTGGCCTGGGTTAACCCCTTCTTGAAAACTGAAACACTTTTATTGCCTGTATAGCCGGTGTATACGCGCAGTTGTGTTTCTGAGTTTTTTTCTTGGGGGGTTAAGGGAACAACCGCCTCCTGTTAAACTAAACATAGGGGGGTGCTTGATTCCCCGGTGTGTTGGTAGCAGAGTCGACTCTCGGGTTTAGGCCGGGCTTGACCCCGTCTGCCTGCGAGTGTGCCCCCGCACTTTTCATGACGTCTGCCAATCATGTCAGCCTTCTCTTGGACCTCAACCTCTCTAAGGGGTCGGGTTTGTGCAGGTTGCGACATGGTGCACAGCATACCGAACGCCCCTTCCGCCGGGGTGCTGTTTTCACAGTAGACCCCTTAGGCGCCTGTCTAGTCCGCAGTGCTCCGGGCACAGGTCGAGTTATGCTCTTTGGCCTGTTGCTCTTGTGCTTAGGCCCATTTGTTGAGCGACTTTAATGCCGATCAGGCAGCTTTGGCATCCCGTATCGGCCATAGCAGGCAGGGATACTGCACGGGTGCGTTTTAGGAGGTCAAAACCCAGAGCCTTGTAATCCTCGTGCTCGGTGGTGAGAGTGAGGTTGACGTATGGCTGCGGGCTGGACGCACGCTTCATCCACTTGTCGCACATGTCATCGTACAGGTGGTGAGCGAGGGGAACCGTGCGTAACTCGCCATCTGTGCTGATTGTGCATAGCTCAACGAATGCTGCTGTCTGCTCGTCACACGTCCAGTCAGTCTCTCCGGGTGGGGGCCTAGTCGATCGGCCACCCAGGCAGGCCCTCTCGAGGTGATTCTGGTGGCCACACTTCCGACACTTTTTACCGTATGCGGGGCACTCGGCACGTCTGGCGTGCCACTGGGGTGTTTTGCCGTGGCCCACCTCGCCACAGTGGATGCATACCCCTTCGGGCTTGGCCTTTGGTTTCTCTAGCCTGGCTCCTCCTCCTCCTGTCCTGTTGTCTCACCCGCCTGTTACGTAGTAACTCCTAGAAGCACATCCAGTTGAAATTTTTCATCTCGCACAGATTCCTACCAAACTGTATTTGATCATCAATATAATGCATTTAGGGCTATAAATCAAGTTCTGGAGAAAGCTGCAGAAAACGATAAAAACATACTTATACTTTAGACCGTATTTTAGTATGAATATGTGAATGAAAAAGTATAACGTTGCTACACCCTGAACAATAGATATAGGACATTGAATGGGCCATAATAATGTCAATTTAGCAATACAATTTAAAAAGTTATAGCCCTGCAAAGAAGGGGAACTTCTCCATAGACAAATAGAGCTGGCTAGGGATGGTAAATTATGAATTTAACCATGGCGATCAAAGTGTTAAAAGAAGCTTTATGTGGGGGCGGTTAGGTGGCGTAGCGGAGATTGCGTTCGTCACCAACCCCGGAGCTGTGAGCTGGATTCGCCTGTTCTAATCCAGCTCACAGTTCCGGGGTTGTCACCAGCTTGGCTGGCCGTTCACACTAATACAATTGGCTGTATTAGAGGGTGGGAGAAGCTGGCGGGGTGGGTCCGGGTCGTTGTAAACAGCGACTCCTACAGTTCGGTCGGGCGCCTGCTAAGCGCGGATAGGACCTGAGTGGGATAGTGTGATCCTTCCACACGCTACGCCCTCTCAGGGAGGATCCGCGCTGCCAGGTGAAAAGAAGCGGTTGATTGGCTGGACGTGTGTCGGAGGAAGCACGTGATAGCCTCCACTCTCCCAGATTATCTGACTGTGGGGGGTAAGTGCGCAGCGACCAGGTAGGGGACTGGGAATTGGCATACGACTAACATTAGGATGGGAGAAAAATCGGAGGAAAATGGAGGGGGAAAAAGATATAAAAATAAAAATAAAAAATAACACGGGCGCACACCAGTCTGTCCTATTTATGACTGCCTTTTTGCGTTCGTAAATCCTGTTCGTAGCTACAAACGAATCTCCAAAAAGAAACTGTTTGATCATGCCAAAATTTACTCGAGAAGTTCGTAAGTGGAGTTACGAAGAAATTTTTTCTTAACTTTCTCGTAAGTCCGTTCGAGCATGAGGTCCATTGTCCGCAAACTCCAGGGTCTGTAGCACAGATTATCATGTTGCAAATATTTTTTTCTTACACAGGCCCTATTTAAACCCTGTCTGATATTAGAGATACTATGGGGCGACAGTGCATCTCTTAAAGCTCATTGTTATGCTCTTAAAGCTCTTTGTTTGGCATTCAGCATGTGCGACTGACATGTTGAGTGACAGCCTAGTAAAAATAAACTTGACTTTGTTCATGAAATCACGCTGTCTATCCAATACTATTGGCCATCGTTCAAGTCTCAAAAAAGTGTACATAAGCGGTAGTTGGTTATAAACGGTATATGAATTTACATCGGTCCTATTTTCTACACACCGACTATGCTAGGATTTGTCATAATGAGACGAGAAGAGCACCTCACGTCGCATGGACAATCAATAGCAACAAAAAAAACTAGCCAGGTCTGCATCATTACTGCTCTGTCCATCCACAGACTTAAAGGAACACGCCAACTTTTTGAGAAATGAGCTTACTTGCCATCTACCCTGAAGCTAGACAAGCAGAAAAAAAAATATATATATTAGACATTTTCTTTTTCTAAGCAGATATATACTAAAAAAGAAACAGGGCTTTTGAGGTGATGAAATCACTGTGCCCAGGCAGCAGTGGTTCGGCAAAAAATAGCTCAGAGTATATATCTGCTTAGAAAAAACGAAAAATGTCTCCATGTGGTAAATACACAGGTCACAACATGTTTACAGGAACGTTTATTGAGTGTATTTCGTGACTGTTGGGAACTAGGCTACACTGGCACACCTAACAGAGCGGCTGTTCCCTAAGCCTAATGCATGCACAGAGAAGAAAAGGGTATGTATGCTTGTCTAACTCCAGGGTAGATGGCAAATAAGCAAATTTCCCAAAAAGTTGGCATGTTCCTTTAAGAATATTTGTTATTTACAAGGCGGTTCTTGGTTAGTTTCCATCCTACCTATGCAACTATTATCATTCAGAAAACCGTTGGAAGTTACTGTCTGTGTTCCCAGGATTTATTCTTGCTAAATAAACTAAACTAAAGCCTGTATTGAACTGAGAAAATGGCTTTATATATGCTGCTCCCTCTACTTGGAATCTATCGCAGGAGGATTTAAATCTTGTGGAGCTGGTCTCATTGGGTTATTTAGATCCATTCTTTTTTATATATATATATATATCCTCTTTTTCTCTGCCTGATTTTTCTATTTTTCTCCCCATCCCAATTTAGTCGTTATGCCAATTCCCCCCTCCCCTGCCTGGTTGTTGTGCGCATGTTCCTCCTACTGGTCGGTACAAGGGAACCCTGAAGTCAGCCAGTGGCTCTTTTTTCACCTGGCAGCGAGGACTCTCATTGGTGAAGCGTAACGCGTGGGAGGTCACGCTGCCTTCACCATTTCCTGCCTTTCGCTGAGCAAGCGCCCAGACCTGACCTGTAGGCTTCGCTGTCCACAACGCCAGATTACCACCCACGACTTCCCTCCCCCTAACTCAGCCAAACGAGTTAGTATGACGACCGGCCCAAGCCAAGGCAATGCTGACTCCGGGAGTCAAGACTGCAGCCTCTTGCATTGGTGACGAGCGCAATCTCCGGTACGCCACCTGACCGCCAAGTATTTAGATCCATTCTGAATGAACTGGAGATGAATACATCTGTCTGCCATTGTTTTGACGGAGCTGATTGCTCCTGTATATCTTTGAACTAGATGGTGTCTTGTGACTGTGATTTTTGTATTTCAACCATGTGATCTGTACATTTGATTGTCTGTCATTGTTCTATGTTGTCTGTCTGCATCTGCAACCCTGTTAAATGCGCTGCTGCCTGTCTTGACCAGGACACACTTGAAAAGCTTTTTAATCTCAATGGCTATTCTGGTTAAATAACAATAGAATTACAGTTCAATCAGCCAGCTTTGATCGATAGTTCGATATAAAAAAGATTTTACAGCTCTGGTAAGTAGAAGAAATGCATTGTAGGTTTTGAGGGAGGGAGAGTTTGCACACTGAATACAATGCTACCAGTGGATCTAATGTACCAACGTTCCTGCCAGACAGGCCTTGACTGGTACATTAAATCCATTGGGAACATTTTATTCATTGTTATTCTTTAGCGTGCAGTCAGTCACTAAACTTGGCCTAAAGATGCCGCTGGTCAGAGGTGGTAATCCCAGGGTAATTGTTCCTATTTGCCTGTACACGTCATAGGAGTGGGAATCTTTGGGAACCAGTCCAGAAGCCTTTGTTTCTGCTCAAGGGGACATACAGGACACCAAAGTACCGCAAAGTGTAAATTCTTGAGTGAGCAGGGGCCTGGCTGTTCACAGCAGAAGCCATTTCTCCATGCTGGTCAACAAGAGATTCTGCTCCTCTGCTTCAATCACATGGTATGAACCGTCCAATCCGCTAATACGGGCACAGAAGGAAACAGTCTGTGCCTCCCGGCACTTCACGGCACTTTGGCATCTGGTGTGTCTCTGGCGTAAACTTCCCCCTGCAGAGTGCAGCTTCAGAGCCCACTGTGAGGCAAGGTTGATGGTAGAAGTACCGAGCTGCATAGCAGCTACCTTGTTTGCAGTGTTATCAATATTACCAGGTTGGTAGGCTTTCATGGTCATGGTCCATATTACCAGGTCTAGGCTTTCATGCTAGTTTGTAGAAGACAAGACTCAAGCTGCCAGCCATCAGTGATATAAAACGTTAGTAAGTAGTGAAGGTAACAAAGGACTGATGGCTGCTGCAACCTTTTCCTTGGTATCTTAGCACCGCTTTCTGAGTAAAAAAGCAGATAGGATGATATACCGGGACCAGTGTTGTAGTCGAGTCACTAAATCTGAAGTCTGAGTCGAGTCTCGAGTCCCCAGTGTTCGAGTCTGAGTCCAAGTCTGAGTCACCAAAGAAAAGCCTGAGTCGAGTCCCCATTACCCTAGTCCAAGTCATCAAGGTTGAGTCCACTCCACTCTCAAAGAGCTGACATACTAATAAAAAAAGGTCTACATTCAAAATAAATGACACAGCGGTCACCATTTCAAAGGGAGTTTATTTACTTTGTGACACAATAGCCAAACAAATGCACTAGCCATCAATATCGTTTGCTAAATGATTAGGACAGGACCTATTACAAAGAAAATTACTGTATTTATCAATTAGCAAGTCCGAGTCTTCACCTTCCGAGTCCGAATGCAGTCAATGCTCGAGTCCAATCCAAGTCCGAGTCATCAGTGCTCAAGTCCAAGTCGAGTCACGAGTCATGAAAATCAGTCCTGGACTTGACTACCACTACACTGACCTGGGCTCAATTAAAGTGTGTATCATGTATCAGAAACCTTCATTATCAACGACACTGTAGGGGCTCAGATCTTTCTAAATAAAAGTTGCTTGTCCTTTTGCAAAGTTTGCATGAGTCTTATCATCCTCGTTCTTCCCAGAATTCGATAATGTTGTTTTAAATAGATTTTCCTTTTCTTTTTTTACACAAACCAAACCAGTTTTAGAATGATTACAAGCATAATAAGCAAAGTACTGGACTATAAATACTTAGTTACTGTCTCCTTCTGCCCCAGGTTCACCCCACGACCTACTGATTATTAAAAAGGAAGAGGACGAGGACACACCTGAGCCACCCGGGGACATGTCCTTTGAGATGAAGGAGGAGGACACAGACCAGGATATCGGTATGTATTGTGGGGCGGCTTTGGCTCAGGGGTAGAGCGGGTCGTCCAATGATCGAAGGGTTGGTGGTTCGAATCCCGCTCAAGCCCATGTCCATCCCATCGCCGTTGTGTCCTTGGGCAAGACACTTAACCTACTTGCCTCGTATGAATGTGTATGCATGTGAATGAATGTTGGTGGTGGTCGGAGGGGCCGTAGGCGATGATTATTCGCCACGCTTCCGTGAATCTGCCTCAGGGCAGCTCTGGCTGCAATTGTAGCTTACCACCACTGGTATGACTGTGTATGAACGAATAATGTACTCTGTGAAGCGCTCTGGGTGTCATGAAGAGCGCTATATAAATCCAAGTCATTATTATTATTACGTTACCATTGACTCTACAGGAAGGCTCGTTGTCTGGTCAATGAAACATAATAAGGAGACGGTAGCCAAAGTCATTAATAAAGAATATTTAATATATAATTACCATGGTCTTTGTAATAAAGGAACATAAGATAATAAACAAAACAAACACAGAACTATACAGACGGGATCAGCACCAGACGAAAGGGAGGACAGAATACTTATACACAAGGGGATGACGAGACAAGACACACCTGGGTTAATGGTAATTGGATACACCTGGGGAAAAAACAATAGGGACTACAACACTAGGACAGAGGACTACACCTAGACATGACGACTCACATTAGGAGCGCCTGATCAGGGCACAAACATAGACCCACACATAACACCCCCCCCCCCCTAAAATTTATGGCCATAACCCCAAAGTAAGATGGGGAAATGGACATAAACAAAGAATACTATACATAAAAAAAATTTAAATAAAGGGGGAAAACAGTGGTCGATAAATGGGGGACCCTGTGTTTTCATGTTCAAATACATGACCAGCAGCAGCAACGTTTATTAAAGGCAAACCTCTTTCATTTCAGATATCAAACAGTCAACCTCACACCAGCAATAATGACCATCTCTGACTGGAATTGTTTCAATACTCCGGCTAGTGGCTGACTGTAGATCTGAAATAAAAGATTACCACAAGGGGGAGCCAGTTTACCCGACATATTCTGCTCCTGTGTAGGAGAATGATGTTACCGCATCAAGTCATGGGCTTTTAATCCAATACTTCTGTTATAAATTAGAAGACTAAGAAAACAGTAGTTGGTGTGACCAATGTGAAAATAGTTACCACAAACAGGGTTTATCACTCAAAAAGTAATTTTATAGGTACCTTTCTGAATAAATATATCTTGCCAAACTGGAGGGCTAAATGGTCTACACACTATGACTTATTGTGCGTTTTTACATTCCCTTTCTCTCTGAACCTGTGCCACCTAATTAAACAACTACAGAGTTTCTCTCCAGTATGACCTCCCATGTGTCTTTTCAGACCTCCTTTCTCACTGAACCCTTTCCCACAAACCGAACAACCAAATGGTTTCTCTCCCGTATGAGTCATCCTGATGTAAACAAGACGGAAGTCCGCATCCGCAGAAAGTCTCTGGTCCGCATCCCCTCAGCAACCGTGTGTACCGAGCCGCACTGCATTGTACCCACTCTGCAATCTGCCAATAAAGCCCTCAATCAATCAATCAATCAATCAGGCAGGAAGAACGGGCAGCCTCAGCCCCACTCCTCATCAGCCCGACCCCTGGAAAACAGAGCAAAATTAACAAAAAGAAAAACAACAACAACGCCCACACAACCCCCAGAAACACACACCCAAGAAAAAAACCACAATAGGCCACAAGACAGCTCCGACAGAGAGCCACCTCCCGCGAGGAGGGACGTCCAGCCTCGCTCCCACCACTGCTTCAGACGGAACAATGACGGCCTCCTCCATTCCCCCAGCTCCCACTGGAAAGAGAAGACTCACATCATTGTCATTACTCACATCAACACTAGATGGGGCCAACACACAAGCCGACGCCGACGTAGAGGGCACAATACCACTGTCATTATCATTGACAATACCAGGTGCAGCCACCACCAAGGCTGGCACCGGCATTCTGGGCATGGGAAAAAGGATAGGGATAGGATGGGCAGTACCATCAGGCACCGCGTCACTGACCGACAAGCCCACGTCAAACAAAACCCCCCCAGCACCACCCGTCATGGCCGTCGTAAGTGCATCTGATGGAACAACTCCCGTATGCACATTCGCCAGAACGTCCGCCACAACAGGCCCCGCTGAAACGCAAATGACATCTGATTTGATCAACACCTTACCCCCTGGCAAGTCATTACCGAGGATCAACGACACCCCCTCGACCGGAAAACGGCTATCCACCCCGATCACGACCGGGCCCGACACCAGATCCGACTCTAAATGAATATTGTGTAGCGGCATTCTCACCACCTGCCTACCAAAAGCTCTGACTCGTATCCCAGTATGTGTCCTTGATCTGTTATCAAAGGGTAGCACGTTCCTACGGATAACCGACTGAGACGCAGCAGTGTCTCGTAGAATAGTTACAGGCACCCTCCTACCACCCTTGCAAAATGATACCCACCCTCTGCTAATAAAGGGTAAATAGGTTGTCATGCCTTCAGGGCTGGGCGATATAACGATAAATATCGCGATATATTTTAATAATCGATATCGAATATCGGGAAAAAAATCGATTTTTTTTTTTTTTTTTTTTTTTTTTATTATAATAATTTTTATTTTTTTGTGACCTGCAACAGGGCAGTTTTAAAACCAGAGACAGTGGACAGACTTGTCTGCAACTTAAAGTAATGGCTTTGCTTGTCCAAATGACAATACTGACCAAATTGAGATTTATTTTTCTCTTGTCCATTTATTTTGTTTGCTTTCTAATTTAAGGCTACGTTTAGACGAGCGTTTTGTGAACAGAAACCGCAAAAGTCGTCTTGCGGTTTCACTTTTAATTTTGCGTTTAGACGAGCGTTTTGGGGTGGAATTCTCTGTGCAGACGAGGCTGTAACGACGGAGCACCGCTGTCACACGATTGGCGCATATGTCACATGACGTGCTGTGAAGACCCGCCCTACTCTGCCTCTGATTCGCAGACTGTGGATGGGGAATGTGATTGGACCAAAGCAGAGTCACTCACAGACAGTGGGTCCACTCACGCCGCGGGACAGATTCTTGTGTATTTAACCCTTTCACTGCCACACGACAGCCGGTTGTGTGATAGTAAAGGGTTAACCTTCTGTCGTGTGGCAGTGAAAGGGTTAAAAGTACTGCTATAACGCTACGTTCAGAACACAGAACGGCGCGGGCCAGTCGAGGCACCTGCTGGCCCTGTAATTGGAATGAGTACACTTTAAATCCTTTAACGAGGATCCATTGGAGGGCAAGTCTGGTGCCAGCAGCCGCGGTAATTCCAGCTCCAATAGCGTATCTTAAAACTGGACTGATTCTTGTGTCTTTAAAAGTACTGCCAATGTAGCCTTCAAGTGATCTCCGTTGATATAGTCAGACATACTTGCTTTGTTTACGTCTCGGCTACTGGCGCTTACCTGCTACCTGTGACGTAAGCAGTACGCGCGACCAGAGCCGTGACAACCCTTTCGTCATTGTTTTAACAGATTTATACGGTTTAATAGTTTAGACGAGAGCGCAAAGGTTTTGCGTTTCTAGGAATTCCACCCTGGAAGGTAGTCTCACTTTTTTGCGGTTTCACCCCGTAAAAACGCTGTTGCCGTATAAACGAAAGGCACATCCGTAAAAATATTTTTGCGGATTCACCTGCTAGCGTTTCCGTCTAAACGGGGCCTAAAATACAGTTTGAAACCGTCTGTACACAGTAGGCTATGTGTGCTAGCAGAGCTAGACTCCAGTCACGAGTCACGGTGCACATGTGCAGTGGTTTGTCCACCAAAAAAGCGCCAAAAGATCGAAAATAAACTAGCAGAGCCAGAACTGTTCAACTCCCCTAGGCTGGAGCCACAGCCAGCAGAGAAGCCGGTTTACTTTAGCTTTTAAACCAGCTGCAGCCTGAGAACTGGAGTGTGAGGGGATGTAACACTAAAGATGGCGGCAACGGGGGGGCTCCAGTAGCTCACCGCATATCTCGGTGCTATTTCTGCGTCGGGGAAAACCGTGCTGCGTCACGGATCTGGTGGACTCGAGTTCGATTCCCGGACCCGCCGTCATTTGCCAGAATGTCTTCCCCTGATCTATATCCCGTTTCACCCTGTATCTGTCGGGCATGCTTGACCAGAAAAGCGATAAACGCTAAAAAATTTAGTTTAAAAAAAAAAAAAAAAAAAAAATTGCAGCAACGACAAAGAATTGCTGCAAAATAAACATACATCTATTTTTTTTAACTTATAACAATTTTGATAATTATCGATATCGAGAAATATGATAACATTATCATATCGTTATCGCGATATGATTTTTTGCCATATCGCCCAGCCCTACCTTCACCCACAGCAGTGGGCGTCGCAACCAACGATATCTGTGGCATCTGTGTGGTAGGACTGTTAACCCTGTAAAGGAGAGCATAACAATTGTCTTTGATATGCCCTTTTTTCCCGCAATGAAAATATACGCGAGTGTCTCCCCCCATTCCTCGCTCACCAACTCCACCTGCGTCCGCATGTGTTAACTGCTATTGCCAGAGGCTACCAGTTTACCACCGGAGCTCCACCCCGGTCTGTCCTCTCCACCAGGACAGCCAGGCTTGACAAACAGCACCCTGTGTGTTAAAACAAACTCATCCGCAAGACCCGCAGCCACCGAGCACTTAGCCACCTTCCATTCATTGATATACATCGCCACATTCTCGGGCAAACAATATGACTTGAATTCCTCCAAGAGAATGAGCTCCCGCATTTTAGCCAGCACCACCGGTCAAACAACAGCTCTTTCTCATATGCAAACTCCACATAGGTCTGCAAGCTGCTCTTTCTCAGAGCCCTGAATCGCTGTCTGTATGCCTCAGGCACCAGCTCATATGCCCTGAGAATCGCAGCCTTGACCGTATCGTAGTCTTGGGTGTTCGGGCACAGCGACGCATATACATGTTGTGCTTTTCCCGTAAGATCACTCTGGAGCAGCAACGTCCAGTGTCGTGGCTACATTTTCGAACATGGAAAAATATTTATCCACATCCTTTTCTAAAAACTGCGGTACAAGACGTAGATACTTAGTCACATCAAACCTATCCTCAGGGTGTGCAGCGCGCGCCCCTACCCCAAGTCTCCTGAGTTCGAGCTCGTGCATGCGAGCACGCTCTGCCTCGGCTTGGTCACGGTCAACACGCTCAAACTCATGCGCACGAGCCCGTTCCGCCTCCGCACACACACGTTCCGCCTCCGTGCGCACACGTTCCGCCTCCTCGCGCACATGCACACGTTCCGCCTCCGCATGCTTTAGCTGTTAAGTTCTAGTTCCAATTTCCGCAGCCCTAGTGAGCCATCAGAGGCTCGGTCTAACTCCTCATCGTCATCCTCGCCCTGCAACACCTCCTGGGTGGTCAGAGCATCCACCAATATTCCCCGCTGCTGCTTTTTCCTACCCGGGGCAAGCTTAACCCCATAATACTCTGCTATCCCCGCCAGCTCATCTTTTGTGCATACGCCTAACAATCCCACTGTCGGCCTATGCACAAAGTCTGCCACTGTTACCGGCATCTTTGCGCCACCCAGAAATTAACAGGGGAGGAGAGAGAGAAACAAAACCGGATCCGCCCCTACCACTAAATATGACCAACCACTATATATATAAAAAAAAGAAACAATCTAGACACCTAGAGAACAAAAAAAATAAAAACGGCTTCACCCTATGTGTCTGTATAGTCTGGTCCTACCTACTTCGGCCACCGCTCCACTACCGCAGTGCTTAGGGCAGTCCCAACCACCAACCACTGTTACTGCACGTAAGAAATATGGACGAGCACTGGCATGACCGCCTAACGCCTCCACACCTAGAGATATTCGCAAATTAACAACTGTCGTGTGTCAAAACAAAACCTAAACCCATCCCCAGACGTTCTCAGCCCTCACTATAGCACCCCCTATGTAAGTAAACACTAGACACACGCCGGCCTAGGAGGAGCCTGACAGGGTTCTTCTAAAACCCTGACCACATATGGTGTGTCCCCAGGCGATGGAAGGCACCATATATAAAATGGTCCGACTGCCCTAGCTGGTTGAGAACGCTCCCTGTTGGAGAAGTATTTGCCAAGGGGTCTAAAACATGGGTCACACACGACACTGTCAACCATACCTCACAGTGTGGGTCCAGCCTAGCGGCCACCACCAAATGTTTGCTCCGAATAGTTTGGCTCGAGCCCCCATATTACGTTACCATTGACTACAGGAAGGCTCGTTGTCTGGTCAATGAAACATAATAAGGAGACGGTAGCCAAAGTCATTCATAAAGAATATGTAATATATAATTACCATGGTCTTTGTAATAAAGGAACATAAGATAATAAACAAAACAAACACAGAACTATACAGACAGGATCAGCACCAGACGAAAGGGAGGACAGAATACTTATACACAAGGGGATGACAAGACAAGACACACCTGGGTTAATGGTAATTGAATACACCTGGGGAAAAACAATAGGGACTACAACACTAGGACAGAGGACTACACCTAGACATGACGACTCACATTAGGAGCGCCTGATCAGGGCATAAAACTTAGACCCACACATAACAGTATGTTACTTTCTCATCTCATTAATTTATAAAACTTTGTTTCTCTATAGCTTCATCTCTTCTCATTCTCTTAAATAAATGTTTTATTTTAAAGGGGAACTATCTTATAAATGGCCTTTTTCAGTGTTTAGCATTGTTTCCTAGCTATGTGGACTTATATTAATATGATCTATGTCTCTAATTCTCATATTGGCGCATTCTTCCAATTCTCCTCTCATAATATTCACCCTCGCTGAACTGAGTCATCTGAAAATGTGCTGATTTGTGATGTCAGAGAGACACCGCTGCATGATAATCAGCTGAGTTTCCACACAGTTCCCACAGTGGCTGGAGCCCAGGCTCAAAACAGCTTAAGATCTTGAGGTAGAAAAATGCTGTTTTTGAGGACTTGATTAGAAATACAAAACAATTAATTAAAAAAAAATAAAAAATTACAGAGGTGTTCCATAAACCCACAGGAATTGTGTAAAAGTGCCCAAATAGTGAAAGAAATAGTAAAATAGTTCCCCTTTAAACAACACATACATACACAACATATAACAACATTCCCAATGCCCCCCCCCCCCACACACGCATACATACATACATAAGAGAAGAAGAAGGATGCGGAAAGAGACACACACAGGAGGGACAAATAAATAATTAAGAGGGCATTCTTCCCAGGTTGCCCATGTAGGTGAGAAACCGTAAACTTCTCTATGGAGCCCCTTGTGTCTTCCAACCAGGAATATGGTGATGTCGGACCAGATGACTTACAAGCAAAAATAATCCTCGCTGTAAGAGAGGAACATGCAATAACATCTCATTGGCTAGAGCGCAAATTCAAGATTATTTCAGGAACTACAAAGAGTAAAAATGGTTGTAGGAACGGTTTGGGAGGGGAGAGGGAGGTAGGGAGGGATTTTAGTTTGTGTGGTGGACGTGTTACAACTATAAATAACTAAATGTTCTAAATAAATAGCAATGTTGAAATTGAGAAGTTTGGACTTTTTTTTTTATTACAGAGAGAGCAAAGTAACGAAAAAGGTTCCGTTTGGTACCGGTATTGATTCCTAGGTACCGGTATTGGTTCAAATGTGGACGGTACCCAACCCTAATGGTAGGGCGATCCCTTGGCTTAGTTATATATATATATATTTGTCTTTACCTGTTTTTTTTTATTATTATTATAAAATGTGATAGAAAAAAACTGTGGATACATTTTCCACTCTGTGTCTCCCGTATTTGTAGATTGAAATGAGCCCACAGCCAGCTCTGTACATACATGTAAGAGATATAGCCCTAAACTACTGAGCATGCTCCAGCTTCCTGCTTTACAAAGGATTAAACTAAGGTGAAAAGTGGCCGGCTTCAGACGACAGCAGTCGAGGTTTACCACTCCTGCCCAACACACACAAGGAGGGGAGGCGCTGAGCATTTACTTCACGTTACTCCCATAGCTGGCGAGAGAGGGTGGGAAGCTGATTGAGGGAGACAATCAAGGTATCAGGAAATTCAAATGACATGCCCACTGCAGTTCTGTAGTCACTGTAGTGACTCAGAATGATGGGGGAAGAGTTCAGCAGGGGGAAAGAAGCTGTTCCTGAGCCTGCTGGTCCTGGATCTGAGATTCCTGTAGAGCCTCCCAGAGGCGAGGAGGGTAAACTGTGGCTGGGGTGAGAGGTGTCATTGCTGATACTGCGTGCCTTCCTCAGACACCGTTTGTGATGGACAGTCTTGTTAGCAGGGAGTGGTGAACTAGTGATGTGTTGGGCTGTTTTCACCATTCTATGCAGTGCTTTCCGAGGCAGAGCAGTCGCCATACCGTGGATAGAGAAGGGTGGGGGTTAGGGGGTTGGTTTGGGGACTTGAGATTCAAGCTATTGTTAGGATAAACAAGGGGATTCTTCCACAGAGTACCAATGTATTTTGTCCCCGGTGGCTAAATAATATTTCAGACCAAATCCATGCAAATACTAGACAAAACCTGTTTTTCATAATATGTCCCCTTTACGGTTGACATTGTTTTTGAAACTGTAAAAGTTATGTTTACAGTTGAGAATTGTATTTTGAGTCATGAACTATTTACTGAACTTTACTATCTAAAAGTAAAGCTCTTTTGGATCTTGTGGATTTAACAAAAATGTGATATTCAAATGGGTTCCAGGTTGTATCTTTAACCTTTATAATCATCCCTGATTATGCTTGACCTATGTTTTCTTAGTTATTTGAGTTAAATCTCTTTTCTTCCTCCTTCTTATCTCCAACTCAGATATCTTCCCTGTCATTCCCTCGAGCAACAAAGAGAAGGACATAGACAGAACAAGGCAATGGTTTGACGAGTGTGGGACAAACGTCACTACAAAGAGAAATGTCAAAAGACACACACACACCGGAGAGAGGCCATGTTGTGACCAGTGTGGGAAGACATTTACTACAAAGCAAAACCTCAGAATACACCAGCAAATACACACAGGACAGAAACCATACCACTGTGACTTTTGTGGGAGTAGCTTCAGGCACCAAACACATTTAAAGGTGCACCAGCGTATTCATACAGGAAAGAAACCCTACTCCTGTTGCCAATGTGGTAAATCCTTTAGTCAGTCTTCTAATTATTGGAAACACCAGCGTATGCATGTAGGAGCGAAACCCTGCCACTGTGACCAGTGTGGAAAGAGTTTCAGTCAGCTATCAAATTTAAAGGAACACCAACGTGTTCACACAGGAGAGAAACCATTCCACTGTGATGAGTGCAGAAAGTGGTTCAGTACATCATCTAATTTTAGGAAACACCAGCGTGTTCATGCGGGAGATAAACCCCATCGCTGTGACCAGTGTGGAAAGTGTTTTGGTACGTCATGCAGTTTAAAGCAACACCAGCGTATTCATGCAGGAGAAAAACCTTACAACTGTGACCAGTGTGGCAAGAGCTTCAGAACATCATCTGGGTTAAAGCGACACCAGCGTGTTCATATTGGAGAGAAACCATATGAATGTGACCAGGGAACAAACTTAACTTTTTGACTTACCAGCCATTTGGCTGGTATATTTTAAAAACGACCAGCCAGGCAGATTTTTTACCAGCCAAAAATTATAAATAGCTTTTTAGTATATCGTCATGTGTTATTATTACTATAATACTCTCATATGCTATTTTCAATTAATA
Organism: Notolepis coatsorum; assembly: GCF_963971535.1. NCBI lineage: Eukaryota > Metazoa > Chordata > Actinopteri > Aulopiformes > Paralepididae > Notolepis > Notolepis coatsorum. Next base: position 89,160,800 of record NC_140165.1, on the reverse strand, counting down.
TCATAAACAACATAAGGAATATTAGCATAATTTTGAGTGGACTGAAGGAATGAGTCAGCGTTAATAGTTTTAAATGCAAATAATTTATTGAAACATAGTAGGGTCGGTTGGGACACACACACACACACAATGGGGGACCCTGATGTAAACAAGACGAAAGTCTTTCTCTGGTCTGCCTCCCCTTAACAATTGTGTGTATTGAGCCGTACTGTATAGTACCCATTCTGCAATCTGTTAAATAAAGTTTTCATTCATTCACACTGTTTCAACTCACCACCCCCGCATCATATTGTAGTCTAGTCTGTCTTCAAACTTCCACTCCTCTCGAAACTTTTTTATATTTGAATATCAACATTATCTGTCCATCCTCAGTAATCCTCAGTTTACTATAATATACTCCTGACTGACTTCGTCGTCTTTCCAAACGCACGCACACACACACACACCCTTTCCCCAGTCCACACTGTCTGCTGTTCTCTATGGCTCTGCCTCTGATCAGGATTAGCTTGTTAGCTTACACTAATGTAACGTTCATTTCGGGCGATGTGGGCATAAAGGAATGGCGACGATGCAAAGCGTGTTAGATGCATTTGACCCGTTGTGAGAAAAAAAAACACCAGACTTATTTCGGCTCGCAAAATAGCTGCACTGCTGTGTAGCGCTGCTCCTCTGCTTGACCGACCTGCGCCGCAGACAATAGTACGGACTGGGCGGATATGACTCATCGAGTTTGCCACAGAGTTTTTTCAAAATAAGAGTATCATATGAACCGAACGTTGCTAGCTGACGGAGCCATAGATATTATGACTGGAGCTGCGCTTGGGGCGGAAATGAGACCCGCACCGGATTTTTTCAAAATAAGAGTATTGATATGAACTACACGCCAGGTGGTGGGCAGACCTCTCATTGTTAGTCGCCAACCCTTAAATCGGGTACTTATTTTGTTCCCTGAATATGACTAGTGCTTTAAAGGCTGGTCAGTCAGTACAAATAAAAGATTCACCAGAAGTGTGTTCATGCAGGAGAGAAACCCTACCATGGTTGTGTTACCGATGACGTAGTTAATACTATAAGCCTTTTCTTTGTAGGTGCTTGTGTGAGACTGCCCATAATTAGTCATTGGGAGACTGTAGGATGACCGAACACACGGCAGTGGGGCTTGCAGTTTAAGTTTAAGGTTATTTGGATCCCCATTAGCTGTTACAAATGGCAACAGCTACTCTTCCTGGGGTCCACACAAAACAATAAATACAAACAAACAACATAATTAAAAATAAAACCAACAATAAACATACGAAACAATATACATAACATAATCAAACATAATTCCTCCCCACACACCCATCCAACCCAACCCACCTCATTACATTAGTGTTGTGAAGGGCCAGATTAAACCGAATATATATATTTATTTATATATATATATTTAATTGTATTTGTATATTCTCTAATATTCCCTGATATCCCTTGTATATTCCTTGTACAATATGCATTGAATATCCATTCTAGCCTACTGAACATCCCATAATAGTCTCCATTCTACTATTGGTCGAGACCTTGGTGCCAGGCTGCCATACCCCTCAGACCCAGTTCAAACGTACCGCTCAACATGTACGAACAAGTCCTAGTTCCGCGTAGGAATTTGGCTACCGCACCACTAATGGGACTATTTGTTCATAGTGCGTATATATACTGCGCTACTAAAGTAGGACTTCCTTTTCAGTCCAGTTTCTTACCCTCCAATAGAGTCACAGACCTCCCCGCGACGCCACGTGTGGGAGTAAGGCCAAGTTCGGCTTACCATCGGTATTGAGACATCGTGTATATTAATATTTGAATAGTCATATTTGGCACTATATCGTCGAGTTGGACGTAGTCTATTAAGCTAATAATAGTCTGTTAATATATAGTGCTTCGTGCGGTGAGAATACTACCGTAGTCAGTACCCCATCGTTTCGGGCAGAGAACTGGCTGCTTATCCAGGGTGGTTGACCCCACGTGAAGCTGCACCCGAGGAGCCCCAGAGCCGACGAGCGAGTGGACCTGTATACCGGATTATTCTACCGACGACAGCCCGCCTTCCCCGGCACGGATTATGCTTTGTATACGTTGATTATTCCATGGATAAAGACCCCCGACACTGCCGTGTGTTGGAACCCCCCCCCCTGGAGAGGACGCAAGGTGAGGAGACGCTCTGCAAGACGAGGTCGCTTCACGTCTCTCCTCCGTGGACCGGAGGACGCCGGCCCACAAAGAGTCCACCTGCTTTCATCTGTGGTCCAAGGATCGCCGGCGCATTGAACGGCACTACAGTGGGTTCACCTGGGATACCCTTGGCCGGATGAGGCAGCCGGATTCTACCCCCCCCCCCCTTCCTACTCCTGTCGGCTTACAAGCGACCGGATTAACCCCCCCTAGTGTATCCAGTATATAATCATTCAAGTATCATTGCTGTTATTCCTTAACTATTCCAGGTCGTATATGTACCACCTGCGCCTTCAGAGATTGGACATTCTCTATTGATATACCGACGAATACTCTTGCCATAAAAGTGCATACTAATTCCCATTCATAAATGTGATTGATTTGATTAAGTGCTTGCTCTACACACCATCGCTGTGTAGAAATAAAGACCTATTTCTAATTCGTACATTTGTGTTGGATCCGTTTCATCTACGTGACAGTGTTCATCATAATATATTTATGCCGAGTACTGGGTGGCCGAATATTAAGTACAAAGGTAGTGGTAGTAAGTATCATATCTAGTAATACAGTCAGGGAATTGTACCCCTCAGTTACAATTGGTCCTTCGAGCCGGATGGTAATTAGTGTAATATTAATATAGTGTTATTAATATTGAAATGGTCTATGATGAACACTCCACGAAACGATCCTCCTAACCAACGCCCGCAGCGCGAACGACGGCTCCCTCAGTACTTAGAGGCTTACGCTGTCAGTCAACAACCTAGTCTTCTACTAACAGTAAACGCGGTAAAACTAGAAAGTAAAAGTATGTCTAACCCCAACGCCCAGACTACCCCGACCATAGAGGCCCCTACGGGCTCTAATGTAACTGACCAAGTTCACGGTGGGGACCAGTGGGAACCAGACATGACTTCACACCCCGCCAGTACTGAAGAAGTAGTCCCCGATGAGTCCCGGGAGGAATACAACGCTACCGAGAGAGAACTCGGCACGGAAGAAGACGGGGAGAGCACCGTGGAGATAGAGCTCCAAGGCTCCGCAAGGAGTACCCCGAGGGAAGGCTCCCCTATACAACCGCCTTCCCCCAGCGAGGCAGAGAGGACCCTACAGCAGGCCTTCCTCATCAGCCTGAACGCCGCTGCTGAACGCGACCGACTGCAGATCCAGCAGCGGAGCGAAGAAGAGCATATACGTCTAGAAATAAGACGCATTCAGAGAGAAGAGAATGTGGCCCGAGACCGAGCAGACAGCCAGCGAGCAGCTGCTGGTGCTCTACGGGACGCAGAGCGCGACAGACAGCAAGCGCAACTAATAGAACAGCTGATCAGACGGACAACACCCTCTCCCTCCGCCAGAGGCTCCAGGAACTCGTCTAGACACACCTCCAGGGCGGCATCCCCTAGCCGAGTAAACAACCCTGAACTTGACCAACAGACGAGGTCTATACCCCCCACAGACCACCTCCCCCCACCGGTCCAAGCGAGACCTAGCAACCGGGAAGGAGCAGCATATCCTGTGGAGAGGCTAAACCAGAGACTACAAGCACTGGATGACCTAACTGAAGACGAAGAGGAAGAGGAGGAGAACCACGCCCGACGACAGCACAGTACTCTACCGGACCAGGAGGTCCGGTACAGCCCAGGCTATACTCCCGCGGAGCTGCGCTACAGACCCCCGACTCTATACACGGGTGAGCACGACGCACGACCCGCACCGAGGAACAGCACCTGGACAAGCGGGCCATGGTACACTGCCGGTACCAGCCCATACCAAGGAGCGGGAGGAGACTCGCCTAGGAGGCCTCTCCCCCAACGCTCGCCGATGTATCCACAGTCAGCGTCATACATTGGCACGCCTATGGTACCCGACTTCACCCAAGAGAACCGGGCCCAGTATACAGAACTCCGCATGTGTCTGGAGACCATGTTGGTGGATGTCTTGGATGAACGCCATAAATACGCCATCCTACTGAAGCACTTAAAGGTACCCCGCGCACATAATATAGCGCTCGCCTACGCGACTTCCACCACCCCATACACAGCAGCGCTGGTAGCATTGGACCAGAGGTATGGGCGCATATGGGATTACGTGATCCAGGAGATCCGACACATCGACCGCTTACCCCCAGCAATAGACAATCGAGCACTGGACGACCTGTCCATCAGAGTGCAGTCCCTGGTAGGGATGTTGGGAGCGCAGAGAGAGAAGGGGAGGCATGAACTTTACGCCAACTCAAATGTGGAAAGGATCTTGGAGAAGCTGCCGCCCGCTCGACAGGAGCGTTTTAGGCGGCAGAGAGACCACCGAGACCCGAATGGCCCCGAACCGAACCTCCTCGATCTAGCAGACTTCCTGGCGAGAGAAGTCAGCAGCCTACGGCTAGATACATTCGGACGGAGCACCCCTGGCTCCAGAGAAGGAACCAGACGACTAAATGATGGAAGAAGATCGGTGACTGTGATGCACCAATCGGAGTCAGTACCGAGCAGCAGGAGCCACAGTACCCCCTCCAGAACGGAGAAGTGGAAGATAGTGTGCCCCTACTGTGAGAAAGAACACTGGCTAGCGCAATGTGACTCCTTCCCCAAGCTGAACGCGGAGGAAGCAAGTCAATGGATAAAGTCCAACAAGCGCTGTTTTCGCTGTGCGCGCTCACACATGGCAGCCGAATGCCGCTTAAAGAAAAGGTGCACCAAGTGCGATGGAGCCCATCTGGACATACTTCACGACAGTAACAGACGGCGCCCTTCACCCGCACCATCCAGCAGCAAAGCGAGCGTCATGTACATCGATCCCGCCAGCAGTACTCCTAAAAGTAGTGCGTGTGACACTAAGCTACCAGAATAAAGTCCTGGACACTTACGCCGTCCTCGATGACGGGTCAGAGAAGACCCCGCTGCTCGCCTCCGCTGCGGCCCAGCTAGGGCTGCGGGGAAGCGAAACCCAAATGACAATTCGGACAATAAGACGAGATTTGAAGACGATAAAGGGCGAGAATGTCTCATTCTCTATCGCAGCAAGCGGCCAGCCTGAGCGACGGTACCAGATTACAGACGCTTTCACCAGCCAAGAAATAGGACTGTCGCGGTACACATACCCCGTCGCCAAGCTGATGGAGAAATATGTACATCTGCGCAAGTTACCGATCCCGCTCATAGACAATGCTATGCCGACCCTGTTGATAGGCTCCGACCATGCAGACCTCATTGTCCCGATAGACCGGGTTCATACCGGACCCCGAGGCTGTCCTGCAGCAGTCGAGACCCGTTTGGGATGGACTCTCCAAGGCCCGCTCGCCAAATCTCTCAACCGAAGTACAGCCACTAGATGTCTCCACTCCCGAGTCACAGAGGGAGAAACCGCACTCCTGCAACACGTAGAGCGGTTATGGACCTTGGAACAAATGCCCTTTAAGAACGGAAAGAAAGACATTCGCTCTAAAGATGACATTTACGCCATTCACCTCCTCGAGACAGGGACCAAGAGAGTCCCGGTCAACGGCGTGTTGAGATACGCCACGCCACTCCTGCGGCGAGAAGGAATGCCTACTTTCCACGCCAAGACAGACGCCACAGAACGGTACCTGCTGAACACGGAGCGGCGCTTAGCCAAGAACCCCGCCCAAGAGAGTGTATACCGCGCTGAGATTGAGAAGCTCATCACAGCGGGACACGTCACCAAGATGGACATTAAAGAGGCTGACCAGACCACTGAATCGTGGTACGTGCCTCACCACAAGGTCCATCACAACGGTAAAGACCGCATAGTATTTAACTGCAGCTACCAGATCGGATCCCAAAATCTGAATAAAGAGTTACTGCCCGGTCCCACACTCGGCCCCTCCCTACTCGGCGTTCTACTCCGCTTCCGCCAGGAAAAGGTGGCCATCAGCGGGGACATTAAAGGAATGTTCCTGCAGGTGAGATTAGTAGAGGAGGACAAGCCCCTGTTACGGTTCCTATGGAGAGAGAAGCCAGGAGATGAGCACCCAGCCATCTACCAATGGGAAGTCCTCCCCTTCGGAACGACGTGCAGCCCCTGCTGTGCTACATTTGCACTACAGAAACATGTAGCAGAGGACCCAGCAGCGGACGAAGAGGTCCGACACAGCGTAAAGAACAGCTTCTACGTAGACAACTGTCTACAAAGCCTTTCAACCCAGGAAGAAGCCGAGGCTCTCCTGATTAAACTCCGCGCCTCATTGATCAAAGGCGGCTTTGATCTCAGGCAGTGGGCCAGCAGCGATCCGCAAGTACTGCGCAGCCTCTCCTCCGAGGACAAGGCAGCCAGCAGCGAGACCTGGATGGCTACAATCCCGGGAGAAGCCCAGGAGATGACCCTGGGATTGGTGTGGCGATTCAAAACAGATTCGCTTCACTACAGACACAAGCCCCTGACTACGGAGCAGGGAAGGCCGGCGGCGGCGCCGACCACCAGACGGAGTGTGTACACAACACTCGCCCGACAATATGACCCGCTAGGATGTATTCTACCGTACACCACCAGGGCAAAAATGATTGTACGAGCATTGTGGGACAAGGACCAGGGCTGGGACGACCCCATTCCCGCACACCTTGCATCCACCTGGAGAGAGTGGGAGATGGAGCTCCACTCACTCCCAGGCGTTAATATGCGCCGAAGCTACTTCCCACCCACGGTGAGGCCAGAGACATGTAAAATGGACTTACACGTCTTCAGTGACGCCTCAGAGGTCGCATACGGATCAGTAGCCTACTTGCGGGCCCAAGAAAAGGGGGGAGAGATCTACACAGCATTTGTCCTCGCCCGCTCGAGAATAGCCCCACGCAAGCAACAATCTATCCCACGTCTAGAGCTCTGCGCAGCCCTAGCCGGAGCGCACCTAGCCACGCTCATCCAACGTGAGCTCACCATACCGGTGTCTAGAACAATCCTGTGGTCAGATTCCACGACAGTACTCGCCTGGATCAAATCGGACTCATGTAAGTACAAAGTCTTCGTGGGAGTCAGAGTCACCGAGATTCAAGACTTAACCGAAGAGTTAACCGGAGAAACAGAGTGGCGCTACGTTGATACAAAACAGAACCCAGCTGACGTCATCACCCGGGGAATGCCCCTAGATGACCTCACCCGTCGCAATGTCTACAGTGACGGCCCCGCATTCCTAAGACTCCCGGAAGGACAGTGGCCCATGCCTATCCCGAGGGAAGCAAGTCCAGAGGAGGTGGAAAATAAGAAGTCTGTGTTCTGTGGATTGAGCACCGTAGCCTCCACCGACCCTAACATAGACGATTGCACGTCCATAGAGAGTGCACAACAAAGAACATTCCTGCGGTACCACCCGGAGTGCAAGTCCCCCGCTGATATGTCAGCAGCTAACTACGAGGAAGCAGAATTGCTTCTACTGCAGCGAGCCCAGAGAGACTCGTTCCCCGATGAATTGGCCTGTCTACAGGGAGGAAAGCCCGTCCCATCCGACAGCAGATTAATTCATCTGGCCCCCGAGAGCGACGCTCATACCCTCATCAGAGTGGGTGGCCGCCTACGCAGAGCCCCCAATCTACCGGATGACATTAAATACCCGATCGTATTGAACAGCCGACACAAGGTCACAGAGCTGATTATAAAGAAATACGATGAGGATGTACATCACGCAGGAGCAGAAAGAGTCTTCGCGGAAATCAGACGTCGTTACTGGATCCTACAAGGAAGAGAGGCGGTACGACGCTTCCAGCGAACATGTCTAGACTGCCGCAAGTGGCGCGTGCAGCCCAGCATACCAAGGATGGCTGACCTTCCTCCATGTCGCCTCCGAATCGGTGACAAGCCATTCCACTCAACGGGTATGGACTGCTTTGGCCCGCTGCACATAAAGAAAGGAAGAGGAACCGAGAAGCGGTGGGGTATTGTATTCAAATGCATGACCACCAGAGCGATACACATCGAGCTTCTCCCGACCATGAGCACAGACTCATTCCTTATGGCCTTCCGTAGATTCACATCACGGAAAGGAAGACCGTCTACCCTATTGTCCGATCATGGGACAAACTTCAAAGGCGGCGAAAGAGAGCTGAGAGAGAGCTTCCAAGCTATGGGCCCAGAACTTAAGACCCACCTCGCTCCAGCACAGGTTGATTTCCAATTCAACCCCCCAAACGCACCCCACTTCGGTGGCACTTGGGAACGAGAAGTGCGCTCCATAAAGACAGCCCTGTACGCAGTACTTGGGGCCCAGACTGTGGCGGAAGAAGTCCTAATGACAGTCCTCACGGAGATTGAGGGAGTACTTAACTCGAAGCCCCTCGGATATGTCTCCAGTGATGTGGCGGATATCGACCCAGTTACCCCCAACACACTCCTGATGGGGCGGCTAGATCCTGCATTACCCCAGACAATGTACCGGCCTGAAGAAGCGAACGGCCGACGAATGTGGAGGTACAGCCAAGTATTAGCCGACAAGTTTTGGAGCAGTTTCCTACTGCACTACCTACCGTCTCTACAGACCCGCCAGAAGTGGGTAAAGGAGAGAGACAATTTGACAGAAGGAGCAGTCGTCATGATTATTGATCAATCACTGCCCAGAGCTATGTGGCCGGCCGGCCGCGTAAGCAAAGTGATCACCGGTGCCGACGGCAAGGTCCGAGCAGCTGAAGTGCTCGTCCAGGGTCGCACTTACACCCGTCCCGTGGCGAGGCTCATAGAACTGCCCCGACTCCCAGACACAATCGATGATGACCATGACCCTATAACCCTATGACTTTGTGAAGTTGACTGACCCCTACAGCAAACCCTTATGTGTAAATAGACAACGCGATTAATCTGTCTCTGTTTAACTGATTAGGTCTGGGACCAATCAGGGGGTGGCTGTTGTGAAGGGCCAGATTAAACCGAATATATATATTTATTTATATATATATATTTAATTGTATTTGTATATTCTCTAATATTCCCTGATATCCCTTGTATATTCCTTGTACAATATGCATTGAATATCCATTCTAGCCTACTGAACATCCCATAATAGTCTCCATTCTACTATTGGTCGAGACCTTGGTGCCAGGCTGCCATACCCCTCAGACCCAGTTCAAACGTACCGCTCAACATGTACGAACAAGTCCTAGTTCCGCGTAGGAATTTGGCTACCGCACCACTAATGGGACTATTTGTTCATAGTGCGTATATATACTGCGCTACTAAAGTAGGACTTCCTTTTCAGTCCAGTTTCTTACCCTCCAATAGAGTCACAGACGTAAAGCCTCCCCGCGACGCCACGTGTGGGAGTAAGGCCAAGTTCGGCTTACCATCGGTATTGAGACATCGTGTATATTAATATTTGAATAGTCATATTTGGCACTATATCGTCGAGTTGGACGTAGTCTATTAAGCTAATAATAGTCTGTTAATATATAGTGCTTTGTGCGGTGAGAATACTACCGTAGTCAGTACCCCATCGTTTCGGGCAGAGAACTGGCTGCTTATCCAGGGTGGTTGACCCCACGTGAAGCTGCACCCGAGGAGCCCCAGAGCCGACGAGCGAGTGGACCTGTATACCGGATTATTCTACCGACGACAGCCCGCCTTCCCCGGCACGGATTATGCTTTGTATACGTTGATTATTCCATGGATAAAGACCCCCGACACTGCCGTGTGTTGGAACCCCCCCCCCTGGAGAGGACGCAAGGTGAGGAGACGCTCTGCAAGACGAGGTCGCTTCACGTCTCTCCTCCGTGGACCGGAGGACGCCGGCCCACAAAGAGTCCACCTGCTTTCATCTGTGGTCCAAGGATCGCCGGCGCATTGAACGGCACTACAGTGGGTTCACCTGGGATACCCTTGGCCGGATGAGGCAGCCGGATTCTACCCCCCCCCCCTTCCTACTCCTGTCGGCTTACAAGCGACCGGATTAACCCCTCCTAGTGTATCCAGTATATAATCATTCAAGTATCATTGCTGTTATTCCTTAACTATTCCAGGTCGTATATGTACCACCTGCGCCTTCAGAGATTGGACATTCTCTATTGATATACCGACGAATACTCTTGCCATAAAAGTGCATACTAATTCCCATTCATAAATGTGATTGATTTGATTAAGTGCTTGCTCTACACACCATCGCTGTGTAGAAATAAAGACCTATTTCTAATTCGTACATTTGTGTTGGATCCGTTTCATCTACGTGACAGTGTTCATCATAATATATTTATGCCGAGTACTGGGTGGCCGAATATTAAGTACAAAGGTAGTGGTAGTAAGTATCATATCTAGTAATACAGTCAGGGAATTGTACCCCTCAGTTACAATTAGCATTATACCAAAATATTACAAAATTACTAGTGAAATATTCAAATGTTATATATCAAGCATTGTGCCTGTACCCAAAAGTAAGGGTTTGCACAATGTCCTTGAAGTGCTTGATTTGTCAAAAGAAAGTCAAGGCCTGGAATTCCTTGAAAACAGCAAAAAGAAATTAACAAGTCCTTGAAATTCAAATGAACCATTCGTATTGAAAGTTTTGTTCATCCATGATAAAATAGTTCTGAATCAAGAAATAATAATAATAAATAAATATTATTTTATTTTTATTATCTAAAGTGTAACTAATTGTCAGAAATTGGTTTTAAGCCATAAATATTGGATCCGATTTTCTTTTCAATAAAATACAGCATTTAAAAGTGAATTGTATCCTTTTAAATGCCCTTTTAAATGGAGAATAGTGCTTAGAAAGGTACTTGAAAGTCCTTGAATTTCATTTTGCAATGTCTGTGGGAACCCTGGGCTTGTAACCCAGACTGGGGAGCTGCATGGGTGCATTACAACCCCCCCAGCCCCGACTACTGACGTGAACCAGTAGCATCCCATCAAATATAATTATGTTGTTTCTATAATATACTGTATATCAAAATGGATCCGCTCCCCTTCAGAAGTTAATTCAACACAAGACGCCAGATAGGAGGGCGATGCGTCCCGACATTTGGCTCACACAACGACGTTGATGCGCCAACTGCACTGGCTATACTGCCACCTGGTAGCAGTGCTAGCCTTCAACTAACGCATGTGCTATTAAGCACATAATGGACAATATCACATGTAGTTGAGGTAGAGTATAACGTCTAAATATAATACTGAAAAGATTATCCTTGTGTAAATAAGGATAGGCAGCAGGGAGGTCTTTTCAGCACTGTAGGTTGTGCCTAATGTGCAGGTGAAGTTTTCCCTTCGGCGTCTCCATGTGTCGACAGACATGTTTCACTCTCAACATGATCACTGGCGAACAAAAAAAAAACTCCTAGACAGCCATCAATCTGTATTCCCCCTCAGTCAAAACGCTGAAATACGCGGACGACACCACCATCCTAGGGCTGATCTCCAACAACAAGGAGGATGACTACCGGCTGGAGGTGGAGCGGACACTAACATGGTGCAGAGAACACAACCTGATACTCAACGAAAGCAAGACCGTTGAACTCATCATTGACTTTCGGAAAATCACACCCACTAAAACACCCATGCTCATCAATAACCAACCCATTTCAGCCACAGACACATTTAAATACTTAGGAACACACATCAGCAATAAACTCAACTGGGATCATCACACCACTCATCTACTTAAAACAGCCAATCAAAGATTATTTCACTTGAGACAACTCAAGAAGTACAAGGTTAGGAAGACGTTAATGATACAATTCTACACAGCCATAATACAAAACATCATTTCACTCTCCATCACTGTATGGCGCGGCGCGATAGTTAGATAACCTTGGTGGGTGGGGAACAACCAGGATTTCACTGTCTGCGACAGAGTTGGAGAACTATCTGACTCTCTCCCTCGGATCACACACACACAATGGAGCCGCGCTGCCGCTTGTGATTGGTGGAGGCGGGACCAGGCGATACAACTGATTGACAGTGGAGGCGGCGAATGGAATGGCAGATGGCACTCTGCAGAATACTGTAACAGCCAGGCAGTGAGCCAGGTAGTTTTGTAATAATGAAAGGTCTGTTATTTAATGTTTGTGTAAGGGCTATTTTAACTGTTGATGGGTAGTGCATCAGTAAAGTGAATATGGTATTGTGCTCTTGCTCTGTTTGAATAGGTGGAGAGAGTGGTTAACTGTATTATAATAGTAAATAGACAAATATGTTGTGCTCTTGCTTTTTTCTTTTTGAAGGTGGAGAGAGTAGCATTGCTAGTGCCACAACAGTTTTATTTGAGGTTCATAACAGTACATTGTACTAAGCAATTGTTGGCTCATTAGTTTGTGATTCACATGCACTAAAATTCACCAGAATGCAGGAAATTAAGTCTTTGTAACAAAAAAAATCCTGGTGGGGGACCTTTTTAATCCCCGCTTAAAAAGTGGCCTGACTGGGGCTATATTTCGCGCTATATCTCCCGGTATGAATTATTTCCCCAGTCCGGCCCTGAGTCGGCAACACACCCAAACACACACTACACAGACTAGATAGGATCATAAAAAGGGCATCCAAAATCATTAACTGCACACTCCCCACCCTGGACTCCATACACAAACATCACACCATCACACGCGCACACAAAATCATCAGTGACCCCCTGCACCCAGCTCATCACCTCTTCCAACTCCTCCCCTCTGGTAGGAGGTTCAGGTCACTGGGCAGCCGCACAGTTAGGTTCAACAACAGTTTCTTCCCCAGGGCAATATTACTTAACTCCAACTCCTAATTTTACCCCCTGCTGTTATGTATGTTATGTTTATGTTATGTTATGTTCCATGTGTCTTCTTATGTCTTTGTGGACTGTGGTGTATTGTCGCAGCTACCACCTGCACTGTGCTCGAATTCCACCGGCCTGGCCGTGTGGCAATAAAAGGAACTTGAACTTTAATGTGTTCCATTATTATAGACTTCACAATTTTTTTTTTGATATACTTTTTTCTCCCATTTTCTATTTTTCTCCCATCCCAATTTCGTATCATCCAATTCTACCCTCCCCTGTCTCGAACGTTGTTATGCCATGCCTCCCACAAGCCGGCTGCAATGTGGACTAAGCCTTACATCACGTGTCCTCTCCGGTACTCGAGGAAGCAGCAGTCACATCTTTTCACCTGCACAGCGCGATCTCTCAGCATCGGGGGTCTGCGTTTGGAGGGCACGCCGCCCCCGTCGCTTCTTGATTCTGCTGCGCAGGCGTACCAACCGACCTGTAGGAGTCGCTGTCCACAACGTCCGATCCCCACCCATCAGCTTCCCACCCCCTAATACTGCCAATTGTATTAGTATGAACGACCAGCCAAGCTGATAGCAATGCGGAGAGCTGGGCTCGAACCCAGCGTCTCCTGCATTGGTGGTGAGCGCCTTGCCCACTGCACCACCTAGCCGCCCAGACGTCACTATTTAAACAGTGGCCACAGTCGTTATTGTTGACAGATCACATCAGAGATGTGAAATAATAACATTTTACAATTTTTAGAGTTTGAGAAATTACATGGACATGGATATTTGGACAAAATAGCTGATATTATCACATAGGCTGCCCACTATGGCTGCACGATTCATACTTTTTAACTTAACTTTTTAAAATGATGACGAAAAATAAGAATCGTGTGAGATAATCGTGATCTCAATTCTTAGAGAAAAATCGTGATTCACATTTGAGCAAGAATCGTGCAGCCCTACTGCCCACTGTTGTCATGAGCTTTCTACATCTTCACAGGGCCTTCCATGCATATTTGAGACAGATAATTGAACCGTTAATGTTGTATTGTTTATGTCAATAATGGGACATCCCCGGTAACTAGAGATGAACTTGTATTTTAATTAAAGATTCAGTATGAATAAAAAGCGTAAAAAATAAGCTTGATGCATTTTCTAATGGAACGTAATGTTGATGTAAATTACCCAAAATGTTAGAACTGTTGTTGTGAGAATGATGACTAAAGCCCTTTGATATCAACAAAGTAAAGCCATTTCAGACATCCAATCTGCGTCCTCTGAAATATTGCATAACGCACATGGGTTACTCTGATTGGCCCATCAGTCACATCTAGCTGAGGGGACACGGTGCTCCCAAAGGTTCTCCCAGGCACCATTGGGGGCTTTGAGAGACACACAGGTTCTTGAGGAAACCCAGGGGATCTTAGAGGTACTCCTGAGGAACTTCCCATTTTTACAGTGTATAGTGTCTAGTGAAGGCCACACCCCCTCAGCCTACTGAGAGTTGGCTCTGCCTATAAAACACTTATAATTAGTGCTGTCAATAGATTAAAAAAATTTACTAATTAATCTCACAATTTTCTGTAATTAATCTAGATTAATCTACTTAAAATCGAAGCTTGTAACAGATATTTACTTGAGTAAAATCATGGAATTAATGTAGAATCAACACAAAGAAAGTATATTTAGATTCAAAGACTATTTGAATAGCTTTCTTCTATAACTTTCTTAATAGTTTCTCTCCTGTGAAATACAAATGTTCAACAAAACCATCAACATTGACTCAGCTTTAAAGACCTCTTTCTTATATCCGCGGCGCTAACAGAAATAAAAACAGTGCAGATTGGCTTAGAGGACGATAATGTCTTGTATGAACTACCAGTAATATAAATCATAAACCCTTTGATCGCCGGGGTTAAATTCATAATTTACCATCCCTCGCCAGCCCTATTTAACATGGAGAAGTTCCCCTTCTTTGCAGGGCTATAACTTTTTAAATTGTATTGCTAAATTGACATTACCATGGCCCATTCAAAGGCCTATATCTATTGTTCAGGGTGTAGCAACGTTATACTTTTTCATTCACATATTCATACTAAAATACGGTCTAAAGTATAAGTATGTTTTTATCGTTTTCTGCAGCTTTCTCCAGAACGTGATTTATAGCCCCAAATGCATTATATTGATGATTGTATACAGTTTGATAGCAATCGGCGCGAGAAAAAAAAAATTCAAATGGACGTACTTCTAGAAGTTACTACGTATGATCTGATGATGACCGGATGGGCGGGGGGTCGCTTATAATTCCGTGGGCAACGTTATATCATTCATCTAGTGTGGGTGATATGATCATTGGAGCAGTTAGTATAGAAGACATTACAAAATAACGCTGAAACTCACCGTAGCTTCCTCTCGCCGTTGGGAGATGAGCGTGGAACAGAATTTTTTCTATTATGGGATATAGAAATACCCGATCCATTTCCAGGTTGTATAATAGTATATACGTCCAAATCATGTTGTTTATCGAGTTATTGGCAACGGATCGATATCCATTGTGTCGAGCTCGAGTCCCGGGACCTATAGCGAGTGATCGGACCAAATTGAAATGAGCACCAACTTCCACTTCCCTGTTTCTTCCCTGGGCGATCTGCCGATCGGCCACCAGATGGCGCTCTTGAACCGTTAGAGAGTTGACAGGGGTTCACCAGTACATATAATGTCTCCGGGGGAGAAATATGATTTCGATCACAGATTTTTGAAATATTGATATCAAAGACGCTGTACAGCGTCATCGGCAGAATAAGCATGGCGGGGAATGACGTGTTTCAGCGTCAACGGCGATTAAAGGGTTAACAAAATGTGTTCCATCTTCATGTCAGATGATTTTCAAAAAGGTGCATGAGTCGATGCAAAAAAAGAACAAGCAAAGATACTGCTGAAAGTTCAGAATGTTGAACATTTTTCACTCCATAGATTAATCGAGATACATTTTGTTTAACGCTTTAAATAATTTAAATTAATCTCAAATTAAAGCATTCACTTTGATAGCCCTACTTATAACAAATCAAATGATGCATCTGAAGTTGACCAGTTCACAATAAGCAATGTATGACTTCATTGTACTGCATATTTTGTTTTCCATTGGTCTATTATCATTTATTGCAAAATTCTAAATAATTTTTCATTAATTTATTTAAACGGGGAATAAAGCAGACAAAACAGAATGAAACGTGATTGAAATACTTGTGGGTTCTATTCAGCAGCTGGTTTTCAGAGGTTCAAATGTTTCTCCTTGTATTGAGATATTTATCTTGTTATATCGAGATCTATTATTCTTATGACATAATATTTGCTTGTTATATTGAGATATTTATCTTATTATATATCAAGATCTATTATCTTTATCTATATATTAACAATTATTATTGTTATGACATATTTTCTCATAATATTGAAATCTTTCTAATGAAATGTTTTGTTAATTGTAAGCATTTTACACCTGCTTCGATGTGGTAATAATATGTCAATGTTATCGTTCATAATAGAATGTAATTTCAGCGTTTCATATTGGAACGGTATTTATAGCCCTAATGTGTACAGGAGCCACATCCTGCCTCCTGAAGAAAGTTATTGGCTTTTTTATGGATCCTATCATCAAAAGATGGTCCTCTAATGCTTAATGTAAGGTGTCACAGGATCCTGTTAGGGTCATAAAAGCAGGGGGTAGAGGGATGTTGGCAACATAAATGTGGGTTAATGCAGAAAATGTAGGATAGGTTAAATCCACATCTTCATGGATGAAATAATTTTTTCATATTTAAATTATTGTGCGACCTTGTGGTCTCAAGCAAACTGATTTTATATGTCAAAGGTACTTGCTTGTTTAAGCTAATGCCATTCAAATTAGTATCAAATCAGTAAAGGAACCATTTTTAGCTTGAGGTGTAGTTTGGCCAACTGTCAACTGTTCACATCATTTTTGTAATCTTTCTTCCAGCAAGGCAGCAGGTAACCACTCCCCAGTGTCGCTGCGCCTTCTTGCCCCTCCCTGTATTTGTAAATTGTTTATGTAAAAAGAAATAAGAAAAAAAGGCTTGGGATACAACAGCCCGTACCTGTGCATATCCCCGGTCCCCAAGATGGATGGAAGTGAACGAGGAAACTGACCCTTCGGAGGGATAATGGTGCTGCAGTGCTAACCACAGGGACAACAGTGGTTGCTGTCGTACTTGTAGAAGATAGAGCAGTTGCGGCTCTACCACTAGGGGCGCTAGGGCGCCGACCCACCTGTGCATGCGTGTGTGTTCCGGTGTGTGTGCTAAAAAAACTAACCACTGTGTGTGTATCGCTAAAACATTGAGTGTCGTTGCATGCCGAATAAAGACCTCCTCCTCCTCCTCCACCTGCTGGCCAGCTGCTGTTAAATCAGAGAAGAAGACAATAAAACTTTTTCGTTTTTGTGTTTTATAGCCGTATAAATAATATAAACATGTTTAAAATTAATAATATTTACTCATTTTAAGTATGTTTGTATTTCCAATGCACAATATAACGTTATTATCTAAATAAAAAAAACATCGTTTTCCAGAGCAGGAAGTGACATCAAGTTTTTTTTATTTTTTTTATTTTTTCGTATTTCTCGGCCCGGGCTATACGCGATAGCGCTCTGAGTGCGCGTCACAGTTTGATCGCTGTCTCCGTCACAGCCAATCAGTGCATACGGCGTTGTGCGTTGAAATATGACTATTATGTTGGAATCCGAGCGCGATTTGAAGCGGTCTAGGCAGCAGCGTGACTTCCGTGAAGAATTTCCATAGCCGCATTTCGCGGAGACGCTCTCTGATTGGCCGACGCCAGTATTTTTTTCCATGGCAGAATTTCACAGAGACGATCTCTGATTGGCCGAATCCAATTTCTAATGTTCCAATTCTAGCTTCTAGCTTGGTTCCTAGGTTGGTCCTAGGTTGGTCGGTGGAGATAGTTGTGTTGTTGTGAGATGCATGCAGCTGTTTGTCTTAGAGCGTGCCGTGCCGTGACTGCAAGTTCTTTAGACTGTTAAGCTTAGGCACTCTTTCAAAGTTGGTTAAGGTTAGAGTTTGTCTTAGAGCATGGCGATAGAACGCCAGGTAGTTTGCAGTCTGTTCGAGCGGAAATGGACAAAGGAATGTACTTGTTGAGTGTTGTGCTAACGAGCTCAGCTGAGCTAACACTTGGCTAACAAGCTATATGGCGGATTATACACGTTTATCAAGCTCTCCTGCCCTGGACGTTTCAACTAAACAGTGAGTCTTTGTCTTAGAGCAGGGCGATAGAACGTCAGGTAGTTTGCAGGCTGTTTGACAAGGAAATGGGCAAAGACACAGCTCGTCACTCACACAGTACTTGTTGGCTAACTTGGCTAACAAGAAGCTATATATGGATTGCAGTGTGGACATGCATGGACATCAACACAGTCTGGACAGTGGAGTGGAGTGGATATACTTTATCAAGCCCTTCTGCCTGCTGGACCACTGTGCGTTTCAACTTAACAACAACAAGGTAGAGTTGCGATCTCGCTCGCTCGCTCTCTCGCTCGCTCGCTCTCTCGCTCGCTCACTCGCTCTCTCTCTCTCTCTCTCTCTCTCTCTCTCTCTCTCTCTCTCTCTCTCTCTCTGCTTAACGTTAACGTTTGTAAATAGTTTTTTTAGGAGCAGTACTGTTAGGCTACTGCTGTGCTGGCCATTCATGAAGCGAGACATTGCTGATTGTTTATTTATTTTATAACACAAGACTATGACTACCAACTGCCTAGCCAGCCGTGTATCAATCTTGGATGCAATAATAACGTTACTTACCACACTGACTATGTCGATGGCTCATTGATTTAACTACTGCAGCTCTCTCGGATTGAAAATACGTGGATTATGGCTTGTTCAATATCGTCTATGTTTGAATGAATGAATGAATGAGAACTTTATTAACAGATTGCAGAATGGGTACAATACAGTACGGCTCAATACACACAATTGTTAAGGGGATGCAGACCAGAGAAAGACGTTTGTCTTGTTTACATCAGGGTCCCAGATTTTCGATTCATATCGATAGTTTAATAGCTAGCCTTGGCTCGTTTAACAATATGCAAAATATGTGTACAGCCCTGTACTCATACTGAAGTTATTCTTGGTATATAATAGGTCTGATTGTGTAACGATTAACGAATCGATTCCACGTCGCGCTGTGTGTGAGAGAGAGAAGGAGAGAGGGAGAGATCTGCCTGTGTTTGGAGACGGAGCGAGTTTTGTTTCTAACTTTTCTATTTATATTGTGTTTCAAGTTGTGAATTAGAGTCTAGACTATACTTTATTTGACTGGTTGTGTGTTGTTGTAGTAACAGCTGAGCGACTCGTTCATAAGAGCCGATTCATTGCCGTGAGCGTGAGTCGAATCGCTCACGTCTTGCCATGAGTCTTGCGTGGTACAGTACTGTACTGTACAAAATATTTGGTATAGCGCCCCTAGTGGCGAAGTACCCACCGGCCGCCACTGAGATAGAGGTGAGACTACTAGTGAAATATCCCTTTAACCCTCAGGCATCAGTTTAATTTACTACCCTCTTAAATAGGGCCTGTCTAAGAAAAAGGTATATCATTTACAACATGATAATTACTGCTACAGATCCTGGAGTTTGCTGACGATGTCCAGTTATCTTGTTTGACTGCTATGGTCCATGTTGTGCTGGGTTGTTCCTTTCAGAAAATGAAGACTTTGATTTTGGATAATGTTAGAGAAATTATTTTAACTTACCGATGTCCTGATCATCTGTGGGCTCCCTTCAGTCTGGTAGAAATATAAAAACATTACAGATTCATATTTATTTCAGCATAAATCTTTTTAACAACTTCAGCCATGCTTAAAACTACCAAACATTCAATCATTTTGAGGATTTTAACCCTTTAAATGCCTGTTTGATTACTTGTTGTCACTGCTGTTATTTATGAAAAGAAAACAACGAAAAAGTAATTTTCCATGTAACAAATGTTGGGGGATTTCTTTCAGTCTTTCATCAGTCTTTAATGTGTCAAGGATTAGCCAAAATATTGATGCCTTATTCGTTTTTGTGTAGCATCAGATTAAGGACAAAAATGTCCACTTAGAAAAACTGCTATAAAGAGTATACAGATTCATTATTGTTTTCTTGTTTTTGGATTCAATCTTTTGATCAACTTCAGTCCTGATCAAAATGATCAGATATTGAATAACTATTAGGATTTTAACCCTTTAAATGCCAGTTTGATTACATGATGATACTACTTCTTGTGAAACAACACAAAAAAACAAGGTATTTTCCATATCATCATCAACCTTTATTTATTCTCGAAAATATAATTGAGGTCACCCTCATTTTTCAATGTCGTTGAGACTTTACAGACATTTCAATGCACACATTTCTACAATATAACAATAATAAATATGAATAACTATCTATATAGTACTCTTCACACATAGACCGCAGTCCAGAGTGCACCACAGCAATTAGTATAAAATGATCATAGGCATAAAATCAGCACACAAATTGACAAAAAAATAAATAAAATGCATAAATTGCAGACATAAGAATAGGTATAAAAGACAATAAAAGTAATGCAATGTAAACATGCAGACTTAAGAATAGGCATAAAATAAGTACAATAGTACAATGTTGCTCGAAGGCATGTGTGTGAACCCTCCCGGAACAGTCAGTCCCCCAAACACCCCACACATCAATCACATCCCCATCCAAGACACACCCCCCCGATAAAGCACGCCATGACCGAAGGAAAACACAAACAGCCCGCGCGCCACTCACACCGCCATGCACGGCGACGGGAATGCCACCTCTGCGGGCTGCCCCATCTCCCCCGGTCCCGGTGCCCCCGCCACCACGAGGAAAACCAGCGAATCCCACGCCCCCACCCCCAAACTACACAGAGGAATGACGCGCCCCAGGACCCGTAGCCACGCCAAAGGAGACACGACTCCACACACTCAAGCAGACAGACACAACAGCGGCCAAATGAGAAGACATGCAGGATCGGGATGGTCTGAGATGACACCGGGACCCCCGGGACACCCCAGAACACAGCAGAAGCCACAGCGAGCCCCCCACGCAAGGAACCCCAAAACCAGCCAGCGAACCGAGGGAGGGAGCCCAACGACAAAAAACAACCAAAATCCACCAAAGCACACGCAAGAGACCAGTACCCAACTCCAGGGAAGGTCCAGGAAAGGTCCAGCCGAAGCCATAGGCTCCAACCGAACCCCCAGACCACCAGTCCCCTGCATGCACCCCGACGGACCCTGGCCTGCCCCCATTGACGAACTCCCGCAACCCACCGACACCCCAGGGACCCCTCGCATGAAGAACCCACCACAACCCCCACAGCACCCCGAAGTGTCCCAAAGGTCCCAGTGCCATACCAGACCACCCACAACACCACACGCCCCCCCATCCAACCACCACCATGTCCATCTACCCGAACATCCAGAATCACTGCCCCCCCTGGCACGGCTACAGGCCATGGAGAACACAACCCGCCACCCCCCCATAGAATCCAAAAGCAAAAACATAGAACCCACCGATCCCCCCGCACCGGCAAGGCCACCAGGACCAGAGGCAACAAAGCAGCCCACAGAAACGATACCCCCACCACCACACACAAACAATCCAAGTACACTCAAACTGCCCACGTCCCCCACCAACCACAACACACCTCACAGGAAACTGCATCCCAAATGAAGACAAACAAAGACCAATGTGCGAAACACCTGAAAGACTATATACTGCTGTCGTAAATTAAATGGATCAAAATGACCCGTATAAGCATTACAGGAGGGATCAAAATCATCTAGCTGTTTCTGGAAAAGGCCACAGGAGACCTCAGTCAAAAGCTAACAGTGCAACCCTTCACCCTTCACCTAGCAGCTATAGGAAAAAGCCCAGAGTGCCATAAAAATAAGAACAGACCAAATGGCAAACAATGAATGAATGAATGAATGAATGAATGAATGAAAACTTTATTTAACAGATTGCAGAATGGGTACAATACAGTACGGCTCAATACATACAATTGTTAAGGGGATGCAGACCTGAGAAAGACGTTTGTCTTGTTTCCATCAGGGTCCCCCATTTTCAATTCATATAGACATTTATGACATACACAACATACATGACATTTATGGCATAGGGACATATAGGTATTTAGTACTGATACATTTGTGACATAGGCGGTATTCAAATATACAGTACTGTTACCCCTAGATCCTGACAGAGTATATACATATGATGGGGAGGGGACTGTACATTAGGAGGGGGTGGGTGGGTGGGAGGGAAATATACATACGGCGGGGAGGGAATATATACATGCGGTGGGGAGGAGACTGTCTATTAGGAGGTGGTGGGGGTTTTGGGCATTTACGGTGGCCAGTTTCGAATTGCAGCCTCCCGTAGGTGCTCTTTAAGGGCGGTTTTGAATGTGGGCAGGGATTCACATTCCTTTACAGCTTTGGGTAGGGCGTTCCACATTGTTGTGGCATAATTGCGAAACGTGTTTAGTCCCTTGTTTGAGCCGAATCTGGGTTTAACATGATTTGTTGAGCTTCCTCTGGTGTAGTGGTTGTGGTATTCACTGACCTTTGGGAAGTATTTTGACATGTACATGGGCACCCCGTCGTATATGGGGGGAAGATGACACATCTTCCCCCACACAACGAACAGGGATGGTGCGGCCAATAACTAACTTTAAGTCAAAAAATGACAGCCTGAAGGCCGGAGAGGAGATAAGAGGGAAGAGTTCTGTTTACTTTAGTTAGCAGACCAAACAGGCCATTCTGGGAGACCC
Source organism: Notolepis coatsorum (assembly GCF_963971535.1). NCBI lineage: Eukaryota > Metazoa > Chordata > Actinopteri > Aulopiformes > Paralepididae > Notolepis > Notolepis coatsorum. The sequence continues at coordinate 89,138,064 of NC_140165.1, read as the reverse complement.
ACTGTTAGGGTGAGTGGATAATATATTGCAATCTGTATGAGGGCCGCATTCAGCGACATTTGGTTAAATCATTCTAAGAGAAAAACTAGTTCATGCCCCCACGGTAAGGCAGACTGCGTTAGGGTCACCTTGTAAAGGCAGCTGGCCAGAGGGATTATGCGTTACCAAAACTGTGCAAAAGCTAACTCCAAAAGTAAAATAGTCATCAAATAAAAAATAGTATAGGAACACGCAGCAATTAGAAGCAAACATTTTGATACCATGAAGGACAAATTGGCCACTGAGAAAAGCTAAAATGTATCATGGTGAACTTATATAAGGATTCATAAAATGATGTTAAATAATAACTGGTAAGAAAGCTAAGTTAGATTAAATCATATTATCTAAACAAAGTAAACTTAACAACCTACTTAATTAGTTGGTATATAAAACAACAGTACTGCCTTCTCTTGACTCATTCTTTATCAAACAAACAGTACTGCCTTCTCTTGACTCATTTTCTATCAAACAGCAGTACTGTAGTTGCAAAGCTGGTATGTAATGAATGTATAGATAACAGTACTGTATTTCTATGTATGAAATGCTTCATGTTCTGGAAAGTTGTGTGTGTTGAACTGGGCTGGAAAAAGGGTTTAATCAAACAATTTGATTTTAATCCGTATCATTACAAGAAACGGCCAGAAAAACTAGTCTACCTCCTTACATGGAGGAGGAGACAGCCAGCACAGGGCGTTAGCCAATGAGAAGAACGCCGGAGTCCTTGAGACCGTGACAGCACGTTTCAAGGACTCGACCAAGGGGGGAAGGGTCTTTTCTCCTATATAACGCAGGCATGCAATAGGAGAGGGAGGAGCGCTGAGACGAAAACTGAAACAGAGGAGACGGAGACGAAAAGCAACTTGAGACTCGAACCTGCAAAACTCCAACACTGAACGAGAAAAGAGATGCTACAACGAGAGACGCAAACCTGACAAACTGTCTAGAGATAGAAATAATTGATGCTGTAGTGTGAACCAGATAATTTAAGCTGTTGGATATTCCAATAAAGCAACGGTCAGACTGTTTACACCTGCCGCGCTGTCTCCGCCTCCACGTGATTTCCAAAGGACCACATTTGAATGAACTGTTACTTTAACGTGTAATACAACGAGCAGAGTAAGCTATTCCACTATACACTAGAGAACGATCATATAGCTATACATAGAATCATTGAGAATTTACGTTACTGCCCTAAACTAATATAAGTAGGCTAAGTCAAAAACAGTTACAGACTGTTGCAGGCAGGCATGCAAGTAAACCTCTAAACTTCCCCTGCGTTATAGGTAGTTTCATCTTCAGCGAGAGCTGAAGAGAGTTCCATGTAGTAGTAGGGGCACTATAATGAAAGGCGGATTTTCCAAGTTGGGTCTGTATATGGGGGACCTCCAGTGTAAGCCAATCATTTGAGAGTGTCATATAGGGTCTATAGTGTTCTGAACTAATAGTGATGAGATAAGGAGGTAATTTCCATTTATGGCCTAAGGATAAATAAATACCAGTGTTGATTTTGCCTATCTGCCAGAGAAGACTAACCCACTTTCTCATATAAGAATGATGAGCAGAATTTAGTGGTTTAAGAGTAGAAGGGGCAGCATTTCTATAAGTCACATCTCCATAATCCAAGACTATACCTTAATTTACTGGCAAGGTTGTTTATATGATATTTAAACAAAAATGTATCATCGAGCCAGATTCCAAGATATTTATATTCAGTTACCCTTTCTATATCAGACCCATTTCTAGTCGAGTAAACTATTTTGATCAATATTTCTGGCCCGGGAGAACACCATGAATTTAGTTTTGCTTGCATTTAATACAAGCTTAAGGGCCTATAAGCTTATCTTGCAGAGCATTAAATGCATGTTGTAGATTGTTAGTAGCTAATTGTACAGAATCTGCGGTACAGTAGATAATTGTGTCATCCGCATATAAATGGCAGCCCTTCAAGGATAGAATAATATCATTAATATAAATAGTAATAGGGCCTATAGGATCGATCCTTGTGGAACACCTTTTGTAATGGGCAAACATTCTGACTGGGTTTGGCCCACTTTCACACATTGGTTTCTGCCTAATAAATAGTTCCGGAACCAACCACAAACAATCTCATCAAAACCAATACTATACAGTCTATTCAACAGAAGAGAATGATCAACCGTATCAAACGCTTTGGATAAATCTATAAATAGGGCAGCACAATGTTTATTTTTGTCCAAATGCAGAAACAATATCAGCTATAAGTAAAGTGGTGGCTGAGATTGTACTATGGTTGGCTCTGAAACCAAACTTAGAACAGAGTTATTAGAGAGAAATGTTGTGAGAATGGGTTTTAAGCAGAGCCCAATCGCTGAACACAGGAGAGGAGAGAATGGAGCGTTTCAGGTTGTTTAATGGTATTCCCAAGTAGGCAAGAGTTACATCCAGAAATGTACAACAGATATGAATTGGGAATGTTCTTGGGGTAAAGGGAGCAGGTGCACTCCAGTGCTACTGTGGACGGAAGGCACGGGTCCGTGTCAAGAGAGGGAGCAGGAACTCCTTGGTAAGCTCCAGGAGGGTCCAGACCAGCGTTTCCGTTAGAACATATTCGTGCCGGTCTGGGTGACCTGCAAGATTTCTATCCCCGGACATATTCCTGAAATTCCGGTCAGAGTTTTAAACAGCAGTCTGTTATAATCACATTTTTATGAGCTAACGAATTCCGTTATATTGGACATTTGTATTAATTACATCAAGCGAAGAATGAGAAATTGATTTGCAGAATCAAATTACTATCTCTCGCCTCCCAAGTTAGTGCGATACGCTGATCCAGCATCAAGCTCCCGCCCCACAGGCTTGCGCTGCAGCAGCTCTGTCACACGCACCCCCAAATGAATCTCGAGTCGACATCGCTTCACCTCGTTGTATCAGACACGTCACGCATATCATAATGTTCAACTTCACACACAGCAAACTGTAGTTGATCATCACATTGCCTCGTTTGCATGCAGAGAGCGAGAGGACGAGCCACATGCTCGTAATGCGTTTGTTGATTTCATTATAGCCTACATTTAGTTATAATCAATTATATGCATTACTATGTGACACGGCAGTCAACCAACAGTTGCATTATGATTAAAAAATGTCAACACTTACTCACCCCGTCTCGTTCTGCCTATCCGTTTTGTACCTGCGACTAGATCCCCATTGCATTGGAACAGGTGGACTTCTGCGAGGCTCGCAACGGTAGCAGCAGACTGGGGATGCTCTTTGTGGTTCAATCAATAAAGTGTACTTTGTGTACGTTCAATCAATGTTATCTCTCGTACATCATAGACGCTAGACTACTAGACTATAATGTCGTACCTCAGCCAGGAGAATTTAACTTTCCACTCGGGCCGCCGCCTGAACGCTCGACATTTGTTTCTTTTCCGCGGGAGCATCGGCGGTCTCTGTGACTTCAGAAGACTCATCTTCGTTGTCAATGTCATTATTATTAGACCTGCTTGTGCTTGGTTTCATGAAATATTTGTTAAGTTTAGCTTGTTTGGCCATCTCTTTCTCTCGCTCGTATAGCTGTTTGTCGTTATTATGGTGGCCAGACAGGCTCAAAAAAAGAAAAAAAAATATTCACATCCGAGCGGCGCCATCCGCGCTTTATTAGAGCGAAGCACAATGAAACAAATGTAATGATTGTTTCGTTCATCGCATAGGCTATTTAATTTTAGCCTATTTTAATACAATTCAAATAATAAAATTGTGCTTAGAGGAATTATTTCCACCGGACATTATGACCGGAGATATTTAAATATTCGGACTTCAACATATTTTGCCAGTCAAATACCGGTAATTACCGGCTAACGGAAACGCTGGTCCAGACAGGGACACGCTGGCACGGAAGTCCTGGGCACAAGAGAGGAAAGTTAGAACAGGGAATAATCACACAGGGATGTCTAGCAGGTCTTCGGACCGAGGCGTCGTACCTAGGTAATGATACTAACACCACGACGACTTCTGGTCAGCGTCGTCCGGTTGAAGTAGGGTCTTCATCATCAGGGGATGGGATACAGCCGTGAGGAGTGAGGTGCCTGGCAGCGTGCGAATCAGGGGATGAGGTGCAGCTGAGTTGAGTGACAGGAGGTGAAGGGGTGCTGACCATATAAGGGCGTGAGGCTTCCGTGGTGGATGGAAGGGAGGATGAAGAGGAGTGTGTGGTGAATGTGAGGGGGGAAGGAGGAGGAGTGAAGAACGCTCTCGCTGTGATTATGACAAATGTTTTGAGTTGGTTATTCACTAGTGATTCCAGAATTTGAGCTAAGCAGGACAACTTGGAAATTGGACGATAATTGTTCAGGTCAGTTCTGTCTCCACCTTTATGCAAATGAGAGACATGGGCCGTTTTCCAAATACTGGGAACTATGCCTGTTAATTAATATAGAGTGATAAAAAAATATAGGCTATTTGCTCTGTGATTACAGGGGCAGCTCATTTAAGGGTCCAAGTTGTCCTCCCCAGTCGACTTTCTGGTATCAATAGACACCAACATATTAAAAACAGCATTAGGAGTAATAGGCTCAAAGAGAAATGTGGTGGTAGGCCCTTCATTTTGCTCTAGCAATCACCAGGAGGAGACCCTTCACAGTCATGCTCACAGTCTACTTCATTAAACAAATGTCCAGCTTTGGCAAAATGGCTATTGAAGGCTAAGAAAATATCTTTACCTTCAGTTATCAAACAGTCATTATATTTTACCTCTGTAGGCAGAGAAAGGGTAGCCTTGGTTTTATTTGAATTTACTGCTTTCCAACATTTAGTTGGGTCAGAGTATGAACTTGTGATTAATTCTAAATAATAGCTTGATTTAGCATTTTTTTTTTTTTTTTTTTTACAGATGTACATTTGTTTCTAATCTAAAAGATAACCAATGGGATGGATGCCCAGAGAGTCTGGCTAGAGTCGAGGCTCTATTCCTTTCTTTGAATAGCAATGATAGCTCAGGTGTAAACCAAGGAGTTGACCTATCCTTCACTCTGAATTTCTTAAATGGTGCGTGTTTATAAATTATTGATAGGAGAGTTTTACTGAAGTCTAAGGCCAATTCTATATCCGGAATTTCAGAAGTATATGAGATGTCACTATTGAGTAGATCCAGGGTTTCCCATTAATGACCTAGACTGTGGCGGCCCGCCACAGTCTAATTAGTCCCGCCACAGTTGTATAATGAACCAAAAAAAATTAATTAAAAAATAAATATATATATATATTTTTACAATTTTTTTAAAATATAAAGTTTGTCAATAGGTATGTATCAGTAGTATTGACATAAGGGTTTTCTCCGTTCTCCTTTATTAACGTACTTGATTGATTGAAATTGATTGATTGAAAACTGATTGCAGAATGGGTACAATACAATACAGCTCAATACACACAATTGTTAAGGGGATGCATGCAGACCAGAGAAAGACTTTTGTCTTGTTTATGTAGCATCCTGAATATTCTGCTAAGTATTCAGAAGTGCTGACTAACTGTTACTTCCCCTGTGTGTATAAAGTGTGATAAACAGTGTTCCTTTTGATATCTCGCCCGGACTACTAATGATGCGAAGTGCTACTCTTTCTCCGGCTTCGATATGGATCACTAACATAACATTGAAGCATCTTTCTCCCTTTCTGGAGTGGTCCTATAGTGGGATCAGTTGCGGTTGCCAGCAGGGGGCAGTGGTGGCAGGTGGAGCGGAGGAGAGAGAAGCAACGAGCAAGAGATGATTACCTGGAGGGCGGAGCACCAGGAAGTTCTCTTCGACAGTGAACTCGGACATGAACGGTCGCAACGGGCGTGTGCTCAGGAAGAGCCCCGTTGGAAGAGTGATGTTGAAGACCCCCATTGGAGAGCGACGGGTGATAGAGTACTTGCTAGATAACGTGTTATCCTAGAAGTACAAGCGATAGTGAAGTGTGTGAGTAAGCGATACGGAAAGAAGGACCAACGTCCATAGATAATGTGTTATAGTAGCAGTGTGTGCGGTGTATTAGCATGCTGCTAACGGCTATATTGACTCCAGTATACTACCGGGCGCGCGGCGCTGAAGACCGGTGGTGCATACAGCCACGTTGCGTTAGTAGTACAGACGATAGCAGGAGGGTGCACTAAGACCCACAGTTTAGCTGTGTTTAAGGTAGCCAAACAGTTTAGAGCACGCCAGCACCAGACAGCAGCCCGCAGTGGACGTCTCTTCGACGCCGCAGAGGACACCTCTCCCCACCAGCAGAGGTCGCCACAACACAGCACGCTCCTCCAGTTTCACCACTGCCCATGCTGTCTACCCCAGCCCGCTGGCTGTGCTCGCGGGATCGCCCGACGCCATCTTGTCACCCGGACGAGAGGTGATGAGAGTGGGTCCGCCATCTTGGCTAAGTACAACGGTACCTCGTGTGCCCACAACAATATCCATTCGAGCGAACGCTAACGACCAGTGTCTAGGGGTACCCCAAACATTATAAGCCGGCTTTAGAGTAGGTTTTATTTGGTAACGTGGGCCCACATTTAAATGGTTTCTTTTGTATTGGTGTATTACTGTGACATTCTTGAATTCCCATTGAACTACTTACCTTGTGCCTGGGTCTCCCCTAATCCAAGCAGGGTTATTATTACTGTATTGAGCACGAGGTGCCTATGATGGGAATAGTGTTCCCCTACAGTACAAGTGAGAGCACCCGTGCCGTTTATGAATACATGCCATATGAACCACATAAAGTACAACTTGTAACTGATAATTGACCAGGCTTATATATAAAGTAGATGTAAATGGGAGCACGGTGTGTGTGTCTATTTCTGATCATATGCTAACCTTGTGACCGGGTAAATACTTGTGACTGGTATAATTATTTAACCCTTCCACCCCATTCGCAGCATATTCATTGAGGGTCTATACAGGTGGTCAAGGAAGGGTACTGCTTAAAGGGAAGCCCAATATAACTATTGAACTGACAGTCACCGGGTGTGGGAGGGCTGACGGAGGTACTGGGGGAAGTGAGAGTGTGTGGGGAGCTACTGCTGACCGCCTTGGAAGGCGAGGAAGACCAGAGTACCACCCCCCAGGTTAGTAAATCCTGGGCCCCATCCGCTCCTGCTGCACGCCCTCCAGAACCACGTTCCGGGCCAAAGACGGGGGTACAGATAGATCCAACTCTATTGTATCCTGCTACCAGGTGGCTGTGTATCACTACTCCCATAAGCAGGGATAATCCACCCTTCTACATTTGGCGTCACAAACAGGATCAACATCCTACTCCACTTCCTTGACGCAGACCAGTAGAGAGACCATGATGTGGTCCGAAGACGAGAAGCGCGCCGCGCAGGAGATGGCGGACAAGTACGAGGAGTGGTGGCAGCAGGCCGACGCAGTGAAGGAATCGACCGAGCAGGCACTCCAGGAGAAGCGCTACCCTCAGGCGGCTCTACGGGAACAACGAGACGGCCAAGACGCCGCCACCGAAGTGAAGAAAGAGGAGGCAGTCACCAGGGAGGAATTGGCCGCACAGGTGAAGGCCCTGGCCGACACAGTGAACCGACAAGCAGGCCTCCTAGACCGACAGGCGCTGGCCCTGGAAAGGACCCAAGCCGCCCTTGATGGGGGAAGTGAGATGGTCCTGCCCCCCACGAAGGGTCCCGCCCGGGGCATGATCCACGCCGCCGCCGCGGAGGGACGCAAAACCCCTCCTCTCGCCGACACACTCCAAGAGTCGATCCGACAGCTGTTCGCAGGCCAAGAGCGGTTGGGCGCGCGCCAGGAACAGCTCTTCCAGGCATTGCAACAGGAGCGAGACTCGCCCCAGAGAGGCGCCGCCGGACGGCAACCTAGGAGAGACGTGCCCACGGCCCCGCGTGGAATGCCCAGGCGAGACGAGGACGGGAGGTTGATATGCTACACCTGCCAACAGCCGGGCCATATTGCCAGAGATTGCCCCTGCCTCGCCGGTGGACCACGCCCCGCCCCGCCCCTTCCCCCGCTCCCGAAGCGCCGGGCCCGTTGGGATTCCGACCTGGACCGCGAAGGGCGATCGACGGGAGCCGTCGACCCAGTCGCGTGCAACGGCTGCGTGGTGGTCCGGGTGGACGAAGTCCGGGCTCTGCTAGGCCCGGAGGGATGGACCGAACCGCGGGGGTCTCGACAGTCGTCACAGGACGGATGGTGACCCAGAAGAGGAACCGCGGGTACGACTGGGCGGAGTTGCGGCGGCTTCAGGCGGACGACCCCGAGCTGGAACCAGTGTAGCAGGCGGTGACCCGGGGGATCCAGCCCTCTAAGACCCCGTTCGATCGGCAACGGGAGCGGAGAGAGGAAAGCAGAGAGCTCGGAGGCGGCAGCGAGGCCGCCGAAACGCATCAACCATGGCAGACAGCTGAAGACGAGGAGAGCCCGTCCAGCCCGGCCGCCGAAGTGTTCGCGGCGGACAAGAAGGTCATCGCAACCAAAATCTTGGGGACAGTCAGATGGTTCAACGTCAGAAACAGATATGGTTTCATCCACAGGAATGACACGAAAGAGGACGTGTTTGTACACCAGACGGTCATCAGGAAGGACGACCCAAGGAGATACCTTTGCAGTGTGGGGTATGGAGAAACTGTGGAGTTTGATGTGGTTGAAGGGGAGAAGGGAGCGGAGGCGGCCAACGTCACCGGCCCAGCAGGCGTTCCCGTCCAGGGGAGCAAGTACGCCGCTGACCGGAACCGCTACCGGTGCTATCCCCGCAGGAGGGGCCCACCCTGCGATGGAGAATACCCGGAGGACTACCAGAGAGGTCCAGACCAGGGCGGCAGAGAAAGGAGAGGGCCTGAGAAGAGAGAGCCCGACAGGAGAGAGCCTGACAGGAGAGAGCCTGACAGGAGAGGGCCTGAAAGGAGAGAGCCCGAAAGGAGAGGGCCTGAAAAGAGAGAGCCCGAAAGGAGAGAGCCTGAGAAGAGAGAGCCCGACAGGAGAGGGCCTGAGAAGAGAGAGCCTGACAGGAGAGAGCCTGACAGGAGAGGGCCTGAAAAGAGAGAGCCCGAAAGGAGAGGGCCCGAAAAGAGAGAGCCCGAAAGGAGAGAGCCTGAGAAGAGAGAGCTTGACGGCAGAGAGAGAGACAGGAGACGCGACAGGTCCCGGAGTGGAAACCGAGACCGCGGGAAAGACAAACCCAGGAGACAGAACTATTACAGAGGCTTCCGACCAAGGGGTTCCCCCCGTCCCAGGCTAGTGCGAGACAGAGAGGAGAACAAGGGGAACAGGTCAAAAGGAGGTCAAGGAAGCGAGGACGGCCCGGACCAGGGGCCTCGTCGGCGCCGCTACCGGCGCAACTTCAACTACCGCCGCAGACGCCCACCGGCCGGCGGCAAGCCGGGCCCAGAGGGCGGCGATGGAAACGTCAAGGGGACGTCAGTGTTCACGGTTCGTCCCGAAAGAGGGGGCCCCGAAAGGACCGTGCATAGAGATCGGAGCCAGATCTGCTCCTTCCCGGCCTCCGACCCGGAAGAGCGGACGAGGGCTCCCCGGAGGATCCCGATGAGATCGCGGAGCTCATCCGAATCAGACGTGGGGGGTGCCTTCGTTTACCCTCGAGAACCGCACCCTAGTGCGTGTAACCCACCCAGGGCCCCGCGGGTCGTCGCTGAAGCAGCGCCGAACGAGGGAGGAGAGGTAGAGTTGGTCCCCTCAGGAGAGGACCTGCCAGCAGGGACGGACGAATCTGACACGGAGTCAGACGCAAGGGGGGTTGAGCGAACCCGGCCCCAGAGGAGCACCAGAGGTCGGCTACCCGCTCGGTATCGCCAGGACTATGTGCTGAAGAGTGTGTTTGTGGAACAATGTGTACAATTAATGAAACAATGTGTGAAACTGTTGGTCTAAGGACCGTTTTCATGTGATTAAACTGGTTTCATTGAAGTAACTTGCAGAGGACTTGGCAAGTTTAAAGTGGAGGGAAATGTAGCATCCTGAATATTCTGCTAAGTATTCAGAAGTGCTGACTAACTGTTACTTCCCCTGTGTGTGTATAAAGTGTGATAAACAGTGTTCCTTTTGATATTTCGCCGGGACCATCGGAACACACGTGGGCTGAGGAATGGCTTGAATGGAGCCATCGTGTCACGCAGCTTGGCATAGTTAGCCACCTGGTTAACAAGGCCGAACCAGCTCCTGATATCCGTCGTGGAGCCCGGTGTAGGGAAGTCCCGGATGGCGTCCAAGTATTTCGGGAGTGGTTCGATGGTAGACTCAGACACCCTGAAGCCAGCGAAATCGACGCACCTCTCCGCGAATTGAAGCTTATCCGGGTTCAACACGATGCCCGACCGGCCGACACGCATGAGGAAGTCGATGGTCCTCCACCAGTGTTGCTCCAGGTCAGTGTCATAGTGGATGACGTCATCCACACAGCGTTCCTTGCGCTCATAGTCCGAGAGGACGGTGTCGAACCGCCGGTTGTAGCCATCCCCTGACGACAGGAAGCCCTGTGGTGCCCTGGTGTAGCGCCAACGGCCGAAGGGCGTAATGAAGGTAGTGAGGTGGCGATCCAACTCACGCAGGGGGACGCTGTGGTAGCCGTTCCAGGCGTCAGTGACGGTCTTCCAGGTGCCCTTCGGGACACAATGTGCAAGGTGGAACGGAGACTCTGTGGCGAAGGTTTCACGTTGGCAGAACTTGTTGAGGGGGGAGAGGTCCACGGTTCTACGGGGGGAACCGTCGTGCTTCCGAGTGACTACCATACGATGGCACCACGTGACAGGCTTGCCGTATGGCACACGTTCAATGACCCCAAGGGCCTCGTCCCGCAGGAGGTCATCGTGGACCCTCCGCTGCCAGTGTAGAGGCACGTTGGCCGCGGTGTGGCATGCCTTGGGTGTAGCTGCGGGATCCACGTGCATCTCGATAGGCGGTCCTTCCATGCATGGCAATGCCCGATGAGGGCAGGTGTTGAACGTCGACGAGGCATATCTCCCGAGTAGCCAACCTTTCATCCGGCTGTTGTTCTCTGGCGTACAGGGGAACGGCAGTGCCGCGGGGCGCGCGGGGGGGACCGTGCGCTGGGGGCATGAGCACTGTGCATCCTGGGGGTCACCTGGCCCTACGCATCCGCCGTTGGTTGACCTAATAGCATTGACGGACAATGGTCGGTCTGGCGTGTCAGCCGTGTCGGGGCTACGCCCGTCCCTGGGCCCCCCTGTAACGTCGTCCGACGGGAAGTTCATAGGCAAGAGGCCGAGGTTGAGCAACGACTCGTAGGAGAGGAACATGGCCCGGACTGAGCTGCTCACGTATACCATGGAACGGCAGGACGTAACGCGCCCCCCGCTGCAGGTCGTCGAGAGCCTAGCGAAGAACGCTCCCTCGATGGCTATGGGGGATCGATTGGCGGCTGACAGGCTGAGGCTGACGGGTCGCAGGTCGTCCTGCGCGAAACCGCAGGCCAGGAACTCCTCCAGAGACCAAAGGTCCGACTGCGAGCCAGTGTCTGCGACGGCAGATATCCGAGCCCTGTTGGCTGAGCCCCGGTTGCTGGTGACATCTCTCCGTCCGACTGGCATGTCCACCGAGATGGTGATCAGTGCTCGGGGGTGGTCTCTCAGCCTGGCTCGTCTCCATTCGCCCTTGGAGAAGATGTGGTGCTCGAGTCTGACAGGTGCAGGCCTGTTGACACAGCCATGCGACGTAGGGGCGTGGCGTCGGCGATGGCTCCCGCAACGTCGGCCAGGGCGGGCTCCAGCTTGCACCGATGAGACCTGGGAGATCAGCTCCGACCCCACGGCGGCCTGTTGACCGTCGGATGGTGGCTGTTGACGCCTCTGTTGTCGGCGGGCCCTGTAGCAGCCGATGCACACTTGGTGAGGCTTAGGATTCCACCCGCGAGGCCCCTCCGTGAAAATGTTGAAGACGCTCTTGCATTCCGGGCATGACGCACGTTTAGCCCCGTCCGCAGGGCTCGGGGCGGGGCTCGTCTGTGGAGTCGTCTTAAGGCGCCGGAATGACGACATGGCTGACAAGGAGGACGACGGGAGAGCGTTACGGGCCATCTCCTTGTTCTCGACGAGCGCGATTACCTCGTTAACTGGCTTGACTAGGATGTCAGTCGTCCCCAGCGTCTCGCGGCGTATGTCCGAGTCATAAATGCCATTGAGCAGGACATCGCGGACAATGTGGTCGGTGTAGTCGACGTTCGCACCACACACGCATGCCGCACTGTATGCGCATGTCTCTGCTTTGCCCCGCACTCTGGCAGCGAGTGCGCGGAATGTCTCGTCTCGTTCCTGTCGCAGCTGAAGTAGCTCGGTGCGCAGGACACATGTAGCGGCCGGGATGACAGCCAGAGAGCGCATGACGGCGATCAGGTCCTGCAAAGGTCCGGTAGCGGCGCCGGGGGCGGCTTTCAGCAGGCTGTCTCCAAGCACAGGCCCGGCGCACTGAAACAATTGGACGGGGGCCTGGGCATCCTCTATGCCTGAGCCGGTGCAGAATACGTCCCAACGTCGGATGAACACATTCCATTCCTCTATTGACACGCCCACGTCAACCCTGGGCCGATCGAGTCTCGGGCCGCGAGGGGCTGGGGCCTGGGCCGGCGCGGCCATGACAGGCGCTGCGCGCTGGTGCAGGGACGTGCACAGGACTTTAGAGGGGCAGGTGCTCAAAGGCTGAAAAGGGCACTACACTTGTGTGTATATATTAACCGAGCGCGCGTAGCACGATTTTTAAGGGCCCTTTTCGGGTGGGGGCCCCCTTTTTACACTTATCCTTGAAAGACACTTTTATCACTGACTTAAAAGGCCCATACATCTCCATAAATGTTCAGGGGGGAGGGAATAAGTGCTTACCCTACAGACCCCAAGAAGTGCTGTATTGTTAAATGCATTATTTATTCCAATCCCGATTTGTATTTGAGATTCCCAAATCCCATCGGACTTGACTTCTTCGTGTCCCTCAATGAGTGTAATACCAGCATTCAACTGTATGCGCCATAGCGGTTTCTATCATCATCATCATCATCATCATCATCATCATCATCACCCACACTATGCATAAAATATATAGGTCCGCGGAGAGGCACGCTGAGGAGGCCATGCAAACTGCAATGGAATATGGGGCATCTCTCTCTCTTTACCTAATATTTTGATTCTATCCTGACATTTTTCAGTTGGAAGGGCAGTCTATATGCGTAACGGTAAAAAAAAAAAAAAAAAAAAATTATGTGTTTTTAGGCCTCTATGTGTGCACGTGCCTGCGCTGGTGGGCAAGTCCATGATTGTTCAACATAGCAATGGCGAGTGCTTCAGAAACGTCGCCGGATGTGAACTCACAGGCGGGGACAGAGCATCCAACGACGACCATGGTGTCTTCATGAAGAAACACACTCCTCAATGTCAGTTTCAGTATTTAATAAAAGACAAAGATGAAGACACCCTGAAACAGACAGCAGTCAGCTGACAACTTATATCATGAATACACAGTAACACTATAGTAACACATAAATATATATATCTATATAATGCATATATAATATAATATATAATATGTATGAACAGTAATGGTGCATCAAGCATCTCACGTGAATGAGTGAACGAACGTCTGTCTCTCCAGGAGGCAAAGTGAGGAATGAGAACTAAGATGGCCGCTCAGCAATACCAGCGCAGTGCAAGGCATATCCGGTTGGATGCTGGTAAGACGCTGCCCTCTAGTGGCCGGCGATAAACTCTTCAATAAGCAGGGATAATCCACCCTTCTACATTTACAGGGTCCCCCATTTTTTCCTCCTAAATATCACAATAGGAACTGGGACAGGTGTAAAAACAAACAATTTTCAATAGCCTGACTCTGTGTAATAATAAGTCGTTGTCACGGGAAACGGAGTAAATAAAATGTATGAATGTGTTGTGTGGCCTCTTAGGGCTTCCGTACTTTAGACTTGGGCAGAATCGTTCTTTTATTTTGAAAAGTTCAGACCGGAAGGATTGTTGTTTTGTCGCTAGCGGACCAGACAAGCAGGCTAGCTTTAGCTTGACTGAGTAGGGTCGAGCTGCAGACGAGTGACCCTATTGGCTTGACTTGGTGGCACTGGCACGCATCAGCATCGTCTTGCAGATCATTTAGAAAATGTTTGGTCAAAAGCCTGCATTAAACGTCTAACTAACATGGCGTCCACCGCGCGTTCCTGTAATTCTGGCGACGTGGGATCAAAGTTGTGATAATCGACCTAGGGAGGGACTATTTCCACCTCACCCGAGTAAGTTGTAGTTCTTCTTTCTCAAATATGGAGTGGAATATGCAGATATAACAAATTCAGTAAAAGTTCAACCTTATCGTAGAGCTTTATACGCGACGGTTTCGTGGTAAAAATACGGAATACAGACCAGCGCATCCGGGTACTTTGGCTCAACTCGCCGACTTCGCGAGTTCGTTTATGTTTTCAAAATGGCAGCGAAACAGCCGTTTGTGGCAATACAATAGTATGGTTTGTGATTGTGAGGTCTCACGGGGACGCACTTGATGTGTTGTGGAGTGGGAAATACTATGTATCTAGACTAGAGCTAACGTTGTATGTCAAGGGATTCAAGACAGTGTTTTTACAGTGATAGATCTATCTAAGCTATTCAGATTTTGACCATTGCTTATCTCAAAGACACTGACGTCACGAGACCGCCACCATCTTAGTTTAGGGATGAATTATGAATGAATGAACACCTTTTAACAGATTGCAGAATGGGTACAATACAGTACGGCTCAATACACACAATTGTTAAGGGGATGCAGACCAGAGAAAGACGTTTGTCTTGTTTACATCAGGGTCCCCATTTAATTCATATTGACATTTATGACATACACAACATACATGACATTTATGGCATAGGGACATACAGGTATTTAGTACTGATACATTTGTGACATAAACTGTATTCAAATATACAGTACTGTTACCCATAGATCCTGACAGAGTATATATATGATGGGGAGGGGACTGTACATAAGGAGGGGGTGGGTGGGTGGGAGACTGTACATTTGGAGGGGGGGGACTACATTTGGAGGGGGGGGGGGGTTGAGACTACATTTGGAGGGGGTGGGTGGGTGGGAGAGAAATATACATACGGCGGGGTAGGGCTGGGCGATATGGCCTAAATATGATATCACGATATTTTCTGACCTTTCGGCGATACACGATACGCATCACGATGTTTTTCTTTTTTTCCCCAAACAATTCATTATGAGGCTTACCAAGACAGTATTTGAGTTTGCAAGCTAACATTAAAGACAAAATAAAATACCCATGCATTTAGCATTTTTATATTATATATTAGATTTAGATTATTGGATTATTAGATTATATATTGCATATATTTAGCAATGAGATATTATATGATTTAGATATGAAATATGATGAATTGAAAATGGGGGACCCTGATGTAAACAAGACGAAAGTCTTTCGCTGGTCTGCATCCCCTTAACAATTGTATGTATTGAGCTGTACTGTACCCATTCTGCAATATGTTAATAAAGTTTTAAATCAATCAATAGGATTTTAGCATTTTTATGAAACTACTGTATATTTGTATGTCTCTAAATGTTTTGATGAATTGAAAATGGAGGACCCTTATGTAAAAAAGCCGAAAGTCTTTTTCTGGTCTTCATCCTCCAGTCAGTCCACTGTTGTTGTATTGAGCTGTACTGTATTGTACCCATTCTGCAATCGTTAATAACGTTCATTCATTCAATCATTCAGCCGGCAACATAATAATTTTGATTGACAGTCGAGTCTGCCAATTACGTCACACCGCTTGTACCCGCCCTGCTGTTCTTAGCACCAATCGGCAAGCAGCGCTATTCTTTTTTTACTTCCTGAATGCCCTCCTTGATTTTAACGAGAGCTCAGCTCAACGACAACAACAACAGCTCACCGCAGCCGACGAGTGATTACTAGCGCACCGCAGCATGACAACGAGGCATAATGATTTTACTGCAACAAATGTTATAATAAAAGCCTTTCCATACATCTGTCTGATTGAAAACTTTATTAACAGACCGCAGAATGGGCACGCACAACTCGGCACGGACTGAGATATGAACAGTAACGCTTGCTATCTATGTCGTCATCGGACGTTGCTATGTTTGAGTAAATACGCTGATGTGTAACTATATAACGTGTAACTATATAATGTTGATGCCACAAAACGAATGCCTTTGTTAATCATAAGTACTAACTAACTTTGATGCAGTAGTGTGTGTGTGGGAGCGGCGTTGTTCAAAAGTTTGAACGGGGTGGACCAGATTGACGCGACACAATCCTCTTGGGCAAAACATCACGATATCCACGATACGTTAAAAAAGTGTATCGTTAATGAACTGTACCCGATATTTATATAATATCGTCATATCGCCCAGCCCTACGGCGGGGAGAGAATATATACATGCGGTGGGGAGGAGACTGTCTATTAGGAGGGGGTGGGGAGTTTGGACATTTACGGTGGCCAGTTTCGAATTGCAGCCTCCCGTAGGTGCTCTTTAAGGGCGCGTTCACACCTACCCTGTTTGGTCCACTTTAAGTGGACCATGGTCCCTTTAGATCAGGGGTGGGCAATTATTTTTCCCAGGGGGCCGAATGAGCAACTGAAATTCTAAACTCAATTATGCATAATTACATTTTATTTCTATATAAAAAGCAGTAAATGGCATTGTTTTGACCCCTGGTAAAAGTATGTTATTATTTGGCAATTAAAAGGTGAGGTTAGCTTTAAAAAATATCATTTATTCAAATAGAATTTATTTCCAAAATGATAAACAAAATGTGAAACATTAACACTTTGGGTGCCGGGAAACGCCTAAACACGTCATTCCCGGCCATGCTCAAGTTGCCGAAGACGCCTTACAGCGTCTTTAATATCAATATTTCAAAAATCTGGGATCGGATTCATATTCCCCCTCCGCTGGCCTGAGATCCACCAGGAGGACCCACTGAGCTCTCTGGCGGTTCAGGAGCGCCATCTGGTGGCCGATCGGCGCAATCGCTTAACAGGAAGTGCTATAGAGATTGTGCTGGTCGGCCGTATTACTTCTGGGCACTCGATATAGGTTCCGGGACTCGATCTCGACACACTACATAGTGATCGATTGCCAATAACTCGATAAACAACATGATTTGGACGTATATACCATTATACAAGCTGGAGATGGACCGGGTAAATCGCCATCCCATAATGATAACATTTCTACTCTACGATGATCGCCCAACGGCGCACGGAGACTGGGGTGAGTTTTAGCGTGTAAAGTTACCGTCTTCGATACTAACTGCTATTATCAACATTTGACCCACATTAGATGATTGGTATAACGCTGCCCACGGAATTATAAACGCCCCCTAGCCCATCCGGTCAACATCAGATGACGTGTAGTAACTTCTAGAAGTACGTCTAGTTGGAATTTTTTATATCGCGCCAGATTGCCATAAAACTGTATTGCATCATCAATATAATGTATTTGGGGCTATAGATCACGTTCTGGAGAAAGCTGCAGAAAGAGATGAAAACATACTTATACATTAGACCATACTTTACTATGAATATGTGAATGAAAAAGTTTAACGTTGCTACACAATGAACAATACATATAGGACTTTGAATGGGCCCTAATAATGGCAATGTAGCAATAGAATTTAAAAAGTTATAGCCCTGCAAAGAAGGGGACTTTCTCTATAGACAAATAGAGCCGGCAACCTACGGTTGATAATGAATTTAGCCAAAGTGTTAATAACAAAGGGCATTTTGAGTTTCATATACTATTGAAACAAGGATTTTCTTAGCTTTCTAAAGACATCACATCATCTTATAGCCAAAATAAACAAGACATGTCACTGAACTGTGTAAAGAAAAGTGTCCCAGTTTTGTAGCCTTTTTTACTTTACATGCCTATATTAAACATTTAATGTTTTCAGAACTGTGCAAAAAAAAGAAAAAATATCAAGTGTCCCATTTCACTTGTTATATTTCCACATTTTAGTGTTCTTCAGTTATTTTTTTTTTCATTCAGTGTGAGAAATCCAGTCTCTGTTGAGCTTTAACAAGTCCATCAAAGTCAGGTTGCATGTCTGAGGTGGAGATGCGAAGCACAGCTGCCAGATGTTCATCAGTGAGAGAGGATCTGTACCTGGACTTGGTAAACGTCATGACTGAGAATGTCTGTTCACATATGTAGGTGGATCCAAAGAGAACCAACATCTTCTGAGCATGTCTCCTCATGTTTGGAAAGTTCTCCTTGAGAGCAGAGTAGAACTCTAGCAGTGATGCTGACTTAACCCTTTCTCTGCCACGCTTATATCCATCCTTATACCATCCTCTGCCAGCTCTATTTGTCTATGGAGATGTTCCCCTTCTTTGCAGGGCTATAACTTTTTAAATTGTATTGCTAAATTGACATTACTATGGCCCATTCAACGTCAAGTATCTTATCGTTTAGGATGTAGCAACGTTCTACTTTTTCATTCACATATTCATACTAAAATACGGTCTAAAGTATAAATTTAAAACGTTAAATAATTTATGTAATATGGGTGATATGTTGATCGGAGCAGTTTGCATGTATAATAATAATCAAACACGCTGAAACTCACCGCAGCTTCCTCGTAGCGTTGGGCGATCAGCGTGGAGCAGAAAGTTCGCTATTATGGGATGTTGATATACGCGATCCATTTCCAGGTTGTATAATACTATGTACGTCCAAATCATGTTGTTTATCGAGTTATTGGCAACGGATCGCTATCCAGTGTATCAAGCTGGAGTCCCGCTAGCGATAGCGAGTGGCCGGACGAAATATGGGTGAGCACCACTTCCGGCCGCTCACTTCCGGTGTTGGCGATTCGCCGATCGGCCACCAGATGGTGGTCTTGAACCGTTGGAGAGTTGAGAGGAGATCAACAGCAAGTCTCAAGTCTCCGTGGGTGAAATATGATTGCCATGACAGATTTTTGAAATATTGATCTCAAAGACGCTGTACGACGTCATTGGCAGATTACGCATGGCGAGGAATGACGTCTAAAGTTGTCCTTGGCGATTAAAGGGTTAAAGTGCTCTTTCAGTAGTGAATCAGACTGCAGGTCAATGAGTTCAAGCTGAACAACTATCAACACTGCAGGTAAAGGGAGAGGAAACCAGCTGCATTTCATCCTCAACCTTTTTGAAATCTTAAACGCCTTGAAAATTCATCATGCAGTGCTCCCAACATGGATGAGTACCTGTGCCGGTCATCAGCTGATGGTTTGACTTCTTTCAGGGTTTTCATGTGTTTGAGATTGTTGCTGCCTAGTTGCCTTGAAATTAATTGCAACTTTGTCATGAAGGCTTTCACATGGCTATGCATTTCATGAGCAAAAATGCCCTTGCCCTGCAGTGTGTTCAGTAGGGATGGGTACCGTTCACATTTGAACCGATACGGTACCGGTACCTGTGAATCGATACCGGTACCCAACGGTACCTTTTTTCTGTACTTTAGTCTCTAAAAATGTAATCTACCTACCTCAGTTGTGAAAAAAAAATCCAAACTTCAAATAACCACACGTTCGACCGTTTTCGGCTTGCCCCGACTGCTTTGTTGTTGAATCAAGTCAAATCCTAGGTAAGCGTATATTGTGCATGTGAACGTTGACATGGAAAAAAAGAAAAAAAATGTCTAATTATCATGTAATCTTTCGCAGGCCGGTCAGAATCATCCCGCGGGCCGTACAATGCCCAGGTCTGCTTTAGATCAATAATCCGTTTCGTTTGTACAGGTGTGAACACAAACCGAACTATTTTGAGGACCAAACAACCGAACCATGGTCCTCTTGAAAAGTTGGGACTCGGTTCGTTTCAAAAGTGGACCAGGCCTAACAAAATTAATAGTTGGTTTCAGGTTGCCGACCGACCCTGCCGATTTAGGTGCGACCCAATATATTTTATGAGTTTTAAAAAGAAATTATATATAATTTTTTTTTTTTTTTTTTTTTTTTTTTTTAATAAAGTTTCATAGAAATCTTAGTCAAACATTTAGTATTATGGATATTAAACATGCTGGCAGAGTACATGCATCCATGTTGTTGTGAACATTTTAATTAAATAAAGAAATTCCCTATCCATAGTCGCCGTGGGAAAGAATAAAATAAAAAAATAAATTCCCTACCTACCCATGGCCAAACTGACAACCAACCTGAAACCAACTATTAATTTTGTTAGGCCCCATGGTGCGTTTACTGTTGGTGTGAACGCGATCGAACTTTATATAGTACCTAATCTAGAGCAAATGAGTGACGGGTGCGCGGACAGTCTCTCTCTCTCCTCTCTAGACTCGCAGTCTCTCTTCCTCTCTCTCTCTACTCTAGACTCACGCCGCGCGCGGACAGTCTCGCTCTCTCTCTCCTCTCTAGTCAACTTGCGCCGCGCTCGTAATGACAGTATCTCTCTCACGCTGTCTGCAACTGTTTACGTTTGTGAGTGCTATAGTCCAATAGATGAACGACTTGGCGACCGCATGTCCTTTGTTTACAAATTAGATCCGCACCAAAAAGGGTAGTGTGAACGCAGACCAAAATCAAACTAATGTATCATTTTCACATTTGGTCCACCAGAAAGTCCGGACTATCCTTGTGACAATATTTGTCAGTGTCACCCACTGTAACTGAGAAGCTGTCGGTCTTGCTGAGTTTGTTATTTGAACCGAAGAGAATGGACTCTGTTTTGACTAGGGATGCCCCGATCGATCGGCCACCGATCGTTATCGGCCGATAATCAGTATAAATATGCGATCGGGGAATTCCGATAATTAGTCATATTCGCCGATCGCGGAAACTGATCAAGTGGATATCTCACTCGCTTGTCTCAGACGCACAGGACCTGCAAACTGCTCCTCCTCCCTAGCCCCGCCCGTACCCGTGTAGAGTTTGTAAACAGAGGAGGCGGACCTCCTCTGCTGAGTCTAGATAGTGCATTCGACCTGAGCTAACGTTAGCTACCTAGCTATCGTTACTGTTTAAACAAAATTACCCAGTCAACTATTCACTTTTAGTAGGCATTGTCTAACGGTATTTAGCCGGCTAGCTACTGATAGCTCCGGATATCAACAAATGCCCCAGAAGTCTAGTGGTCCATGTTGATATCTCCGTTAGCTTGCGTTAGCTGACGTTAGTTCACCGTTCAAAACGAAATGTCCGATTGAACTAAATAGTTGTCTTAACGTCATCTAGCCGGCTAGCAGTAGCTACAGATAGCTCCTGATATCAATGTCTTATATCAATGTCTTATCAATGTCTTATAACATCTAGTCGGCCAGCTACCGATAGCTCCTGACATCAACAAACGCTCCACAAAGTCTAGTAGAGACGTGTATGCTACCTGTTAGCTCACGTTAGCGCAAGTTAGTTCACCGTTCAAAACTAAATGTCCCATTGAACTAAATAATTCACTGAGGCGTTGTATTAACGTTATATATCCGGCTAGCAGTAGCTACAGATAGCTCCTGATATCAATGTCTTATAACACTGATTCGATGCGTATTCGAGCTGAGGGCTTGCTGAGCACAGTTAAGTAACGTTATGCCAATAGGGTCCAGGTGCAGCGCCGGAGAATCCTGGCCGTAGCTCTGCTCGAGGCTACTCGAGTATAGGTCCAGGTGCAGCTCCGGAGAATCCTGGCCGTAGCTGGAGGCTACTAGAGTACACACAGACAGTGGAGCTTGTTGCGTGGTGGCGATGTCTCGCAGATAATACAAGTACAAGTCTAATTATATAATATATATATTTTATAAAAAAAAACTTTTTATATAAAATAATTTTTAATTTCTTTTTAATCAAAAACGATCGGTATCGGATCGGTATCGGCCGATATGGCTCACGACGATCGGTGATCGGTATCGGTGGCAAAAAACGTGATCGGGGCATCCCTAGTTTTGACCATGTGTAATGATAGTTTATCAGCAAGCCATATGCAGATTTTGCCTAGTTCCAAGCTGAGGGTTTTTTCAACCTGCAACTTGTTCTTGTCAGAGACCAGCAGGGCTGAGTCGTCCGCAAACAGGAACAAGTTGCAGTCACAGGCTGACGACATGTCATTTGCAGAAATTAGGAACAGTAGCGGTCCTAGTATGCTTCCTTGTGGAACACCACAGCTCACTGTGAGGGGGGGGGGATAGAGTACCGTTTACCTCCACCATCTGTTCTCTCCCCTCCAGGTAGGATTGCATCCAGCTCACTGATAAACTATCAAAACCAATTGCTTTTAGCTTGTCAATCAGAATGGAGTGATTGACGGTGTCAAACCTTTTTATTTTTTTTACTAATATAATAATAGCATAATAATGCAAGGAAACCGTTTCAAAGTGCAATAAACCTTTATTTAACATTGGAAGACATTTTAAATATCCTAAATAAAAAAATGCTCATTTTGATTGTTTATTATAAAACAAACTGAAACTGGAAACAAGCCCTTTGTCTGGCTTTTTGTGTCATCCTTTTAACATGTACATGTATTATTAATGTACCTTGCGGTACCATGTACAAAATGTTAATAAAGTATGAGGAAAAAACTGTGGAAATGTAATAAATAAAAAGGCAGTGAAACAATAATCAAATAAACACAAATACTATCTCTATTGGAATGGAGACTTCAGCACAGGATAAACTAGGGATGGGCAAAAATAATCCAGATCGATTGATCACATGATGTACTCGAGTACTCGTGGAGGAAAACGCTGTACAAAATAAACGTCTTTTCCGGTGTTTTAGACTTTTATTTTGAAACCCACCCACCGACCGGAGCGGAAGTATTGTTGTTATTATCCTAGCAGCACCTATGAGCGGCCAACTTGTCTCGTCCGGTTCTGTGTTTTTGAGCTAATGATAAAACAAATGTATAGATTGTTGGTGAACAACTAACTTTAGGTTAGTTTTAACATTAGCTACTAACGTTAGATGCAGCTACTACAGGCAATCTACGATGAGGAGGACGCGTCAAAGTCGTATATAATAGAATAGTAGCCCTGTGGTGCGTAGGCACGACTCGAAACTACCTGTTATAATAAATTAATTCATGTTTAACTTGTGTCCAGTCCTTTGACTAGCCCCACCCGTTCATTGTAAACAATGATGCATGTAATTAGGGCTGACCTTCGAATTTTTTTTGGCAATCGAAGCTTCGGGGGCGAGCTTCGATTTTAATTCGAAGCTTCGAATTACATTTTTTTTTTTTTTTTTGTATCTTATGTTGTGGGACTTGTACAGCACTTTGGTAAACTTTGTTGTTTTTAAATGTGCTCTATAAATAAAGTGGATTGGATTAATGAATTAAGTAGTCCCTTTCGTGACTGTGACGCAGCCAACACGGCTGTGTGATTTAATTCAAGGTGGATCGCTGTTGTCGTTTGAACAACTTCAGATTTCATGGGAACTACCAATCCCCCAAATCAAGAATGTTTAAGATGAATGAAGTAAGATTTTGATTATTTGAAATATGGCCTGTGTAGACTAAACTATGCACAGAATTATGTCAGTCTACAAGGTCCGGATTCTACATGGTCCGGCAATGTAGACCTTGTAGACTCCACTACAGACCAATTATCAGTGAATGTTCATGCATTTTTAAGAAGGGCTACTTCCACAAAGAACTCACCAAAACATCTCAGTAGCACCTTATCTAAATGTTCTATTTCATATATGGAGATTCATATTTATTTATGTATTGCATGCATTTCTAAATTTTATTTCCTATTTTGTTTATTCATCCCAGTATCTTTCTTTCTTATGTGTGGAATTCTACAAGGCATTTACATTCACATTTACATTTAGTCATTTAGCTGACGCTTTTATCCAAAGCGACTTACAAGTTCTGTCATCAGGAAGGATACAACTCTATCAGCTGAGTAACAATATTCATCAAAGTGTTGCGTGTTACAGTGTAGGTTAGTTTATTAGGACAAGTGCATGACAGTAAGGTTAGTTAGGGTTAGATTTTTTTTATTTTTATTTTATTTTATTTCAGATAATGGTTGAAGAAGTGCGTCTTTAGTCGACGGCGAAAGATTGGACGGGATTCGGCTGTCCTAACTGGGGTGGGTAGTTCATTCCACCATTGTGGGGCAAGGACTGAGAATAGGCGTGTAGGTGGTGTATATGTGTTTGAGGATGATATCCTTCAAACAGGCAATAGTGATGATATAATTTGGGCAGTGCTGAGCTGGGTTACTTTCCTCCAGTGTATTTGTCCCCCGGCCCCACCCAATGGCCCCATGCACACACACAGACACACACACACGTCACACACACACCGAAGTAAATTTTTTTTTTTCTTTTTTTTTACTTCAATTTTTTTTATGTTCGAAGCTTGTGCCATCGAACGAAGCTTCGAAGTATTTAAGACAGCCCTACATGTAATTGTATTAACGTTATTCTGTGTTGTAGCTATGCTATACGTTGTATTTCGTTTGTTAGCTATGTAACTAATGTTGATGGCATTGAATAGCATCAACGCTAGATCTTTAATCTTTATTTAGCAGTCCAGTTTCTCCCGGCAGTAGCGAGTAACTACTTGGGTCTAAAAATAGCTACACTACAAAGAACGCTACTTGGTTAAAAGGAGCAACACTATTGATAAATGTAGTTAAGCTATGTGGCATTGCTAGTGCCCCACGGAGCTCCCGTGCTGTACTCTGTAGTAAGGCCAGCGGCCCCCCACACGGAGAGTGACTGACAAGGGGTACTGGACTGGTTCCGCCTCATTAAAACAAACGTGCAAATAGCAATTAATCGCGCCTGTCAAAATCATTGCATTCATTTTAATTATCGCGCCGATTAATCGATTTATTGCTTATCGTGGCAGGCCTAGGTACATGCATCTGCTTTTTATGCACTGAAGAAAATCGCCCTTTATTATGTTTAATATGCCACTTTCCGATCCGTTTTCTGCACTAAATGAACCGTAAACCATGTACCGTGAGTGACCCCCCCCCCGCACTGCAGTTGCATAGCAACAACAGACAGGAAGTTGACTTCGAGAATAGGATCAATAGCATAGGTTGCCATCAGTGTTTTACCTTTTTTCTTGCAAAAAGTAATGTCACAGGAACATGCTCGCTAGGGTTGGGCATCGTTTGGATTTGAACGATTCCGATTCTCCATATCAATTCCTGTTCTGAACGATTCTCGATTCCGATTCTTTGAGGTGCAGGTCACAGCTTATTTCGCAGGAGATTTTTTATTTTTATTTTTTTCATACTATTCACATTCAGTTGACTTGATACAGTTTAATTTGGTTGCTGTACTGTAACTAGGGTATTAATTAACAAAGTAAAAAAAATATATTAGAACCGGTTTTCGGTGCCCAACCCTAATGCTTGCATCACATCTATTGTAGCTTATCTTGTTCTTGTGTTCCAAGTGTATAATTTTAGATAACCTTATAATTCATATGTTCTATCTGCCAATTCAATGCTTGATCAATGTGTTACCGCTGACAAGTCACAGGTATGGGCCAGGGCCGGCTCTGACCAATTGGCTGCCAAAGGCAGGATTTTATTTGGTGCCGTCCCCCTTGCATCACAGTTTATTCACTACCATTATGCACCTCTTTCAGAAAGTTGCCATTGTCTGGTTTGTTTAATGTGTCTGTGGACCCCCTTAAATCCATGCTTCTTTGAGCTAAGGGTTGAATTATTGCCACCAATCGAGAGAGAACGTCACACCACCTGTTTCTCTCAGCTTCAGCTTGTGCCATCTCTTGTCTGTCTATTGTCAGCCCTTTTGCAAAACGGACCTCCAACTCTTTCCATGCTGCCATGTGGGTATTGTGCTCCTGGCTATCCTCATGGATCTTAAGCAAGTGGCCTGCATTTTTTCAGTCCTTTAACCCTTCCCTATTCAGTTTGTACACTCTTAGAAATAATTTAGCAGCAGAAGCAGTGCAAGGCAAGCTATCCTGCTTTTTGTTTTTGGAGTACATCAGCCAGCTTCTTTAGATTTTTTTTAACTAAAATGTCATAGGTTAGGGGGCTTTCTCACTCACCATTCTGGGTCGAATCAGAGCCCGATCGCACCCAAAAAGGGTGTGTCCGTCCTAGTGAGAACGCTCCCCCCCCGTCCCCGGGGACACTGATTCGCTCCAAACCTGGACCGCAGAAATAGGTGGTTCCGGGTGCGCGCCAGTGGGAGCGGGGTGTGGTGTACAAGCTTGTACCAAAACACGGGAGAGGCTTCTGACTGTATCAACTTGCTGACACACACAACGTCATTACTGTAATGCTTTCATGCTTGCTTGAATTTTGGGCAGATAAAAACATACAGCAACAACTGGACAATACCCAAAAAAACTATATTTATGGGCAATTTGGCGAGTTCAGAGAATTTCAGACCTCAACCAAACAAGCATGTTGAGCCTCACAGCTCAGTGGATGAAAACATGAAGCCACGTTACAAGTACGGATGCCCCGATCACGTTTTTTGCCACCGATACCGATCACTGATCGTCTTGAGCCATACCGGCCGATACCGATCCGATGTCGATCGTTTTTGGTTTTATATATATATTTTTTTAAATATATACTTTTTAATTTTTTTTATATATATATATATATATATATATATATATATTATATACTTGTAGTTGTATTATCTGCGATACATCGCCACCACGCAACAAGTCAAAATGCTCGCTATCTCCACTGTCTGTGTGTATACTCTGCTTTGGTTAAATCACATTCAGCATGCCGGCCCCTCAGCACAGCAGGGTATATCTGCGGCTGCGGCTCTGCAGATATACCCTACTCCCTCAGCTAGCCCCGTTTGTGACTGCGATGCAAGCCGGGGCTCGAATACGCATCGAATCAATGTTATAAGACATTGATATCAGGAGCTATCTGTAGCTACTGCTAGCCGGCTATATAACGTTAAGACAACGCCTCAGTGAACTATTTAGTTCAATGGGACATTTTGTTTTGAACAGTGAACTAACGTGAGCTAACGGAGGTATCAACATGCAATGCACTACTAGACTTGCTGGAGCATTTGTTGATATCAGGAGCTATCAGTAGCTAGCCGGCTAGATACCATTAGACAATGCCTACTAAAAGTGAATAGTTGACTGGGTAATTTTGTTTAAACAGTAACGATAGCTAGGTAGCTAATGTTAGCTCACGGTCGAATTCACTATAGACTCGAGCAGAGGAGCCTCCTCTCAGTCCTCTGTGTTTACAAACTTTACACGGGTGCGGGAGGGGCAAGGGAGGAGGAGGAGGAGCGGCAGTTTGCAGGTCCTGTGTGTCTGAGACAGACAGCGAGTGAGATCTTGTTGCGTGGTGGCGATGTCTCGCAGATAATACAACTACAAATATAATTATATATATATATATTTTATAAAAAAAAAAAAGTATATATATATATATATTTTTTTTAATATAAAACCAAAAACTCGGTATCGGCCGATATGGCTCAAGACGATCGGTGATCGGTATCGGTGGCAAAAAACGTGATCGGGGCATCCCTAGTGCCAATGTAACTAACGAAGGTCCGAACATTTGAACGTTTGGTCTCAGCCCTAGTGGGCAGTCTGGTAGCTTTGCTCTGGAGCCGGTCTCTGTGTCAGGCTATAGTGCGCGTGTTTAATTCCCAGGAAATTGATGTGTATTACATTGGTGTAACTTGAGCGCCCATGCTGCTTGAGTGCCGTTATTGTGTGCGCAGCCCAGTGACATAATGGCGAGAGCCCAGCACAGCAGACGCAAGGAAGATTCATTATTTCACTGCCACTGACTGTATGTTATTTTCCCCTCCAGATCTACCCAGAGACATGGATGATTCCCCTGGACTGATGGAGGCACCCAGAGACCCGCAAGACTTTATACTAAACATCAAAGAAGACGAGACTCTGGACTTTCCAGACCCACCCAGGGACATTTCTACCAGAAAGGAGGAGCCCGCAGATGATCAGGACATCTGTAAGTTACGTTTATTTCTGTGTAACAAGGTGGCTGCTGATCCATAAAGAGTCTTAATGTCTAGTGTTTAGTGACTAATTAAAGACTTAAAAAAGCATGAACTAGTTTTCTGTTTGTGAAGGCTTAAATATTTATTTAATGAATGCTATAAGCAGGGTCTAAAATGAATGCCTGGAAAACAATATTTTTTGAAGTACAATTTGAATGTCTCATTATCACGTTACAGTCTTTGGTGTTTGCTATTCGTGTTCTCAGATGTTGACCTTTATCTCTGTCCACTCTCACATGATTGGCTGTTGCGTCTGCATTTTCTTTTTTTTGATCAGATTTTTTATTATTAATTACACGAAACAGGACAACACAATAACCACAGTAACAAAAAACATAACTTCACAGGAGAATAACAAACAATAATAATACAGAATAATAAATTATAAAGACAAAAGAAAAAGAACAGCGTCCAACCTATCAATTACAGATGGCAATTTCAATAACAAAAATGTCTTCAAACATGCCAACCTTTCCCCACCTTTACAAAGTGGAGTGACTTAAAAGATTGTTTATGAGAGTGTTGCCGCAGATTTATTGTAGATAGCCTAGGTCCCTTACACATGTTCAAGACTGCCAAACTCGCAGAAGGTAAAGTGTAAGAAGAAAGAAATTCTTCCTCCAAGTTGGTTAACAGGTCAGTCAGTCTGCCAATATTAGTCCCTTGGGGAGATGGCATGTGAATTGACATATAGCGCAGAATAGCTAAATACCTACCCCCCCTAAAATCCCCCCAGTCAAAGTTAAGAAGGACAAGACAAAAACCAAGACAGACAAGACATTTCCTCCTCCCCCTCCCCAGAGACCGCCGGACCCCCCCGATCAAGCGCCCCAACCCCGCTCAGCCGCACACGGCGGTCTTTACCTTCTCAGCTGCTGCGAACCACAGGTCAATGCCAGCCTGCCCTACCCCAATCACCAGAGCCGTGGATATCTCAAGATAAATCACATCCAATAGAGTTAGGGACCAGTTAATCATTGTAAGCTTCTCAGGCTCCTTCCATCTCATTGCTATTAGCTTCTTCGCTGCTGTGACGCCCGCTAGGACAACCCTTTTCAGTTGTATGGACGCGGGTAGTGTTTGCGTCTGCATTTGTATGGATGGTATAGAGCTATATAGTTAGCTAACCTGCAAACACCCTGGCTGATGGCTCTCCTATGTGCTCATATAGCCATTTCTCCTGTTAACTCTCCTGTATTTCAGACCAATTCTCATTCATGATAGTTAACAAGTGTCATTGCAGCTGTCACTTGAACTGGTGATTCGTATCGCACTGTCCCTCAATGCATTCCCCTATAAATGTGAGGAACGACGGAAGTTAAATATTGTGTAGGAAATATTGCCAGGTAGAAAATGATCTAACTACACAGAAATCTGGGCAAAGGACAAGCTGTAAAAAGTAGGGCAATCATATAGGGCTACAGCTAGGGCTGACCTTCGAAGCTTTTTTTGGCAATCGAAGCTTCGTGGCCGAGCTTCGATTTTAATTTGAAGCTTCGAGAGAGAAAAAAAATAATAATAATTATTTTTTTTAATTTATTATTATTATTTTTGTATCTTATGTTGTGGGACTTGTACAGCACTTTGGTAAACTTTGTTGTTTTTAAATGTGCTCTATAAATAAAGTGGATTGGATTAATTAATTAAGTAGCCCCTTTCGTGACAAGGTTTCACTCGGCTGCGCTGCCTGGGTGCAGTGGGGCTGCTCTCACAGCCAACGACATGACATTACATAATTATGTTGCAACCTTCGTCTATCAAGCAAACAATTATATTATATTTAATTTATAATTTATAATTATATCAGACAATGCACCTACAAAAGCAGATGATTACAATTAAATTAGCCAACTTGGTAACACATTAGTCATAGCAGCATAGGCATAGCCTTATTAATGTTTTGTGTGGCGTCGCCGTCGTGTACAACGATACTTACGTTTTTTAGGTAATTTGACAAAGTTGTAGTAGAGTCGTGATATGCCATTTTCTTCTGGCATATCTGGCACTCGGCTTTTTGGGCATTGTCTTTGCATATTTTAAAGTGTAACCACACGTCTGATGACTTCTTCGTCGACATGTCTGCTGCACATGTCCTTGTTGTTTTCAACACAGATAATATCCACATGCTTGTTGTAGAGAGGTGGAGTCGAGGCGCCGCTTACTTTAGTTTCATTGGAATGGAGGCGCAAGATCTTTGAGGCAAAAAAGCTTGTGCCATCGAACGAAGCTTCAAAGTATTTAAGACAGCCCTAGTTTTTTGTGTATTCCAGTAAATGCCATTTATCACGGAATCTATATATTTTCCTGAAAAACAAGGGATTTTCAAAATGCTATAAAACGGAAATGAACCGCTTTAAAAAAATTAAATAAAAGAAAATCCGTTTCGACAATGTTGACTGCAAGCAAGTCATTGATAAGCGACGGGCAGATTAGACACATAAGCATAATTTAAGACAGAGATTATGCGTTCACAATGTTATCATTGAAGTGGGTGGTGGCATTCAACCACGTTTTACGATGTTAACAAGTGGCAACCAAAGTGTTAATGTCTATGCAACAGACTGTCTTAAACTAAGTTTATGCAACTAACCCCTGGTGCAGTTGTCTGCATGTTCTGAGTTACTTTACTATTGACCATAGTCAAAGTATTTTTCTTATCAATTGAAACCCAGCTGCATGATTTCTCAGGCCTGATATCTCTGAGGGGGGGGGGGGGGGGGGTTGCTTTACATGAGAGCATAAAAAATGGCTATTGAGCAATACACTTATCAACAACAGTTAATAATCTTAATTGTTTATTAAATCAACCTCTCCAAAATATGAAATTTATAGAGTGCTGGAATCCTTACCTTTCCTTGTTTTATTCATCTTGAAATGAGCCATTCAGAATTGCATCTTCAATCGACCTAGTTAGTAACGCCTTCAGGGGAGGAAATTAGGCCACTTTACTCGCCAAATGCGAGTATTTTTTACGTTTGGCGAGTGATTCATGAAGACCACTCGCCAGTCTGGCGAGTATACAAAAAAATAAAACATTCTGCAATCACTGCACTGGCAAACGGTGCGCGTCTTCTGAGTGTTCGCTTTAGTTGACAGTGCCACGAGAGCACTGCACAAGACCACCCGCGGACATATAATGTTTAATAAACGTTTGCGCAGTACTGGCCAACCCGCGGACATATAATAATAAAAGTCCCGCGGTACTAGGCTAGCCATCAGGAGCACTCGCAAACAGATAACGTTAAACACAGCAGAATATGGAAAACAGACAGACTGACCAACGGGGAACTGCATCCAACCCTAGTACAACCATCGAGTATAAGTTACTAAGGACACATTTAAATCACAGAGGTGTAATGTTGTCTACTGGAACTGTATACAGTGGTTAGCTTCTAGTTAGCGTTTTAGATAGCTGCTTGCTAGCTAACGTTAGCCCCGTGTGCTCAAAGCAGCCAGCTAGGTGTATATCTGTTATGACTATAATGTTTCCAAAAAAGCACCGGACTACGACGTAAGGTTAGACATTTTATTTCATGCTCAAAAGCCCCTGGCTTGCACATCGCAGTCACGAAAGGGGCTAGCTAAGCTCAACCAGTGCACTATGTGTGCACAACGTCAACAGCACCAACCCAACTGACGTTACCACAACACTTGACGGTACTTCACAGCACTGTCGTAAGACCACCGTGCTGTCTTAAAGGCACAGTGTGCCTACCCAGATGCATACACAACATTGACGCTGCTTGACATACAAAGAAGTAATTATCACAATTAGCGATTTTTTTTGTCTGGTAAAAAATCTGTTTGGCTGGTAAAAAAAATCAGATACTCGCCAGTTGGCTGGTAAGCCAAAAAGTTAGTTTCCTCCCCTGAACGCCTTGTATATGTGTGTGTGTGTGTGTGTGAAGAGACCTTGGGAAAATGTGCATGTACAAGATGGCAGCCTGCTCATAAATCTACTCTTTTCTATCTAAAGTAAAAAGAAATGCCATATTTAAAAATTGTAATGGTAAGTTTGATATGCTATTGCTGGATCTTGAGTCATATTTGATCTGCAATGCCTAGTCTGACAGTCTGAATTTTGAATCTGAATTTTCATTCGACGGTATAGGCTTGTGCACCACTGCTATGTTTATATACTTATATGCCTATACCTACTTATGTTACTGCCTGGAATCCTATACTATGTAGGGGTGGAACGGTTCACAAAATCCACGGTTTTGGGGTCACGGTTTTCGGTTAGGTGTACATTGGTTTTTTATATAAAAAATTTTTTTAACACTCCAAAAATGTAAACAAAAAAAAAGGTTTACAGCGGTTTGCCTTAAATAATGTTTGGCACACAAAGACCAAACTGACTGAAAAATATAGGCTACATTTGTCAAAGTATTAACTTAGTGCAAACAAACAAAATAATTAAACCTTTCTATTTTTGTGGCCACATTATAGACAAAGGCCATCAACATAAAGTATGCATTTGCTCAACCAGCACTAGACTTTCCTTTCTTTAAAATAGCACAAAAAAACGATGTCAACAATGTTTAAATTCCCTGATCGTCAGTTCTTAACACATTCCTGGCCAACCACGTATAAATACATTGGGCGCCATCCTTAACACTTTGGCTGCCATGGGTTAAATTAATGATATACCATAGATTGCCAGCGCTATTTGTCTATGGAGAAAGTCCCCTTCTTTGCAGGGCTATAACTTTTTAAATTCTATTGCTACATTGCCATTATTAGGGCCCATTCAAAGTCCTATATGTATTGTTCATTGTGTAGCAACGTTAAACTTTTTCATTCACATATTCATAGTAAAGTATGGTCTAATGTATAAGTATGTTTTCATCTCTTTCTGCAGCTTTCTCCAGAACGTGATATATAGCCCCAAATGCATTATATTGATGATGAAATACAGTTTGATGGCAATCCGCGCGATATAAAAAATTCCAACTAGACGTACTTCTAGAAGTTACTACACGTCATCTGATGTTGACCGGATGGGCGAGGGGGCGTTTATAATTCCGTGGGCAGCGTTATACCAATCATCTAATGTGGGTCAAATGTTGATAATATCAGTTATTATCGAAGACGGTAACGTTACACGCTGAAACTCACCCCAGTGTCCGCGCGCCGTTGGGCGATCATCGTCGAGTAGAAATTTTATCATTATGGGATATATTATTACCCGGTCCATCTCCAGCTTGTATAATGGTATATACGTCCAAATCATGTTGTTTATCGAGTTATTGGCAATCGATCGTTATGTAGTGTGACGAGCTAGAGTGCCGGAACCTATCCCGAGTGGCCGGAAGCAATACGGACATCTATCACAACCTCCACTGTGCTTCCTGTTAAGCGGTTGCGCGATCGGCCACCAGATGGCGCTCCTGAACCGCCAGAGAGCTCAGTGGGTCCTGCTGGTGGTTCTCAGGCCAGCGGAGGTACATTATGGATCAGATCGCAGATTTTTGAAATATTGATATAAAGACGACTTACAGCGTCCCCCGGCAACTTTAGCATCGCCAGCAAAGACGTTGTAAATCGTTTTTAGGCAGTCAAAGTGTTAACACATCTTGCGCCAAAAAAACGAGTTATCTCGTTATTGCCCGCCAATCGAATAGCGCCAACAATGAGGAAACTCGTTTTTATGATTATTTCCTTTATTCGCTATTGGCATTCATAATTTATCCAGGAAGGCTCCGGGAGCCAGCTGGACCCGGTCTGATATTTCAACGCCTCAATACCGCCGCCTGGTGGATTTCGGGCGAGTTGCACTCCACTCCAGGGTTAGAAAAAAAATAAAAATTCAAGGGCTTTTTTTGCCCCCCTTAATTGATTTTCGGGGGCTTTTTTTTTTTTCGGGGGCACAACATTTTTATAATGAAAATTAACATAAAGATTATAAAACATTGTTGACACTTTTTTTACAGTCTTCGTCCCTATGTTTGATAACGTAATGTTAATGTCTCCATATATAGGGCTCTACGCTAACCTTTTTCCCAAGGAGCACATGTGCTCCTAAATAAAATGTTAATAAATAAAATCTAAATACAAATTTAGGAGCACACAGAAATTTAGGAGCACAGTGACAATTGTTCAAGTAACACACACACACACACACACGATGTGTGACATGGCTTGGTTTCATGTTTTGAGGTACCTTCAATTATCTGTAAATAATACATACATACTCTATCTAAATAGATTAAATATGATTGTCCCTGAGGGCAAGTTGTGTTGTTGTCTTGATATATCTACAAATAGCAGACGAATAGCCGGTCTCTGGATCAATGAATGTCTAATATTGAATAATATTATTAGCTATTTTATTTTTAACATCCCTAATTCCAACAGTCAAGAGGCTTGTTTCAAATTGATACATGAAAAACCCCACACACGCAACAACGTCAACATCCACCTCAAACACAACAAAAGAACAGAGCATCTCATGAACTTATGTCATGGACTCTATGGACTGTCAGCTGAACTCGCACCAATGCATAGGGAAATAGTCAGACATCCCAGAATTATTTCATAATACAAGTTTTGAATGGACGTTTGGATTAAAATGATTCCGAAGACAGCACTGGAACGTTTGTGAGTATAGGCTCTGGCCAGATCGATCAATGAAATACGTTGCACGCTCAGCGCTGTGGAATGAAGGAAATGCGCATCGGGATCGGATTTGGATGTTATTCTTTGGAGTTGTGTTACAAATGGAACGGTCTTTCCCCGCCGAACACAAGTTACTTAACGTTACACAGGTCGTGCTATGCAGATGCTTAGCTTGCTAACGTTAAGATAGCAGTGTAACTTAGGCAGGGGTTACACACAGTGTTTTTGTGCTCGTTTTTATACGTTTTTGAATACGTTTCATGTCCCTTTTACACAGAAATGCGTTTTTTGGTGGATACGGCTGAAACGCTAAATTGTGTTTGCGTTTTGGAGAACCCCTAAAAAACGTGCCGACAACAGCCGTGTAGTCTGCACGGAGCCGTTGTTGCGAAAACGCCCATGCGCAGTAGATACCATCTGCGTGCCCTCCGGTGACAACAGAGTTTGTGTGTGTGTGTGTGTGTGTTTGGGACAGAGCTCCCAGCTCCGTGTCCCTGTGTCCCAAATAGCTGCAGCTACCATGTGTTGTCAAGTTATTCTTATAAGGACCCCAGTCCAAGCTACAACAGTCTGCATTCCCTTAACAATTGTTTGTATTGAGCCGTATTGTATTGTACCCATTATGCAATATGTTAAATAAAGTTTACATCCATTCATTCTGCTAGCATTACCACTGGCTAACATGAGCTAGCATTAGCTATCAGACCCTGTTAGCTCAAAGCTCCTCTTTCAACTTAACAAGCATTAAACAAAAAGGCCCAGTCATCTATTCACCTTTGTTTAATACACACAGCGTTGTCTCTAATGTTATCTAACTATTGATAGCTCCCGATATCATCAGTTTGGTGCTGGCTAACTAGCGTGAGCTAACGTTAGCTTCTAGCCACAATGCTATATTGTTATAATGGCATATTCCATTGACGTTAGCATGCAGCTAACTGTAGCTACCAATCTTTTTTTAGACTAAACTATCCGCTCTTGGTGGTCACTTGTGTTGATGTTAGTTTTGTTTCATCAACAAATGACAGGCAGAACACACAGTGAATGTATCCGTTTTGTTTATTGCACTTTTATTAGGCTTTGCTGAAAAATAATTGCTGCATTGAGTAAATAGGCAAGATGGTGGCGCCCATAGGCGCCTGCCTTGTTGACATTTTCTTTGCTGGAGCTTCCAGGAAGTGTATTGGCACATTCAAGTTATGATTGGTTGAAATTGCCTTCATGTTCGCCACCTACTGCCACCTACTGCTTTGGCAGTGTACTACATCACTGTGCCCAGGTGACAAAAACGAAAGTGTGACTCAAGGCTGCCACGTTGCGGCGAAACTCACTGACAATGAAACGAAAATGAAACGAAAGGTGTAACCGCCGCCTTAATGTTACACTAGAGCTCTCTGTCTGTCTGTGTTCGCACCTCTCAAGTACCCTGTAACACGCAGCGGGCCCCGCCTCCCTCCCTCCTTGCATTCCACCCAAAAACTGAATTTCAGTCCAGTTTCTGAACTATTAACAGCGGAGCTGTTTTGTAATCTTCACTCGTCTCGCACACTGCAAGTAAATGATTTTTCCGGTTCGCACACACACATTATTAGGGGCAAATACGAGGGAAATGCTCGCACTGTAGAGCATATATATAATTATATATATAATTAGTAAACTGTCAGGGGGCTTTTCTTGCCCCCCTTAACTGATTTTCGAGGCCATTTGGTCAATTTTCGAGGGCATTTTGCCCCAAGCCCTCGTTAATTTCAAACCCTGCTCCACTCTAAACCGCAAGTGGCGCTCTGTGCATGGGGGAAAAAGCTCCGGCAGAGAGATCTTGTAACGTGGATCAATATACACACCTCGAGTGCATGGGATCGCTTTCGAGACGCAAGAATCGATATGCTTTCGGCGTCTATTGCGTCATACAAGCGGAAAATGGATATAGCAGATTAGGGCTGGGCGATATGGCAAAAAATCATATTGCGATAACGATATGATATCATATTTCTCGATATCGATAATTATGGAAATTGTTATAAGTATAAAAAAAAAACATGTATGTTTATTTTGCAGCAATTCTTTGTCGTTGCCGCCATCTTTAGTGTTACATCCCCTCACACTCCAGTTCTCAGGCTGCAGCTGGTTTAAAAGCGAAAGTAAACCGGCTTCTCTGCTGGCTGTGGCTCCAGGGGAGTTGAACAGTTCTGGCTCTGCTAGTTTATTTTCGATCTTTTGGCGCTTTTTTGGTGGACAAACCACCGCACATGTGCACCGTGACTCGTGACTGGAGTCTAGCTCTGCTACTGTGTACAGACGGTTTCAAACTGTATTTTAAATTAGAAAGCAAACAAAATAAATGGACAAGAGAAAAATAAATCTCAATTTGGTCAGTATTGTCATTTGGACAAGCAAAGCCATTACTTTAAGTTGCAGGCAAGAAAGACAAGTCTGTCCACTGTCTCTGGTTTTAAAACTGCCCTGTTGCAGGTCAAAAAAAAATCGATATATATTTTTATTCGATATCGATTATTAAAATATATCGTTATCGTTATATCGCCCAGCCCTATAGCAGATCGACATCAAATAATTGGAATCTTTTTTCACCAGACGCATTTGCCACAGGTAAGAGGAATCTAACGTTATTTCCAGCTCGATTGTCCATTTATTTCATTGCAATCTATCCGATCGACGTATGGTGTCGTACTAAAGAAAGCCGTTGGTGACAATCGAGGAATCATAAACGACCCCCCCCCCCCTTTCCTTCACGCATGATTGAGCATAATGTATAGCGATCATATGCATTTGAATTCTTTAATATAGCGTGTATAGGAACGAAACGCCAATCGATTATGTGTAATACGCGTCGGGGCCTATAACGTGCGTTCTAGGAATTACTGCTATCCAGTCTAATAATATACTTATATTCTCGACGGTACTAACACGACAATGTATGAATGGAAAAATATAACGTTCCCACATCCTGAACGATAGATACCCGATGTTGAATGGGCCATAGACATGTCGATATAGCTATAATATTTAAAAAG
Organism: Notolepis coatsorum; assembly: GCF_963971535.1. NCBI lineage: Eukaryota > Metazoa > Chordata > Actinopteri > Aulopiformes > Paralepididae > Notolepis > Notolepis coatsorum. The sequence continues at coordinate 89,100,386 of NC_140165.1, read as the reverse complement.
TTATAGCCCTGCAAAGAAGGTGAGCCACTCTATAGGGTTACAGCACTGGCAGAGAGTGGTATAAGATGGGCATACTGCATGGCGCAGAATGTGTTAAACGGACAACCATGTATATATACGTGTTACCACTTGTTTTTGCTTTTATTCCATTTTAATATCCTACTCAATGTCACGGAGCCAGGGCACAAAATTAACTTTTTGACTCACCGGCCAGTGGTGGGTAGATGGGAAAAATATACCCGCCAAGCATATTTCTTACCAGCCAAAAGAAAACGCATTTTTGTGTCTCATAGAAAAAAATGTCAGTACATTTCAAGTAGATAAGGTATTATGTTGAAGAATACACTTAAATAAGAGGCCAGAGTAAAATTTTAAGCAAGTTATTTTAATATATTGATTTATTACTTAATCAATACAAGATGTCAATCTTAAACATAAATTGTAACCTAATGTTAACATCAAACATAACAGAACATAATAAAATGTGTAAAATAAATAAAACTTAAACCTCCTCATTCATGTCCTCATCAGAGTCCACAATCTCCACCCTCGTTGCCCGGTCACGTCCGTCCATGAAGTCCGGTCTCCTACTCCCTTTTTTTTTTATCCACTTTTTCTCCTTATTTTCTATTTTTCTCCCATCCCAATTTCATATTGCCAATTCTCCCCTGTCTTGAACGTTGCTAGACTATGCCCCCCACTGTTCGGTTGTAGTGAGGATAGAAGCCTTGCATCACGTGTCCCCTCCGGTACACGAGGAGGCAGCCTGTCGCATCTTTTCATCAGATAGCGCGACCTCTCAGTGGCGAGGAGTAACGTGTGGGAGGCTCACGCTGCCCCCGATACTTCCTGTCTCTGCTGTACAGGAGTCGCTGTCCACAACGTCCAATCCCCACCCATCGACTTTCCACCCGCTACCTAGGCTGGTAAAGCTATGACTCCTAAAGTGTGAATCGGAAATACAGAAATACCGGCTACAGGCTTTCCGGTTTCTGGGCACCCCCAGTTCTGTTTATAGTCCCCAGTGAAACAAACAACAAGCAGACGCTCGTACATCTCGAAAACAAGACAATGGAGTTATCAGCGGACATTTTCAACAAGACAATTATAGAAACGTGTGAAGTGCACAATATTTCCTCGTTTAAGCCACTGCAGCGGCTTTGCCTTAAGAATTTGCTACATGACCGGGACGTTCTAGCTTGTTTGCCGACAGGATTCGGGGGGAGTGCATTTTCACAAGCACCTGTCGTGATTTTAGGGGCGGGACTTCCTACCCGATTCACACTTTCAGCCGTAGTGCTTTACCAGACTTTATCTGCTGGAACGAGGTTACCCGCTACCTCTGCCAATTGAGATAGTATGACGACTGGCCCAAGCCGGAGGCAACGCTGACTCGGGGAGTCGAGACCGGAGTCTCTTGCATTGGTGACGAGCGCAATCTCCGCTACACCACCCAGCCGCCTCTCCGGTCTACTACTCCTGACGGAGTCCTGGTGCCGCCACAGATTCACAGCTTTTGTGGGGTCATACTCACTGAGCTCTGGAGAGGACAGCTGGAGCATCACGGAGCATCTACGGTAGGGCTGGGCGATATGGCCTAAATATGATATCACGATATTTTCTGACCTTTCGGCGATACACGATACACATCACGATGTTTTTCTTTTTTACCCCAAACAATTCATTATGAGGCTTACCAAGACAGTATTTGATTTTGCAAGCTAACATTAAAGACAAAATAAAATACCCATGCATTTAGCATTTTTATATTATATATTAGATTTAGATTATTAGATTATATATTGCATATATTTAGCAATGAGATATTATATGATTTAGATATGAAATATGATGAATTGAAAATGGGGGACCCTGATGTAAACAAGACTAAAGTCTTTCTCTGGTCTGCATCCCCTTAACAATTGTATGTATTGAGCTGTACTGTACCCATTCTGCAATATGTTAATAAAGTTTTAAATCAATCAATCAATAGCATTTTAATGAAACTACTGTATATATGTATGTCTCTAAATGTTTTGATGAATTGAAAATGGAGGACCCTTATGTAAAAAAGTCGAAAGTCTTTTTCTGGTCTTCATCCTCCTGTACTGTATTGTACCCATTCTGCAACCCTTTAACAAAGTCTTCACTCATTCATTCTGACGGAAACATATAATTTTGATTGACAGTCGAGTCTGCCAATTACGTCACAGCGCTTGCACCCGCCCTGCTGTTCTTAGCACCAATCGGCAAGCTCCTAGTTTTTTACTTCCTGAATGTCCTGTGGCTGAACAACGTCAACAAAGCTACTATCGTTAGCTCCCCGCGGCCGTCGAGTACGAGACCAGTGCTCAACAGGATGAGGACTAAATGAGGCATAATGATTTTACTACAACGAATGTTATAATAAAAGCCTTTCCATACATCTGTCTGATTGAAAACTTTATTAACAGACCGCGGAATGGGCATATCTCAGCACGGGCTGTAAGGCGTCTTTGGCAACTTGAGCATGGCCGGGAATGACGTGTTTAGGCGTTTCCCGGCACCCAAAGTGTTAAAGGAAAACTCCAACATTTTGGGAAATTAGCTTATTTGCCATCTACCCTGGAGTTAGACAAGAAGATACATACCTTTTTCTTCTCTGTGCATGCAGTAGGAGTAGGAAGACGTTGGGAACTAGGCTAATGGAGGAACCTACTTCCAGTGACTGGGCTAAGCTAGGCTAACGGTGCGCGTCTTCCTACTCCTACTTCAGCTCGCGTCTATAGCGTGTACAAGATTTGACACAGACGCGGTGGGATAGATATAGAAACTGCGTCGAACGGTGGCTTAACCTACCAGGCCAGAATCATACCATTGTGGAGACATAAACATTGTTTAGAGATCGATTTGTGTCATAAATGTCATGATATCTGTATGTTGTGTATGTCATAAATGTCATGATGAATTGAAAATGGGGGACCCTGATGTAAACAAGACGAAAGTCTTTCTCTGGTCTGCATCCCCTTAGCAGAGTTCGAGCTGCTGCGGTGAAAAGATGTGACGGGCTGCCTCCTCGTGTACCGGAGGGGACACGTGATGCAAGGCTTCTGTCCTCACTACAGCCAACCAGTTGGATGCATAGTCTAGCAACGTTCAAGACAGGGGAGGGGAGAATTGGATATACAAAATTGGGATGGGAGAAAAATAGAAAATGGGTAGAAAAAGTGGATACAAAAAAAAGAATACTCGACATGCATTATGCTTCAAGACAACTCTGAGACTGACTAGCGTCGCACGTAACAAGTCTCAGTCTCTCTTTCAAGTAGCCAAATGTTTTTTTTTTATTTACTTTTTCTCCCATTTTCTATTTTTCTCCCATCCCAATTTCGTATCGTCCAATTCTACCCTCCCCTGTCTCGAACGCTGTTAGGCCATGCCTCCCACAAGCCGGCTGTAATGTGGACGAAGCCATACATTGCCCGAGTCCCCTCCGGTACTCGAGGTAGCAGCCGTCGCATCTTTTCACCTGCACAGCACGATCTTTCAGCGTCGGGGGCAGGGAACAAACTTAACTTTTTGACTTACCAGCCATTTGACTGGTAGATTTTAAAAACTACCAGCCAGGCAGATTTTTTACCAGCCAAAAATTTTAAATAGCTTTTTAGTATATCGCCATGTGTTATTATTACTATATAATACTCTCATATGCTATTTTCAATTAATATCATAAACAACATAAGGAATATTAGCATAATTTTGAGTGGACTGAAGGAATGAGTCAGCATTAATAGTTTTAAATGCAAATAATTTATTGAAACATAGAAGTGGGGTCGGGGACACACACACTGTTTCAACTCACCACCCCTGCATCATATTGTAGTCTAGTCTGTCTTCAAACTTCCACTCCTCTCGAAACCTTTTTATATTTGAATATCAACATTATCTGTGCATCCTCAGTAATCCTGAGTTTACTACAATATACTCCTCTCCTGAGTCCTGACTAGTGACTTCATCGTCTTTCCAAACGCACGCACACACACAGAGAAAGGGAGAGTGCCCCCCCCCCATTTCCCTTTCCCCAGTCCACACTGTCTGCTGTTCTCTATGGCTCTGCCGCTGATCAGGATTAGCTTGTTAGCTTACGCTAACATAACGTTCATTTCGGGCGATGTGGGCATAAAGGAATGGCGACGATGCAATGCATGTTAGATGCATTTGACCCGTTGTGAGAAGAAGAAAAAACCACAGACTTATTTCGGCTCGCAAAATAGGCGCACTGCTGTGTAGCTCTGCTCTCAGGGAACAAACTTAACTTTTTGACTTACCAGCCATTTGGCTGGTAGATTTTAAAAACGACCAGCCAGGCAGATTTTTTACCAGCCATTGGCGGTTGGCTGGTACTTATTTTGTTCCCTGGTCGGGGGTCTGCGTGTTTGGAGGGCACGCCGCCCCCGTCGCTTCCTGATTCTACTGCGCAGGCGCACCAACCGACCTGTAGGAGTCGCTGTCCACAACGTCCGATCCCCACCCATCAGCTTCCCACCCCCTAATACTGCCAAATGTATTAGTATGAACTACCAGCCAAGCTGATAGCAATGCGGAGAGCTGGGCTCCAACCCAGCGTCTCCTGCATTGGTGGTGAGCGCCTTGCCCACTGCACCACTTAGCCTCCCCAAGTAGCCAAATGTTACACTATAAAAACGAACTGGATAGTTGACTTAATGATATTCTAAAATCATTAAGTCTGCTTAACACTTTGTGTGCCAGCGACGAGATTTCTCGTTAGTTCATGCCAACCGTTGAGTGCCAACCGACGAGAAATCTCGTTTTAATCGTTGTTATTTTTATCGATTTCCATTCATTTTTCATCAATCTAGCCTCACGTTACCAGTGGGGATCTGTCTGAACTCGAAGAGGGAAAATACCGCCCCCTATCGTCTCTCCGGATGGTATTGTACCCCATTGGACTGAATGAAATGGGTGGGGGAAAAAGAGTCCGGATTCCACATTTTACTTGTCAGGCATGTAATCCGAGCCTATTGCAGTCATCGCCCACCATCAGAACAGCGTGGAATATGTCTTTCGACCACCCAGCGTTGGATCAATAAACGCGATCGATATTTGGAATGGCGATCAGGAATTGGAATAATCTTTTTGGAGAACATCTGATCTGAGGTAAGGAATCTATTTTACCAGTATTGGGATAATCAGAGCTGTTTTCACATATCAACGTGTCCCATATGTGTGTGTGTGCGTGCTGATCAGGAAATAAGATAATCGATTTTTCAGCCCGCTTCTATAGCGTGCATAAGTACACATATACTATCGATAATCTAGCGTTTATTTTAAAACAATTCATAAATAGGCTGAAAAATGACAACGTGTTTTGTGTATTACAGTAAAGCGCGATTCCTGCAGAATCTTTAATTTTTTCTGAAAGTTTAAAAAACAACGCGTTTTTTCAAAATGGTATAAAACGGAAATTATCTGATTAAAAAAATAATAATAAATAAAAAAACATCCGTTTCGACAATGTTGCCTGCAAACAAGTAATTGATAAGCGACGGACGGTCGTATTAGACACATAGCCATAATTTAAGATATAGTTTATGCGTTCACAAATGTGAGAGCTCGTCTTTGAATAGAGCGTTGGCACTCAACAGGGTATGTAGGACTGGCACGGCTGGCACGAAAAGTCTTAACAGTTTTCATATAGTAGTCATAGTGATACTAATTTAAGAGAATAAACATGTTCACTTACTCGCACATCCACTCGAAGTCAGTAAAGGGTCTTGCCTTCTTTCCAATGGCATGTACAGTCCGAAACAGCATCTTAATTTTGTGCTGGTCTGATCTGACATGGCTGTTAGCCTAGCCACAGAGGGTCTTGAAAGGAGAGGCTCCGATGTAATCCGGGACGCAGACATGCAGCCAATGTGACACTGGCTCTGTTCATGGTCACAAATTGCTTCCAGCTTAATCGATTTACTCCCAATGACAAGTGTTGTTTCTGTTTTTGTTTTTTACATACTTGCGGCACACCAAACAAGTCATCACTCCAGCCCCAGCATCATACTGGAGCCAGTCTCTTGAGACACCGCTAACGGCATCTCCAAATTTCCACTCCTCTCAACTTTCTTTTATTCTGTGGTCCCGCTCTCGCTGCCACTTCCCCCTTTTCGTGTGAGAAAGCCGCAGTGAGTTCTCTTTTTACCAGCCGGCTTACTCCTTTAATATGGTTCCACATACTGTATCACATTTAACGTTATTACATTACGCTAACGTTGGCTAATTGGTGTTAGCTAGGTGGGCGTAACGTTAGCTCCCTAGTACAGAGCAGAAGAAGAGTAGCGGATGTGACGTTGGTAAACAAGCCAACAAGATGACGCGCCATGAGAGACGGGCTGCAAAAAAAGGCCAAAACACAGCAGTTTTAATAATTTTACATGACTATTTGGTTACCCGCCACATGGCGGACAGACCTCTGTGTCACTCGCCAAAGCTAAAATCTGCCCGCGGGTGGCGGCCTCTAATTTCGTGCCCTGCACGGAGCTGTATGTTGGCTGGGAACGGCATATCCGGACTCCGAAAGTGCAGTACCGGCCAGATCCTGGTATTGGCGCTGTCTCGATAATGCAGTTTTTCCTGTAACTTTTTTTTCATTCCGGGTAAACTTTTCTGTTAGCCTGAAGCTATGGCTTCAACCGATTGCCTGGAATACTTATTGCGACGCCGAATTCAGTATGCAGTAAAGGAATATAGCATCAGCCAATGGACATATCGATCTACCAGATGGCGATAACTGGGAAATTCTTTTTGGAATCCAACCGGCCACAGGTAAGAGCGATTTGACATCAATTTCCTGATCACTCAGCGTATGTTGTTGTAATAACAAATGCCGTTATTGGTAATCAATAATCGGAAACGACTTCCCCCGCCCCCCCCCCCACCCCCCTTTGATGCATTCACGGTGGACCATGATACCGATCATATGCATTTTGATTTTTAACTCTAGCTTGTGTAGGGCCGAAACGCCATCCATTAACGTTATTAGCTTAGCGCCCTATAACTAGCTTTGCAGGAATTACCCTAGACCATTCCGATATAACGTTCATATTCACAACGCTATAAAATGGGAACGTATTGATGAGAAAATTATTTCTTTATGGCATATTGAAGGGAAGGTTTATAGTCAATTGACAATGACAATAGACACATAGCAATAATATAAAATATAGATTTAGCTCTACAAACAACCTCACGCACAGTGAAACCTTGTGATGAAAAGCTGGCCTCATAGAATGAGATTAGACGGGCCCCAATCAGACCACGTGAGCGGATCGGCGCGGCCGAGAAATCCGCTCTTCGCTCTTTAAAGCTTGGTCCGCTCCGCTAATCACTCATGTTGACCCCGCCCCCAAGTCGCTCTCCGCTCGCTCCCCGCTCACCTTGAATCGAGCGCTCCCCGCTCCCCGCGCCAGATCGCTCGGCAGTTTTTTTTCTTCTTTTTTTGGAGCATGGTGTAAATGAGCTCAAACTACAACAGTCTACACCCCCTGGGCCCCTTAACAATTGTTTGTATTGAGCCGCATTGTAATTGTAGCCATTCTGCAATGTTAAATAACGTTGTTTATCCATTCACTATCTCTATTAAGCGATGATAGGCTAGCCGAGCCACAATGCTATGGTCGCTGCCATTAACGTTAGCATGTAAGCTAACGTCAACAACAATGGCGTCGATATACTTTTTCTAACTGGAGTGAGTGTGGGCGTCTCTACAGTGACAAAGCCTGAACGAACAGCCTATCACAGGTTCACCCTTCTCATTGGTTGAAAATGGCCTTCATGTTTGTACATCGCCATCTGTTGCTTTGGCATTGTACTGCATGTATATATTACATCAGTGTTAAACCACTGTGAGCGGCCTGGAGTGGATTGGAGCGGAGGAGAACTCTCGCTCCGGACGTCGCGCCGACTCATTTTAAAACCCACTCCTCGCTCACGTCAAAACCGGCCGCTCCGCGCCCCGCGCCGCTCACGCTCCGATCCGCTCACATGCACTGGCCCCAATGGCCCTGAATGTGTTAATGGAAAGATTAGTTTTCCGTTTGAAATTAAAGTGCAGTATTTGAAATACAATGAAAGGAATATGGCTGGATTTCTTATCAAAAGGAAAAGTGTCACTGTTATTTAAAATAAACAAACAAATTAGAATGCCATCAATATAAAAAGCAGCATAAATCAAACACACACACACACACACACACACACACTGTACTGTTTCAAAACAACACTGCTCTGTTTAATCTATTTTCAAAATACGTACATTGTCTGTCTACATTTATTTAAACTAACATTATTTAAATATTGAGTGCAACACAGTAATTGTGAAACTGTGGTGGATTAACGTAATTCACCCACGGAACTGTCTATGGGTTCAGGTTGGGGGTCCCCATGGACAATTTAGCGTGTGGTACCTTCGTTCTCGACTCTACCTGCAGTGGAATTTGAGTAGAGTCGAATCGAGTTGAAAAGCGGCAATAGTCCCGGTTGGAGTTAATAGTAAACACAGTTGTATGTTAGCCTTTTTTTTTTTTTTTTAAACTTAAATTTTTTATTAACATTTATTTAGACAGACAGCACTTACAAAAAATAAATAATAAAAAATGAAGAGACTAGTATCACAATAAAAACAAAAAGAAAAAACAGTGCACATAAATATTTACATGGGTATCACATGGTTAGTTGTCTGGTTCCCCTACTGTTGTTTTCTAGGTATTTGACACAAAGGCTGATTGTGTATCTCCCTTAAACAGGCATAAACAGGTAATTCCTACTCAAAGACAATAAATGCTGACTAAGGTTTGTATGTGTGATCTGGGTCCAGAGACCCTCCTTGAGTTTCTTTCTTCCCTTCTCCTTCGTCCTTTCTTTTTTTTTCTCTTGTTTATTAACTTTCACTTTGCCTTTTGTTTCACCCATACACTCTGAGCAAAGAAAGGAACTTAGATATTAATTGAGTAACGCTTGCCTTGCTATGTGGTCCGGTAAATACGAACGTGTAACTATACTAACGTTAATGCCACAAATCGAATGCCTTTGTAATCATAAGTAGTAACGTTATAATAATAAGAAGAAGAAAGGGTCGGGGGGGTAACCGGCGGGCGCGACACCGAGGGGAGACTTCGAATCCGTGTTTCACTTTTAATAACGAATGCGTGCATGCCGAATCCCAAACAATATTCATGCTGCAAAGTCATCCTCTAAAGATAGACATTTAGACTAGAGGCAGGCTATATGCTATATAAAGAGTAGACTACAAAAAAAATGCATTCAAACTTTTTTTTTTTGTGTGTGTGTGTTTATTACCGCGGCGGTAGGAAATATTTTGCAAATGTGTGCGGTAAGGAAAACATCAATACCGCGGCAGCTCTAATCCCGTATCCTAATATTCTGATCATTGCTTCCCCTATCTCCTCCCAATACCCCTTCAGCTTCTGACATCCCCAGAATATGTGCGTGTGATTTGCCCCCTCCTTCCCACACATCCTCCAGCATGCTTTTTGTGTTGGTGCATATTTTCCCTTCAGCTCTGGGGTTATAAAGAATCTGATTATGTTTTTCCATCCAAATTCTTTCCATATTCTCGATCCTGTTGTTGAATGTTGTACCTCGCATATGTTCCCCCATTCCTTCCCTGTTATTTCTATCTCTAGCTCTCTCTCCCATTTCTCCCTTATGTAATCGGTCGTGTGTCCCTTGCTGGTCATTATAGCCCGGTATATTGCTGATATTACTCTTCCTTGCCCCCCTTCATATGCCCATACTATCATCTTTATTATTCCATTCTGTTCCTCGTCTTTGGCCCCCCTTATTTCTTTGTTGTAGTAGTCTCTAACCTGTAGATATCTGAAGTGGTCCCTGTTTTCTAGTCCAAATTTCTCCTTTAATTTTTGTAGTGTCTGCATTTCTCCCTTCTCTATCATTTTGCATATTGCTGTTGCCCCCCCCCCCTCTCCCACCTTCTGAATCCATGGTCTAACCTCCCTGGTTTGAATCTCTTGTCATGTGCTACCCATCTCAGGACCCCTGACTGCTTCTCCAATTTGTGTGTTTTTACTACTCTGTTCCATATGGTCAAGGTGTATTTGGTGATTGGATCTAATAGTCCCTCTTTTTCTTTAAATAGTTCCCTATCCCCCACCAGAGCTTGTACCTTGTATCCCTCCCCTTCCTTTTCAATGTCTTTCCATCTTGCCTCATATCTGTCGTTACACCAGCACGTCACTGCTCTCAGTTGTGCTGCATAGTAATAATCTTGTAGGCTGGGTACTGCCATCCCTCCCTCTTCCTTTGGTAGTTGTAGTGTTTTATATCTGACCCGTGGTCTTCTCCCCGCCCATATGAACCTCGATATCAGTCTGTCCCACTCCCTGAATTGATTCTGTGGTATTTGTATCGGTAGTGACTGGAATAGGTACAGTAACCTTGATAGTATGTTCATTTTAATGACCTCTATTCTTGAATTGAAGTCCAAGGGCATTACTGTCCATCTCTCTAGGTCTCTCTTGATGTTCTGATTTATCTGTGTATAATTCGCCTCAAACAGTTTCTCCACCCCTCTCGTGATGTTCACCCCCAAGTATTTAATCTTGTCCATGTCCCATCTTATCCCGTACTGTTCTCTAATTTCCGTCGTTGGAGAGTAGTTCCATGCTAAGGTCTGTGTCTTTGTCACGTTTAGTTTGTATCCTGAGTAGTGACCATATTCCTTCAGTAGATCCATCAGTGCCGGGAAGCTCTTTTCTGGTTGCCTCATGTATACTATCACGTCGTCTGCAAATAAGCCTAGTTTATATTCCGTTCCCTTTATCCTTACTCCCTTGATGTCCTCGGTCTGCCTGATCAGTTGTGCCAGTGGTTCTATGAAAACGGCGAAGAGCGTCGGTGAGAGACAACATCCCTGTCTGGTAGCCCTCTCTAATCTGATTCTATCCGTCAAGCTGCCATTCACCTTAACCCTCGCTGTCGGCTCTTGATATAGCGCCTTGATCATCTTCATCGCCCTCCCGTTCAGTCCGAACCTCATCAATGTTTTATATAAAAATGTCCAGCTCACACTGTCGAACGCTTTTTCTGCATCTAGGCTAATCAGTACCGCGCTACCCCCTTGTTTTTGTATCTCCTCTACTATGTGTAATGTCTTTCTCACGTTGTCCTGTGTCTGTCTCCCTTTAATAAATCCAGTTTGATCTTCATCTATAATGTCTGGCATAAACGTCTCAAATCTTTTTGATATTATCGATGTATACATCTTGTAATCTACGTTGAGTATGGACACAGGTCTGAAACTACTACATAATTCCCTATCCTTCCCTTCCTTCGGTATCGTGGTGATTATGGCTTCCTTCCACGAGGGGGGCATTTTCCCCTCTTCCATCGTGTGTCTGAACGCCGCCCCTAACATGGGTGCTAATTCAGTTCTAAATGTCTTGTAGAATTCCGATGGGAATCCGTCGCTCCCCGGAGACTTGTTGTTTTTAGCTCTACTAATTGCATCTTCCAGTTCTTGTTCCGTAATTATTTTATTTAACTCTTCATTCTGTTCTTTCCCTATCGATGGTAACTCTAGCTTCTCCAGATATGTTTCTATTTCCTCTTCTCCCGCTGCTTTTGGCTGTGTGTATAATTTCTCATAGTATTCTCTAAATGTCCTCTCTATTTCAGCTGGGTCCCTCAATATTTCATTAGTCTTTGTATCCCTTATTGTGTGTATCGTGTTCAACTTCTGTTGCATTCTAATTCTCCTAGCCAACAGTCTGGTCGCTTTTGGTCCCCCTTCATAGTACGTTTGTTTCATGAACCTCGCTTTCTTTTCTATTTCCGTCAATAATTCCCTATTTATCCTGGCCTTTACTTCTTTGATTTCTCCGAGCGTTTCCTGTTCTTTTGATATCTGGTGTCTCCCCTCTAGCTTCTTTAGCTTCCCTATCAGATTGTGATATGTCTCCGTTCTGGCCTTCTTCAGCATTGCTGTTTTTTCCATCAATTTCCCCCTTATCACTACCTTCAGTGTGTCCCATAGAATGTTCGGGTCTACCGCCCCGTTGTCATTTTCTTCCTTATATCTGGCTATCTCCTCCTTGATCTGACTCACCACCCCTTTGTTATTTAATATTCCTACATTTCAAGTTTCAAGTTTCAAGTTTCTTTAATAGTTGTCATACAGAAGTACAGAATACTTTTGTACAAAATGCTTCTTACTGTTGCGCTCCAGAGACTGTGCATGACAAGATAAGTATGAAATAAAAACATAGTAAAAATTAGAAGAAAAAAAAGAGGTCACAGTGTTCAGTTTAGACATATGTACAATGTTCGTAGACGTAGTTACCATACAATATACAATACTGTGCAGTGTACTAATATACAATACTATATAGTGCAAGGCATAAATGGACGAGGTGCAGTTTAGGTACAATTCACAGTAGGTGTACGAGTTGTAGTGCAAATCCTTTATCAATAAATATAAAGTGTAAGTGTGTTTGTGTGATCTAAAGTGTGGAGAGTGGGTGCTGCAGTGTGTTGTTTGTTTGAGTGAGTGTGTGTGTGCGTGTGGGTGTGTGTGCTGTGTGCATTTGATGGTTGTTGCATAGTGATTATTGTTCGTTTAGCGATTATTGTTCGTTTAGCAGCCTGATGGCCTGGGGATAGAAGCTCCTTCTGAGTCTTTCTGTGCTCGCCATAAGACTCCGGTATCGCTTGCCTGACGGCAGCAGTTCAAAGAGGCAGTTGTTCGGGTGGCTCGAGTCCTTAATAATTCTCTTAGCCTTCCCCTTGCACCGCTTGTTGTAAATGTTCTGGAGGGTGGGAAGCCCCCCTCTAATTGTGCGTTCGGCTGAACGTGTCACTCTTTGTAGTCTGCTACGGTCTTGTGCAGTGCTATTCCCAAACCAGGAGGTGATGTTGCCGGTCAGGATGCTCTCTATTGTACATGAGTAGAAGTTCCTAAGGATCTTCTGACTGACTTGGAACTTCCTTAGGCGCCTGAGGAAGTAGAGGCGTTGTCGTGCCTTCTTCACAACACTGTCAATGTGTGTGGTCCATGTCAAGTCCTCGGATATGTGGGCTCCGAGGTACTTGAAACTGTTCACTCTCTCAACTGGTGCCCCGTCGATGCTGAGGGGGCTGTAGTCCTTGACCCCCGACCTCCTGAAGTCCACAATCATCTCTTTTGTTTTGCTGACGTTCAGGGAGAGGCAGTTCTCCTGACACCACTGTGACAGGTTCTCTACCTCTTCCAGGTAGGCCCTTTCGTCGTTGGCAGAGATCAGGCCCACCACTACTGTGTCATCAGCAAATTTGATGATGGTGTTGTTGTTCCGCTGTGCTACGCAGTCATGTGTGTACAGGGAGTAGAGGAGGGGGCTCAGAACACAGCCCTGGGGGGCCCCTATGTTGAGCGTGATGGATGAGGAGGTGCAGTTGCCGGCTCTTACCACCTGGGGTCTGCCCGTCAGGAAGTCCAGGACCCACTGGCACAGGTCATAGTTCAAGCCCAGGTCCCTGAGCTTGGCTATGAGTTTGGAGGGGACTATGGTATTGAATGCTGAGCTGTAGTCGATGAACAGCATTCTCACATAGTTCCCCTTCCTCTTGTCCAGATGTGATGCTGCTGTGTGCAGCACATGGGCTATGGCGTCCTCCGTGGACCTGTTGGGGCGATATGCAAATTGCAGAGGGTCCAGGTTGATGGGGAGGGAGGAACAGATGTAGCCCTTCACTAGCTTCTCAAAGCACTTCATGGCTATGGAGGTGAGGGCTACAGGGCGGTAGTCGTTGAGGCAAGCGGGCGTAGATTTTTTGGGTACAGGGATGATGGTGGACTTCTTCAGACAGGTGGGGATGACGGCCTGTTCCAAGGACAGGTTGAAGATGTCAGTGAATACCGGGGCCAGTTGGTCGGCACAGACTTTTAGGACGCGGCCGGGGATGCCGTCCGGTCCTGCTGCCTTCCTGATATCCACTTTTTTAAAGATCCGTCTCACCTCATGCTCTGTTACCCTGAACACTGAGTCTCCATCAGCAGACCCCCCCCCCCCCCATTGCCGTGGTTTGTAGGCTGGTGTTGTTATTCACAGCCTCAAACCTCGCATAGAAGGAGTTGAGATCATTTGCTAAGGAGATGTCACTGTTCAGTTTGAGGGGGGTTCCTTTGTAGTCTGTCATTGTTCTGAGGCCCTGCCACATGCCTCTAGAGTCAGCCTGTTCAAACTGAAGTTCAACTTTATCCCTGTAACGCCGTTTTGCCTCTATTACTGCTCTCCTGACGTTGTATCTTGCCATCTTGTGTTCTTCCATGTTGCCTGTCACCAGCCCGGTGTTGTATGCTGATGTGCGCACTTTCAGAGCCTCACGGACGGATTTGTCTACCCAGGGCTTTTGGTTTGGGTAGATATTAATTTTGGTGGTGGGGATTATTACTTCTACCTGAGTACAGACATAGTCAATCACCGTTTCGGTGTATTCGTTAATATTGGCTGTGTTATCACGGAGTACACTCCATTCTGTGCTTCCCAGCACTGCTTGGAGTGACTCTACTGACGTCACGGTCCAACGCTTAACCTCTCGCGAGACCACCGGCGTTCGCTTGAGACACTGTTTGTACTTAGGCAAGAGAAAAATTGCGGCGTGATCGCTTTTACCGAATGGACTAAGAGCCTGTGACTTGTACCCATTCTTAAATTGCGAGTATACATGGTCTAATATGTTCTCGCCTCTGGTGGGACAGGTCACATGCTGATAGAAATTCGGCAGCACCTTTTTAAGACGCGCGCTGTTGAAATCCCCCAAGACCAAAATGGCCGCGTCAACGTTAGCTGCCTGGAGTTTGTTTACCTCGTTGTGAAGTTTTGAAAGTGCGACCTCAGTGTTCGCGTGTGGTGGAATGTACACTCCGATGAGGATGATGGACGTTAACTCTCTTGGGAGGAAGAAGGGTCGACATTTTATCGTGATAAACTCCAGGTCTGGGGAGCAGTGGTTAGTCATTTCATTTAGTCTCCAAATCGTGTTC
Source organism: Notolepis coatsorum (assembly GCF_963971535.1). Taxonomy (NCBI): domain Eukaryota; kingdom Metazoa; phylum Chordata; class Actinopteri; order Aulopiformes; family Paralepididae; genus Notolepis; species Notolepis coatsorum. The sequence continues at coordinate 89,085,331 of NC_140165.1, read as the reverse complement.
CTCCGTCTCCCTTCTAGATCTACTGTCGGATATATGGCACTGTGATCCGATATGTCCGCCACTCCTATACTGCTCTCCCGTGCCCTGTAACTGTCCCCCGTCGTCATCAAAAAGTAGTCTATTCTCGCATACGTCACGTGTGGGTGTGAGTAATGTGTGTATTCCCTGTCCATGGCGTGCATCTCCCTCCAAACGTCTGTAATTCCCATTTCCGTCATCTGAATATTCATATATCTACTGATGGGCGCCCGTCCTTTTCTAGTACTCGTGGTGTCTAGGTCGTGATTCAGTACTACGTTTAAATCTCCCGTACATATCAATATCCCTTCTAGTTCCATCACTATCATGTCAAAAATGGTCTCATATAAATCCCTCTCACTCTCTGGGGGTGCATAAACATTTACTAACGTAACCATTTGGCCCTCCATTTTCCCCTTCACCAAAACAAACCTTCCCTCCTTGTCTCTTACTTCCTTGATCAATTCAAATTTGACTGTTTTTGATTAACGTGATTACTCCTCTCCTCGGGTTTTGTTCAAAGGAACTATAGTATGCATTTTCATATCCAAATCTCTTCAGTTTCTCATGACCCTGTGCTACCAAATGTGTCTCCTGCAGAAAAATCACTTCCATCTCACTTTTTTTACATTTCAACATCACTTTGCCCCTTTTTATCGCATTATTCATTCCATTAACGTTTAACGACATAATTTTTATACCTTTAACCCTTGTCATCTTTCTTCTTCTTTCGTCTGTCAGTCCCCCCCATGTCACACTCATTCCCCCCTCCGGTTGGAGCCTCCGCTCTCTTCACCGAATACATATAATGGTTAACATAAATAAAAAACATAAACTTTACATAAAGTGCTCCCAAGGCGTTCGGGGGGTCCCTGTGTCCCCCCCTGTCCCCTGCTGGTGGGTGAGGGGTAATTGCCCTCCTAGCGAGTGGCCCCCTCCTGACAGCTTGGGGGTTTGAAACCCTTGCCCCCAATCGCTCGTCATATTTGTCCAGCTTTCTTACTGTTTTTTTTTTTGCTTTCGAGCTCCTGGTCAAAAGCGCTCTGTCCTTCCTTTTGATCAAAGACCCTCTTTTCTTGTTCCCTCTCAATGTGACTCATATGTTTCATTGTCCCTCCTTCCTCCCATATCCGTGTGCGGTGTCTACCGTGTACCCCTTATTATTTTCTTTTCCTCTCCTCTATTTTCTATGTGATGTCCATTTATCCCCTTAATCCCTCCCAACTGTGTTACTCACAGCGTGTTTCTATGTATCTGTTTCAGTATGGTCTGTGTCTCGCCTATCAAACCTAGTTATATTTCCATTTATTTCCTCCATCAGCTTGTGTATTATGTGTCCATGTATACGTTACGTTCATTTCTATATCCTGCCTCTACCTGGGAATGTGTGCTTATGCATATGTTATTTCAGTTTCTATACTTTGTCTCTATTTGAATAGTTTTTTCAATCTCTTGTGTGTGTACTCATCCGTTCGCCTCCTCCCGCCTCCTCTCCGTCTGGCCTCCTCATCCGTCTCCGTCCTCGCTCCGTCACGTTTCACCTCCTCCTCTCTCCTCCCTCCTGTTTCGGTCTCCCACTCTGATCCACCTGCGTGCTCCCTCCAATCTCTGCTGCAGGCTCCGCGTCTGTTCCTCCCGCCTCCTTCCTTCTCCGTCCTCCGACATCCTCATCCCTCGCCGTCTCATCTCTCGCTCCGCTTCTCGTGCCGTCGCGTACATCGCCGCTCCTTCCTCCCAGTGAATCCTTAGCGAGGTCATGGGTGACTGGAATCTCATTCCATTTTCTTTCAGGGTTTTCTTCAGCCCCGCGTAGGTCCTGCGTGTTATCGCTACCGCTGTCGAGTAGTCGTGATCAAATGATAGTCTTTTCCCTTCGATTTCAATCTTCTTGGTCCACGCGGTTCTGAGTACCAATTCCTTAACCTCGAATCTCAGAAAGTTAATAATCACCGCCCTCGGAGGTCTGTCCGGTTGTGGTCTCGGCGCCAACGCCCTGTGGGCCCTCTGTATCTCCATTTTTTCCAGTCCCGTTTCCTTCATTTGTTCTTTGATAAGTTTTTCCACATATAGGGTCACCGATTCCCCTTCGACTCCTTCTTTCAGTCCCCATATTCTGATGTTATTTCTCCGTGACCTCCCCTCCATGTCCGACATCTTTGTCTCCATCTGTTCTTGTTTCTGAATCACACATGTTAATACCTCGTGTATCTCCGTGTTCCATTCCTCCGCGTGAGCCGTCCTAGTCTGTAACTCGGTCACGTTTCTGTTCTGTTCCGCCATCTTCTCCTCCACCCTTTTGATTTCTGTATTCATTTCACCTCTGAAGTCCTCCTGTTCCTTCCTCAATTCCTCCCGTAGCTTCCCAATATCATTCCTTATCGTGTCCGTGTTCAGTTTTATCGCCGCTGTTATGTTCTCCAGTATCCCGGCCTGCATGTTCACGGCCCATCCTGGCATTACCGTGTCTGCCTCAGCGGTACCTCCCCCTTCTTTCGCCTGGCTTTTCTCGGCTTCGCTCCGGGGATTCTGTTTCTTCGGATTCTCTCCTTCTCGTATGTTCTCCATTTCTATTTCCTTCACAATCGTTGTCTCTTCCTTACTTCTCGTGAGCATTTTCCTTTTTAATTACTTTTCGGGTCTTTTTTTATCAGTTTTTTCACTCATTTGACCAGGAGCTCTTTCGCACGTGTGTTACCCGTCTGCTCTCATACCGGAAGTCGTATGTTAGCCTTCTTGAATGTTGAATAAACGGCATTGTCTTTCGACATCCCCCCTCAGACTCCCATTTTCTCCTCTGCTAGCTATGGTAACATTTCATTGATGTCTGTCTGATAATGATTTCACTGGCTGTATTGGAGCTGGCGGGCTACCAACGTGCGTTGTACGTGTGTGTGTGTGTAGGCCTATGTAATGTTAATGCCTATGTTTTTAAAGTCTTAATGAAGATTGATTTATATTGCGCTTGCCATTTCCACAAACTGACTAGCATCTGCTGCCAGCAGCCGGCGCGTCACCTCTCCCGCCTCCGTGCCAAATAAAGATTTTTTTGTGCATCCCCTAAACCGAACAATACACACACGCCCCGAACCGTGGAGGTCGTGCCAAACGGTGTACGGTTAGAATGCGTACTAGGCTTGGGCGGTAGCGTTTTTTTCATACCGTCACACCTTGATGACCTAATACCCCGGTATACGGTATATGACGGTATGACTTTCATTTTCATCAGCGTGGGGGGGGGGGCGGAGCTAACAATATACTCGTTATTATCACCATACATAACGCTTGCTTATATTGAAACACGTTGAGATTAGGGCCGTTCTTTCAACCTGAAAGTGCACTTTCTTCAACCTCGAAGTAAACAAATCACAGAAGGTAGCCCACTGCCGCCTGCCGGCACCATCCAGGTATCGACGTGAGCTAACGGTAGCTAGTTAGCCGGCAGCCCGGCACCAACGTATCAACGTGAGCCAGTTGCATTAGGATTAAAAAATGTCAACACTCACTCACCCCGTTTTATATTACATTCCCAAAGAAGTGCCTCCGTCTCTCGTAGTCTCGTTGTGCTGGATGAAGTCACTGGCGACTCGTGGCGGCGAGGGTTTTGCTTAAATCCGAACAGACTCCAGTCCTTTAATTGTCCAAATGCGACAAGTGTGTGCAAGTTTAGCTCTTGTTTGACAAAACGTTAGCCATCTGTGGTCAGGGAGCTCATCGTGGGCTGCAGTGACGGTGGTTAACTTCGACGCTTCATCGTTCAATGGTAACGTATTATTATTATTGCTTTAGCAGTCTGCTCAGAGATAGAGGAAATGCATACAGGTTAGTGTGACAGGTTAGTTCTCCTCACGTGACTCACAATAGCCAATGCTGCCACCATCTTGCTCAGCTCAGCTCTGTGCGGGAAATAGGGACAGCCTCCCCTGCCCTCTGCTGGCCGTGCTGTGTGTGTGCACTACAACCAATGCAGTCCCCGTCGAAACTCCGTTTCAGTGTAAATGGAAACTGAACCCCAACTGTGATTTTGACGGTATACCGTCGGTATCTCTAAATACCCCGGTATACCGTAATACCGTCATACCACCCAAGCCTAATGCGTACCGTTCCACCCCTACTACTATGCATTTAGAGTGAAGCACTTACGTTTGGCACTGCTAGACAAACAATACCACTTACCCTTAGCCGCCAGAGATGTACCCCTCCTGCTGACTTGTTGTACACAATTTGTAAGTCGCTTTGGATAAAATCGTTAGCTAAATGTTAATGGGGCAGCTCACAAACATATTTATGGGACATCAAAGACTTATATTATCTTGTTGAAAAGGACTAAAATATGTCTCCTTTTAATAATCATCTGCAAAACACTTTCTCAAGGTATCGTTTCAGCCCTATCAGTCCAATCTACAAGAGGAAGTTGACTAGATTCATTATGACAAAATGCTGCCTTTAGGCTAAAAGTGATGCGAGTCCTCTTGTTTGTAATATTCCCAAAATACTTCACTGTTGTTTTGCAAAGCTTGCATATTGTGTGAGTCTTATCAAGCTGCTCCTTCCAAGCAATCGGTAATGCCGTTTTGAATCGATTATTTTTCACACAAACAAAACTGGCTTTAAAATGCTTTACAAAGTACTGGACTATAAATACTTAGTTATGGTTTCCATCTGCCCCAGGTTCACCCAGCGACCTACTGATTATTAAAACGGAAGAGGAGGAGGACACACTTGACCCACCCGGGGATATTTCCTTTGAGATGAAGGAGGAGGACACAGACCAGGATATCGGTATGCTACTTTCTCTTTCTACTAGGGAGGTTAACAATTAATCAAAGATCGATTGATTGATTGTTAAGGATTTACTTGAACACATGACATTTATGCTGCGTCCTATTTCTCCCCTTGGCTCTACCACTTGGCCCTACCCCTCTGTTTTGCACGTTCCTGCGAAGTGTAGGGTTGTCCCATTTCACTTTCGATCAAGGTGTAGTGACGTTTCAGCCCTCCAGATGCCCCTACAAACGGAGTGTGCCAAGATGCAGGCTCGATAACAAGGGAGAGATTATATTTCCCAGAATGCACTCCAAACCTTTCGCAAATTTAAAAAAAATGAAAATGCCAGAGAGAGGTACCAGTAATTCATACAAATGTAAGTATTGATTCCTTCGTAATGAATCATTAAACAAATATACAGTCAACTGGATGCTAGTTGTTTACATATATGTTGGATTATGTCATTTGTTTGGCATGACGAACCAATAAAAAATCGCTAACGTAACACACATTTTAATACCCTAGGGAACCCCAAACAAACCAGGCTGCTTATCCGCTATCGAATGGAGAAGGAGGAGCAGTTCACCAAAAAGAAATATTCTGCTAAACAGCTGTGGGAGTGAGTGTCTGTCCGTTTACATTTGCAATGTTACCACATTGTTCAGTTCCATTAACATCCACGTATTATAACGTTAACCCGTATTATTGTCTCTGTATAGGTCACTGATTAAAGAATTGGGCCTTGAGGGCAAGGTGACCACCCAGCAGATCTCCAAAAAATGGGAGAACTTAAAAAAGAAATATAAGGTGGCTTGAACAGTTGTCAGTGGAAAATCTATGCAAATAACATGTTGTGCTTAGTGACCAGGGCAAGAAACCTTTGTCTTATCAGCCACAGTGACTGGTGGGCCCAAATCTACAAGCCACTTATTACATATTGTTTGACTAGCTAAATTATTTGTATACTACAAAAGAACTGTCAAATGATGGTTTGTTACCAGACAAGTGGTTGTCTTGGTTGTGACAGTAATGTTAGCCTACTGAAGGAAAACTGTTGTGATTAGTACTTTCCTTCATGCTGAGGCGTGTGTTTGTGTGTCTGTGTGTTTTTAAAATTGTATTCAGGATCTCAAAACTCCCAGGACTGGGTCAGGGACAGAGAGTGGCGAGGTAACGGCTGCGACCTGGCAATATTTTGCAGACATGCATGAGGTGATGGGTGCTAGGCCTTCAATTGCCCCTCCTGTTGTGGTGGCATCTTTCCAGCCAGAGTTAGATGAGGTTTGTATGAAAGCATACGGTTTAGATGTGCATGTCAATACAGTACTCTGAACTCAAGACTGAGTAGCCTTGGACTTTTCTTTTGTTTTCTTTTGTTTTTAGGAGACCCCTGTTACCTCTGCTGAGCCCACTGACCTTGCTGCAGCAGCCTCTACCTCATCTCTGCCCAACCCTGCTGTCCCCACCACTCCTTCCCCTGTAAAGAAAAAGGCCAGAAGCAACAACCCATTGCTAGATTTCCTGAAGAAGGAATCTGAGAATGAACAGAAGCGCCATGAAGAGAGGGAGGCCAAAACGGATCGCTTCTTGGCCCTGTTTGAACGCATGGTTGACAAAATGACAGAATAGGGTGGGTACTGTGTTAAATTATTATTTATTAAAGTTTATTTTCTACAATTGTTAATATTTGCAGTGGATTTGTATTCTCTTTACATATACTTGCGAATTACTAGAATTTATATCAAGAGAACTATAGAACACACAAATTATGAAATTCAAGTTTATCTTTTAAACTATTTTCTTATTACATAAACCTATACATCATTATTTTCAGAATTTCAAGACTAATATGAATAATACATGGAAAGATTAATAACACTTCATATCCAAGACGGCAGATTAAATCCATTATGGCTGGCATAACAGTGTCTTAGGTTTTTGTGTATGCTAAGCATAAATAATATACATAATACAAAATGTTGTAGGGCTGACCCCTATTAATCGATTAGTCGACTAATCGGTCTAAAGGAGCCGTAGTCGACTGGCCAACCTCTTAGTCGAATATAATAATTAAAAAAAAAATATATATACATTCTTTTTATTTTTTTGTATCATTCTTTCCAAAAGAAAAGAGGCCTAGAAGCGTGGCTAACGCTAATGGCACGCATACCAGAGGCTAACTGCCTACGAAAACAGGCACAGAGGCACTGAAAGAGGATTTCACCCATCTAATGAACACACTAGACTAGACAAATATCAAGATGTATCCATCAGTGGACCAATTGCATGCTTTTGCAGAGGACAAGAAGCCTTCAGTCGACTCCTTCAGACATTAAGCACCCCCCACAGCCCAAATGGAAGAATAAAAAATAAAAAAATATATACATTTTTTTTTTTTTATATTATACTTTTTTTTTAAGTCGACCAATAGTCTACTAACGGCAAATTTTGGCCAATCCTAGTCGACCATCCAAATCCTTATTCGGGGACAGCCCTAGTAACATGTATTATCCTTTAGTAACATGAAGTACCCTGTTGTATCCTGTAGTACAATTTAATATGTACTACCAGTACCATGTAATACACTGCAGTACTCTGTATTAACCTGCAATACCATGTTGTACCCTGTACTACCATGGTCATATTCTGTTGTATCATGTAGTACGCTATACTGCCATGTAGTACCATGCAATACCATGTAGTACTACTGTATGCTTTATTATAGTCTCACCCATTCATTTTCTATTTGACTGACATACTGTATGAATATAAGGAACCTGACTAACATTTGATTAACACTTGTGCTACAAAATACCAACACAAAGTCAAGAGTTTGGATACCAAAAACCTTTTTATGTAATTAATTAATTAATGAACAAAAAACTCTGGTGCTCAGACCAACTTCCAACACATGCCATCCATCATAATGCCGGTGCCAGCAGCTGTCGTAGCATTTGCCTTATTCATCTTTCACCACTTGGCCAGTAACAGAAATTCTGCGAGAAGAAGGCATTTTCGTCGCCTGAATGAACAAAAGACTCAGGTGCTCAGACTGCGGCATTCAGGTCAGCAGGTTGACCTGGGGCTTGCACAATGCACATGTCCAGAGATGAGGGTAGCAAGTCTGTCCCTTGTTGCGTTCCCTGGGGTCTCATTCTGTGCAAGGGGCTCACCAGCAGGTTGAGGGTCGAGGTTGTCCTGTGCCACATCTACTGGCTCATCATCTGGCTCCAACATGTCACTGTTGTCCAGGCACATGTTGTGGAGAAAGGCACATGATCCAATCACCAAGGGAGCGAATGTTGGACTGACCTCCAATGCCCTGAAAAGGGTTGACCTCCATCGTGTCTTCATCATCCCAAAGGCTTGTTCTATGATGGAACGAGCCCTTGAGTGACGGTAGTTGAATTGCTCCTGCACGTGACCACGTACAGGTTCTCTGTAAGGGGTGATCAGGCACACTGGAGTCTCCAAAAAAAGATAACCCCCATCACCAAGGAGGAAGTACCCATCGGTGGCAGGGTACTTTCTGGCCACATAGAATGAGCTGTTCTTCAGGACCCGGCTGTCATGAACCGAACCTGGGTAGGCCACAAAGACGTCAAGGAATCTCCCAGCTGAATCGCAAATGGCCTGCATGTTAATAGAAAAAAAAACTTTTATAATTTAAATAGTCTAATCGGTTCCGCGAGGGGGGTTTAATCCTTGTGTGGCAGCAGTCTATTGCACCCACTGCTTTGTCAAAGACTGTATGCCCTGATAGCTGACCAAATCCTTGTCCAACTGCAGCCAGCTCCTCTGGAGCAGGAAAACAAATGGCCCGCCCCATAGGAACATAGGAGGCAAGACGGCTGGTCTGTAATGGAACATAGGAGGCAACTTACAACACTTGCCAGCTGACAGTGGGACGTTAGCTACTTGCTATGTTTTGAGACAACAACATAAGCCTGCCAGAAACAGTTACCTACCTCGTTCAAATCCACCACTGTGATCCGGCGTCTTCTCGCCGAATTCCTGTTACTGGCCAAGTGGTGAAAGACTACAACATGAATCCAGACTGGTTTGACCCTCAAAAATGGTCCACCGAAGTCAAACACATGTGGGTAAAGCCCTATTTTTGATAGTGTTTTTTGTCTATTTCAGACATGTAACATCCATAACGCATAAATGTAACATCCATAACGGCACTTTTTTGTGATTCATTCCTTGAGAGGAAATGCCAGGTTTTCCTGAATGTGCTTTTTGGGTACCTCAAACCCTTCCCTACAAAGTGATAGTAAACATGTTATTCTTTGAAAAAGATATTCACAGAATTTTCATCACGTGTTCAGTGAGTCCGAAAAGCTTGTCCATTTCCGTAACATCCATAACGCTGTGTATTTTGTCACCTATCTCAAAATCCAAAAGGTAAAATAATTTTTTACTGCAGGCTCATCTTTATCTCTAAGTGTAACTAAAATGTGTAAATTATACTTCCAATTCAAATCGATGCCTTGTCAATGTTAAGTTAAGTTTCCAATTTTCTCTTGAATGTAACATCCATAACGCTGGAATTGCCCAGGAGACTTAAAGGTCAACCTCCACGTTGTATTTTTGTTCAATAAACAATGTGGACTAGGCCAACAGTGGCTTTCATGAAGAAGGGGGAAAAAAAAGTATTGAAATTGACCCAGTTTTAGCGTTTTTATCAAACATTTTGTCTGCCCAACACAATCACCACGCACATGCATATTTTAATCAATGGTTCATAACGTGCGTGTGTAATCGAAATGATCGTCACAACAGGTGCAGGACAACAGGGGGCTCACCAGGGGGCGCTGAGAGTCACACAGCTAGTGGCAGGCAGAGAGCCTTGCTACCATAGATATATGCTTGCTACTACTAGCCGAATGGAAATGTATCTGTTTCACCTCACTATTGCTCCGTGATTATAGCCATCCATCCATCTCTAAAGCTAACCACTATTTGTAAAAGCCACAACCACGTTACCATATTTGTAATAATGTAAATCATTGTGTCGTTGTACACATAGTGTTTATAACGTTAGTAGATAACATAGCTTAGCTTGGTAGCTATTGTGCTAACAACATATCCCGACATCCGGCTCGCTGGCCGGCATGAACGGCCGACCCAAAATGGTTCTCTCCTCTCTGTACACCCCGTCCCCACGGGTGCCCTGCCGTAGGGTGCTCGAGCCCGTAAAGGCTAGTGTTACACGATAGCTATGAGCTAACTAGCGCTGCGGGCTCGGGCGCCCTGCGGCCGCCGCTGTTGTCGAGTCCACAAGCTCCTCCGCGGGGACGGGGGCACACAAAGAGGAGAGAACCACCCGCAGGGACGGCGGGCTATAGGCTAACGTCAGTGAGTGTAGTGGTCCCGACTGCGTGTAGCAGGGACGGCGGAGATATAGGCTAACTGTGATGCACCGAGTGAGCCACCATTGATCTAGTACTATGACCCGGACGGACATAAGGCATACGTTTCCTGAAGTGACGTCACGGCCGTGCTAGGTGCTAGCGTCTGATAAGCTTTTAGATTCGGCTCATTAATATGCACCTGTTGTCCTGTTGTGACGTCGGCGTTTGATAAGCTTTTTTGATTCGCGCGTGCATGTTATTCGTGCATGGACCTTTTTAACTCTTTCAGAGTGGCATTTCCGGTGTCAAATGGAAATAAATAAATAATGAAATTATATACCAATGATGTAAACTACCCATAATTGATCAGTAGGGTTTAACCTGGAGATTGGGCTTTAAGGGTCTATAGCTGCCACATTCGGTGGGGTCCTTATCTTTCTTGAGTAGAACAGATATAAGTGCCATATTGACATCCCTGGAAAAATTGCCCTCCTCGACTGAGTGTAAAATCATTGAAAGTAATAAGGGACCAAGTATATCCCAAAACGCAGTATAGAGTTCCGGTGGAATGCCGTCCCAACCAGGAGCCTTGCCCCGCTGCATGTCAGCAATTGCTTCCCTGAGCTCACCTAGTGTGATAGGTTCAGCTAACCGTTTAGCGTCCTCCTCTGAGATTTGTGGTAGGTTAATTTGACTAAGATAGTCCTCCAGCTTGGCGTGATCAAAGACCACTTCCGACTCATACAGGTTGGAATAAAACGAGTGAAATGTATCATTGATTTTGTTGGGGTTGGTGGTTATCTACCCCTGTTGGTTCTTAATGGCAGGGATATCTGCAAATTGATTGCTGGCCCGTATCTTCATAGCCAGTAGGTGACTGGGTCTAGAGCCATGAAAGTAGTAGTGTTGTCTTGTTCTGTGCATTTGAAATTCAGACTGTTGTCTTAAAATGGAGTTAATCTCCTTTTTCAGCACTTTAATTTGGATTTCCAGTCGGCTAGAGTATCTGTGCTGCATAGAAGACATCATTGTTTTATGCAGCTCTTCCAATTCTACTAACTTGGAGAGACGCCCCTTGCTGAGATTGGAAGCAAATAGTGGTATTACTCCTAATAAACCCCTTAACCGCATTCCACAAAGTTCTGGGGTCCTGTACCGATCCAGCATTAAACTGCAAGAATTCAATGAGCTTCTCCCTAAATTGTAGGTTAAATTCCTCGTTCTTCAGCAGCGTTGAGTTAAAGCGCCATCTAGGGGCACGAGATGTAATTTTGCTGAGCGAACCCTTAAGGAGGATGTATTTGTGGTCTGACAGTGCAATGGGCTTCAATTCAATGTCAAAGCTATCGAATAGCCTATGGGAGGAAAAAACAATCAATTTTGGAGAGTTTTATGTCTCGCGGAGAAAAAAAGAGTAGTCTTGCGAGGTTGGGTTGAGTAACCGCCACATATCAATAACCCCTATGTCTTTAGACCAGCCACGTAGGGCCGCGGTAGCTTGCTTTTGATTGTGGGTTACAGCATCTCCGGATTTATCAATCAATGGATCCCACATGGCATTGAAATCAGCACCCACTATGAATGAGTACTCAGGTAGTTTCAGCATCGCTGTAGTAAGTGCAGTATAAAAGTGCGCGTCATACACATTAGGGGCGTAAGCAGCTATAAGAGCAATATTCCTGTTGGTGTATTCCATCTTTGCAATAGTGATTCGTCCTTCAGCATCAGACCACACGTCTAACAGTTTAATATTCAACTTCCCTTAGCCACTATGGCTACTCCCCGGGAGTTAGTGCTAAAAGAGGAGGAGCTTATATTATGATAAAATTTGTTTGCAAGTTTAGCACCGTCAGCCTTCAAAAGATGCGTTTCGCTCAGCAAAGCCACATCAACCTCCTGTCTTTTCAACCATGTTAGTACACTTGTGCGTTTATGTTGAATATTAAGCCCCCCTGAATTCCAGATCAAGATGTTTAAATTAGCCATAGTCCAACCAGGTTGCAGTATGACTGAACGTGATTCCCCCGAAGTAGAGCACCACAACATATACACATCCCCACGCTAAGGTCCTGTTGGGCGAGAGCAGACATACAGTAGAGCGAGACAAAAGAAATAAAAAACAAAAATCCCTCCCCCCACCCCCCCATCAAATATCTTGTCAGATGTCGATCAAACATCATTTGGCACTGTGACCGGGTCACAGCAACCAAAACCACATTACGTAACTTAACCATTCTAACCAGAATTGTATATTGTAACGAATTAGGAATAGGGGAACCCCCCATCTCTCAACAGAGAGAATCAATCTATATCTATATAGAGCTCAGTGCATAGAACATTATGCAGACGATAAAGGCACATAAAAACATAGTTCGTCCGAACTGAACTTGATTAAATTGAGGTACTCTTAACACATGTCGAAATAATACCACTGTGGAAATAAACCCCGATCATTACCGTGCTGCTATCGTTGAGGTAGTGCAGCGTCGGTGACGGTCTTGTGTTCTGCTGTGATAAGAGAGTTAAATGCATGCATTGTCCGCAGCGGTAGGATAGACTCGATCTGCCACCCGCATACAGTTCGTTGCAAAGGGGATCAACCTCCTCGGTTGAACGGATCATAAGCACATTCAGTCTGTTTGAGTGAAAATTGTGATCTTCATCCCGCTCGGTTAGAGCCGAATAAAGACAACAAACATACGTAACAAACCTCGCGCCTTTCAATGCATAAGTTCGAGTGCTAGATGATAAAAAAAGGCAAGAGATAAAGAATAAAGAAAAAACTGATAAAGAGTACAGGGCGTCTGAATTACATTCAAATAGTCAGTAATCATGTTTGTGATTGAGACAGTACCGTATAGAGAAGTCAAGTATTACCGTCCTGAAGGATTGAGAAAGCCACGGTCGAACGTGTTTACCATAGTGCTGGCCTGGATAGTTAGCCGGTGTGCTAACAGCTCACGTGCAGTGGAGTCGTTAGCTTGTATGCTAGCAGCCCACGTGTGGAACCAGCTCCACTCCTACAGGGCCGTTAGCTTGGATAGCTAGCATGTTAGCAGGCCACGCGTGAAGCCAGCCTCAGGTACCCGCTCTGGCCCCTCATTGCCCGTCGCTCGGTGTATGCTCCACCGTGGCCGGTCTGTTCCTCTCAGTCGGAATGACTGTTGCTTTTTCGAATGAAGTCCTCCGCCTCGGATGGTGACTTGAATAGGCCGTTGCACGACACCTCTCCCCGTCCCGTCTTCACCTTCAGCGTTGCTGAGAATAGTAGATATACCTCCACGCCCTCTCTCGTGCTAGATCCATGGCGCCGGCGAATGCTTTGCGATGTTTAGCTGTGTAATCGCTAAAGTCAGCTGCGAATCTCAAGGTACGGCCGTTCACCACCGGAGGTTTCAGTCTGGCCTCTCTCAATATATGCTGTCTCGTCTGGAATCTCAGGCAGCAGAATATGAATGTGCGAGGGTTTGCACGCTCGCCCTTCAACTGGGTAGCGGGTCTGAAGATCCTATGCGCTCTTTCGATCTCGGGGCGAGCCAGTTTCGGAAACCATTTTGGTATCATCACCATATTTTATCGGTTCGTCCTCCTCCGTTTCATCCGGTAACTTGTATATTCTAACATTACATCTTCTACCACGGTCCTCCAGATCCGCCGACTTCATCTCACAATCACGTATTTTGTCCTCCAAGTATAATATTCCTGCGACGTTGGTCTCAGCTACCTCCACGACCGCGGACAGACCTCCCTCCGCCATGGCTAATCGTGCGTCTATGGCGGTCACCGTCTCCTGTAGTGCATCTACCCTGCCGGCTAGCTTAGCCATGATGATCTGTTTCCTCACGGAATGTCGACCTGATGAGTTCCTTATCCACGTCGTTCAGGGTTCCCATCTTGTTCTGCGTCTGTTTAGACATAATTCTAACCTCAAGAAATCAAATGGTATAAAAAATAAAACGTAATCAGGTTTAATGTGGTTTGGTTGCCAAGCTCCGTAAAATCAGCCAGCCATGCGCTGCGGATCGGAAACCGGAAGTCGTTAAGCAACATTTTCAAACTTAACTTCTACTTTCAGCCCGGAAATGCATTCTGATAAACTGGATTAAGGATAAGCCTCCATCTATACAAATGTGGTATAGAGAGATCTTCGGTGTGCTACCCCATGAAAGACTCTGCAATGCATAGAGGCAACAACGCTTCCTTTCAGGAGGTGTGGGCCCCACTATTAGACTATTTTCCTGCTGATCCTTCTAGAGGCCCAATGCCCCATTGTATGGACAGACCTAGGATAGAAAAAAATAAATATATGTATGTCTACATGTGAATGGGCTCGAGGCAAGTGCAATACTGTACAGTGCCTGTCTTGGTTTGCCTTCCTTTTTGCTTGTTTTCCTTTTTGTTTTGTTTTTGCTTGCTTATGGTGTGGATGATGGCATAGAGATGAACTGGAGGACCCCCCCCCCCCCCCCCCCTTGTCCCAATGTGTGTTTTTGTAATGCAAGTAACTGTACGTGAAAAATCTATTACATTTTTTTTTTTTTTTTAAAGAACTATAAACTATAAATTAGTTCATTTTTGAAACCATGAACTTTAGTTCAAAATTTTGAATTATGAACTATGAACTGAACTAGTTCATGTAGAAAGTGAACTTTCCCAACACTGCTATTTCCTGTCTGCTGTGCAGGCGTCCCCCAACCGACCTGTAGGAGTCGCTGTCCACAACGTCCAGATTACCACCCATCGACTTCCACTCACTGACTCTGCCAATTGAGCCAGTATGACGGCCGGCCCAAGCCGGAGGCAATGCTGACACCCGGATTCGAGACTGGAGTCTCTTGCATTGGTGACGAGCGCAATCTCCGCTGCGCCACCCAGCCGCAGCTATAGCGCTTTAATTCTGTAATTTATATATTCGGCGAGAAATGCAGCCCGAGCCTTCAGACGCTCGCAAAGTGCCGTGAAACTGAAAAACCCGGACATTTTCATGAATTTATAAACCCCGGACAGGGCGTGAAAAGAGGACATGTCCTCTTTTTATTTTCTATTCCTTCGTTTGGGGAAGCGGGAGGATGGGGAGGTATGTGATGTGTTTGTGTTATTGTGCTCTCTTACATTGTTCATGATGTCCTATTTCACTCTATAAAGTCCGATTATGATGACTCCTAATATCAACCCTATAGGGCAGGGGTGCCCAACCTTTTTTGAACCAAGATCTACTTTTTAATTTGCCACCTAGCCGAGAGCTACCAGCCCAAATTTGACCTACTCTCGGCTGGTATTAGTATTAGTA
Source organism: Notolepis coatsorum (assembly GCF_963971535.1). Classification (NCBI taxonomy): domain Eukaryota; kingdom Metazoa; phylum Chordata; class Actinopteri; order Aulopiformes; family Paralepididae; genus Notolepis; species Notolepis coatsorum. The sequence continues at coordinate 89,069,902 of NC_140165.1, read as the reverse complement.
ATACCCATTCAGTGTGCACATGACAGAAAATATTATATGGCATATAGTGTTTTCTGTCATGTGCATATTGAATGGGTATATAATATGATATTTTATATATCATTGTAATGGTGTAGGAATTACAAGAATGACTAGACTAACTTCTCACGTTGGGCATGCAGGCAGCGTGACCCATTTATTTCACACTCTGCATACACACTGACAACACACACTCAATTCAATGGGCATGAGAAAACATGTTTACATTGCAAAAGTTGAATACAATCAAAAAACAATTCCACAAAAAGGTCTGTCAACAGTCACTGATAGTTCTCCTTTATCTATTTTTTTTGTAGAATTAAATTTCAGTCATATATGTCATCCTCACTGTCTTGCTCTGAATTGTCAGCTGTATTTACAATGCAGTGCTCTTTTCCATCAGTGGGTTTTCTTTTGCTTTTTTGACACACTTTTGCAAGGTGATTCTGTGTTTCCCAAATGCTGGGCAATGTTCTCTGCCCCTTGGATGAGAGTTGCCACAGTATTTGCATGTATAATCTGTCTCCAGTTCTGGGTGAATAGCTCCGTCTCCCTTGGTTATGCCTGACTTGTTGCCTAGCAACGGCGTGAACGGCGTCGGTGCATGGGCTCGCTATCTCCATCGCTCTCACTCCCATATCAGCCTGTTCCGCTGCTCGGCACATTTCAACAGCGGTGATTAACGTGAGCCCTTTCTCTCTCAACAGTCTGCGTCTTATGCTCTCGTTTGCAACACCTAGTACAATTTTGTCACGAATCATTTCATCTCTTAGCTGCCTGTACACATGTTGCTGCTTTTTCTCTCAGTCTGGTCACAAAACTGTCTATGGATTCGCCTTCCTCTTGTTGCTCCCGAACACGTACCTTTCATATTATGACGTTCTTCGCCGGTTTGAAGTACTTTTCAAACGTATCCAGTATGACTTTAGCGTCCCCTTGATCCTGTTCGGTGAGATTCAGGTTGTGACTGTAAATGTGCCTGCATTCGCTTCCCATCACACTCTTCAGAGTTGCAGCCTGAATGTTCATGTCCTTCTTGGTTATACCCGTAGCGAGTGCATAGTCCTCATATTCGGCACAGAATATGTCCCAGCTGACGCTCCAGTCGCCTGTGAAGCTCATCGGGGAGGGGGGTGGAATATTAGCCGCCATGCTAGCTGACAATAGCCCAACGTTACTTGTCTCGGCCTCCGTAATGTTGTCTTCAGAACCGGAGTCCGACTGTGACATAGTCAGCTAATATGTATACATGGACGTAAGTTCAACTACTTTTGACACCATGTTTGTGTGGATGTTTCTACGGCATGAATAACGACAGACACAAGTATCAAGTTCAGCGTCTGTAAGCAAAGTGCTTCACATTCCTCTACATCCGGGTATTCATGAAAACAAAAGCAAGCGATTGCCGATCACCTCGATCTAACTAGACCCCGTAACAATGATTTTCCAAAATAATCTCGCGGTCTACTTGAAACCAGCGTGCGATCTACCGTGGGCACCACTGCTATAGGGGATGGTAATATCACTTTAGCCAGCTGGAATGTCCGAGCGTTAAATACTCCCGTTAAATCTAACCAATAAAAGGTAATATGTCTCGGAACATTGGCTTGCAGTTACATTATTGCAAACTAAAGAAATGTGAATTCAAGAAGTTTAAAACGAAGTTTAGTCTATTCAATTGTTTTAGAAGCCTATAGCCAATGTTCGAGACAAACTGCTCTGAAGGTACAGATTAATGATTAGACTTAAGTCAAAAACACACGGCAGGCCAAGGATAATAAACTATCGATTTACGTTTGGGAGTTGTATTTTGATTGTATTTGGAGTATATTTCCTGACTGTAGTGAACTAGGCTAGATGTCTGCCCCACTTCCAGTGATGAAGCTAAGCTAGGCTAACGGTCCAGGTGTTCCTTAAGCTAGGGCTGGGCGATATGGCAAAAAATGATATTGCGATAACGATATCGATAACAATATCATATCACTCGATAAAAAAAAATCAAGTATTAAAAGATTTTTATTTATTTATTTATTTATTTTTTATTAAACAGATGTATGTTTAAAAAAATAAATCTCAATTTGGTCAGTATTGTCATTTGGACAAGCAAAGCCATTACTTTAAGTTGCAGGCAAGAAAGACAAGTCTATCCACTGTCTCTGGTTTTAAAACTGCCCTGTTGCAGGCCACAAAAAAAATCGATATATATATATATATTTTTGATATTTCTTTTCTTCCGATATCGATTATTAAAATATATCGCAATAAGTAAGGGATAGCTACGAGGTCATTGTCGCAAAATAATTGACCGACACGGAGTTTAGAATACCAAGGCGCCTCGCCGAGGTGTTCTAAATGTAGTGAAGGTCAATTATTTTGCGACAATGACCGAGTATAGCTATACATTATCCCGCTTATTACATGGCTAACTTACTAACAATATACCTAATTCATTTTACACCATCGACAAGACGAGATCAAATGCAGACGCAGTTGTTCTGTGGCTCCGTCCGCTGTCAGCCCAAATAAAGTTATTATCGCCGGCAGGTGTGTCTGATTGCAGTGTGTGTCAGTGGGCTTGATTGGTCCAGCTGCGAACAACGGTCATTATTGCTCGGCAGAGGTCCGGTATCGAGTAATAACGGACCTCTGACGAGCGCTATTGACCAATCACAATCAAGCATTTCGGCGAATGTTAAAACGCCATGTAATAATTATCGTTATCGTTATATTGCCCAGCCCTACCCTAAGCCCAATGCATGCAGAGAGAAGAAAAAGGTATGTATCTTCTTGTCTAACTCCAGGGAAGATGTTAAATAAGCTAATTTCCCAAAATGTTGGAGTTTTCCTTTAACACTTTCAGAGCCACCAGGGGGTGCCGTAATTACCCCCTTGAGTGCCCGGCCTTACGAGGCTGATTTAGCGATATTTCATGATTTCCGCGGATCGCTTTCTATATTCTATATTTTAGCTATGTGGAAATGGTTGGGCTCATTTGACAAAAGACGAGTTGCTGTACAATACGCCAAGAGCCGTTTGTTTATACATGCCGTTGTTCGTTCACAATTCCACGCCAAAAAAGGTAAACAATAGCCGAAATCGAAGCGGATTTCCTGGAAGCGGAGTTATGAATGGTTTTCTGCGGGGAGCGCAAATCATATTTTCTCGTCTGAGACACACTATTCCAAGTGCATAATTTCACACACTGTACACACACCACATATTGTTGTTTATCATTCATGAAATGCAACCGATATTATATAGGGATATTGTTATCGATTACGTTGTATGCATATATTTATTTTTACAATTACTGTATATATATTGCCTCAATGTCACACACTTACTGCATACATATCTCAGCATAGCAATACTATATATAGGCATATTCAACGTAAATCAAAATATCTATATAAAAAGCAGCCATTTACCAAAATGTCCATATAAGCTTTACTGCATTTCATAAATCATAAACAATAGGTGGTTGTCGTTATTTGCTCATTTCTATATTGTATAATTGCATATATATATATATATATATATATATATATACAATATAGAAATATCGATATGCAATATAGAAATTAGCAGAAACTACCTAAATTACGATTTGACCCTAACGACTACGACAACTACAACAACTTTTTTGACACCTTTTTTGACAGTATACATACAATATATAACCCATACTCAGCTGTTTGTGATGAATTTACCTGCGTATCACTACCTGTACCCCCCCCCCTTTCCCATGCTGCTATGTTGCCCCAAGGGGATCAATAAAGGAATATCTTATCTTATTTTTGCATTGCATTATAATGTATTCTGTATATTCTAATCTAAGACACACAAGTTATAAAAAAAGCATTCCATTATAATGTATTCTGTATATAATAAACATAAAACATAATTTTTTTTTTTTTTTATATAAACTAGACTTCACTCAGGTGTATTATTGATGCTCTCATTGATACTATGTGTGTGTGTGTGAGTGAGAGATATAGAGAGAGAGAGGGGTGAGATAGATGAGGAAGGGGCAAGAGAGAAAGAGAGCTGGGAGTGTGTGAGAGAGAGAGAGAGGGGTGTGTGATTAATCAGCCCTTGTGTGGGTGAATGTAACATTACAAGTTCCTAACGTTTTCTTTCCCCTATTATTTCATGCACACTTTATTCATTGTTTTAAATTATTATTTTCTTTTAAGTTATTTTGTGCATCACTGTTTTGAATTTGATGCAAATTTGCAATGCATGAGGGTCATCCTTTTGTGTTAAATAGCTGCATAAAGCAAGCATTTGTTGACTCGCATGTTGATAAGAGTATTAAAACTTGTAACTTGAAAAAGATCTGTTTAAGGTAAAAATGTGCGATTAATCGCGAGTTAACTATGGACAATCATGCGATTAATCGAGTTAAATATTTTAATCGGTTGACAGCACTAAAAGAAATACAAGCTAGAAAAAGAATCCAAGATACTGAGATGGATAACACACGACAACAAATTCAAACCAGGGATAGACGACCATGGGTTCAAAAGATGGGAACGGGGGGGGGAGAGGAGATAACAGCAATATGTACAATGATAGAAGGAGGGGAGATGCAGACTCTACAAACATTTTAAGAAAGATTCAGACTAGAGAATAGAGACCACTTTAGATATTTACAGATTAGAGATTACTATAACAAAGAAATAAAACAAGACTGAGACAAAGAACAGAATGGGGTAATTAAGATAATGGTAAAATCATATGAAGGAAGGAAGGGGAGGGTTATATCGGCACTATATCAGGCAATAATGGACAGTAAGGGAATTACAACCTTGTATATAAAAGAAAAGTGGGAGAAAGAGTTAGAAATAGAGATAACAGAGGAGGAATGGTATAACACATGTAAGATACAACAATCAACCACAGGATCAAGGATATGGAGGGAGTTTGGGTGGAAAAACATAATTCGATTATTTATAACACCAGCAATACAGGGCAATTACACACCAGCACAGAAACCATGTTGGAGAAAATGTGGACAGGAAGTAGCGAACCACACACACATATTCTGGGGATGTCAGAAAATAAGAAACTATTGGGAAGAGATAGGAGAGATAATAAATGAAATAGTAGGATATGAAATACCCCGGACAGGTCTAGTACTATACCTATGGAACTTGTCACAGAAAGACATTCAGGGAGAAGACAAATATTTGATTAAGATACTATTAGTAGCAGCCAAGAAAGCACTGACTAAGCTGTGGTACAGGGTAGAAGCACCGATGAAGGAACAATGGACAGAGATAATAGAGGGGATACAGGAAATGGAGAGAATCACACATATGCTGAGGCTGCAAGAGGAGACATTTTATTAAAAATGGGAAAAGTGGGAGGAATATAGGAAGAAAATGAACGACATCACAGAAGGATGAAAAGGAAACAAGAAAATAAATTGAAATGTAAAGATAGAAATGACCAATGAACCCATGTCACACCCTGACTTTTCAGTTATCTTTTTGATATTATAATTTTTTCTTTATTGTTTCTGTCTGTTTAATAGTATTGTAAATTCTGTCTTTGTATTTTGTACCTGTATTTTGACCTGTAAATCAAAAATGAAAATAAAAAATTAAATAAAAAAAAAATAGTCATTACAAAGTATGAATACTGGAAAATCCCCCGATTTGATGGTATTCCCCCTGAAGTTATCCTAGCATTTTGGCCTCTTAACAATTACTTCTCGATATGATACAATTCGCAATTCTTAACACTTTCAGAGCATTTGATTAACCTTGATTTACCCCGTTGAATGCCACCATCCACTTCAATGTTAGCGTTAAAAACGCCTAATCTATGTTTTAAATGATGGCTATGTGTCTAATCGGCCCGTCGCTTATCAATGACTCGTTTGCAGTCAACATTGTCGAAGCAGATTGTTTTTTTTATCGGTTCATTTTCGTTTGATAGCATTTAGAAAAGCCCTCGTTTTCAACGAAAATATAAAGATTCCATGATCAAAGACATTTACTGGAATATTCTAGAATACACAAAAAAGTTGTAATTTTTCGGCTTATTTATTAATCGTTTTCAAATAAACGCTAGATTATCGATAGTATATGTGTACGTATGCACGCTATTGACGCGAGCTGAAAAATCGATTATCTTATTTCCTCATCAGCGCACATGCACACAGACGCATCACACATAGGGCAAACGCTGACATCTCAGCGAATACAACTCTGATTATCCCAAGACTGGTCAAATAGATTCCTTACCTCAGATCAGATGTTCTCCAAAAAGATCATTCCAATTCCTGATCGCCATTCCAAATATCGATCACGCTTATTGGTTGATTATTGGCTGCTGTGAATATATATTCCAGGCTGATTCCCGTCCCGCGAGCAGATCCCTCTTGAGCATACTGCTCGCCAGCACAAGGAGCGAGTTGCCCCCCCCCCCCCCCCCCCCCCCAGAGATCTACAGATCCCAGGTCAGTCTAAGCGACTGACCTGCAGTTACACAGGGATAGACGATAGGGGGCGCTTTTTTCCAATCTGAGCTCCTGTAGGGGCTGGTGTACCAACGGGAGACTCGGTTGATGAAATATGAATTCAGATCGCTAATAAAAGAATCAAACGATATTTGTCGTCATGGGCATTCAACGGGCAGGCTGATAAAACGAGATGTTGTCCGTGGCACTGAAAGGGTTGAGGGCTCCTTCTCTAGGGATGTGAATACTGCAATCATTTCATTACTGCTGAAAAAAGATAAGGACCCATTGGACTGTACACATTACCGCCCCCTATCTTTGTTGAACGGAGATGCCAAACTGTATGCAAAGGTCTTAGCCCGCTGTCTAGAACCCCATATGACCTATTTGGTGCATCATGATTAGACTGGTTTTATGAAAACGCGACTGGCTGCTCATAATATCCGTAATTTACTACATATTATTGAGGCATCCTCAAATATTGCCACTCCACCTGCGGTTTTGCCATTAGATGCAGAAAAAGCATTTGACCGCTTGGAGTGGCAATATCTGTGGAAAGTGTTAAGGCTTATGGGTTTTGGGGAATATTTTATATAATTGATTCAGGTGCTTTACTCCAATCCTACGGCCATGGTTCTTATGGGCAAAACCTGCTCATCACAGTTCTTGGTCAGTAGGGGGAGCCGGCAAGGCTGCGTTCTCTCGCCTTTTGTTGTTCGCCCTATCTTAGGCTGTCCATTTATCGGAGCATCAGGATCCCATTTCTGTACAAAACACAGATCACCATATTTCTTTGTATGCCGATGATATTCTACTGTATGTTGGTAATGTACAATTGACACCATATGGAAAAAGGATTTATCACTAACTAACGTTGAAATTGATTGGCCCAGAGTCTGGACCAACATATCACTTTCATCAAGAAACCCAAACCACCAAATGATACACTATAATTTTACTCTCAGAACGTACTGTACCCCATGCAAACAATTTCAGATGAAAGTTTTTCAATCCCCAAACTGCACCCTCTGCCCCCCAGGGGGCTCCTGGCACTTTTCTCCATATGATTTTAGAGTGTCCAGAAGTATTTAATTTTTGGAATTGTGCATCTTCATGTCTGTCCGACATATTGAATTGCTATGTACCCTGCTCTCCATTAATTCTATTGTTGAATGATTACTCCAAGTTGAAATTATCTCACTGGCTGGCCTAACGGCGGCGAAGAAAATGATTGCTTTGCGTTGGCAGGCCCCACATTCACTGTCGAAGCAGCAGTGGTTACTAGCCTATTTAGATATCATTTATATGGAACGGTCCATTACACGGATACACGGTGCAAAACAGAAATGTTTTACTAATGCTGCTGAAACTATAAAGTTGATACTTTAGCCACTTTTGGCCTGTTGTTGCTCGGGCTGGCAGTAATTTTGGTGTGCAGGGAGGTCCTTGTACCCTCACGCTGCTTGACCTACAGCCCTTGGAGACATTAGGGTGTGTTATTTGTAGGCCGGTGAACGGTGTTCTTCTGGGAGACCTGTGGCTTGTGCTCGCAATCGCTTGTGGTGGGCACGCCTACCACGCTCTTGTGGGAAGTCCTGGTGAGGGGGGGGGGGGTCTTGTTTGTTGCTTGATATGTCCTGTGTCTTATGTGTTGTTTCCTAGGGCTGTCAAGTTTAATCGATTGATAGCCCTAGTTGTTACCTGTTGTGTATATGATTTAATGAAATAATATAAAAATAAAAACAATTTGATCACAAAGAAAATAATTATTAGTGTTCAAATATCTAAACTGACCAATGGATACCAGTGTATTGAGTTTCAGAGTGAATTGGCCTTTTATACGAACGGATGCCAGTGAAAATGACTTCTCTCCACCAGGGAGGACCAACTTGCCATTGACCAGGGCCTTCTAACAAAATTAGTTGGAATGCTAACATGTTCTGTTTACGATATACTGATAACACTGGCCACACAAAAGCTTAAACGCAACAGTTTCAAAATGAATGTGTATCCCTTGTCATGTTTGTAAACATCGGAGTACAAAATAATTGTATGTTGAACTAACCACAAAGCTTATTTTCCATCTCAAAGTAAAGTGCTTAAATTTTGTGGATTTAACAAAACTTTGATTGTACCTTTCTAGTCGTCCCTGTTCATGCTTGATCCTCTATGTTCTCTTAGTTATTTGAGTTTAATCTATTTTCTTCCTCCCTCTTTTCTCCAACACAGATATCTTCCCTGGCCTTCCCTCATCTAACAAACAGAAGAACATTGACAAACCAAGGCAATGGTTTGACCAATGTGGGACAAACGTTACTACACCGTACTGCTGTGACAAGTGTGGAAAGTGCTTCAGAACATCATATGAAATAAAGCGACACCAGCGCGTTCATGGAGAGAAACCATATAAATGTGGCCAGTGTGGAATGAGCTTCATCAGAAAGGATCAATTTCAAACACACCAGCGTATCCATACAGGAGAGAGGCTCTACCACTGTGACCAGTGTGATACGTGCTTTAATGAGTTATCTGGTTTAAAGCAACACCAACGTGTTCATACAGGAGAGAATCCCTATGAATTGAAGCGATACCAGCGTGTTCATACAGGAGTGATACCCTACCACTGTGGCCACTGTGGAAGAAGCTTCAGTACCTTAGAAACATTAAAGAAACACCTCTGTGTTCATACAGGAGATAAACCCTACCACTGTCACCAATGTGGGTTGCATTTCAGCCAGTTAAGTACTTTAAAGCAACATCATTCATCTTATTCACACAGGAGAAAAACCCATCAGACATTTGGCTCACACAATGATGTTCATGAGCCAACTGCAAGTGCTAGCCTTCAACTAACACCTCTGCCATCAAGCACATTATGGACTTAACAATATCACATGTAGTTGGGGTATAAAGACATAATGGCATTCCTCCATGCGTAAATATATCGAGAGGCCACAGAGAAAAAGAGGATTGACTATGGATTAGTTGAGAGGAATTGCTTCTATAGTAATCTTTAAACACACAAACCATTTTGTTGTGTCTTGACTTCCTACAAACATGTGACAACCAAGAGGATAGGAAGGAAGGATGTTTTCCTAGGGCTGTCGGACTGAATTTCAATATTAAAATTTCATTCACATTTTTTTAATTAAATACATTTGAATACCAGACTGCCAGTTGAATGTAAATATTTAATAAATAAATAAAAACATTGGACTTATGATCGAAAGTGTACATAACTATCTTCCCGTCGGTAGGTTAACCGTCGGTAGTGTGATAATAAAGGGTTAACCTTCTGTAGTGTGGCAGTGAAAGGGTTTAACTGAAAGCACGTTCTCGTACACCTGAATTTGCATACAGAAACGCCCCGCCAGCTCATAAGGGAGAGGCTAAGCATTGCACTCCGGTTGTGCTGCTGACTCCTGTGAATTCCCCACATGACGCCATGAGTCTCCAGCATCTCCTATGGTCTGTAAGATGTAGGAGTCAAGTACACCTCCTGGGAAGTGTGAGACCACGTAGAGCAGGTGGTTCTGGGCGTTGCAAATGATTTGATGGAGTGGTATTGTTTTCTGTTGAGATATGGAAATGCATCTGGGGAGGGTGCCTTGATGCGCACATGCCCAAGGTGGACTACCTGGACGTGTGGTGGCACGGTTTGAGCGTCTGGTCCGGCTCCTCAGTGCTCGATCAGCGATATCTTCCAGCAGCAGTAGATATACCATATTGTGTGTGTGTCTGTGCGCTGAGCGCAGCTGCCCAGGAGCGCTCTGTATGCATTAGGGATGCCCCGATCACGTTTTTTGCCACCGATCGTCTATGAGCCATATCGACCGATACCGATAGTTTTTGTTTTTATAAAAATAATAATAATAATTAAATATATAATTATTTTATTTATATATAAAATATATATATTATATAATCATACTTGTAGTTGTATTATCTGCGAGACATCGCCACCACGCAACAAGTCAAAATGCTCGATATCTGCAAACAGCTCCACTGTCTGTGTGTATACTCGAGTAGCCTCCAGCTGCAGCCAGGATTCTCCGGCGCTGCAGCTGGACCTATTGGTATACTCTGCTTTGGTCAAATCACATTCAGCATGCCCTCAGCTAGCCCCTTTCGTGACTGCGATGCAAGCCAGGGGCTCGAATACGCATCGAATCAATGTTATAAGACATTGATATCGGGAGCTATCTGTAGCTACTGCTAGCCGGCTAGATAACGTTAAGACAACGCCTCAGTGAACTATTTAGTTTACTGGGACATTTCATATAAAGTGAGCTAACGGAGGTATCATGCACTCGACTATTGCTGGAGCATTTGTTGATATCAGGAGCTATCAGTAGCTAGCCAGCTAGATACCGTTAGACAATGCCTTATGTATTAAACTAAAAGTGAATAGTTGACTGGGTCATTTTGTTTAAACGGTAGCTAACGTTAGCTCACAGAGGTTCCATGCACTAGACTAGAACAGACTGCCGGAGGCAATAGGAGCCTCTGTTGACACGGAATGCCAAAATAAAGCATTATCGGAATTCACCGATCTCATATTTATACTGAATATCGGCCGATACCGATCGCTGGCCGATCGATCAGGGCATCCCTAGTATGCATCCTCACCAAGCTGCCTGTATCAGGCTGTGCATCATTGCTAATAAACTATAGATTTATATGGAATTTGTTAAACGTATCCTTTGTATCTGTTGTCATTTTTGTGTGTTCAACTTGTGAATGTTTCTCCACTGGCTTACGATGTGCACACTAAGCAATGTAAGAAATTAATAAAACCAAATAAATAACAATAGAGAACAATAGTCTATTCCACTATTTATTTATTTACAGTCATTTGCAGTGTTTGTGTAGTGCTTTTATTTATTTTCGGACATCACAATGCCTCATTGAGTCATGACTATAACGATGTCCGATATTATCGGCATTAAAATGTGATATCTGAAATCTGTTTTAAAAAAAATATATATATATTTTACATTTATTTATTTAACCGTTATTTACCCAGGCAAGCAAGTAAGAACAAATTCTGATTTTATTTATTCTCAAAAGTATGCATAATGTTGTGTTAATTCCACGACAAGATATATGTAAGGGATAATGTATAGCTACGAGGTCATTGTCGCAAAATAATTGACCGACACAGAGTTTAAAATACCGAGCCGCTTCGGCGAGGTGTTTTAAACGTCAGTGAAGGTCAATTATTTTGCGACAATGACCGAGTATAGCTATACATTATCCCGCTTATTACATGGCTAACTTACTAACAATATACCTAATTCATTTTACATCGACTCGCAACACTGGTTCTGGCTGCGTTCTGGCTCCGCTCGTCGCTCCGCCCCCTGTCATCGCCGGCAGCAGAACACCGGCAGTGTCTAATTGCACTGAAACGGTGTGTGTCAGTGGGCTTGATTGCGAACAGCTGCGCACAGCGGTCATTATTGTCCCACAGCGGTCATTATTGAAAAATAATGACCGCTGTCGGGGGGCTATTGACCAATCACAAGCAAGCATTTCGGCGAATGTGAAAACGCCATGTAATAAGTAATGTTAATTACCTGAAATTATTCCGTTTTTGGGGGGGGGAACCCCTGCATATATCGGTATCGGAAATTAAGAGTTGGACAATATCGGTATCGGTAAAAAAGCCAATATCGAACATCCCTGTAATTGTTAATTCCGAGGATGTCTAGAATCTACGTGAATGCAATCACCATGATTTCTCCCAAATGTGCCTGTAATACAGGCCAATAAATGGGTGTTACAAAGCACAGCCCAGTGCCTAATGATAGTTTCCTATTGGTACTACCTATAGTCGCAAATACAACACACAATTGTAACCATTTCACGCCTGCTTTGATGTGGTAATAAAGTGTAAATTATCATTTATATTCATATTTCATTCAAATGTATGTCATTTCAGCATTCATATTGGAGGGGAAAGAATAACTCCAACCCACACATCAGACCAGAACAAAACATGTAAACCAAGAGCGGCTCTTTTGCCTGGACGTTGCTGTTTGACGATATTACGAGATTCCTTATCGCAAAACCTCTTTTGGGCAGACAGCTCTTTCTGTACAGGGTCAACATGTGGAATTCATTAGCAACACAACTCAAAACTGACAGTTTTGTAACCACTTTCAATATAAATTGGAACCGTTTTTGAAGAGCAACCAGTCATCCCGTCATCACAGGTGAACGAAGGTTATCCTATAACCTGAAATTGATTGATTGATTGAAAACTTTATTAACAGATTGCAGAATGGGTACAATACAGTACAGCTCAATACACAATTGTTAAGGGGATGCAGACCAGAGAAAGACTTTCGTCTTGTTTACATCAGGGTCCCCCATTTTCAATTCATCAGGACATATATGACATACATGACATACAGATATTCAGTACTGCTACATCTATACATTTATGACATACCAGATTTGCAAATACACTACTGTTTGTGATACAGAAGGAGTCAAGAAAAGGGAGTATATACATTTGACGTAGAAACTGTACATTGGAGGAGGTTGGGGGGGGTTGGGTACATTGGGATATTGTCAACCATACTGGGTAATTTACATTGGAGGTGGTTGGGGGGGGGGGGGGGGTGGGAGAAACACTGTATAAACAAGCAAAACTGTACATTGAGGGGGGGGGGGGGAGACACTGTACAAACAAGCAAAATTGTACATTGGACTATTGACAAAACCATACTAGGTAAATGACTGTACATTGGAGGGGGTTGGGTTAGGACATTTACAGGGGCCAGTTTTGAATTGCAGTCTCCCGTAGGTGTCCCTTGAGAGTGGTTTTGAAAGTGGGTAGTGATCCACATTCCTTTACAGCTTTGGGTAGGGCGTTCCACATTGATGTGGCATAATTGCGAAACGTGTTTAGTCCCTTATTTGAGCCGAATCTGGGTTTAACATGATTTGTGGCGCTCCCTCTGGTGTTGTGATCGTGGTATTCACTGACCTTTGGGAAGTATTTTGACATGTACATGGGTACCTTGGTCGTGTAGTGTATCTTGTAGACCAGGCCCATTGCAAGTTGCTGTACTCTGTCGTCTACTCTAAGCCATCCTAGGTTGTCAAAGTGGGCAGGGGTGAGGTGGGTTCTAGGAGTAAGGTCAAGCAGTAGTCTGACCAGTTTGTTTTGAGATGTTTGTAATTTTGTTTTTAGCGCCTTTGAGGTGCTTTGGTACCATGAGGTGCAAGCATAGTCGTAGTACCCTTGAATGAGTGCTCCTGCCAGAGTCTTCAGGGTATTCTTGTTTACCAGAGAGGAGATCCGGTACAAGAATCGAGTTCGTTGGTTGACTTTTTTTATTACACTGGATGCCACCTAGTTATATTAATACTGGCTGAGCATCTCGCTCTTCGCCATTATGAGATATCTCTTATCTCTTAGCACCTAATGTGCTCACGAACAAACAAATGCACTCGCATGCACGTGACCAGGCCACGCCCCCGCGTCCTACTATATGACGCCGGACATGGTCACACTCTACCTTCCTCAGAAAAAGTTTCCAACACTGAAAACCCATCCAAGGGACCTCAGGGCGCTAAGAGCGAGACGCTCAGCCAGTATTCATATAACTAGGTTATAGGATAACCTTTCGTTATATTATCATACTGGCCAATCGTGTCTCGCTCTTCGCCATTATGAGATATGGGGCAGAGCAGACGCGTGGCCCGACAAGTGTACCCCCTGAGGGCCCGTAAGCCCCAATCAGGGAGGAGGGGACTCCCATCTACCCGCCAGTCCTAACGAAGGGGGGGAGGCAGTCAACTCTACCAAAGTGCGGAAAAAGGTGGAACCAGACACCCCTGAAAACGCACAGCACAGGCGGGACCACGTGTGACACAGCACTCCGCGGCACACACCCCTGCTAGCCCACCAAATGGTGCGACGCAGGAGAGGTCCCAGACCTCAAAACCGACTGGGAGACAGAACCCCCAGTCACGTCCACGAGGTAAAACCTAACGAAGGGACCCGGGAAGGACCAGAAGGCCGCACCACAGATGTCCTCCACCGAGGCCCCCCCTAACAGGGCAGCAGCCCGAGGGGGGACCTGTCCAGCCAACGTGCAGCAAAAGGCAACGCCCCCACACAACCAATGTGACAGGTGCTGCTTGGACAGCGCCTCACCCGCGCAAGGGCCACCGTAACAAACAAACAGTTGAACGGAAGCCCTGAGAGCCCAAGTCCTGAGGTGCACGGACAGGACACGACAGGTGAAGGCCCGCCTCCAACTCACTAGCATGAGAAGGCGGACGAACGCCTGAACCACAATATCCCAGGAGCGAAAAGAGCTCCGGATATTCTTTGGCACGAAGACTGGATTAGGCCTCAGAGTCACACCGCTATCGGCCGAATAGACAGGCACTCAGGCTGCACCGAGAGAGCACACCGCTCACCCACGCACTAAGCGGAGGTGATGGCCAAAAAGAACGCGGTCTTCAAGACAGCCGATCCAATGGCGCCTGCTCAAGAGGCTCAAACGGGGCCTCCGACAACCGGCCCAGGACCAGTTGGAGGTCCCACTCGGAGACAGAGAACGTTCCACAGGCTTGAGACGCCGAGCAGGAATGTTCCACGAGAGGCCCCACACTTGACCATACGCCACTCCCCAGCGTAAGCCGCGGTAGAGGACGGAGTGCGCGCGTACCGGATAGCGTTAACCACAGAATAGTCAAGTCGCATCCCCACCAGATTCACACTGTCAGCAGTCAAGCCTAGAGGCTGCCCCAGAACAGGAGGCAGAACAGAGTTCTGCATGCCTGAGAGAGGGCCCCGCGGTGACCACGGAACAGGCCACGGCGGGGCCACCAAGAGCTGAATCAGGGCTGGGGACCACACAGCTGAGCCCCGGCCCGGCGCGATCAGGACCAAATCCCGTGCTCCCGACGTACCCGCCCCAACAGCTGAGCTATTGGGTGTAAGGGGGGGAATGTGTACAGAATCCCGGACAGCCACGGAATCGGTCCCAGACCTGCCCGACTATGTCTGGACGTAATCCCCACTCGTCAGGGTGAGGACTGCCCCGCGACATCACACCTGCACCCACATTCTCCCTGCCGGGGATGTGGAGAGCCCTCAGGCAACTCAGGTGGAGAACGCCCAGAGCCCGAGCGCCACCCGGTGCAGACGGGGGAAGCGCACTCCTCCCTGTCTGACAATATACGATGCTGACGTCGTGTTGTCCGTCCTGACCAAAACATGCTTGCCCACCACAAGGTGGCCGAGCCGTTTGAGGACCAGAAGGACTGCCTTCAATTCCAACACATTGAATGTAGCGCAGACCGGGCAGCATGGTCTTGCCAGCTGCCCCTTACTGCGTTGGCCCGACACGTCCCCCCCATCCCATGAGGGAGGCGTCTGTGAAGACCGTGACCTGTGACAGCCTGCTGCCCACAGGGCCCCCGCTGGTGAGGACACCAGGCCCTCCCCAGAGGACGAGGTCCCCCAGTACTGACATGGGAACCTTCAGCCGCTTCCACATGTCTCTCACCGGGTCTATTTCCATACTGGAAAAAAACACATCTGTATCCTCCTCATGAAGAGGAGGCCAAGAGGGACCACAGCAGCAGGCGCATCACGGACAGTGCCGTAACCGTCCTAGGACGGAACCTCCCGAGCGCGCCGAGAACCATCCACTCGCCGCCGCTCTGATAGGGATGCCTATATAGACCTTGAGCTTAGAAAAAGCCCAAGTACTCCACCCGTTGACTGGGAAGAGGAGTACTCTACTTCCAGTCTACAGCAAAACCCAGGCTGCCTGGTATGAGACCTGGCGATCTACCCTGACCGGCCAAGGACCAGAACTTCGTCCAGGGTAGAATAAAATTCGTAACCCCGACGACGCAGAGGCCCCAGCGCGGTCTCCACGCACTTGGTGAAGATGCGGGGAGCCAGAGAGTAGCCGAACGGCAGCCTCTGGTACCCGTACGCTAAGCCCTGCAAAGGAAGCGTAGATAAGCCCTAGGATGGAAGATCCGGAATGCGAATACGCATCCTATAGGTCTATGGAGGTGAACCAGTCCCCCACCTGACAGCGTCTAACAGGTGGGAGACGGTCAACATTCTGAACCTAACATTCTTACTACCACCCAAATCACGCGTGCCTGACTGACCACCGCCGGTCTTCCGGCCGTGGGAGGCACTAACGTGATACCCGGCCTGGCCTCGAGTTGCCCCGCTGACAACCTTCGTCGTTGACGGACACAACACCAGGCTCACCAAACACAGACGCAGAACGTGTGGCGTGGGAGCCGCTTGACAGCACAGCATTCCCACGGACAGACCCAGGCCTAGCCAGCAACTGGGTGTCAGCCCCTGTCCCCATGAGAAGCGAAACGTGGGGCCGCTTGTGCTTCACTGAAGGCACGCGGCCCGCAGCCAAAGGGAACAAATCCAAGCCCATATCCCGCTGGTATTTGGGGGGGGAGTGACCGGATAGCGAGCTAGACACTGCTAGACGGCGACGTTTTTTTAGGCGTGCTCATCTAATGTAGCCGATTCCTCGGCCGCCAAGGCTGTCGGCCTTGTGATCACCTGTTGTCTTTGTGTCCAGGGAAACATGGCCGCTGGTCGGGGGCCTCGCCACAGCCGCTGGCGAGGCCGCGCCCTCACCTCTGGCTGCGCGGTGTGGGGCCTAGGTCAAATACCGCCGCGCTCGCGCGGAAAGACCAAAAGTCCCTCTGCGGAGAGGGGAGCCCTGAGGAGGGAAAAAGCTTCTCTCCTCCTCAAGGGGAGACTGTTCCAACCAAAGATGTCTGTGAACAAGCGATGACAGCATCCTAGCCCTCCCTGCGGTTATAGCTTGCGGCTAGGTCAAAAGCTGAATAACCTCAAAACCTTGCGCGATGTTTTGACGTCGGCTGGCCCTAAGGCCCCACTACCCGACACCATTTTTTACCGAAAAAACAGCAATTTGAACAATGTTGCCAGTCGCTGCTAATTCTATACCGCGGCGGTATAGGCTTTAACAGCCCACCAGCCACCTGCTGGGCCAACTCTCCTCATGGCGTCGGCCGGGCGGGACACCGTTCCACCATGTCAGAGGCAAAGGACTGATGCCACCTGCTTCACAAGCACGGAACACCAGTGGTGGCTGCAGACAAGTCTACTACTAGTGAAGCACTGCCTCACTAGTAGGCATGCAGCAACCTCCACTGTGGTGTGCACCCATGAAGGGGTAAATGAATAAATGAACGAAAACTCCACTAACACACTGCAGAATGGGCTAGCCCATACACACAATTGTTAAGGGGATGCAGACCAGAGAAAAACACCAGTCCCGTCCACACAATTCATAGATTCACAAAAAGCACACCAGCCCTGAGCCTCAGCCCATCCACCCATGTAAATGGTAAACAAGCCCCCGTTAAACCCCCAACATTAGACACCGATTGACAGTCAGCATGAATGGTTAAGAGGAGGGAAGACCTTTTAGTAAAGACATCCCTCTGCGGGGAACAAAGGAACGGCGTCCTAGCATTGTAGCATTAGCATTAGCCGCGCGCTCTAGGATAGCTGGGAAAACACCCAAAACAGTCATGACGACCATGTTTTCCCAAATATCCTGCCCCTCGCGCCAATACATAACTCGGCTGTCTCACGGGACAACGAGCAGTATCACTCATGCTAGTATCAATGCCTGTTAGCGCAGGCCCTACCTGTGCGCGACGTAGCTCGACTGCTAACCGTCGCGCGATGTCCCTCGATCCGCTGTCACGAGATGAGGAAACCCCAGGACAGGCCCGATGCGCTGTTAGGATGTGCCGAGAAGATTCCAGGGGCTGGAGAACCTCCGGCGAAAACCCAACATTGTGTAATTTCTCCCTGCGTTTCATAACAGCTAGTTCACGGAGTGCACTGCTACGTCCGTGTTGGAAACAAAATAGAGGAAGGTAGTGTGACCATGTCCGGCATCATATAGTAGGACGCGGGGGCGTGGCCTGGTCACGTGCATGTGAGTGCATTTGTTTGTTCGTGAGCACATTAGGTGCTAGGAGATAAGAGATATCTCATAATGGCGAAGAGCGCGACGTGATTGGCCAGTATGATAATATAACTAGTCTTTCTTCCTCTCTCTCTCTTCTTTTCGGTTTCTCTCCCCCTTAACACATTGACCGCCAGCAGCAGGGGGCGCTGATCCCCCTTCAGCGCCAGGTCTTCATTCAATGGATATAGTTTTAGACTGCGACATTTGCGAGTGCTTAAAATATATCTTATATTATAGCTATCGGTCTAATACACCCGTCGATTGTCAGTGAGTTGCTTCCAGTCAACATGCACGAAACAGATTGTTTTTTCATCCGTACATTTCCGTTTTATACCGTTTTGAATATGAGTATGGTTTGGGTTATTCTGAGTAATTCCAGGAAAAGACGAGAAAAAGGTATTTTAGTGTAATCCAGTCATCACGTTGAAATTTTTCGGCTGATTATCTAATCATCCTGAAATCAACGCTAGATTATCATTATTATATCTCCTTGTGCATACATGAAATGGCCCTCGTAGCGCGGCGCTCCCCCCGCCACCTCCTCCCACTCAACAGTAATAAGCACATACACACAGATAGCTTTGATCCCGGTAGAAAGAAATATCAGATCAACGCAAGATTTTATATATAGTCCTTACCTGGTATCTGATGTAATGCAAAAAAAAGAATCCAATTATCTGATCGCCATTCCAGTTATCCACAGCGATCATGTCCCCGACATTACCGAGCGTTACACATGAACGGGTGGGCAGGGTTAGTATTCCATGCCGTCGTTGTAAGCCCCCCACGGCTCAGATCGGCTCATAAAACACACCAGCCCATTTCCAATGGAATGCAATAGCTCCGCAAGGCAGTAGAGGGCGGTGTTGACCGTCTGCTAGCTCAGACAGGTTCTGAAGGGTCTACAGAGGCTGCAGCCATGAATTATGAATAGATATAGCGAATAAAAGAAATAACGATCCCAAAAACGAGTTAACTCGTTGGCGCTGAACGCATGGCGGGCAATAACGAGTATACTCGTTCTTGGCAATTAATGTGTTAATGTCCTGATATTGTATTCTGTAAACTTCTTTGTATAGAAGTTGTACCTGCTGGCTCCAGTGTGTCTTCGGATTGGCCCTTCTGTGTCACTTCCCCCTGACGGGGGGCCACACACACAGACAGACACATGATGTCATGGGCTCATGGCCAGAGTATGAAAATAAAACGCCCTCAACATTAGATCAACAGGTAACAACAAAACAACCAAAGCAATAACAATATTGAAACACCTTTCTCATTTTATTGTCAGAGTAATACTGTGTGCGTGTGTGTGAGAGTGATGAATGAGTGAGAGAGCAAGCATCAAATCTCAGTCTCAGTTGCCTCAGTCTTTGTTTCTGTAGAAAAAGAGAAAATAAATGTATTTAGTCAAAAGGCAACTTATTTCACAAAAATTATGATAATGACACACATGAGATACAGATAGACAATACTGCTACATCTATACATTTATGACATACCAGATTTACAAATACAGTATTGTTTGATACAAAAATAGTCAAAAAAAGAGTATATACATTTGACGAAGAAACTGTACATTGGAGGAGGTTGGGTAGGTGGGGTGGGGGGACTGTACATTGGAGGTGGTTGGGTAGGCGGCGTGGGGGGGGGGGGGTAACTGTACATTGGATTATCGACGAAACCTTACTTGGTCCCAAGAAGAGGGTCTTATGTATTAAATAAAGTTTTCATTCATTCATTCACTCTGGATCTGGTAAATCCAGTAGCAATACACACGATTGTTAAGGGGATGCAGACCAGAGAAAGATGTTTGTCTTGTTTACATCATCAGGGTCCCCCATTTTCAATTCATAGTGACATTTATGACATACACAACATACATGACATCATGCCATTTATGACATAGGGACATACATGACTTACAGGTACATAGTACTGTTACATTTGTCACATATACGATATGCAAATATACAGTACTGTTACCCAGAGATCCTAACAGTAAATATATACATACGATGAGGAGGAGACTGTACATTAGGAGGGGGTGGGTGGGTGGTAAAAAATATATACAAACGGTGGGGAGGAGACTGTCCATTGTTGTTGTGGCATAATTGCGAAACGTGTTTAGTCCCTTGTTTGTATGATAACAAGCCGTTTAGTTCATGGTTCAAAGTAATGGGAAAGGGGTGCTAGCTCGCCATCAATCAGAAGCTAGCCACAAGACTTGCATTCACGCTCTCCAGCACACAGCCTCCCTGCCTGGCACAACAACCACAACAGTAGGGTCTATAGCAGGGAGGGGCAACTGGCGGCCCGCGGGCCGCATGCGGCCCTCACCGACGTTCCATGCGGCCCCAGGCCAATATTAAAAAAAATAAATAAAATTAATTTTTTAATTTTTTTAAAAAAATTTGTATTGTATTCGACTAAGAAGAGTTGGCAGTCGACTATGGCTCCTTTCGATCGATTAGTCGACTATTTGACTAATAGGGGTCAGCCCTAGTGTGGACCAGGGGCGGAGCTAGGGGGTGGCTACCTGGGCTCAAGCCCTGGATGTATTCTGAAAAGCCCCGAATCTATTTAAAAAAAAATTAAAAAAAATTAAAAAAATGACTTTTTTTTTTTTTTTTTTTTTTACAATTCATCATTGTTACATGAAAAGATGTTTGCACCAGATTTAGCAGAAGCTAATTTCCATCTGTGGTCTATCTAGCTGCTAACTGTATTTGAGTGAGTTAAGTCTTGGTGTTATGGTAGACTCAGACCTAAGCTTTAAATCACAATCAACAAGTTGACAAAAACTTAATTCTTCCACCTTAGAAACATAGCTAAAGTACGGCCATTTATAAATCAAAAGGACGCTGAAAACCAGATCCATGCCTTTATCTCAAGCCAACTCGACTACTGTAATGCACTCCTTACCGGCCTCCCGAAAAAATACGATGATAACTATTTTATTGCAATGCACTATTGCATTATTTTATTCTATTTTACTAACTATTTTATTGCACTGCACTATTTTACTTTGTATCAGTGAATCATAGACGCCTGGCATTCGGAGCATCTCTGCTCTCCCACTATTGAACTTGGGGGAGCAAAGGTATGATCTTGCTCCACCACTTTTTGATTATATGAAAAATATGATATATCCCCCCCCAATATATAAATCTAACCATAACTACGTTATGGTTAACTGAGTTTTATAGTGAAAAGAGCAGCTTTATTGGTCAAGATTGAAGGCTCTATATTGCAGGAAATTGCACGTACAGGTTCATTAAATTCAAAAAAAATCTGTTGTGCCGGACCCCCTCCAAACCACCCCTTGCCTGCCCAAAAGAAATTTTTTAAAAAAAAATTAAAAAATTAAAAAAATATTAAAAAAAAAAAAAAAAAAAAAAAAAAAAAAAAAAAAAAAAAAAAAAAAAAAAAAAAAAGGGGGGGGGGGGCCCATCTGGGCTAAGCCCCGGATCTCCTACAATCCTAAATCCGCCCCTGGTGTGGACATATGAAACGCTGTTGAAAGTGCCGTGCAGCAATATGGGGGTTTTGATAAACTGTCGGCTGTTGTTACCGATGGAGCACCGGCAATGAAAGGAAAACGCACAGGATTCGCCGGGCTTCTAAGGCAGAGTGGCGTTGAGTGTCCAATGCTGCACTGCATTATACATCAGGTAAGTTCGCTAACATAATTTCCATCTATTGTGGGTCACACTCACTAATAATGACCAATGCGAGTCGAGTGTAGTCAAATTATATGCGAGAGTCGTTAAATCGTTTTTCTTTTTTTTTTATCTGATATAGGAGGCTCTCTGTGCCAAGAAGCTTGACTACTACAGCCATGTTATGGATTTGGTTACCAAGGTTACCAATCTAATTCGTGGAGGCAACAGGTCACTAAACCATAGAAAGTTTGTCTCCTTTTTGGAAGAGATGGACACTGATTATGGCGACTTGCAGCTACACACAGAAATCCGATGGCTGAGCCGTCGGAAAGTACAGGAGCGACATTGAAACACTGCAAATGCAATTCAATGATCGGTTTGAAGATTTCAACGGCATTCAGTCACGGATAGCGCTGTTTGCCGGCCCCCTCACCGCTACGGTGTCAGAGCAGCCCCCACCGTTGCAGCTTGAACTGTGCGAGCTACAGTCAGATCCTTTTTTTCAAGCAAAGAGAAATGAGAGGGGAATTTCGTTTTGGAAACTGCTACCTGAGCCCCGCTTCCCACTCCTCAGGGACTTTGCCCTCTCTATGGCCAGTATGTTTGGGAGCACATACATATGTGAGAGCAATTTCTCAAACATGAAGCACATCAAGTCAAAGGAGAGAAACAGGCTGTCGGATGAAACATTATTTCATCTGATGCAGATTGCATGCACAAACATTGAAGTTGACATTCCTGCTATTGTGCGCCAACAAGAGAGACCACAAGTGTCTCATTAAAGACAGGGGGGGAGGATATGATGAAGAGGTGTAGAGGGGGGGGGG
Organism: Notolepis coatsorum; assembly: GCF_963971535.1. Lineage (NCBI taxonomy): Eukaryota > Metazoa > Chordata > Actinopteri > Aulopiformes > Paralepididae > Notolepis > Notolepis coatsorum. The sequence goes on along the minus strand of NC_140165.1, from coordinate 89,046,891 downwards.
GAAGGAGATGATGAAGAGGTGTAGAGAAGGGGGAAGAGATGATGAAGAGGTGTAGAGAGGGGGGGGGGAGATGATGGAGAGGTGTAGAGAGGGGACCGTTATTATTATTATTATTATTATTATTATTATAACCATTATTGACCCACTGTGGGGCGAGGGTGAATGTCATGCCAGTTTGATAAAGGGTCAATGGGAGGCATGTAGTATTGCACTTTACTTTACTTGCACTTTACTTGTTTACTTTTGTAGTGTTCAGATAACACTAATAACACAAACACAAAGCAGCATTCCTGCTGCATTTCACTACAACAGTAAATCAAAAGTGCAATAATAAATGATTCTGTTAAATGTATACACTTTTATCCTGCTACTAAACAAAACATTCCTGAGTGCTTCATATCCATAACATGCATTTCAGTGTTATAATGTTTTGTTTAGTAGCAGGATAAAAGTTTATACATTTAACAATCATTTATTATTGCACTTTTGATTTACTGTTGTAGTGAAATGCAGCAGGAATGCTGCTTTGTGTTTGTTGAGCAGTGGGCTTTAAGTTCATACATTTATTTGATTAGAAGCCTTAATTATAATTGATCGTTTTTGTATATATTTGGGGTTACACAGCAATACTTTTAAATTCAGCTGTTTATAAATTCATAAAGTTGAAATTGCATTACTAAATGCATTTGAAATGGAATAAAAACAAAGTTACAACAAATTATAATTGTTTATATACCTTGTGACTATTAGGGCTATTTGAGTGATGGGGTACTACTGGCGGGACTGCCGATAAACAATGCGGCCCCCCAGATTGATTGTGGACATTTTGTGGCCCTCACCATATACAAAGTTGCCCACCCCTGGTCTATAGTCACAGTCAGGACAGTAGGCTCTACAAGTAGGCTCCCTTAAAACGCTAACGCTATTAAAAAAAAATACAGTGGAGGTTAAAATAAGAATATGACTTGGCCTGAAAAAAAGTTCAGTCAGGAGAATTTCTTTTGATTTTATCCCTGACTCTAGGGTTGGATGCAGTTCCCTGTTGGTCAGAGTGTCTGTTTTCCATCTTCTGCTGTGTTTAACGTTATCCTCTTCAAATAGTGCAGCATGTTTGCGAGTGCTCCCTTGACTGATAGGATGGCCAGTATCGAGGGAACTTTTATTAAATATTCTATATGTTCGCGGGTCTTGTGCAGTGGTCTCGTGCCACTGTCTTCTAAAGCGAGCACTCAGAAGATGTGCACCGTTTGCCAGTGACAGTGATATGCGCACTAGTGACAGTCGGCGCAGTTTCCAAGTGGGAAAAATAAATCCTCTTCATCCCCACTGCGTCCCGGGGAGGATTTTTGTTCGTCCCAAATACATATTTTATCGGTGACGGACGGTGTTGGTCTCAAGCCCTGAGCTATTTATTTATTTTGTGGCATTGTTGCTTATGTTATGATTTCCTACATGAATCATTTAACTTTTCTTTCCTGTAATGTGCTGAATATTCCTCACAATTGAGTTAGCTGGTTTGATTTTCTGCAGAGGAAGAAGGTAGAATTGGCATTTCTAAAGATGTCTGAAAATATTTACAATATAGGATTCTGCCCATTGCTTTAAGTGATCATTGTGCATTGTTTTGCAAAGTTTCTATACACCCGATGGTGTTTTAATACTATATTATTGCAGAATAACATTCAGATCTCAGATGGAGGAACAATTAGCAGAATTCATTGAGATCAATAAAACTCAGTAGATGACCCTAGGGTGGTGTGGGATGCGGTCAAATGTTTTATAAGATCTAATTCTATTTTTTCATCCAACCTAAATAAATCTCGTACACGCAAAAGGGCGGATTTGGAAGCAAGATTGTTATATTTAGAACGACAAATGCAGGTTGATGTTTCTCCCGAAGTATCTCTTGTGCATGAGGTTGTCAGAAAATAACTTATTTTAATCCAAAGACATCGAGCTTAATTTTCTGATTCATAGATCCCGGACAAATGATTATTTCCATGGTGCCCGCCCGAGCCGCCTCCTAGCTTATAAACTACGTGCCAATGAACAGTTTTCCAGTATTTCATCCATTAGATTGGGGGACGGCACAGTCAGTTTGGATCCAATTGTAGTAAATTCTAACTTTTGTGATTTTTATTCTAACCTATTACAGCTCAGAGGTTTCAGCTACGACGGCTGTAGTGACAGTGGTTAGCACTGCTGCCTCACAGCAAGACGGTCCTGGGTTCGAACCCCAGCAGGGGGCCTTTTTGTGTGAAGTTAGCATGTTCTCCCTGTGTTCGTGTGGGTTTCCTCTGGGTACTCCAGTTTCCTCCCACACCATAAAAGACATGCATGGTAGCCAGGCAGGGACTACAGATGGAAACGAGCTCATTAGCTAAGATCTGGCACATTTACTTTGATGTGGAAACTGAAGATGTTGATTAATGTGCACTGTCCCTGGGTACAAAATAAATAAACAAACTTAAACTTCACACAGTAGTGAAAATTGTAATGCCTTTCTGAGTAACCTTAATCTGCCTCAGGTAAAACCAGAGGGTAAAACATCACTGGAAGCTCCTATCACTTTGGTGAAGTTAAAAGAGGCATTACAAAGTATGAATACTGGAAAATCCCCCGATTTGATGGTATTCCCCCTGAAATTATCCTAGCATTTTGGCCTCGAATAGGACAACTACTTCTCGATATGATACAATTCGCAATTCTTAAGGGCTCCTTCTCTAGGGATGTGAATACTGCAATAATTTCATTACTGCTGAAAAAAGATAAGGACCCATTGGACTGTACACATTACCTTGCTGAGCGGAGATGCCAAACTGTATTCAAAGGTCTTAGCCCGCCATCTAGAACCCCATATGATCTATTTGGTGCATCATGATCAGACCGGTTTTATGAAAACGCGACTGGCTGCTGATAATATCTGTCATTTACTTTATTGAGGCATCCTAAAATATTGCCACTCCTGCGGTTTTGTCATTAGATGCAGAAAAAGCATTTGACCGCTTGGAGTGGCAATATCTGTGGAAAGTGTTAAGGCATATGGGTTTTGGGGAATATTTTATATAATTGATTCATGTGCTTTACTCCAATCCTACGGCCATTAGGGATGGGTACCGAATTCGGTACTTTTAAACGTACCTACCGAAACACGTCGGTACTACAGAGTATCAATTCACATGAGATCCAACGGTGCTAATTTTTGGTACAATGCAAAAAAAAGAAAAAAAAGTCCGATGTCACGTTTTGTTTACCGCAAAACGAAAGCGCACATTAATAACCCTTTGGAGGCCAAACCCGAGATAAGTCGGGTTAACTCGCCATGCTCTGGGCGCCAAGACCCGAGAAATCTCGGGTTTTAATCGATATCTCTTTTATTCGCTATATCCATTAATTAGATTGTTTAATCAGTTGTAAAATACTTTACATCAGTAAGATGTAAATAATAATAAAGTAATAATACATTATCTATTTATTAAATATTAAGTTTGGATTATTTTTTTTACAACTGAGGTAGGTAGATTACATTTTTAGAGACTAAAGTACCGAAAAAAGGTACCGTTGCGTACCGGTATCGATTCACAGGTACCGGTATCGGTTCAAATGTGAACGGTACCCATCCCTAATGGCCATGGTTCTTATGGGCAAAACCTGCTCATCACAGTTCTTGGTTAGTAGGGGCAGCCGGCAAGGCTGCATTATCTCGCCTTTGTTGTTCTTCCGTTTATCGGAGCATCAGGATCCCATTTCTGTACAAAACACAGATCACCATATTTCTTTGTATGCCGATGATATTCTACTGTATGTTGGATTGTTGGTATTGCCCCGAAATCAATACCATATCTCCTTCAGATTTTCAAGAACTTTGGTACCATATCTGGATACAAAATTAATTGGAACAAATCGGCTTTACTATCTCTCAATGAGGCATTGAATAATTCTAAATTGCCCCCAGACATCCCAATAGTCAAATATTTCCGATACTTAGGTCTCCAGATCCATCCCTCAGTTCACCTTATCACTAAAGAAATTTTCAATTATATTTTTAGAACGATAGAGGCCGATTTAGATAGATGGATACAAATGCCAAACTCCATACAGTCTCGATTCTCAATAATTAAAATTAATCTCCCAAATTTGAAATAGTATTCCTGGGCTTTCATTCTCCGCCCGCTACACTCTTGGTTTTTTTTTTATCCACTTTTTCTCCCATTTTTCTATATTTTCTCCCATCCCAATTTCGTATCATCCAATTCAACCCTTCCCTGTCACGAACGCTGTTTCTTGCCTCCCACAAGCCGGCTGCAATGTGGACTAAGTCATACATAGCACAAGTCCCCTCCGGTACTTGAGGTAACAGCAGTCGCATCTTTTCACCTGCGCAGCTCGATCTCTCAGTGGCGAGGAGTAACGCGTGGGAGGCTCACGCTGCCCCCGACACTTCCTGATTCTACTGCGCAGGCGCACCAACCGACCTGTAGGAGTCGCTGTCCACAACGCCCGATCCCCACCCATCAGTTTCCCACCCCCTAATACGGCCAATGTGTATTAGTATGAACGACCAGCTAAACTGAAAGCAATGTGGAGCGCTGGGCTCGAACAGGCATGCCCAGCGTCTCCGTCATTCGTGGCGAGCACCTTGCCCACTACGCCACGTAGCCGCCCCCCGCTACACTCTTGGTTAAACCCAAACTCAGCGGCGGCCTGGCACCCATTAGAGGAGAATCTAGTGTCTCCCCATAGGCTACAAGACCTAATCTACTCTAATATCCCATGTAAACAGTGTAGACTGTTTGGTTATATTATATCACCACTAATTTCAGTATGGCGCTTGGTGAGCAACCACACCAAGATCAATCCAAAATTCCACCCCAATAACCCATTATTCCATAATTATGCTTTACTCTTGGGCGGGCGGCCAGTCTCATTTCCTGGTCTGACAGAGGGATACACACATTATCCAATATTACCAAAGATTTTAGCCTCCGTACATTTCAGGAACTACAGCAACAGTTTAATTTCCCGGGCACTTCATTTTTCTTTTATTTGCAGCTTCGATCTGCCTTGTGTGCTTATGGAGTTCCCTGGGGGGAAGAAGTACCTCTGCATCCAATACATAGCATATATACAGGTCACTCTACTCAAGGTTTGCTCTCCAAAACATATTACATGCTGTTAAAAGCAACACTGAAGCCAAGTCCAATTGACACCATATGGAAAAAAGATTTATCACTAACTAACGTTGAAATTGATTGGGCCAGAGTCTGGATCAACATATCACTTTCATCAAGAAACCCAAACCACCAAATGATACACTATAATTTTACTCTCAGAACGTACTGTACCCCACGCAAATTATTTCAATCTCCAAACTGCACCCTCTGCCCCCCAGGGGGCTCCTGGTACTTTTCTCCATATGATTTGGGAGTGTCCGGAAGTATAACATTTTTGGAATTGTGTATCTTCATGTCCTTCCGACATAATAATAATAATAATAATAATAATAATAATAATAATAATAATAATAATAATAATAATAATAATAATAATAATAATAATAATAATAATAATAATAATAATAATAATAATAATAGATCAAATTTATATAGCGCCTTTCTAGAACCCAAGGTCGCTTCACAATCAGGACAAAAAATAGGGCTAGGGAAATAGGGGGGGAAAAGGCGGATGAGGTAAGGGATAATGGACCTAATCTAATCTAAACTAATTGATGGGGAAAAGCCTTGGTGAAGAGGTGTGTTTTTAGTGCAGATTTGAAGGTGTCCGGGGTTGGGGCGTTGCGGATTTCGGGGGGGAGAGAGTTCCAGAGAGTAGGGGACGCCACGCTGAAAGCTCTGTCCCCAAAAGTCCGTAACCTGGTGCGAGGGATGGAGAGGAGACCTAGATCAGAGGATCGTAGGTTCCGGCATGGAGTGTGCTGGTGGAGGAGATCAGACAGGTATCGGGAGGCGAGGGCATGGAGGGACTTGTAGGTGAGGAGCAGGAGTTTGAAGGTGATGCAGAACTTGACTGGGAGCCAGTGGAGGTGGATGAGGGTGGGGGTGATGTGCTGCCAGGGCTTGGTGTGAGTGAGAACCCTGGCAGCTGAGTTCTGAACATACTGGAGCCTGTCCAGGGCTTTGCTGGGTACCCCGAACAGGACTCCGTTACAGTAGTCCAACCGGGAGGTGATGAATGAGTGGATCAGGGTCTCAGCCACAGAGTCTGAGAGTGAGGGTCGGAGACAGGAGATGTTTTTGAGGTGGTAGAAGGCAGACTTGGTGACGGATTTGATGTGGGAGTGAAATGAAAGTGTGGAGTCAAGGGTCATCCTGGACTCCACCCTTTCTTTCCTCCCCCATGTGAACCACATAACCAAATCGGCCTTCTATCACCTCCGGAACATTGCTCGTCTTCGCCCCTCCCTATCACTCTCCGCTGCTGAAACACTGGTTCATGCATTCATATCATCAAGACTAGATTACTGCAACAGCATCCTCTACGGCTCACCAAACACTATTCTCAATAAACTCCAATATGTCCAAAACTCTGCTGCCCGCATGCTCACCTCCACCCGTCGCTCTGATCACATCACCCCTGTCCTCCACGACCTCCACTGGCTTCCAATCAAATACAGGATACATTTTAAAATACTACTCATCACATTTAAAGCCCTCAACAACCTTGCCCCTCCCTACCTGTCCGACCTCCTCCACCGTCACACGCCCACCCGTCGCCTTAGGTCTGCAGATGCCAACCTCCTAACACCTCCCACGACCAAGCTCCGGACCTGGGGTGACAGGGCCTTTGCTGCTGCTGCCCCCTCCCTCTGGAATGCCCTCCCCAGCCATATCCGTGATGCAAACACCCTGACATCTTTTAAATCAGCCCTCAAAACTCACCTTTTCAATCTTGCTTTTGACCTTCTAATTCTGTCGGTTTTATTTTATTTTGTCATGTATTATTTTTGTTCTATTTTGTTCTGTTTTTTTGTTTTGCCATAGTTTGTCTCTCCTGCCCATGTAAAGCGTCTTTGAGCACCTGGAAAAGCGCTATATAAAATAGATGTATTATTATTAAGGGTGACGCCCAGGTTACGGACTTCGAGAGACTGGGAGATGGAACAGCCGTCAATGTGGAGGAGGAGATCTCCAACCTTCCCGAGTAGTGCCTTGGGGGCCACAACCATGAGCTGTGTCTTTTTGCTGTTGAGTTTCAGTAATTTGGTTGACATCCAGGTTTTTATGGCGTGGAGGCAGTTGACTACAGACTGTGGGGGGAGCTGGGAGGATGGTGAGGTGCTGATATAGAGCTGAGTATCATCAGCATAACAATGAAAGTTAGGGGGGCAGGTGGCGCACGGAGATTACGTTCGTCACCAACACCGGGAGACACTGGATTCGCCTGTTCAAATCCAGCTCCCGGCGTTGCTATCAGCTTGGCTGGCCTCTCACACTGATACAATTGGCTGTATCAGAGGGTGGGAAAGCTGAAGGGTGGGTCCTGGGCGGTGTGGACAGCGACCCCTACAGTTCGGTCGGGGCGCCTGCTCAGCAAGGGTTGGAACTAAGGAGAGATAGTGTGGCCTCCCACACGCTACACTCTCCCCGGTGAGAACCTGCGCGGCCAGGTTGGCCTGCCGGCAGGCTGCACATGCATCGGAGGAAAGCATGTGACGGTCTCCGGTCTCCCGGACCAACAGTAGGGGAAAGTACGCAACAACCAGGAAGGGTGGGATGGGAGAAAAATCGGGAAAAAGAGGGGAAAAAAGATAATAAAAAAAAAACAATGAAAGTTGAGTCCATAGTGACGTATAATCTGACCAAGGGGGAGCATGTAAATGGTGAATAGTAGGGGACCCAGCACGGAGCCTTGGGGGACACCGTGGTTGACTGGGGCCGGGGGGGGAGGATGAGCCGCTGACACTGACAAACTGAGATCTATTTGTGAGATATGAATGAAACCAAGACAGAGCTGTACCGGTGATGCCAAGGTTGTCGGAGAGGCATTTGAATTGCTATGTACCCTGCTCTCCATTACTTCTATTGTTGAATGATGACTCCAAGTTGAAATTCTCTGGCTGGCTGGCTGGCTGGCCTAACAGCTGTGAAGAAAATGATTGCTTTGCGTTGGCAGGCCCCACATTCACTGTCGAAGCAGCAGTGGTTACTAGCCTATTTAGATATAATCTTTTACTGTTTTAGCTAATGCTGCTGAAACTATAAAGTTGCTACTTTAGCCACTTTTGGCCTGTTGTTGCTCGGGCTGGCAGTAATTTTGGTGTGCAGGGAGGTCCTTGTACCCTCACACTGCTTGACCTACAGCCCTTGGAGACATTAGGGTGTGTTATTTGTACGCCGGTGAACGGTGTTCTTCTGGGAGACCCGTGGCTTGTGCTCGCAATCGCTTGTGGTGGGCACGCCTACCATGCTCTTGTGGAAGGGGAGGGGGGATCTTGTTTGTTGATTGATATGTCCTGTGTCTTATGTGTTGTTTCCTAGGACTGTCAAGTTTAAAGCGATTGATAGCCCTAGTTGTTACCTGTTGTGTATATGATTTAATGAAATAATATAAAAATAAAAACAATTTGATCACAAAGAAAATAATTATTAGTGTTAAAATATCTAAACTGACCAATGGATACCAGTGTATTGAATTTCAGAGTGAATTGGCCTTTTATACGAACAGATGCCAGTGAAAATGACTTGAATGAATGAATGAATGAAAACTTTATTTAACAGATTGCAGAATGGGTACAATACAGTACGGCTCAATACATACAATTGTTAAGGGGATGCAGACCTGAGAAAGACGTTTGTCTTGTTTCCATCAGGGTCCCCCATTTTCAATTCATATAGACATATATGACATACATGACATACAGATAGTCAGTACTGCTACATCTATACATTTATGACATACCAGATTTGCAAATACAGTACTGTTTGTGATACAGAAGGAGTCAAGAAAAGGGAGTATATACATTTGACGTAGAAACTGTACATTGGAGGTTGGGTGGGGGGGGTTGGGTACATTGGGATATTGACAACCATACTGGGTAATTTACATTGGAGGTGGTTGGGGGGGGGGGGGGCGGGGGGCATACTGTATAAACAAGTAACACTGTACATTGAGGGGGGGGGGGGAGGAGACACTGTCCAAACAAACACAATTGTACATTGAACTATTGACAAAACCATACTAGGTAAATGACTGTACATTGGAGGGGGTTGGAATGATTGGGTTAGGATATTTACAGGGGCCAGTGTTGAATTGCAGTCTCCCGTAGGTGTCCCTTGAGAGAGGTTTTGAAAGTGGGTAGTGATCCACATTCCTTTACAGCTTTGGGTAGGGCGTTCCACATTGATGTGGCATAATTGCGAAACGTGTTTAGTCCCTTATTTGAGCCGAATCTGGGTTTGACATGATTTGTGGAGCTCCCTCTGGTGTTGTGATCGTGGTATTCACTGACCTTTGGGAAGTATTTTGACTTCTCTCCACCAGGGAGGACCAACTTGCCATTGACCAGGGCCTTCTAACAAAATTTGTTAGAATGCTAACATGTTCTGTTTACGATATACTGATAACACTGGCCACACAAAAGCTTAAACGCAACAGTTTCAAAATGAATATGTATCCCTTGTCATGTTTGTAAACATCGGAGTACAAAATAATTGTATGTTGAACTAACCACAAAGCTTATTTTCCATCTCAAAGTAAAATGCTTACATTTTGTGGATTTAACAAAACTTTGATTGTACCTTTCTAGTCGTCCCTGTTCATGCTTGATCCTCTATGTTCTCTTAGTTATTTGAGTTTAATCTCTTTTCTTCCTCCCTCTTTTCTCCAACACAGATATCTTCCCTGGCCTTCCCTCCACTAACAAACAGAAGAACATTGACAAACCAAGGCAATGGTTTGACCAAAGTGGGACAAACGTTACTACACCGTACTGCTGTGACAAGTGTGGAAAGTGCTTCAGAACATCATATGATTTAAAGCTACACCTGCACGGTGTTCATGGAGAGAAAACATATGAATGTGGCCAGTGTGGAATGAGCTTCATCCAAAAGGGTCGATTTAAAATACACCAGCGTCTCCATACAGGAGAGAGGCCCTACTACTGTGACAAGTGTGATAAGTGCTTTAATGAGTTTGGTCATTTAAAGTCACACCAACGTGTTCATACAGGAGAGAATCCCTATGAATTGAATACTTTGGGCAATAACAGCGATGGGATTTGGGATGTTACATTCAGAGAGAACATTGGAAACTTAACTTAACATTGACAAGGCATCGATTTGAATTGGAAGTATAATTTACACATTTTAGTTACACTTATTGAGATAAAGATGAGCCTGCAGTAAGAAATGTTTTGACCTTTTGGATTTTGAGATAGGTGACAAAATACACAGCGTTATGAATGTTACGGAAATGGACAAGCTTTTCGAACACATGATGAAAACTCTGTGAATATCTTTTTCAACGAATAACATGTTTACTATCACTTTGTAGGGAAGGGTTTGAGGTACCCAAAAAGCACATTCAGGAAAACCTGGCATTTCCTCAAGGAATGAATCACAAAAAAGTGCCGTTATGGATGTTACATTTTTGCGTTATGGATGTTACACGTCTGAAATAGACAAAAAACACTATAAAAAATTGTGCTTTATCCACATGTGTTTGGCTTCAGTGGACCATTTTGAGGGTCAAACCAGTCTGGATTCATGTTGTAGTCTGAAAAAAATGGCAGGAAATGCTACTTCCGGTTTTGCACTCAAACAAGAAGTCAACCGGAAGTAATGTTGCACTATTTTATTAGGTTATTAAATATACATCCAAATTCATTCATCAACAACAATAATGTTACAACATTAGATTTCCAAGTTAACATCCAAATTCCTTAACAACAAACATGTTAAAACATTAAATAAACATCCAAATTCATCAATCAACAACAAACATTAATCAACAACAAACATGATGTTAAAGGGAGAGGTATGAGGAGAGAGTAGGCTACGTGTCCCTTCAAAACCCATCTGAGACGATGGTTGGAGCTAAACCAAACCTGCACACATGTCTATAATTGGGTACATTTACACCTGATGTAATTTTATTTGAGTGTCCATTAATGTACTGTCCCCCCCTTGAACAAATAAATAAAAATCAAATCAAGTCCAATTCACTCTGCCTGGACTGTTTCAGAGAAATGGTATCTCCCTCTATTATCCATGTGAGGATTGAGATGTTCAAGAATCTGATCAAAACTGACCCAGGACTTGTCCTCTTTGGTTGGAAGTGCAAAGACCAGGCCCGGCTTGTCATTTCTTTTTTGAGAAATTGAATTTCAGCCCCTGTCTTGTCTTGCTAGGTGACCAATCCTACAAATTGCCTGTTAGTTTTGTTTGTCTCAAACTCAACGAGGAGACAATCCCCTGTCTTGATGGTAGGTGGTGGGCGACAGTCGACCTCGTCAGAGGATACAGGTGGTGGACGTCTGGCCTCTTCAATGAGACTACTGGCTTGTGTGCACGAGACAGCTCTGGCTGTTGACAAGAGAGAGGTGGTCTTGTCAGAGGAGACAGGTGGTCTGGCCAATTCAGAGGAGGAGAGAAAAGTGTGAAGGTATGATGTATCAGCGGTGGAGTACATCTTGTGTTTGATCTTCCCCTATGATAAAACCTCGATGTGATGCCATGCCTGTGTGCCATGAAGGGTGGGGACATCTGCCCACTTGGCCTCCAGCTCCTGTTTCTCACTGAAGCTCTTGATCTCCTCAGGTGTCACTTCGTGTAGGAGCCAAAGCTACATATTTAGGTTATTGTATTATATGAATGTTTAATATTGATTGGATTTAGATAGTCATTGAACCGTCGTATTTGTCATAATGGAACATTCTAGAGCATTTGTGATGTCACAGTATGATGTCATGGTCGAGCATTCTAGAGCATTTGTGATGTCATAGCCGAACATTCTAGAACATCGAACTTTCTAGAACGTTTGTGGTGATGTCATAGTCAAACATTCTAGTACATAGAACATTCTAGAACCTTGGTGATGTCACGTCATGATAGAACGTTCTGGAACATTCGCGATGTCACCGTATGATATCATAACCGAACATTCTAGAACATTTGTGTCTCTATAATAGTCCACGATTCTCTCTCTCTGGCAGTGTGTAGCTTGAACAGGACTGAACGGATGGACTCAACAACCAAGACTGAAGCCTTCATTTCTCAACCAAGCTGCCAAGCCTTCCGGTTTGCTGTGGAAAGAGCCGGCAAGTGGATTTACGGAAGTGTGGAGGAATTTTCATGTGTCGAGTCGGCTGTGATTTTGGAGACTGGGAAAATACAGTTTTCTTACCTTGTAGTAGTGACGTGAATATTTAGGAAAATAGATTTAGGACCACTTCTGTAAAGAAAGACTTTGCTGTGGAAGAGAAATAAACCATTTGGATATCTGTTTTACACTGGAGCGGCTGTGGACATTACTTTTCTTTATCAACGAACGTACTACTCACGAGTAAGTAATTTAACCAGTAGAGTGGAACGTCGGCCCTCATACTTCGTCAACAGATATGTTTGGGCACCTCTGCCCAGTGACTCAGGTGAAGTCGGCAGCAGTGTTGACAACTGCCGCCTGTCGGCTGACCACGGCTGTGCTGACTGCTCACTTGACCGTGCCTCCTACTCCGCTCCCTTGCCATGGCTGGTGGCAAAAAAGTGACACTCAACGTGGAGGTTGGGGAACATTTCCCGGAAACCTGACGATAAAAAGACTCACAAAAATGTGTTCTTGAACTGGGAGGCAGCTCCATCACTGAATATGTGCAGCTGTGTCATGTGGTGATGTTTCCTCCTGATGTTTTCAACAATCATTCCCATGAAGGTTGCCACAGCCTTCTTGTCGTGGTCCAGGCTGTCACTCACCACCACATAGGACAAGGGGTCGGCGTCAGACCAGGCAACGGAGGTGAAGATGGAGATTTGCTTCTGATTCCAGTGGGCAGACTGGATCTCATCCTGGTACGCCGCCGTGTAGTTCTCGGCGAAGTCCACTTGCAGAACCATGGAATCTCCATCTGCTTGGGCGGTCGCCTTCTTCTCCTCAAACGCATCACTTTGTTTCCTTTTTATGAAGCAGTGCTTCAGAAATTGTGGTGCACTGCTCGTGAGAAGACGAAGTACATCTCCTAGTACCCCAGTCTTCTGGACCTTCATCTGCACTCCACAGACCGTCTCCCAGGCATACCAGGTGGTCTTCCGTTTTTTTTCCTCATCTGGTATGTGGTCCACAATACTGTTCCGGAACAGTTTTGCATCTCTGCACTCCTCGCAAGTGTTCAGCATACATTGTCGCTCATCAGCGCTGCAAAACACGGAACTGACTAATTCTGTCGAACTCTTAAACACTTTGCGAGGAACATGTTGCCGCACACATTCCAGGAGAAGGGTAGTGTTTTCATGGTACCTACACAGACGCATGTTCCTTGGAGTTTCTGAACAGAGACAGACATGAGGTGGCCGGAGTTCAGCAAACTTGGATTTGCCAATTACAATGTCGGGATTGTCCTCCTTAAAACAGCGGTAAGCCTCCATAAGGGACATGGACATGTGGCGTTTCTGAACCCTCTGCTTGACTCCTTCTCTTATGGTCACTGCATCCTTCATTCCTGGGGCCTGTCTTGAAATGTCGTCCCTGGAATAATACTCATTTACTTTCTGTTTGGTTTCATTTGGGGTTTCTGTGTTTTTTGGGGTGGGTTTCTTGTCACGATACTCTTCAAAACAATAACAAATACACATGTAGGCTGAGCAGATGCGAGGGGGAGATGGCCGACAGCAGCCGATTAGCAGTAGGCTAACGTGGACACTGCTCTGCCTAGACCAACTGTGACAGGGTCCTTTTCCTCTCCCCCTCGAAACTCACAACAATGATGGCGTAGTCGGAATAAGTGGTGTTGGTGTTGCTTTTATTGCCAGCCTTCCAAAGTGCAGCGGTGACATTCCATAATTATGTGACATGAACAAAATAATAAAACCTATACTTCTACCTCTGCAGTCCGTCAGGTGGGTTCCACAATAACCTCACGTTGACAGACAAAACACTTACTGTGTGGAGCTCCCCTGGTTACCTTTTTGAAACCGTGGTTCTGGTGAAGCCCCACACAAAGACAAATAGACTAACATAACACTCACGGCGCTTCCCTCTGTTACCTTCACTGTAACTAACGCAGGCAAGACCAACAACTCCTTGGGCCGCAGCCCTCATGAACACCCTGGACTCCTCCCCCTCCACAGGTGCCACACATAATTAAATTAACCAAACTAAACAGGTGCTACACATCAATTAATTAGCAGTTTCCTATACACATTAAAATCGGACAACCTCCAACACCAATACCCTCACAACCCAATAAATAAATATATATACACAACCCAATAAATAAATATATGTACACAACACAATAAATAAATATATGTATGAATGGATATGAATGTATGGTAATATGTATGAATGCATGCATGATAAGATTAATGAATATGTATGCATGTTGGATTATGTATGAATGTTGTGTGTATGTGTGCGTGCGTGCTGCCTCGGAGTCAGTGACAGACCCACTCTGTCACACCAACAATGTGTGAAAAAGTTGTGTCTGGAAATATGTTGGATTTTAATCAAACAAGGAGTTATAAAATACTTCTGATTTAAATCAAACAAAGGGGTCATAATCGGACTTAACAACACACATTCGCAATGTAACATCCGTCACTCGCAATGTAACATCCGTCACGGTAACATCCATAACACTTGTAAAGAATACAAAAAATAAGACCAGAATTACTAATTGTTGTGTTGAAGTTAGATGTTATGTATGATTGCATGTAACTGTAACTGTTTCCACAAGAGGGCGCTATAGGCGTAGCTATTGAAGCTGACGCCAGATAAGAGGTATAAAAGGAGATGTTACCTCCCCCTCTGTCTCTTCCTCCGTCGCTCTCACGAGAGAAGGTCTCATGTGTACTCAATGTGATAATAAACCACGCCAAAGGCTAAAGAGAGAAACCTTGTCGTCATGAACATATTGTCGCTCCACAGCTCACTCTGTCAACAGGTTATGGGCCCAGATCACGCAGGGGTGAAATAATAAGGGTAGCAAGTTTAGCTGAAGTATAGGCCAGTTTAGCACCTGGAGCACCGCATGGCTAAGGCTAACGGGAGCTAAAGCTACGCCTACTATCAAAAGAGGATGGCGACCAAAGGAAGGAGCAAATGGCCCTCGTTCAACGGAAGGGTAGAGGACTATGAGCTCTGGGAAGAGCGAATGTTGTGCTATGTATGCACGGAGTGGGACTGAAGACAACGATCTTGACGGCCCCCACGGGAGAAGTAGCGGCGGCCGTGTAAGCCCTGGACACCAAGCAAAATGCCGACGCATACTGCGAGTTAGCACCACTGCTAGACGACACAAGCTTGGGGCTGATATTCCGCGACACTAAGGACAAAGGCCGAGAGAGCCTGAAAGTGTTGAGAGAACACTATATCGGACGGGGAAGACCCCGAATCGTATCCCTCTACATAACACTGACCTCGCTGAAGAAAGCGCACACCGAGACTGTGACCGAATACGTCATCAGGGCTGAGCAGATCATTACGGTGCTTAAGAGTGCAGGAGAAGCACAGAGCGACGGACTAATGATGGCAATGGTTATGAGAGGACTACCGGAGCTGTACAAACCGTTCACACTACTGGTGACACACGGTTCAGCGGACATGTCGCTGGGGGAGTTCAAGGCCAAGTTGCGAAACTTTGAGGCCTCAGAATAATAATAATAATGGATTGGATTTATATAGCACTCTTCATGACACCCAGAGCGCTTCACAGAGTCTATTATTCGTTCATACACAGTCATACCGGTGGTGGTAAGCTACAATTGCAGCCAGAGCTGCCCTGAGGCAGACTCACGGAAGCGTGGCGAATAATCATCGCCTACGGCCCCTCCGACCACCACCAACATTCATTCACATGCATACACATTCATACGAGGCAATGTGGGTTAAGTGTCTTGCCCAGGGACACAACGTCAATGGGATGGACATGGGCTTGAGCCAACCCTTCGATCATTGGACGACCCGCTCTACCCCTGAGCCGTTTTGCTCTTTGATTGGCCACGCACGTTTCTGGTCATGTGACATGTGCGCCAATCGTGGGACGGCACGTTTTTGCACGGTTAAGCTTAGGCACTCTTTCGAAGTTGGTTAAGGTTAGAGTTTGTCTTAGAGCGTGACGGCAAGTTTTTTCGACGGTTAAGCTTAGGCACTCTTTCGAAGTTGGCTAAGGTTAGAGTTTGTCTTAGAGCATGGCGATAGAACGTCAGGTAGTTTGCAGGCTGTTCGACGCGGAAATGGGCAAAGACACAGCTCGTCACGCTATTGGGCACACATGTCACATGACCAGAAACGTGCGTGTCCAATCAGAGAGCAAAACGGGAACGCGGAAGGACAAGCCAGTTGCCTAAAGCATAGACGCGGCCCGGGCGCGTACACAAGTTGGTTGCCTTTAATATTCACGCGGCCCGGGCGGCACTGAGAGAGAAGACCAGAGCTGGCGTGTTGGCGATGCGGAGAAAAAGGGCATCGGAAAGATAACTGCACAAAGACTGTTTGGTGTAGCTTCTGTAAGAGCACAGGGCACAAGGACAAAGTGTGCAGAAAGAAACGTGACCAGAGCGCTCGGTACGCGCATGGACAAGATGGCGGCTGTGGACAAGATGGCGACAACGGTGGACGTGAGGCGAGTCGAGACGACGCCCGGAGAGCAGCGGGACGAGAGGACTTCGTGTTCGGGGCGAAGACAATGTACGTCACCCAGCCAACGCAGCAGCAGCAGCAGCAGCAGGTCCAAAGGAAGGGACTGATCGTGGACACAGGTGCGTCGTCCCACGTCATCAACGACAGGAATCGATTCAAGAACTTTGACAACACCTTCGAGCCGGAGAGACACAGCATGGAGCTGGCAGACGGGAAGCGCACATTCTGGTATGCCTCATAGACAGTGAGGGGTGCCGGTGTACAGTGACGTTAAAGAACGCTCTCTACAAACCCTCGTTCCCACAAGAACTATTCTCTGTCAAATCTGCTACTGCGAACGGTGCCAAAGTGTTCTTCAATGAAGGTAAATATGTTCTTGTAGAGCCCGACGGTACGATTTAACATAGAGGTGTACAAGAGAATGTATTATCTACAAACAGAGTGTAATGATGACGATAAGTGTAATAATGATATGTGTAATGTGACTGTCAGTCACGATATTCAGCCATGGCATGAGATCATGGGTCATTTTAATTACGAGGATTTACTGAAACTGCAAGCAGTGACAGAAGGCATGCACAGGGCATGGGCATACCCCAACCCCCCCCCCACCTCCAATGTACAGCCCTCACCCAACCCACCCAACCCCACCCCACCAACCTCCTCCAATGTACAGTTTCTACGCCAAATGTATATACACTCCTTTTCTGGACACTTTGGTATCACAAACAGTACTGTATTTGCAAATCTGATATGTCATAAATGTATAGATGTAGCAGTACTGTCTATCTGTATGTCATGTATGTCATATATGTTATGATGAATTGAAAATGGGGGACCCTGGTGGAAACAAGACGAAAGTCTTTCTCTGGTCTGCATCCCCTTAACAATTGTATGTATTGAGATGTACTGTACTGTACCCATTCTGCAATCTGTTAATAAACTTTTCAATCAATCAATCAATCACATTAAAGGTGAAAAGCATAGACCTGACAAAGAATGTGAAGTGTGCATGAAGGGGAAGTTCACTCAATCGAGAAACAGAAGTCCCACAGAAAAAGTAAAGGTACCACTTGAGCTAGTTAACACAGATCTAGCCGGTCCAGTAAGCAACGAGTCCATAGGTGGCTTTAAATATGTACAGTATTTTACAGATGTGTGTACAGGGGCAGTGTTTGTTTACTTTCTCAAAGCAAAGAGTGACACACTCCAGGCCACGGAGAAATTCCTTGCAGATTATGGCAACATAAGATGCTTGAGGTCCGACAACGGAAGCGAGTTCACAAACAGAGTTCCAATCACTGTTGAGAAGGAACAAGATAAGACACGAGACGTCATGTCCTTACTCCCCGCACCAGAGAGGGAAGGACGTACTCTTTTCGAAATGGCTAGGTGTAAGCTAATAGATCAGGGGTGGCCAACCCGCGGCTCGCGAGCCGCATGCAGCTCTTTGCCCGTCAATGTGCGGCTCTTCCATCCATAAAAAAAATATATATTTTTTTTAACTTTTTTTTTTTTTTTTATGTTTTTCAGTTATGTATTTAGCATAAGGACGTAGAATAAACATTTTTTTTTTTTAAATGGTTCATTTGCATGTTTTTGGTATCTGAATCTAGGGACATATATGGATCAGTGTCAGAAATAGTGTGTCTGTTACTAGGCTTGAGTAAATTGTAATGAACCAAAGGAGAATATCAATTATATTTAAAAGAAAAGAAAAATCTTTGACTGTGAATAACACCATGCTAAAATTGACCAGACCTGAAAAACCTTAGCAAATGAATAAAGGGAAGATGATTAAACAGAAGGTTTTGTAGATACAGACGTGTGTGTATGACGTTAGCGCTGACCAGGTCATGGATAATAGATTTTTCAGCCCGCTTCTCTAGCGTGCATAAGTACACATATACTATCGATAATCTAGCATTTATTTGAAAACTATTCATAAATCAGCCGAAAAATGACAACATGTTTTGTGTATTCCACTAAAGAGCTATTATCGTGGAATTTCTCTGGAATTACTAGAACTCTCAAACTATACTCGTATTTAAAACGGAAATGTACCAATGAAAAAACAATCCGTTTCCTACATGTTGACTGCAAGCAAGTCATTGATAAGCGAGGGGTGTTTTAGACCCATAGCCATCATTTAAGATATAGTTTAAGCCTTCGCAAATTTCCCCGACCTCCCATTGACTTCAGTGCTGGCACTCTAGCCCATATATGGTCAAAGGGGCGTGGCACTCAATGTGGTAATGATACTAATCTATACAATCACCTGTTGTTGAATAAATACCATTACTTTCTAGTTATTACAAAAAACAGTATATATAAAACAGTATATGTAGCTGTAAAAATGTTTTTATATATACGTTATAATATACATTTTTGTCTTTAAATTATTATTTTCTTATGTATGCACTGGTATCGGATCAGTACTCTGTATCGGCCGATACCCAAAGCTTAGGTATCGGAATCGGATCGGGAAGGAAAAAATGGTATCGGAACATCTCTACTGACGACCTGCACTATTGTTATGCAAAGTAGCCAGGTGGGTACTTGGCGCATCAGTAGAGTGCAGCGCATTCCTGTGTGCACATCCGTGCATGTGCGTGCACGTGCTTCTGCTCACAGAGCCGGTTGCTCGGCGTGAAACCCCGTCCCATGAGCAACGCACCCCTGTCTTTCAGATGCATAGGACATAGTCCACCTGTGTGCACCTCCCCCCGCTTTTGTAATCCTGTGCTCCTCTCTCTTCCTGAAGTATGTGTTCACTACCGCCATACCCATCCTTTTTGCAAAGTCTGCCACCATCTGACCTTCCACATTTCTCTCTTTGGTGCTGAAACCCTTTGTTTCACTTTTTTTTCAGGTTCAGCTACTAGTGTTGTCGTGAGGCGCACATGTCAGGGATACGTGGTGTCAACAGTGTCATCATAAACGCGCGCAGTAAGGCGGTTGTTAGTATCGGTGCATTTCTCTACACTGAGCTGAAATGAAACGATTGCACATAAATTAGGTAATTAAATATTAACTATATTTATTTACAACACATAAATAAACTTATTTACAATTATACATACAGTAGTGACAACACACATATGAACTATTTACAATACAGGGAGTGTTTCCCACAGGATTTTGTGAGACTGTGGTGGGTCAGGGTGAACCTCGGACCCTCTAGGGGGGTCCGGGGGCATGCTCTCCTGGATTTTTCTTTTTTTGTACATTTTAAAGTTAAATGCATAAATCTGGTGCACTTTGAGAGCAAAATAAAGAGACCAGATCTATGATGAACTTTGTGCTCAAAACACAAAATCGACTAGACTAGAGCATACATTTGAGCCATCAAAGAAATTAAGCAAAAGTGGTTACCTGTGTTGAACTGGTTTATTTTTTAGAAAATATAAAAATATACTCGATTACTATTACGACTACTACCACTGCCAATACTACTGATACATCCCTATTGGCAATGTATCAGTCTAGGTAATTAATGGGAAACACTAAGGGAGGCACATACAACACTCATACCTATTTACAACCAGTGTCAGAGCGAGCGCACTCAAGTTGTTAGGAAATTCTGAGTGCACACTGGACGCTCTGACCAAAGAGTCAGTTTATCAGAGTTGAGCAGATTTTCAGAGTGAATTTATGAACTCACCTTAACTCAATCAGCACCGCAGCGATATGCGTGATATAGGTCAAGAATGCCATCGCTCAAGTCAATGGTGAGACTGCCACTACTTGCGAGTGCTTACACTTCATGGAAACGGATTAACGTTATGTCGAGTTCATACGTGTAGTGTAGTATGAACTTGACATAACTTTAACGTTACTCCATTTCCATGAAGTGTTTAATTAAGTCCATGGTGTTTCCAGTGTTGCTACCACCGTTGCGTCGCAGATGGATGGTACACTCTGTTAGCTCCGTAGCTAATCCGCTCCTAGACTACGATAGCAGAACCGATAACGTCGGAGCTTATCAATACTCAATTTTCTTCTAATTTAGTACCGGTTCCCGTTTAGAACCGGGTTTCGGGGGGCATCCCTAGTTTGCACTGTTTATTTTTTTCTGTTTTATTTTTATATTCCGATAAAAATTTATTTCTAACTGTATATTTATGTATTTCTTCTATTACCCTGCCCATACCTGTACATCTTATCTTATCTTAAAATTCTTACTCGGATGAGCATAATAAACAAAGTAGTGGACTATAAATATTTAGTTACCGTCTCTCTCTGCCCCAGGTTCAGCCAGCGACCTACCGATTATTAAAACAGAAGAGGATGAGGGCACACTTGACCCACCCGGGGATATTTCCTTTGAGATGAAGGAGGACGACACAGACCAGGATATCGGTATGTTACTTTCTCTTTCTACCATTCTCACATTTATAAGACTTTGTTTCTCTATATCTTTATTCGTGGTGGGGGAAAATATCGATACGTAGTAGTATCGCGATAGTTTGCGTGGCGATACAGGGACGCCAAGTATCGATATTTAATTATATATTTATTTATACAAAAAAAATCTTTTTGTATAAGGAAGTTGCATTGTTCATTTCAATACCTGTAATAGTACAATAGTCCACGCACACATGCGCATTCAGTTAAGTTGGAATATGACTGTAATACAAACAGTTCAGTTTGTCAGGTACATGCAACACAGATTACAGTGTTTACATCTGTCTGCTTGAGAAAATACCATGTTCTGCAATAAAAAGGATTGAAGTGAGATGAACAGACTGAACTTTATTTTATTAGATAAAACATGTTGGCAAAGTTTTGGTTAATATATCGGTAATATATCGCAATATTAATATCGCAATACTCAGCATATCGCAATATATTTAGTATCGCAATACTATCGTAACCTGACTCAAGTATCGTGATAGTATCGTATCGTGAGGCCTCTGGTGATTCCCACCCCTAATCTTTATCTCTTGTCATTCTATACTTTACAGGACTTTGTTTCTCTATATCTTCATCTCTTGTCATTCTATCTTTTATAAGACTTTGTTTCTCTATATCTTTATCTCTTGTCATTCTCTCATTTATAACACTTTGTTTCTCTATATCTTCATCTCTTGTCATTCTCTCATTTATAAGACTTTGTTTCTCTATCTTTATCTCTTGTCATTCTTTCATTTAAGACTTTGTTTCTCTATCTTTATCTCTTGGCATTCTATCTTTTATAAGAATTTGTTTCTCTATATCTTTATCTCTTGTCATTCTCTCATTTATAAGACTTTGTTTCTCTATATCTTTATGTCTTGTCATTCTCTCATTTATAAGACTTTGTTTCTCTATATCTTCATCTCTTGTCATTCTCTCATTTATAAGACTTTGTTTCTCTATCTTCATCTCTTCTCATTATATCTGTTATAAGACTGTTTCTCTATATCTTTAGCTCTTGTCATTATATCATTTATAAGACTCTGTTTCTTCATAGCTTTATCTCTTCTCATTATATTACTGTTCACATTTACCTACTTAAGTTTGAGACATCAGGGTTTCCCCAGAAAAGCTGTTAACACATTGACCGCCAGCAGCAGGGGGCGCTGATCCCCCTTCAGTGCCAGGTCTTTATTCAATGGATATAGTTTTAGACTGCGACATTTGCGAGTGCTTAAAATATATCTTATATTATAGCTATGGGTCTAATACACCCGTCGATTGTCAGTGAGTTGCTTCCAGTCAACATGCACAAAACAGATTGTTTTTTCATCCGTACATTTCAGTTTTATACCGTTTTGAATACGAGTATGGTTTGGGTTATTCTGAGTAATTCCAGGAAAAGACGAGAAAAGGGCATTTTAGTGTAATCCAGTCATCACGTTGTAATTTTTTGGCTGATTATCTAATCATCCTGAAATCAACGCTAGATTATCATTATATCTCCTCGCGCAATACATGAAATGGCCATCGTAGTGCGCCCCCACCGCAGCCAACGGTAATAATAAGCACATACACATACACACAGATAGCTTTGATCGCGGTAGATATAGAGTCCTTACTTGGTATCTGATGTAATGCAAAAAAAAGAATCCAATTATCTGATCGCCATTCCAGTTATCCACAGCGATCATGTCCCCGACATTACCGAGCGTTACACATGAACGTGCGGGCGGGGTTAGTATTCCATGCCGTCGTTGTAAGCCCCTGGCTCGCCAGAGTATGTAAACCCCGCCCCCATGGCCACCGTCTGCCAGCTCAGACAGGGTCTGAAGGGTCTACAGAGGCTGCAGCCATGAATTATGAATAGATATAGCGAATAAAAGAAATAACGATCCCAAAAACAAGTTAACATCGTTTTTGGCGATATTCGCATGGCGGGCAATAACGAGTTAACTCGTTCTTGGCAATGTGTTAAGCAGGGGGCAAACCTCCTACTACAGGGTATCTGCGGGGTATTAAAAGTCTTAAATTCATAATTCTTAATTTAAGGCCTTTAAAATGTCTTACTTTTTATTTGTACAGGTATACGATTTTTGGGGGGCAGCCCGGCTGTTGGGAGATGAAATAATATAAAATATATTAAATGTTTTTGTATTCAAGTTGTTGTTTTTTGTGGGGCTACCGGGAGCTTGGTGCATCTGGCGAGAGCTTGTATGGAACGCACAAACATTTACAGGGGAGAGCAGGTGCTTTCGTTCCATGTTCCCAGATTCGGTATTGGCCCGCACATTTAAATGTCCTACATACAAAATTTGGCCCCGTTCATCAAAAACAAGATTTCAAGCAGTGTCAAGTCAACCAGGCAACCAGAGAAGTCAAAGTAAGAAATGTTATCATGACATTTATTGACTGATAACAGTCACGTCGCATTAATATGTAGCGGTGGCCTAAAACAGTAACGTTACAGGCAGAAAGATAAAGCTCTCGATCGCTCATCTTCCACAAGAGTAACATTAACTAATCTATTGGTAGTTTGGAATTTTAGCCAACGTTATGTGCTGGAAAAATTGTGATTTTTAGGTATAATGCAGTTGGTTGATTGTGATGACACACAAATATTTAATAGACTACAAATATAGCAACAATTAAATGTCAGAGGTTGTAAAAATTAAAAATCCACAGAGTATCTGTAATCTAACATATCATGTTTGACAGTGACATCACATTGATTGATTTCATGATTAGGTAACTAATTGCAAGCTATAACATAACATTGCCAACTCATTAGATATAATATTGCACACACACAGAGCAGAGAAGAGAAGGATGTAGCTGTGGACAATAAGAAGGGCTCTAGACTGCGATCATTTGAGTTTTCCAAGTTGAAATGGGAAATGCTTTGACACATTCATGCGTGTGCATGGGATTCACATTCTCAAAGACACAAAACTAATTTCATCTCACCTGCTACCCAGCCAGCAGTCTCACATGCACTTCAAAAGTCACAGACAATAAGCTGAATATTTCATTTCAAACCTTTATTTATTCTCAAAAGGACAATTGAGTGGGCGCCCCAGTGGCGAACCACATAGTGCGCTCACTGCCGCTCAGCCGCGACACGGCCGACCCGGGTTCGACTCCCGAACCCGTTGTTATTTGCCGAATGTCTTCCCCCCACTCTGTCTCCCATTCCTCCTCTGTCTCTCTCTACTGGACTGCCCAGTAGCAATAAAGCGATAAAAAACGCCAAAAAAAAATATATAAAAAAAAAAAAAGGACAATTGAGGTCACCCTCATTTTCAATGTCGTCGAGACTTACAGACATTTCAATGCATAATCTTTTTTTATAATATAATAATAACTCTTATCTATGTAGCACCCTTCACACATGGACTGCAGCCCAAATTGCCCCTTAGCAAATAGCATAAAATTAACACAGGAATAAAATCAGCAAACAGTCGACAGAATAAAATACATTGTATAAATTGCAGACATAAGAATAGGTACAAAAGACTAACTAATATAAGTACATCAAAAACAGTTGCAGACTGTTGCAGGCCTGCATGTACGCCTCTTTATACAACGGCATGCAAATTTCTCGATTCTGATTGGCTGAAACAGTCCATTTACACGTCTTTATTCAATAGGGGGTATCTGCAGAGCCGCAGAGCCAGGCTGGACGGGTATAAGTGGTCTGGACAAGTATAAGTGGTCTGGACAAGTAGTTGCGAATGGGGGGGGGGGGGCGGGGTTCGTCTCGTTTACATAGGTACATTATACATAGACAGTAATGTTACATCTAGACATGTAATAATAGAGTAAACTTGTACCCATACAGTGTTACATCTAGACATACCAGATCTAGTAATAATAGAGTAAACTTAACTTTCGTCTCAGTAACAATGTTCATAAAGTGTTGAGTGCTACAGTGTAGGTTAGTTTATTAGGACAATTCCACCATTGTGTGGCAAGGACTAAGAATAGGCGACTTCTCTTTGATGACCCGACTTCTCTTTGATGACCCTCCCGGAGCTTGGATAGGAGTAGGAATAAACTGTACATATACAGCACTGTTTGAACCTGGCACACAACATACTTCACATGTCATTTTTCTTTTTGTTATTCCACCATTGTGGGGCAAGGACTAAGAATAGGCGACTTCTCTTTGATGACCCGACTTCTCTTTGATGACCCTCCCGGAGCTTGGATAGGAGTAGGAATAAACTGTACATATACAGCACTGTTTGTAGAAAGTAATTATTTGTAGAAATTTGCCTACCAGTTGTTGTTGGACTTCTTTGACGGAGGGATTGCAATTTTAGAAAAAACAGAAAGTGGTACATATTGGGCTACGGCTAGGCTTTGATGATTAAGGCAGTCTCTCTTCTTATCTTCACCAAACCATTTTTCTTGCACCATCCTAGAGAACGTTTCTTCGGCTAGCACTTCAATGGGAGCGTTGGATGTGCAATAGTCAAGTGACCTCAGATGTATACACTTGAAGGAGTTGAATCCACTCAGCCATGCCAACTTCATATTTTGTTGGCACTCCTGTGACTCACAACCAACATCAATGTTTTCCACCCCAAATTTTTGCACGACATGCAGTGGAGTACTCGCCCCCTGGAATGACTTGAATACTATGAACATTCTATTCTTTGAATCTATGCACTCACTGGTAAGGTGATGCCTTGCTGTTATGTCATGCGTTTGATCCGTGTGTTTCCTTTCGATGTGTTTCTTCATATTTCTGGTGTTCATGGTAATCTTACACATCGGACACTTCTTTTGAATGACTGGCCGCCTTCTGGCCCGACTTGGGGATGTTTCTGCAGCCAGAGGTGGTTGAGGAGATGGCAGAGTCGGTTGAGGAGATGGCAGAGTCGGTTGAGGAGATGGCAGAGTCGGTTGAGGAGATGGCAGAGTCGGTTGAGGAGATGGCAGAGTCGGTTGAGGGGAGGGCTGGCTCTTACATGATGATATATGGACCAAAGCCTGTATTTTGGTTACAAATGTTGCCTGGCAGTAGAGGCAGTGGTAATGATAGTCTGGGCTGCCTGGTCTGCAGTCCAATCCACATCTGAGCAGGGGCTTGCATGATAATATATGGTGCGAAGCATTTTTTTTTCTTACAATTGTTGCCTGGCAGTAGGGGCAGTGGTAGTGATAGCCTTGTCTGCAGTCCAATCCACATTTGTGTATAGTGTATTCTGTAACACAAACATGAAAAGTAATAAAAGCATAATGTGACCACTGACCATTATTATTATACATGACCACCGTATGCGTCGGCTCAGTTATGCTCATTGCCAGAGGCAATGGGAGAAATGTCTAACTTTACCTTGATGGATAACTACTGTTGAAAAATGGATTTGCAAATGGCTCTGCACTTTGCCGAGTCTGGTAGGCATGCGCATACACATTGCGCCCCGCCCTCCCGCCCGCCCTCCCGCCCCCCCCCCCCCCCCCCCCCATTCGCAACTACTTGTCCAGACCACTTATACTTGTCCAGACCACTTATACCCGTCCAGCCTGGCTCTGCGGCTCTGCAGATACCCCCTACTCTCTTTATTGGCAACAATCCACGGTCCTGGGCTCAGGACCCGCCCACAACCGAATCACATATCACTCCGCCGGCTCACTCCGGGAGAATGTTGATAGCGCCAGAATGTTGATAGCGCCTTAACGACTATATATGAAGCGATTCTGTCAAGGGGAATGTGTTAGTCCTTTAAACAATGTTGGATGATGTAATTGATGGGTCTTGAGTCAATCTAGAACAAAAGAAAAATCGCGGATTGATTGATTGATTAATTGATTGATTTAAATTTCTACTTCCTTCCCACTGACTGCAGCGTTCACTCTCACACTGTCCGACGCTGGCGTACCCACAAACACACACACACACACACACATACACGCACACGCACACGCACGCACACACACACACACTCCTGTCTGCAACAGCGGGGGAGTCAGACTGAGAGAGAAGCAGCGCTGTTTTAAGTGAGCATGGTCTATTGAATTGATTGATTGGTTGATTGCTAATTGTATTACTGTACCCCTGGTTTCCAACTGGTTAAGTTTAGGCTAAAAGAAATAAATAAAAAAATAGGGCGAAGAAAACGTTTTTTTTCCTATAGGGCAAAGAAAACTTTTTAATTTGTTTTACCTACTTTATATAGAAGCATCTAAGAATGAAGTTCTATGGAAAGTAGGTCTGCATTCCCTTAACAATTGTGTGTATTGAGCCGTACTGTATTGTACCCATTCTGCATCTGGAAATTTTCAATCAATCATTCCAATAATACACAGTTGGATGTGTTAGTTGGTTGGATGCACTTCAAGCTGCTTCCACATGAGGCAACTTCTCTCAATCATTCCAATAATACACAGTTGGATGTGTTAGTTTGGTTGGATGCACTTCAAGCTGCTTCCACATGGAGGCAACTTGTCTTTTTTGTAGTTGTGGGAACTACTTTTTCTGGCGGATGGTTTTTTCAATAAATCTTCGATTAATGTGTGTTTATTGTATAGAAATAAGGTTGGATGAATCTGGCAGTTGTATAAAAGCTTTACACCACTTGCAGTCGTGATTTGTGAACAATAAACCATGCCTAGGGGGGTCTAACGACCACCCCTAGGCATGGTTTATTGTTCACAAACCACTCCTGCGCGTGATGTAATGCTTAAATACTTCCCCTGTGTTATAGGTAGTTTAATAATAATAGCATCATGTCGAAAGCAAAACGTTCTCTAGTAGCCTATGGCTTTACTTCACTGAAACAGACAATGACAGTAGCAGATGATCTGCCTTATTTTGCACCTTTTTACTTTGATGTGCCAATTAATTTGCTTTAGGTTGCACTGGTTCCAATAACTTCCAATATTTGTTCAAAGAATACACAACAAGTGTACATTTTCCATTCCACTCTATAAGTCTCTATTTTAATCTGCTGGGCAAGCTAAACTGCAAGTGTTTGGTTCGAGTGTCTCCCTCTCCACGTGTCTCTCTCTCTACCTCTGTCAAGCAGTGCACAGTATAGGCTACAGAAGATGACCACACTCTTTTGAAGAAGCGTGTAAGCATGCTCTTGTGCTTCAAATTGATTGGTCTCCCTTGAAATCTAACAAGCTAACTGCCTGTCAATCAAAGTAGGTTGTGCTCATGGGTTCAAACCTTTATTTATTCTTGAAAGGACAATTTCAATTGAGGTCACCCTCATTTTCAATGTTGTAGAGACTTTGAACATTTCAATGCATACATTCTTTACAATATAATAATAATAAATATTAATAACTATCTTTATAGCACTTTTCACACATTGACCGCAGTCCAGAGTGCCCCACAGCAATTAGTATAACGCTAGATGCGGAGGCACACTCATCACCAGCCCCCACCTAGGACGAGACTGTCTACTACTGTACATTCACAACACATCATACAGAACACAGGTATGCCTATGCGTGCACTGTCCACACTGGTCAGCTGAAAAATTGTGAACATTTGAGACTAACGTGGCCACATGGACTTGGAATAATATAAAATCCTCTTCTGTTTGGGTATTGTTCATGGGTTAAAAAAAGATTATCATTATTATTTTCCTTTCCTATTTTTTTTCTTCTCCTCTTTATTACTAATGTTATCATTATTATTTGGTTGATATATATTTTGTTTTAGTCCCTCATGGTTTATATATTTAATTATTTTAGTTATTGTTATTTACGATTTAAGTTATCAGTGACAGTATTAGTGGTAGCTATGTTAGGTGAATTATTATGGCCGGTATTTTATTTTGTACTACCATTAGTGCTGCTGTGGATGGTGTTGTTGGCATCATGATTGATGGGGACGATAATATCACCCATGGCATTACTCACCAGTCCTTACCCAATATAATTTGGTCCATGTATGGTTTATATATTTATATATTTTTTTGCTATTATTATTACGATCTACGTTATTAGCGACAGATATAGTGGTAGCTATGTTAGGTGAATTATTAGTGCTGGTATTTTTATTTTATTTTATCTTTACTACCAGTAGTGCTGCTGTGGATAATAATAATAATAATAATAATAATAATAATAATAATAATAATAATAATAATAGATCAAATTTATATAGCGCCTTTCATAGAACCCAAGGTCGCTTTATAATCAGGACAAAAAATAGGGCAAGGAAAGTAGGGGGGGAGGGGGAAGAGGGGATGAGGGAAAAGTAGGGGATAATGGACCTAATTTAATCTAAAACTAACTGATGGGGAAAGCCTTGGTGAAGAGGTGTGTTTTTAGAGCGGATTTGAAGGTGTCCAGGGTTGGGGCGTTGCGGATTTCGGGGGGGAGAGAGTTCCAGAGGGTAGGGGACGCCACGCTGAAGGCTCTGTCCCCAAAAGTCCGTAACCTGGTGCGAGGGATGGAGAGGAGACCTAGATAAGAGGATCGTAGGTTCCGGGATGGAGTGTACTGGTGGAGGAGATCAGACAGGTACCGGGGGGCGAGGGCATGGAGGGATTTGTAGGTGAGGAGCAGGAGTTTGAAGGTGATGCGGAACCTGACTGGAAGCCAGTGGAGATGGATGAGGGTGGGGGTGATGTGCTGCCAGGGCTTGGTGTGAGTGAGAACCCTGGCAGCTGAGTTCTGGACATACTGGAGCCTGTCCAGGGCTTTGCTGGGTACCCCGAACAGGACTCCATTACAGTAGTCCAACCGGGAGGTGACAAATGAGTGGATCAGGGTCTCAGCCACAGAGTCTGAGAGTGAGGGTCGGAGACGGGAGATGTTCCTGAGGTGGTAGAAGGCAGACTTGGTGACAGATTTGATGTGGGAGTGAAATGAAAGTGTGAAGTCAAGGGTGACTGTGGTCACCATGACTGGTGGGGACGATAATATCACTCATAGAATTACTCTCCTTACCCAATATAATTTAATTTATAAATTAAAGAAGGAAAGAAAAGGAAAAAATAATTTATCTCCCTGTTTTTCTTCCAATTTTGGTTTTTGGTCATGCAGGTATTTAATAACACAGGGAGACCAGTAGAGGGAGCTGTCTGACCAGCTAACATGTCACAACTCTGCAACAGGCAGAGAATGGGAGGTAGGAAGGCGGCTATGTGGAATACGAATACTACGGTATTCTAACGTGACTGTCTTCGGGTGGGGGGTGGAGGGGTAGTGGGAGGTTTTTGGGTTGATGCTGGACTACAACTGGGGAAGAGTTACATGATGTTTATATATTATTTCCCTATTGTATTGCTATTTTTATTCTTTACTCTACAGCTTGACAATTTAATGCAAATAGAAACCCTCTTGTTACAGTGTCATGAATAATTCCAAGATATACATAATAATAATAATTGTCAAAGCTAAATAAAATGTACACAACATATTATGGCAAAAATAAATATACTCATGGAATGTACAGGGAATAAATAAGAATATCAAGTATAGCAGCTGTCTTGAATATCTAGACAAGAAAAGGATCGATATAGCTTTATTACAAGAAACTCACATAATGTCACAAGATTTGGGAAAATTGGAAAACAATAGATACATAGTCGTTTCTTCCTCATCTGCTATTAATAAAACAAAAGGAGTATTAATTCTAATATCTAGAAAACTTAAATTCAATACTATTGAAAAATTATACCAGTACCCAAGCAGTCAGTTGTCACGTGCCTGAATGATTACAGACCCGTGGCACTCACCCCCCTCCCTGCTAAATGTCTAGAGAAACTGGTCAGGAAACACATCACATCCATCATTCCGGCCTCCTTTGACCAATATCAGTTTGCTTATAGGCAGAACAGATCAACTGAAGATGCTATAGCCATTGTGCTTCATACCGCCCTAGAACATCTAGAGAAGAAAAACACCTACGTAAGAATGCTCTTTTTCGACTATAGCTCTGCCTTCAACACTATACTCTCCCGTAAACTCATCAGTAAACTCCAAATATACTGTGTAACTGGGTGCTGGACTTCCTCACAAACCGCACACAAGCCGTCAGACTGGGCAACTACACCTCGTCCACCCTGTCTCTCAGAACCGGCGCCCCGCAGGGTTGCGTATTCAGCCCATTACTGTACACCCTGCTCACACATGACTGTTCCCCCTCCTACCCCTCCAATTACATCAAGTTCGCAGACGATACCACAGTTGTGGGTAGGGATGTCCCGATCCGATCACGTGATCGGGATCGGCGCTGATCACGTGCTTTTCAGAGGATCGGGGATCGGGAAAAAATAATAAAAAAAATCGGCAGTCAAAAAAAAAATGTATTCAACAAACATGACCATGTCCACATCTTAAACTCATACGGAGGCCTTAGTTTTGGTTTTAAATTACATATAATATATCATCATTAATGTATTTATTGTCACACAGAGCAGAATAATTGTCCACAACAAACGCATTCCCTTTAATTTACACCGTTGCAACAAACACATTCCCTTTAAAAACTCATGAAGCAGCAGGCTGGAGGCGAAGTTTTCAGACTAACTTTTCACCTGGAGGAAAACGTCAATTATTTGCTGTGACTGAGGATTATCGTCGCCGTTTCAGACCAGAATGGATCATTACGTAAGTCGAACACTGAATGTATACTAATGTGCAAACATATATTGAAACTTTTAATATTTCTCATATGAAAGCACATTTCTCAGGGTGAATGTAATAACAAAAGCCTCCGCGATGGCGCACCTCGAGGGACTATCTAGTATTAGGCAACAGAGGGGCTTGTCTTGCTCCGCCAGTTTCTGACAAAAATTCGTCAAAATGGATTACTAATGTGAAAGATCGGATCGGAAACTATCGGGATCGGTAGATATTTAAAATCACATGATCGGAATCGAATCGGGAGCAAAAAAAGGCGATCGGGACATCCCTAGTTGTGGGTCTCATAACAAACAACAATGAGTCTGCCTACAGGAGGGAGGTGGAGGACCTTACAGCCTGGTGTGACAATAACAACCTGGCGCTCAATATAAAGAAAACAAGAGAGATCATAGTGGATTTTAGAAGATCAAGGCCTGACCACTCCCCTCTGCTCATCAACAACGAGGTAGTGGAGAGGGTCACTGAGTTCAAGTTCCTGGGTCTCAGTGTGAGTGAGACCCTGTCCTGGAGCACCAACACCGCCTCAGTGATCGGGAAAGCCCTGCAACGCCTATACTATCTAAGGAAGCTTAGATACGAATGCGCACTTATGGTGTCCCATGGAATCAGCCTTTACCAGTTCACCCTTTAATGATTATAGTGAGTGGCATAAATGTTAAAATGGTTTTGTTTCTGGGTTATATAATAAAATACAAGGAAAACTAAACAGAACTACAGGTAATACCACT
This sequence comes from Notolepis coatsorum, assembly GCF_963971535.1. Lineage (NCBI taxonomy): Eukaryota > Metazoa > Chordata > Actinopteri > Aulopiformes > Paralepididae > Notolepis > Notolepis coatsorum. Next base: position 89,014,333 of record NC_140165.1, on the reverse strand, counting down.
GTCTGGAACATAGATTTAAAGGATTACAACGCCTGCATAAATGGGCAGAATGTATGGGATAATATTCCGTTAACTTCTCGTAATTATAATAATCAATTAACTCATTACAAACTGATAAAGATTTTATCTGTCACCCAGGAAACTCTGTCAAATCAACATTTTACAACGTCCCCTATGTGCTTTATGTCCGCAAAAAGTCATAGGAACATACATACATATGATGTGTGAATGTCCAGGAGTACTAGCTTTTTGGGCCAAGGTTGCATTATTTCTCACTAATATAACGGAGATAAACATACCTTGTTTGCCACACATTTTATTATTAAATGATGATTAATCTCTAAAAGTAACACCTCACAAAAAGAGTGTCTTTCTGGCCGGTTTAACGGCAGCAAAGAAAATGCTCGTAATGAAATGGAAACCACCTCATAGTCATAATATTTACTGTTGGAAACTGTCCTTCTACGAAGTATTGAGATTAGAGGCATCCAGTGCTAGAGCACAGGGCGCAAGGACAGAATCGATCCAAATATTACTTACTGCGACCCAGAAGGTAAAATCAGTACTCCACTAGGTTGAACACTTGTACCTTGACACCAGAGAATGAACAAAAATCATGTTGTTGTTGTTGTTGTTTTTTTTTTTTTTTTTTTTTTTTTTTTTTTAATTATTGCATTTTTCCCTATTACTTTGTAACAGGATTAGAGGTTATCTAACAAACACAATTATGATTTATTTTTATTTAATTGTATCCTATACATGTATGCATCATGGTTTCCCCCTTTCCTAAAATGTCTATGCAAACCCGGCGGGCTGGGAGGGGGGTTAAGAAGCGACCTGGGCTGTCTTGCAGCCACAGGACTGTCAGAACGGAGGAAGAGACTGTCACAACTGCAAACAGGCAGGCTCCTGGCAGACTATACTGACGGACAATCTATATACTGAAAAGACACTTTTTTATGCCACTGTGGGAATTAATATGAAATGCTGATGTGAATGTCTCTTTCCTCTGAACTTGTTTTAAAAAAAAAGATAAAATAAAAAGTTGGTCACAAAAAAAAGCAATTAGTATAAAATGAACATAGGCATAAAATCTGCACACAGTTGACAGAATAAAAACGATGCATAAATTGCAGCCATAAGAATACGTATAAAAGACCTACAGATAAAAGTAGTGCAATGTAAATGTGCAGACATAAGGATAGGCATCAAATAAGTACAATGTTGCTCGAAGGCATGTGAACCCCCCCCGGAACAGCCAGTCCCCCAAACATCCTACACATCAAGCCCCACCACATCCCCATCCAAGACATACCCCCTGATAAAGCGTGTCACGCGTGAAGGAAAACACAAACAGCCCACGTGCCACTCACACTGCATGGGTTGTGTAAACAATTGCAAGAGCAAAGAAAATGGCAAATTTATTTTGTAAAAGTTCTATGATGTAGGGAATTTATTATGTCCTGTCAAAATGTAGATTATAGAATGGAAATAGAAAACTGTATATGTGTGGAAATGTTAATATAAACTAAATACAATTTTGTTTATATTCCACTCTGAGTCTCATTTTGTATTTGTGGAGCTTGCAAATTTTACAGCTAGAACAAAGATAGAGGTATCAATGGAAAGAAGACATCTTGGGGATTTTGTAAGTAGCATTTTATGATAGATTATTGGCAAAATAAAAAGATTAAATGGTGCTCAAGTCCATCATCTAATAGGCGAGTCTTCTCTTTTTTTCATTGTTGATTCCACATTATTTGTATGTGGTCACATGATCCTCATTTCAAATGATTTAATATTACACATATCACCGTTAATTCAAGCATAAGGCTATTTATCCACGTGAGACAGAAATGATTGTCTTACTTGAGGTTAAAGCAATCCAGTTTTGTTATAAATTAGGCGTATTTGCAAGGCAATGTCTATTTTTCATATGTGAAAACATTAAGGTATTGTTGAGCAATCTTAAAAAAAATTACTATGTTTTTGTTTTTATACATGATAATAATAATAATAAATTGTATGTATATAGCGCTTTCAAGAACCCAAAGACGCTGACAATAAGCTAAACAAATGAACAGAGAAACAAAGAACCACAGGGAATAAGCAACAGTATGAATACGCAAGACAGAAAACCACGGGTAAGGTCTCCGACACTTGAGACAGAAAGTACTTAGCCACTCCCCTCCAACAAAACTGTAGTTTTTCACACAGCGTGGGAAAATATCTCCATTTGGACCTATTTCTGAATTGTGAGCTCCTTAACAAACCGGGCTAAACCATGCAGAGTCACATATTATCTAAAAGAAAGAAGTATATACCGGTTATTGGAAATTCAAACCTTTAGCTGCTGTGAAGCCCTTGGGCCACAATAGACTTGCTGTTGACAAGTGGCTACTGGCTTCCACTGATATTGCTACTGTAGGGCGGTATCCGACTCAGAATCTTCTGCATTTCAGTGTTGACATATGTTAACATAGTCAAGTGCAACAGACTCATATGATGTCTTTTTTGAGCATTTAAAATCTGTTAAGACAAATGCATACTGCATGGGGCGCTGCTCATGTGGCTGCCCACGGCGTGCGAAGCAAACAAGCTGTTGTTTTATGTTGATTTATGTCATGTCTGTAACTTTTAAAGTCTCCTTTTTATGACAGAGTGATTCGTATGCCTATATGTGCCCAACCGCACAAAAATACTGTAACCTAAGTAAGTTTGCCAAGATCGGAGATAATGAATATCTACAAACTACTCCTTGCGGCACTGATTGTGTGCAGCTGCCTACACCTGCTGTTTGGATGGGGAAACAACAAACACCACGGACCAAGGCTACCGATGTTAAACCGGGACTTTATTCTAAGTTTGCAATACATCGAAACTGGAGACAGCAATACAGACTGGAATATACCATCAGCGATATTCTGTGAAAATACGCTGAGCACAGCAAGCAAACAAACTGGAAGGAGGATGAGAGGAAAGAAAGCCGGTCTGAGACAGCAGATGAAAAACATCACGAGACGAAAACCCCTGCCACCAGTTATCCTTGGAAATGTACGCTCGCTACACAACAAACTGGATGAGCTACAGGCGAATGTTTACCATCAGCAAGAGTACAGGAATGCGTGCATCCTGGCCCTACCGGAGACGAGGCAGGACAATCGGGTTTCCGACTCGGACCTGTATATTGAAGGCTTTGGCACACCGATACGAGTCGACAGAGATAAGACCATCACCGGTAAGCAGAAAGGGGGAGGTGTCTGCTTATATATAAACCAAAAGTGGTGTAAGACTGTTACTGTACGGGATACAATATGTACAGCTGACATAGACATGCTGACTGTGTCTCTTCGCCCGCATTACCTACCAAGAGAGTTCCCGCAACTCATGTATGCAGTAGTGTACATCCACCCCGTGCCAACATGAACAATGCATTGGAAGTTATAGTGGACGTGGTAAACAAGATGGACAAAATATCAACAGATGCACCTAAATGTCTCCTAGGCGACTTCAATCACTGTCAGCTGGATGGTGTCTTACCCGCATACCACCAGTATATTGACTGCCCTACACGACTCAACAAGGTGCTGGATAAATGCTACGGGTCTGTTCCCAGAGCATATAGATCTTTCCCGCTACCGGGCCTGGGACTCACGGACCACAACGCAGTTCTGCTGGCCCCTGCAGTGCATACCAATCAGTCATTAAAAGTGAAAAAACAGCCATAAAGACATTCAAGGTCTGGTCAGAAAACAACATTGAGGCCCTTAGAGGCTCCTTTGAATGTACTGATTGGGATGCTCTTGTCGAGCCAGGCTCAGACATAGTAGATGTAATATCATCATACATTAATTTCTGCATCGACACAGTGATACCCTCTAAAGAGACAAAAATATTTCCTAATGACAAACCCTTGGTAACGAAGGACCTGAAAAGCATTATTAATTAAAAGAAAATTATATTTTTCTGTGGGACACCTGAGGAGAAGAAAGATAAATAAAGAGGTCAAACGAGCAGTGATACAGGCAAGGCTAAACTATAAGAATAAAATAGCAGATAAATATAATCAAGGTGACATGCGTTCAGCCTGGAAAGGAATTAAAATGATGTCCGGGATAGATTCAAGATTCAATATTGTTTATTGTCATATGCACAGTTAAACAAGACAGTTTGCAATGAAAATCTTACTTTGCTAATCCACCCTTCACACAAAATCACACAATACTTAACTTAAACATATTTAAATACAAGCGAGTGCTAGAAAATAAGGTAAAATAGATTAAATATATATATATATAAGGCACAGTGAGTTACATTGCACGTTCTGATCAGTATTTACATGTGAATGAGGTGACAGTGGGTCACAGCAGCAGTTAAAAGTGTCTTTAGTGATTCATAGTTCGGGGGGGAAGGGTCACAGTGTGTTTACAGCAGTAATCAGGTCAGTGTCTGCCGAGAAGGTGTGTGTGTGGGGGGGGGGGGGGAGGAGGAGTGCCTTCCTCTCCTTAGTAGTGCAGTTTCCATACCAGACCGTGATTGAGCTGGTAAAGACACTCTCAACCGTACTTCTATTGAAGTTGCTGAGAATTTTGGGTGGATAAACACCAATACAGCCCCTAATAAATATACAAATAGGAAATAGTAGCCAGAACTCCCTACCAGATGAGGCAAATAAGTTCTCACCTGGACATCCACTGGAAGTCTCTACACAGTCAGTAGGTAAATATTTTAAAGAGATTAAGGTAAATAAAGCTAAAGGGCCAGATGGAATATGTGCTGATCAACTGAGTCAAGTGTTTCAAAGACTATTCCAGCTCTGCTTGGACTCAGCAGTGGTTCCTGATCTCTGGAAGAATTCTATCATTCCAATTCCAAAGATCAGCAGACCCCAAATCCTCAACGACCTGCGGCCTATCGCCTTAACATCACTAGTAATGAAAAGTCTGGAGAAAATAGTTCAATCTGAAATTGTTGATGCAACCAGATCAGCTCTTGACCCCATGAAATGTGCATATAGGCCTGAGAGGGGTGTTGAAATTATTTATTTTGAGCACTTAGAAAAAAAGAACACGTATGCAAGATTACTCTTTGTTGACTTTTCGTCAGCCTTCAATACAATGCAGCTTCACATACTTGTAGAAAAACTTATAAATTACTTTCACTTGGATCACCAACTTATCAGATGGATTATCAGTTTTCTTACATATAGAACTCAGACAGTAAGTATAAATGTAAAAAGTTCCGAATCAATTCTAATCTCCACTGGCTCACCGCAAGGCTGTGTTCTTTCTTCTCTTCTTTTTGTTTTTATACACAAACAACTGTCTTAGCAAATATATAAATCACCATATTGTAAAATTAGCTGACGACAGTGTTATCCTATCTCTTCTCAGTCAGATAGATCACATGGACCCATAATACAAGACTTTGTAGACTAGTGTGATGGCTGTTTTCTGGATTTAAATGTATCCAAAACCAAATAAATGATTATCTCACCAAAACACATAGAAGTCGCCCCAACAACCATCCACGGAGCAGAGGTGGAAATTGTCCAGAACTACAAATACTTAGGAACTGTGTTTGATGACAAACTCAAATTTAGCGACAACACAGATGTTATAATAAAAAAGGCTCATCAGCGTCTGTACTGTCTTCGTAAACTAAACTCCTTTGGAGTCGACCAGAGAATTCTGACGATGTTTTATTCTTCCTTTATTGAGAGCATTCTAACCTTTTTCATTTGTATGTTGGTTCACATCCCTCTGTCAAAGAGACAAGAACAAACTGCAAGGTGTTGTCAACCTTAGCTCAAAAATTATCGGCAGAACACAAAGATCCCTAATGCAGTTTTACAGTGCTCAAGAAAGCACATAATATAATTGATGACTCCACACATGTCCTTCATGTGTGTTTTGACCTGCTGCCCTCAGGAAAGCACTTTAGACAGCCTGCCTGTAAAACAAACAGAAGAAAGTTTGGGTTTGTTCCAGAGGCCATTCGACTGGTGAATGGCCACAGTACAAGGAATGGTCAGTTTACTAACATGCACCCTTTGACCCCTTGATTTTAAAATGTTTGACGAAAGTGCAAATTTTTTGTACTGACCAATTTATTTATATTTAATAAATATCTATTTATTTATTGGACTTGACAGATCAACAATGTAGGGATCCCATTCTGGCAGTGTCATGCTTTAAACTGTCATGTATGTCTCTTGTCCCTGTTTCGTCTTGAATGTGTAGAAATGCAGCTGTTTGCCGTATCATGCTCTAAATTGCCCCTTGCGGGACTAATAACGTTTTTTTTAATTGAATTGAATTCGCCTGCGTGGGAGTTTGTCGGAATAATGAGATGGTTGCTGCGGTGATGGGAAACTTCACATGACTAATAAACTCATGACAACACCAGTATTACCAGTGACACCAGACATTTTACATAATGACTCAATATGTGTAGAGCGCTTACAGCGCTACATCCTGTGTGTCTAGTCTGTTTTAATACATTTTTAATTACTAGTATCCATTTGTTGGACGGACAGAGTTAACGTTCTAATTAAAAAATAAACCAACGGACAGTAATACCTTCCGTACATTTTTTATCTGACTGATCAATGTAGCTGTTATTTAAAGCATTGCTCAAACATACTTTTGCTGGTCTGGACTGATCCTCTGAGCTCCTCCAGTCGAGCTTTAGTTTCTGCAGGCTTTAAATCCATAACATTGCCAAATCCTTGTGTCGCCTCTAGACTCTTCTTTCTCTCCTTCGTGTGAAGTTAAATCTACCCTACTACTAGAAATGAAAGTGAAACTTAAGATGCTCTGTACTGCGAAGTCTGTGCACACTTAACTTGTCTGACTTAGTATTGATAACGTATTTTACTAATTCAATTTTTTTTATTTGATGAATGTTGGCACTGATATGTGAAAATGAACTAAATGGGTTTTATTTATATATCTAGTCATCCCTGTTTATGCTTGAACCTCTATGTTCTCTTAGTTATTTGAGTTAAATCTCTTTTCTTCCTCCCTCTTTTCTCCAACACAGATATCTTCCCTGGCCTTCCCTCCACTAACAATCAGAAGAACATCGACAGACCAAGGCAATGGTTTGACCAGTTTGGGACAAACATTACTACAGAGAGGAATATCGAACCTGCATTATTTTCCTACGGCTGTGACCAGTGTGGAAAGTGCTTCAAAGATTTAAAGCAACACCAGCGTGTTCATACAGGAGAAAAACCCTACCAATGTGACCAGTGTGAAAAGTGCTTCAATCGGTTATCTCATTTACAGCGACACCAGCGTGTTCATACAGGAGAAAAACTACCCCTGTGACCAGTGTGGAAAGTGCTTCAGTCATTCATCTCATTTACAGAAACACCAGCTTACTCATACAGGAAAAAAACATAAATCAGGGTTCCCAAGTGTCCTAGAAAACAATTGACCAATTTTCCAGTTATGGAAAAGGAAAAATATCCTGGACAATCTTGAGTTGTTCTGGAAAATGATTTCAATATTCTCCTATTTTTCCTTTAGTTGAGAATGAACTACTAGGTCTGTCTATCAGAGCTCCCCAAAACCGATAGCATTGCCATCTGAAGGGGTTATGCTATGTTCAGGATCATATTATTTACGTAGTTAATGGAGGTGAGTGTTTTGAATAGGCTGCTCTCTGCTATGTTGTGGAAAAGCTGTGAACAGACCCCCAAGTCACCTCACATGGTAGCACTTGCAGGTTTAATGACAATACAACTTAAATGGCTGAAACTCAGAATAATGTAAGTTACAGTGTTGGACTAACGCGTTACAGTAACACCATTACTTTTGGCAGTAACTAGTACTCTAACACATTACTTTTTAAATTCAGTAACTCAATTACCGTTATTGGGCACAAGGCACAACGAGTCAGGTTAGCTAGCATTTGTTCTAGTAAACACAACATTCAAAGGTTAGCATTTGTTGTTCTTAGTAAACCCAACATTCAGAGTTAGCGGAGTGACGAGCCCGGCTCACGAAATCCAGATCAAACTGTCAAACTAGGTGTTGCAGATCAAATACGAATTAAGATCCAGCGATTGCATATCCGATTTATCACCTAAAATGTTGTCAGAAATAGGGCTGTGCGATATGGACAAAATCTTCTATCACAATATGGGACATCTTATATATCAATAACGATATACGGTATATCACAATATACCGGTAGTATGTTTTCTGTAAATTCAATAAAACATTTGTCTATACAAAATAACTACATACTTCATGACTAATTAATCCTGTGTGTGAACTAAATCCGACACACGTGCACAGCACACCGAAAACACCTCTCACCTCGGTATCTCTTTCTACCACAGATTTCACTCATCTTGCGCAAAACCAATATTTTCCATTGATTTGATTTCAGAGTAGGTATGATGAATTAGCAATAATCCACTTGATACAGAAAAATTGGATGCAACAGAATAATACCACGGCTTGAGTCGAGTGAAAACGGACGACTGACAAGCTTTTAAAAACGAAAGTAAATAAAAACACAAAGTACAACTGAAGGCAATATATTGGGTCCTACTCCAGTGGTCCACGAAAGCAGATGAATGCATTTGTATTCAATAAAAACACGATACAGGTGCATATAACGCTCTGGGCTCTTACAAGTCATTTGTATTGCTGCTCATAGTGAGATGGTGCACTTGATTTCCATCACAAGCCAGCTGTTCTGTATTCCAGAAACGTCCTGAACACAAGAAGTTCCAGGCAGAAGGAAGGGTCTCTGCAGATACAGATATCTCCACACACCTCTAGTGGGTCATAAAGGATGATTGAGAGCGATTATTTCTGTATGAGATTATTTTCTATACATAGTTTTTTAGGAGAATCTACTCGTTGTGCCTTTTGAACTTTTGTAGTGATAGCTCTGAGAGAATGAGCTGTCAATCTTTCCATGTCTGTCATTTCCCCCATGGGCTGTATAGTAGGCTATTTACCAGATCTCCGCCCATCCACTTTTTAAAATGTCCCTAAAATCATGAATCACAACTAATAGACTCTAATAACACAGCCGGGTCATCAAACATTGCAATAGACTGAACAGTTTAATCATTTTCTTGTTCTGATTCAGACAAGACCGCTTTTAAATTCTCTCACTCACTCACTCATATATTATTATATTTAATATTATATTATATGGCTGTTGGTCTCCCAGACAGTTTCTGTCGGGTGACTGTGACACATCAGTGAGTTACTCGGGTTGCCTCTGATCTGGGGCTTTTTGTTGGCGAGCACAAATTCAGGGCTATAATCACGCGTTTTCATAAAACAATGAGATACTTGAACAAGTTCAAGTTTCAAGTTCAAGTTTCTTTAATAGTTGTCATACAGAAGTACAGAATACTTTCATACAAAATGCTTCTTACTGTTACGCTCCAGAGACTGTGCTAGACAAGATAGTATCAAATAACATAGTATAGCATGTAATTTAGAAGTAGAAAATGAGGTCACAGTGTTCAGTATAGACATATGTACAATGTTCGATGCAGAATAGACGTAACTGAGTTACCATATAATATACAATACTATGCAGTGTACTAATGTACAGTACTATATAGTGCAAAGCAGAAATGGGATGAGGTACAATTTAGGTACAATTTACAGTAAGGTGTACGAGTTGTAGTGCAATCCTTCATCAATAAATATAAAGTGTGGGGAGTGGGTGCTACAGTGTGTTTGTTTAAAGTGGGTGTGTGCTATAAAGTGTGTGGAGTGGGTGCTACAGTGTGTTTGTTTAAAGTGCGTGTGGATGTGTGTGCTATGTGCGTTTGACAACAAAAACCATTCACGTCTGACATGTTCAAGCCAGAAGGAATCCTGCATTATTTCCAAGATTTTCCTAAAGGTGAAAGACTCACACTCACAGCCATGCTGATTTGGCTAAATGACATCCAGTCATTTTAGTTTGAAACAACTTTTAGTCAGGGCAGTGTCATGGTTTCTCCCCGTCATACTTTTTTAGCGCAGAAGCTCGTGCAGGTAGTGGGCAACTTAGTCATGTGACTCAGTTGGTATTGCTGATTGGCTCGAACAAACAGCGAACAGGTCTATGGTAGTCTACCCCTTGTCTTAGTTATAGTTTTGTCTTTTGTTGTAATTTATAACTATATTTTGTATGTGATGTATGTAGCCTAGTTTACCAAATATGTTTTTATCAAATATGCACAGTTTTGTTATACAATGAAAATTTGCTTTTAGTTCATCCTGTTTTTCCCAAAGTATAAAATGAGGGAATTTGCACGGCAATGTAAATGTTTCATACTATCAGAAGATGGGTGTGTGTGTGTATATATATATATATATATACACAGTATATTAAAGCTCAGATTTTAAAATGGTATTGCTTTGGAGTTGAATGGAAAAACATGCACAACAGATCGCCAACGCTGTCGCGTCCCTGACGAAGACGGATGTACCTCGCCGACGCCCTATCTGCTCCCGGCTGCCCAGAACTCCCTCTGGTGTCGTGGAATTCACTGACCTTTGGGAAGTATTTCGACATGTACATGGGTATCTTATTGGTGTAGTGTATCTTGTAGACCAGGCCCATTGCAAGTTGCTGTACTCTGTCTTCTACTCTAAGCCATCCTAAGTTGTCAAAATGTGCAGGGGTAAGGTGGGTTTAGGCCAAGCAGTAGTCTGGCCAGTTTATTTCGTGATATTTGTAGCCTTGTTTTTAGGGCCTTTGAGGTAAGTAAGTAAGTAAGTATTTATAAAGCACCTTTCATACATGTCATGTAGCTCAAAGTGCTGTACACAAATATAGGCATATATAACGATAAAAGCAATAAAGTCACAGTGATCAGTTAAGATCAATGTTTAAAAAAAATAATAATAATAATAATAGTAACGTAAAAATGAAAATAACGTAAAAACAGTCATTTGCTTACCAGTTTGGGAGAACAGGTCCGCACAAACATGTCAAATCAAATCAAATCAAATTTATTTATAGGGCCCGACAACACACGTTAATGTCCCCATGGGCCGTACAGGTCTTCTTTAAACAAGTTAAGAAGACAACATAACAATAAGTCAAGAACAGAACAAGAACACCATAGGGTCCAAACATTTTTTAGATAAATGCAAATAAATGAAAGAATGCAAGCACTCCCAGACATACCCCACGCGAAGGTAAGGAAGCAATGTCCGCTCAGTAGCAACCGGAAGTGCACTAAACCAATGCACTTGTATGGTAGGTAGCAATGTTTAGCTCTTATAACGCTAGTGTAGTTACGTTTTTATCAGTGGTCATAGTTGGGTCCATAGTGCTTTACCAAGTCCCATGGATCCATCAGTGGCCGTGTATTGTGTGCGTATGTACCCGTTCCCTCATGTGGTCAGTGGCCAGAGTTGGGTCCACAAGCTTTGGTACCATGAGGTGCAAGCTAGTCGTAGTACCCTTGAATGAGTGCTCCTGTTATAGTCTTCAAGGTATTCTTGTTTACCAGAGAGGAGATCCGGTACAAGAATCTTGTTCGTTGGTTGACTTTTTTTATTACATTGGTTGCCATTTTGTCACAGGAAATATTTGCCTCTAGGATGGAACCCAGGTAGGTAATTTCATCTTTCCTTGTGACAATATTGTCCCCCACTGTAACAGAGAAGCCGATGGCCTTGCTGAGTTTGCTATTTGATCCAAAGAGAATGGATTCTGTTTTACCCAGGTGTAATGATAGTTTGTTATCATTTTCCAAGTAAGCTGCCTGCATTGTGTCATGGGACAAGGACTGTTTGGTATGAGACCAGGAATATAACGGCTCGTCAGCCAGTCTAACTACAGGATCAAGATTTCTCAGTAGCTCCGTATAAGACGGGAGCTCCTTTAATAATTGCCTTGAAATAGAGAAGCTGAAAAAGGTAGCAGGATGTAGCATTCAATATATAAAGAAATTATATTGTCAACAGATATGGTTGAAAAACTAACAATGTTTTAAATGTAATTGTAGTCAATATTGTAGTTACAATTTCTTTAATTGAATTAACTTAAACTAGAAAAGTAAATACAAACTAAATTAACAATGTAACTTACAGTTTACAGAAGGACAATTTCCTTCTGAAGCACAACTTAAGAAATGTCATCCTTCCAGTCGGGACCATTATCACATAGTGAGAGCTCCACAGCTCAAGCAAACCCCCACAGGGCTTGTATTTTGGTTTGGCCCTTCTCGTTCTTTGTTATCCTATTGTTATGCAAAGAAAAGTAGCTAGATAAGTAACGGTACTTGGCGCACGAAGAGTCGAGTGGAGCGCATTTTTGTGTGCACGTCCGTGCGCGTACTTCTGCTCAGAAAGGTGGTAGGACGGCGTGGTACCGCGTGGCATGACCACTGCACCCCTGCATGTACATCTTTATATATAAGGCCATCCTAAAGCTTCCCCTATACCTCTGTAGCTTACTTTCCTTTGCCTCTAGTAGATACCAGACCAAGTCCACTAGATTTCCCCCTCCTACCCAACCCCCCACCCAACCTCCTCCAATGTACAGTTTTTACGTAAAATGTATATACTCCCTTTTCTGGACTCTTTTTGTATCACAGACAGTACTGTATTTGCAAATCTGGTATGTCATAAATGTATAGATGTAGCAGTACTGTCTATCTGTATGTCATGTATGTCATATTATGTCCTGATGAATTGAAAATGGGGGACCCTGATGTAAACTAGACGAAAGTCTTTCTCTGGTCTGCATCCCCTTAACAATTGTGTGTATTGAGCTGTACTGTATTGTACCCATTCTGCAATCTGTTAATAAAGTTTTCAATCAATCAATGGCTATTGAAAAAAAAAGTATCCCACAATAATCACTGAACTAGGAAAGACAGCCTTCTCCCACTTTATACCTCTGGCATGGAATGACTTGGCCTCACTTGGCAAATTTTTATATTAATTGCAGAGCTCCTTGAAGGAAGAGTGTTGTTGATTTCAGTGATTTTTATCCCCAATGATTATTTCTGTAGCGTTTTCAGCTATACACTTTTGCTGTTATGTATACTTTATGTTTTGTGTATGTAATGTATATTTACTGCTGCTGTTATCTTGGCCAGATTTCCCTAGTAAAAGAGATATTGTATCTCTGGTGGCGAACTGTAGAACTGCTGCTCTGCCATGTGAATAATAAACCACGCCAGTTAAGGCTCAAGATAGAAACCATGCCTCTTGACCACATTATTGTCGCCCTATAGCCGGATTCTGTCAACAATCTGAATGGGAATTTCTGGTTAAATCAAATTTAGTATATATACAATTCTTGAATCCCTTGCGAGTGATGAATTAAAGGAGTTGTTATACCAATGACATTTTACATTTTATCAACATGCCAATCAAATGTTTTAGAAGAAACAAAACATAGCACATCACAGCTTCACTGAAGGTGCTACATTTCTGTTGCACTTAACAAGAAACAATATTGTGCTTCACTCTTTACTGATCTGTCCAATGCTTTTAAGACAGTTGACCATGATGTTTCTAGTCTATTTTCGCCATGAGCTGCTTCTTCTTCTTTCGTGTATCATCAGATGGCCAACTCCGTGACCTGCAGCCATTGATTGATTGATTGAAAAGTTTATTAACAGATTGCAGAATGGGTACAGTACAGTACATCTCAATACATACAATTGTTAAGGGGATGCAGACCAGAGAAAGACTTTCGTCTTGTTTCCACCAGGGTCCCCCATTTTCAATTCATCATAACATATATGACATACATGACATACAGATAGACAGTACTGCTACATCTATACATTTATGACATATCAGATTTGCAAATACAGTACTGTTTGTGATACAAAAGTGTCCAGAAAAGGAGTGTATATACATTTGGCGTAGAAACTGTACATTGGAGGAGGTTGGTGGGGTGGGGTTGGGTGGGTTGGGTGAGGGCTGTACATTGGAGGTGGGGGGGGGGGGGGGGGGTTGGGTAGGGGACACACACACATTTTACACTGTACATTGGAATGTTGACAAAGCCTTACTTGGTCATTTACTGTACAACTAGGTTAGGACATTTGTAGGGGCCAGTTTCGAATTGCAGTCTCACGTAGGTGTTTTTTGAGAGTGTTTTTGAAGGTGGGTAGTGATTCACATTCCTTTACAGCTTTAGGCAGGGCGTTCCACATTGATGTGGCATAATTGCGAAACGTGTTTAGTCCCTTGTTTGAGCCGAATCTGGGTTTTACATGATTTGTGGAGCTCCCTCTGGTGTTGTGATCGTGGTATTCACTGACCTTTGGGAAGTATTTTGACATGTACATGGGTACCTTGGTCGCGTAGTGTATCTTGTAGACCAGGCCCATTGCAAGTTGCTGTACTCTGTCGTCTACTCTAAGCCATCCTAGGTTGTCAAAGTGGGCAGGGGTGAGGTGGGTTCTAGGAGTCAGGTCAAGTAGTAGTCTGACTAGCTTGTTTTGAGATGTTTGTAATTTGTTTTTTAGTGCCTTTGAGGTGCTTTGGTACCATGAGGTGCAAGCATAGTCGTAGTACCCTTGAATGAGTGCTCCTGCTAGAGTCTTCAGGGTATTCTTGTTTACCAGAGAGGAGATCCGGTACAAGAATCGCGTTCGTTGGTTGACTTTTTTTATTACATTGGATGCCATTTTGTCACAGGAAAGATTAGCCTCTAGGATGGAACCCAGGTAGGTAATTTCATCTTTCCTTGTGACAATATTGTCACCCACTGTAACCGAGAAGTCGTCAGTCTTGCTGAGTTTGTTATTTGAACCGAAGAGAATGGACTCTGTTTTGCCCATGTGTAATGATAGTTTGTTGTCGGCGAGCCATATGCAGATTTTGCCTAGTTCCGAGCTGAGGGCTTTTTCAACCTGTAACTTGTTCTTGTCAGAGACCAGCAGGGCTGAGTCGTCCGCAAACAGGAACAAGTTGCAGTCACAAGCTGACGACATGTCATTTGCATAAATTAGGAATAGTAGCGGTCCTAGTATGCTTCCTTGTGGAACACCACAGCTCACTGTGAGGGGGGGGGATAGGGTACCGTTTACTTCCACCATCTGTTCCCTCCCCTCCAGGTAGGATTGTATCCAGCTCACTGATAAACTATCAAAACCAATTGCTTTTAGCTTGTCAATCAGAATGGTGTGATTGACAGTGTCGAAGGCCTTTTGTAGGTCCAGCATGACCATGCCGCAGTATTTGCCCGCGTCCACCTCTTGTTTGATGTGGTCGTTCAAGTAGAGAAGGCATGTGTCAGTGGAGTGGGATGTTCTGAAGCCAGATTGGAATTCGTAGATTAGATTTTTTTCCGCGAGGTATTTTTCGATCTGTTCGTATACTATTTTTTCCATGACTTTCGAGATGGATGTAAGGATAGAAACAGGGCGGTAGTTACCCGGGTCTAATTTGCTGCCCTTTTTGTGCAGGGGTGTTACTCTCGCAATTTTGAAGTCCTTGGGGACGTGTCCCTGTTTTATGGAGAGGTTTATTATGTGTGTGATGACTGGGGTGATGGCTGCTGCTGAGTCTCTGAGGAATTTGGAGGGGATGTTGTCATGGCCAGTGGCCTTGTTTGGTTGGAGGGCGCTCAGTTTTTTGAGTACCTCATCTGTAGTTACTATTTCCAGTTTGAAGTCGTCTTTGTGGACGCCTAGGTTCATGTAGTATGCTACTATGTGTTCTACCCCATACTGCCCTGAGTGGGAGGGTAGTTTGTTTACCAGTGTTGTGGCTATGTTTGTGAAGAAAGTGTTTAAGTAATTGGCTACATCCAGCTTGTCTGTGATGAGCGTGTTGTCCGTCTTTATGTTTATGTTTGAGAACCTGGTTTTGAGTTTTTTACTGCAGCCTAGTTGATTGTTGAGTAATTTCCAAAGTTCACGTGGTTTATTTTTGTTTTCCTCGGTTTTGTCATTGATGAAATTTTTTTTTGCAGTTTTGATCATGGAGTTTACGTCATTTCTTAGTCTGTTTCTTTCTAGTTTGAGTTCAGTCACGTGGTCTTGGAGTTCACTGCTCGTGCTTTTGGTAAGCTTTGACTGACTTTTACGAAACTCAGAGCATTTTTTGTCTCTGGCTTTCATAGCGGTCAGTATTTCAGTGTGCATCCATGGCTCAGCGCGATTTTTTACCCTGGTGGTTCTTAGGGGGGCCATTTTGTTTAGTATTGATGAAAATTTGGTTTTGAAGCCAAGCCAAGTTTCTTCAACCAGTGTACCATTGAGTTCATCTGACCAGTCCAGACTCTCCAGTTCAAGGTTAAAGGCCTCGCTAGAGTAGGTTTTGAGGTCTCTAGATGTGACTGTTTTGTGACAGCCAGCCTTTAGTTTTAGCTTTTTGCGGGTACAGAATATCATGTAATGATCACTTAACCCGCATGCTATAACCCCTTTACTGGAGATCTTGGACTTGTCAGAGGTCAGTATGAGGTCAATGGTAGTCTGAGTTGATTCACATATCCTTGTGGGTTGGGTGATTAGTTGGCTGAGGCCGTGCAGATCACAAAACCTATTGAAGGATTTGAAGACGGGTGCATTTTTTTGTTGCATATCCGTGTTCCAATCCCCAATAAGAATTTTTTCCGCATCCTCAGCTCCAGCTAAGCACACATCCAGAGTATCATAAAAACCAGTCTGTTCTGGTGGTCTATAGATTGTGCCTATTAGTACTGATTTTGCCCTTTCAAATAAGATTTCAATCCATACAGTTTCAATCTCGTCATGGTTAAGGTCAGTACGGTTGCTGAATTTGGTATCTTTGTGTATATACACACAGACACCACCTCCATACTGGTTCCTATCCCTCCTGATGATTGAATAGTCCTCGATTTCTATCTCTGGATCCTGAACAGATGAGTCAAGTTTTGTTTCTGTGAAACATAATATATTTGCCTTACCGTTTAGAAACAAATGTCTGATTTCAGCCAATTTCGGTTTCAAGCTGTTTATGTTTAAGTGAAATATGTGAAGTCCATTTGAGTTTGTTATTTCATTAATGTCGTCTAGTTCAAATTGTTTTTCCACTGTGGTGTGTGGTTGATCTTGTGGCGGTAGGTGGGGAGGGGGGGATGGGGTCCTGTGTTCATTGATGTTAGGAGGGGGGGTGGGGATGATCCTTTGTCCTCTGCTGGTGTATTTGGTCGGTGTGAAAGCCCGCAACGTGGGGGGGGGGGGGGCTGGTTGCTGTCCTCAGATGTGTCTGGAGGCCCTCCGTTGTGGGGGAGGGGGGGTGGATCGGTTAGTCTAGCTGTCCTGGCGGGGCTAGCCGAGTCAAACGGCGGGTCCCTGGTGCTCACGTCCCGCGCTGATATGAGTCCCCTGATTGCAAGCTCTCTCCCTCTTGCATCTCGGCTCCTCTGCTTGGGCTTCGGTGAGGGGATGTCGCCGCCTGCTGGTCGGTTGGTGCATCCGCTGGCCATTGTGTCCTGGGCCGGCGACGGTGTGGAGATGCATGCTATTGACGGTGTGAGGATGAGCCGTTGATTCTTCGCCTGTTGGCGCGTTAAAACAGGTCCTGGGTTCTGATGAATGTCTCCAGACAGGAGCAAATACAATAAAAACATCGATTTTCTACCAAACTTGCCTGTCGGGGGTAGTCTCTTTCTTTCGGGATTCGCCGTCAACAGTCTGTGAATAGTTGCCGCTCCAATAGCCGGATGTTTACTCTCCGAGCCATTTAACAGGTAAAAGTCACAATGGGACTGTAGATTTGCGCGTTTGTTGCCTTCCACCGCCGTTTCCTGACGATTCTGTGCTGAATTCAGGCACACGTCTGTAATCCAAAGTATGGCGAGCAAGAAATGCATAAATATTCCTGTATATCTTCTTTTTGCTGATTTTTGTTGTTGGTTTCCATGGGGACAGCAAGAGCTGGATATTCTGCGACCGTTCATGTCGAGAGCCGGAAGCCACACCCTCGTCTCTGGTCCTACGTCGAAAAGACCAGCTTCTGAGGGCGGGCTGTAGAGGGGGCAGCCGGTGATTATATGCTCTGCAGTCTGTTCAGGCTCGCCACACTCTCATGCCGCACTGTCTGTGAGGCCCCACTTCTTCATGGAAGACTTGAAGTGCCCGACTCCAGTGCGTTCAGCGAGGTCCATAGATGGCGTGGCAAATCGTCTCCTTTTACACCACCTCCTGGGTCCTGGTCCCTGGATGTATCGCTGGATACGGGAGGGCCCAGCCGACTCCCATGATCGTTTCCAGGATGCTGCCAGCTGGACAAGTCCTCAGATATAGACTGTAGCATTTCTTGTGCTGCCTTGTTGTAGGGATGGCGAGAGTTTAGCCTGCCTGGTGGTGCCGGTGTTGTTGTGGCTTTGTGCAGGATGTGCCAGTCGTACTTCTGGGCTTTTCTTGCCAGGGTGCGGGTAGCCGCATCACGTCGGAGACTGGCTGCGGCGATTCCAGCTAGGACTGGCAGGTAGGACACGGGTGGGTTTCAGGCAACCAGTTACTGTCCGGAGGGCGCTGTTGATGACAGTATCTACCTTGTTGACGTGGGGACTTCTGCTCCAGACAGGGGCGCAGTATTCTCCTACGGGCAGGACCAGGGCTTGCGTGGATATGCGCAGGGTCTGGGGGAAGCTTCCCAAGTAGAACCCGCTAGGCGGCGGATGAGCGAGACCCTTGCTGTTGTTTTCGGATCATATATTTTTTTTATTCAGCACAAAATCAAAACAGTACAGATATGCAGATATACTTTACATCACGTTCTCAATCAACATCATGTCTGTACCGTATCATTAAGAGACAGCTATGCTTGGGGAAGGGGCGTGGGACACACACACAAAAACCAACAACCAAACAAAATAAATAAATAAATAAACAGGTAACCCAGAATATACTACGTGTCAACCTCTCTTCTCTGGGTGTAGTACAGCAGTAGCAAACATTCTCTTATACCAGAGCTTTGGTTGTATCACCATCACTGCATTACAAATCCAACCCTTCATCCTCCATCACTGACCATTCTCAAAAGCATGTAAATGCATGCAGTTAGGATTGCGTCCTTCTTCCCGTTCACATTTCCCTTCTATTCAGCACAAAATCAAGACAGTACAGATATGCAGATATACCTTACAACTAGTTCTCAACCAACATCCTGTCTGTACCGTGTCATCAAGAGACAGCTATGCTTGGGGAAGGGGCGCAAAAATAAATACATTAACAGAAATAAAAATAAAAAAATTATAATAATATTAAAAAATAAAATAAAATAAAAAACAGGTAAACCAGAATATACTACATGTGTGGATCAAACCATTTAAAAAAATAAAATGACAATAAAATGGGGAGTGATATGAAAATAATAAGATGAAAATAAGTAATACATTGCCTTTATAGCCCTATTCGCTCTATACAAGCCCAGGCGGTGGTTGCCCACATGCACATCCAGTTCCCTCCTTGCTTCCTGATTA
Organism: Notolepis coatsorum; assembly: GCF_963971535.1. Classification (NCBI taxonomy): domain Eukaryota; kingdom Metazoa; phylum Chordata; class Actinopteri; order Aulopiformes; family Paralepididae; genus Notolepis; species Notolepis coatsorum. Next base: position 88,994,923 of record NC_140165.1, on the reverse strand, counting down.
AAGGGGTGGTAAGCTGCAGACACTGTTTTACCAATGCTGAGCTGAAGATACCACTTCTGGAGGTAGTTTGCCAGAATGTCCATATCTTGGTTGAGGCCATCTTCCATCGCCTTCCATGTTGGGCGTCGAAGCATGATGGCCAAGTCGTCCGCATAGCCATACTTAGTAGATGTTGTTAATGGCAGGTCATGAATGTAGATGTTAAACAACATTGGAGAAAGGACGGAGCCTTGCAGGACACCGTTCTTCAGCCTTCTGAGCCTGCTGGTCTGGCCATCGCTGGTCTGTAGGATGAAGCTCCGGTTGGATATCATCTCCATGATAAACCTCACCATATGCCGGTCCGGGATTGTCCTCAAGAGTTTCAAGTGTAGTCCACGGTGCCACACGGTGTCATAGGCGGCTGTGAGGTCCAGGAATACTGCTCCAGCTTTCTCATTGTCCTGAAAGCTGTCCTCAATGTCCTGAGTGAGTAGCGTAACCTGGTCCACTGTTGAACTGCCTTGGCGGAAGCCAGCTTGTTCCGGGGGGAGTTGTGGGTCCACCACTGGCTCGATCCGGCTGTGTATAAGCCTCTCCAGAATCTTATATGGGACACAGAGGAGAGAGATGGGCCTATAGGACTTCGGGTCTTCGGCGGGTTTGTTTGGCTTTGGCAAGGCTATGACGGAGGCACGGCGCCAGGTCTTTGGGATGTTGGACCTCCGGAAGCATGATGAGAAGAATGCGCAAATCCACTGGGATGTTCTTTCACTTTGGTGCATGACAAACTCTGGGTGGATGTTGTCTCGACCGGGTGACAGTTTTTTCATTGCTGTCCTTAGTTTGGCTGCCGTGAAGTCTCCCGAAAGGTTAGCATCGACGCTGGCTGCCCTGGAGATAGATGATACCTCACATGATTGATGTCAGTCAGTGAGCTGCTAGCGAATACGACACATACCAAAACATCAACTGGATGAACAAACACATTATTAATGTTTTAATGTCAATTGTAAATAGCTACAGATAGTGAATTGTGTATATTGTTATAAATCAAATACAATAATAAATGTATGAGGCTGTATACCCTAATAAAGATCAGCTCTAAGTGTAATTATAAAAGAGCAAGAGGAGAAATACGCTTCTGATGTGAACAACCATTCTACTGCTTGCTTCATTTGTATTATATAGCTTAGTTTATTGTTTGAATTGAAGTACTTCCGACTGAGAGAAAGTCGCGCGAGTTTGGTTGCCGCTCGCAACGGAGTTTGTTTGTTGTTTTGGTGTGTATTCTTGGTGTGTATTCTTATCTAAAACTGACAGGACACTCAAAGCCAAGCAAAAATGGGACCAAAGAAAAATGAGGAAGTTGACGAGATTAAAAGATCTCTTGATTTTCTGGCGGAGGAGGTCTCTGATGTCAAACGGCAACAGAAAGCCATCCTCGAATTGGTGGAGGAGGTAAAGGCTCTGAGGCTGCAGAACGATGAGAAAGACCATGAGAATGAATTTTCTGGAGAGAATAGTGGAGGACCTGGAGCAATACACCAGGATGAATGACATTATTGTCACTGGGCTCCAAATCAAACCCCGGTCATATGCTCGGGCGGTGACAGCTGTCAATGGGGAAGGACCGAGTGCGCTGGATACAAACTCTGTGGAGCAACAAGTGGCTGCCTTCCTTCAGTCCAAGGGGATTGAGCTGGACTGCAATAACATCAAGGCTTGCCACCCACTGCCCCGAAGAAACGGCAATGACAAACAGGCCATCATAATGAGGTTTGTAAACAGAAAGAACAAAATTGCACTACTGAGACAAGGAAAAAAACTGATGGGATCAAACATCTTTATCAATGAGCATCTTACAAAGCGCAACGCCGACATTGCCAGAAAGGCCTGCTACATGAGGAAACAGCAATCAATTCAATCTACATGGACCTCTAGCTGCAAAGTATTCATCAAGATGAATGGACCACTGGATGAGGCCAAAGTGCTACTCATCAGAAACATGGACAAATACCAATAAACATCATGACGGGACTGTAAGGTAATATAGAGACACACTGGACAAAATTACACAACTTACAACCATGACGCATAGGCCTACGGAAATAATCAATTCACCTACATCTGGAGACGATGTGGATTTGACACAGTGGATACTTGAACACGAAAAAATGAAACTTAAAACATTTGAATACACTGAGCACAATCTACAGGATATAGAAAATGATATTGACCCAGACAATAATCTATTCTTCAACGACAACTCAAGTTCAAGTTTCAAGTTTCTTTAATAGTTTTCATACAGAAGTACAGAATACTTTTATACAAAATGCTTCTTACTGTTACGCTCCAGAGACTGTGCAAGACAAGATAAGTATGAAATAAAATAACATAGTATAGCATGTAAATTAGAAGTAAAAAAAATGAGGTCACAGTGTTCAGTATAGACATATGTACAGTGTTTGATGCAGAATAGACGTAACTGAGTTACCATATAATATACAATACTGTGTAGTGTACTAATATACAATACTATATAGTGCAAGGCAGAAATAGGATGAGGTGCAATTTAGGTACAATTTACAGTAGGTGTACGAGTTGTAGTGCAAATCCTTTATCAATAAATATAAAGTGTGTTTGTGTGATCTAAAGTGTGGAGAGTGGGTGCTGCAGTGTGTTGTTTGTTTAAGTGAGTGTGTGCGTGTGGGTGTGTGTGCTGTGTGCATTTGATGGTTGTTGCATAGTGTTTATTGTTCGTTTAGCAGCCTGATGGCCTGGGGATAGAAGCTTCTTCTGAGTCTTTCTGTGCTCGCCTTAAGACTCCGGTATCGCTTGCCTGACCGCAGCAGTTCAAAGAGGCAGTGGCTCGAGTCCTTAATAATTCTCTTAGCCTTCCCCTTGCACCGCTTGTTGTAAATGTTCTGGAGGGTGGGAAGCCCCCCTCCAATTGTGCGTTCGGCTGAACGTGTCACTCTTTGTAGTCTGCTACGGTCTTGTGCAGTGCTATTCCCAAACCAGGAGGTGATGTTGCCAGTCAGGATGCTCTCTATTGTGCATGAGTAGAAGTTCCTAAGGATCTTCTGACTGACTTGGAACTTCCTTAGGCGCCTGAGGAAGTAGAGGCGTTGTCGTGCCTTCTTCACAACACTGTCAATGTGTGTGGTCCATGTCAAATCCTCGGATATGTGGGCTCCGAGGTACTTGAAACTGTTCACTCTCTCAACCGGTGCCCCGTCGATGCTGAGGGGGCTGTACGGACTGCTGCTACTATACAGAAGATCAGTACAACCGGTCAATTAAGACAGTTAACAAACTATCAATAATTCACTTCAATTCAAGAAGTCTGTACGCAAACTTTAACAGCATTAAGGAATATTTAAACCAGTTTACACAACCATTTAACATAATTGCCATTTCAGAAATTTGAATGAACGAGGAAAAGAGAATGGATTTTGAAATGGTCGGATATGAACTCAATTATATGAACAGAAAAAATAAGAGTGGAGGAGGAGTGGATAATAACTTGAATTATAAGATTGTAGAAAGAATGACAAATGTGATTGATAATTTATTAGAATGTATAACAATAGAAATATGTGTAGAAAAAAAGAAAAATATAATTGTGAGCTGTATATATAGAGCACCAGGTTCAAATATTGAAGTTTTCAAGGACTGGATGCAAGAAATGTATATACACAATAATTAAACGGCTATTTTCATCTGTGGGGATTTTAACATTGATCTTTTAAATCCAAACAAACATAAAATGACTGAGGAATTCATCAACACATTGTATAGTTTGAGCCTTTATCCAAAAATCACAAGACCCAGCCGAATCACATCCCATTGTGCCACTCTGATAGACAATATATTTACGAACATTATAGAAAACAATACAGTGAGTGGATTACTAATAAATGACATCAGTGACCATTTACCAGTTTTTACAGTTTATGACAACAACTACACAGAAAACAAGCAGGACAATAAACTACAATTTAAACGAGTAAGGACTGAAGAATCAATGAACGCTTTCAAAAATGATTTGCTACTACAAAATTGGGAGATAGTATATAAAGAGGAAGACACTGATAAAGCATATGAAACATTCTTATCTATATTTAACTTATTATATCACAAACATTGTCCAATAAAATAATATAGCAGTAAACATAAACACCCAGACAGCCCATGGATCACAAGGGGATTACAGAATGCATGTAAAAAGAAAAATACACTATATAGAGAATTTATAAAACATAGAACTAAAGAGGCAGAAAATAAATATAAGAAATATAAAAATAAGTTAACTACAATTATGAGAAGATGTAAGAAGGATCATTATAGTAGAATATTAGATAACAACAAATATAATATTAAAGGTGTTTGGAATATATTAAATGGTATTATCAGGAATGGATCAAGACAAATAAACTATCCTCAGTATTTTATGGAAAATGATCAAACTATTAGCAATATGGATGATGTGGTTAACAACTTTAATAATTTATTTGTAAATATTGGACCAGAATTAGCGGGGAAAATCCCAGATCCAGTGACTCCTGAAGACATAAAAGACAATTATATTGAAAGAAATCCTATAGTTCAATGTTTCTGTAAGCGGTAGATGAAAATGAAATTATAGAAACTACTAATAAATGTAAAAACAAGACATCTACAGACAGTAATGAAATAGATATGGAAATAGTAAAAAATGTCATTAGTGGGATTTCAAAACCACTCACGCACATCTGCAATTTATCATTCAAAACTGGTCGATTTCCGAATAAAATGAAAATAGCAAAAGTCATACCTCTGTTCAAGACTGGAGATAAACACCACTTCACAAATTATAGGCCTGTTTCTCTACTTCCTCAGTTTTCAAAAATATTAGAAAAACTCTTCAACAACAGATTAGATAAATTCATTGATAAACATAATTTACTCACCGATAGCCAGTATGGATTCAGAACACACCGGTCAACATCACTAGCATTAATAGAACTCATTGAAAAAAATCACAAATTCCATAGATAAAAAAAACATGTAGCTGGAGTATTCATTGATCTAAAAAAAAAGCAGTTGATACTATTAATCATGATATATTAATCAGGAAATTGAAAAGATATGGGATCAGGGGGGTAGTATTGGACTGGGTGAGAAGCTATCTAAATAAAAGACAACAATTTGTGACAATGAGAGATTATAAATCTGAATGTTTGGACATTGCTTGTGGTGTTCCCCAGGGGTCAGTGTTGGGTCCAAAACGGTTCATCTTGTACATTAACGAGATATGTAAAGTATCCAATATATTTCAATGTATTTTATTTGCGGATGACACTAATCTTTTTTTTTCTGGTGAGAATATCCAGCAGCTTTTAGAGGTCATCACATCTGAAATGAAGAAATTAAATAAATGGTTTGATAGAAACAAATTATCATTGAACTTGAGCAAAACTAAAATTATGTTATTTGGAAACTGTAGATTAAATACTCAAGTACAAGTTAAAATAAATGTGATTATTGAAAGAGTTTATGAAAATAAATTCCTATAGGTGTAATAATAGACCATAAAATCTGTTGGAAACCTCACATAAAACATGTCCAATCTAAACTGTCAAGAAGCATTTCAGTCATGAGTAAAGTAAAGCACATTCTGGATAGAAAATCACTCTACATTCTCTACTGTTCACTAGTTTTACCATATTTAAATTACTGTGCTGAAGTCTGGGGAAACAATTATAAGTCTACACTACAACCACTTTTTATACTCCAAAAAAGGGCCATAAGGATAGTTCACATTGCAGGTTATCGTGATCACACAAACATATTATTTTTAAAGTCAAAAACATTAAAGTTAAATGATCTTGTGGAATTTAAAACGGCACAATTAATGTATAAAGCAAAAGGTCATGTACTTCCAAGAAACATTCAAGAACTGTTCTTTGATAAGGTGGGGGGTTATAATCTGAGGGGAGAACTCAATTTAAAAGTGCTTAATGTACGCACTACCATGAGAAGACACTGCATCTCAAATCTCAATATGTGGAGTGAAACTGTGGAACAGTCTAAATGTGGTGCTAAAGCAATGTCCAAACATGAGACAATTCAAACTGATGTATAAGGAAATGATGTTCACGAGGTACAGGGATGAGGAAGGGACTTGATATTCACGGGTGTTTACATTTTTATTTGATTTCTTTCATGTTTTACATATAGTTAGTTTTTTTTGTTTTGCATATATATATATATATATATATATATTTTTAATGTTTTAAAATAGTACACTCATTTGAGTAGTGGAAAAGGGGTAGGATTAAATAAGTGTATACTTCTTCCTACTCCTTTTCGAACATGTAGATTGAGTTGTGTTTTGCTTTTGTTATTGTTTGTTTGTATTCATTGCATGTTCGAAATAAAGATTTCAAATCAAGTTTTACAATTATTTTTTGGAGAAAAAAAATACGTGTGCTTTAGACTTATGCAGAGTTGTTCTTTTATTTTGGAAAAAGTCCCACCGGAAATCTTATTGTTGGTGTCTCTACTCGCTAGCGGAACAGTGTGTCTTGAGAGACGACGCCATTAGCATTGTCTTGCAGATCATTTAGAAAACGTTTGGTCAAAAGCCTGCATTAAACGTCTAACTAACATGACGCCCACCACTCGTTCCTGTAATTATGACGACTAGACTATCGTGGGATCAAAGTTGTGATAATCGACCTAGCGGGATATTTCTACCTGTTCTGACTCCTGAGTAAGTTGTATTTCTTATTTATCAACGATGGAGTGCATATACTGATTTGACAAATGCTCAGCTATCTTGTGAATGTTTTACCTTAGTTCATTTAAAACCACAGAACAACACGGATATTTATAGCACGACAATTATTCAAAACCATAACATATGATTTGATAGCGAGTGGGCGGAGCCAAACGACACCACTCTTCTGTTGGGGGATCGGTTAGAAAGGTCCATAGTTTAACACACTAGAGCCAATGGCCCAGCATTACGCAATAACCATTTGTATTGCAGTGAGATACAGTGGACACATCCACCTCCCCCTAATCAATTGGAAAGTCAATAGGAAAGGACTGGAGCAGCCTATAAACTGTATTGCAGACAGTGTGCAGTGCACTGGTTGAAATGGTAGTTAGTAGCATTACTTGTTTGCACTAATAGCTACCCGAATACCTCCAATATGGGAAATAGGCTAGCTTAACGTTAGGCCTCAATTTGCATGATAAATATAAATCAATTGTAGGGATTTTGTTAAATTATTAACAAAATCGAATAGTTTATGCGAAAAATATATTTCCCCTTGTTTTTACTGGTAACTACTAACTACACTGTGTACAATAGAGAGCATCCTGACTGGCAATATCACCTCCTGGTTTGGGAATAGCACCGCACAAGACCGTAGCAGACTACAGAGACAGGGTTCCCACGGTACCTGGAAAACATTGAAAACATGGGATTCATTTGGAAAGGCATGGAAACTGAGCAAAAGTGACCAATTACATGGAAATAGAAACGGTTGTCCTGGACATTTTTATTGGATGATGTGTAATAAAATGTAACTATTGAGCACAGAATTAACATGAGTTTATAAAAACCCTTTACATGTGAACAGCTTTTACTGTAGATAGAAATGGATGATGTTGTAGAGCATGCTCTTGGCATCCTATATGGTATATTGGATGTTGGAATTTGATGCAGGCAACTTGGTGAGCCAAGGGAGCCTTGGCATCTACAGTGAAACTTGATTGAAACTTCTTATGCAAGTTTATCCTCAAATGTAAGTAGCTGTGTTTTAACTGTGTGGTAAACCTGGGTTTATCAACGTTAGTTAGTAAGCAGTGCAATCTTGCTAACTAGCTAGCCAACGTTAGCTCTCATAACGAGCCAGTTAGCCAGCGCCAGGTACAGTAGCTAGCCAACGTTAGCTCTCATAACGAGCCAGTTAGCCAGCGCCAGGTACAGTAGCTAGCCAACGTTAGCTCTCGTAACGAGGCAGTTAGCCAGCGCCAAGTACAGTAGCTACCAACGTTAGCTCTCATAACGAGCCAGTTAGCCAGCGCCAGGTACAGTAGCTAGCCAACGTTAGCTCTCATAACGAGCCAGTTAGCCAGCGCCAGGTACAGTAGCTAGCCAACATTAGCTCTCATAACGAGCCAGTTAGCCAGCGCCAAGTACAGTAGCTAGCCAACGTTAGCTCTCATAACGAGCCAGTTAGCCAGCGCCAGGTACAGTAGCTACCAACGTTAGCTCTCATAACTATAGCCAGTTAGCCAGCGCCGGGTACAGTAGCTAGCCAACGTTAGCTCTCATAACGAGCCAGTTAGCCAGCGCCAGGTACAGTAGCTAGCCAACGTTAGCTCTCATAACGAGCCAGTTAGCCAGCGCCAGGTACATTAGCTACCAACGTTAGCTCTCATAACGATAGCCAGTTAGCCAGCGCCGGGTACAGTAGCTAGCCAACATTAGCTCTCATAACGAGCCAGTTAGCCAGCGCCAGGTACAGTAGCTACCAACGTTAGCTCTCATAACGAGCCAGTTAGCCAGCGCCAGTTACAGTAGTTACCAACGTTAGCTCTCATAACGATAGCCAGTTAGCCAGCGCCGGGTACAGTAGCTACCAACGTTAGCTCATAACGATAGCCAGCGCCAGGTACAGTAGCTACCAACGTTAGCTCTCATAACGATAACCAATTTGATTTACAAAAGCTTTTACAGAGTAAGAGTAGTAGGGGTGAAACGATGCAACCTCACAACGATTAATTTCAATTACGATTATTCAGGCAACGATTCAATGCATCATGAAATCTCTTCATTTGACCATGATTCGATACATTTTCTATCAGTTAATTCCCCAAAACTTTTTGAATACACGAATGTGGCTGGGGGAACTGATTCACTCAGCATGATTTGATTTTTATTACGGATCATGAATGGACTATAGGTCAATAAAAACAATACACACACAAAAAAACATTACAAATGTTTAATATTATTATTATTTCTTTTGTTGATTTAGATCAGTGGTCACCAACCCGTCGATCTTGATCGACTGGTCGATCTTTGAGACTGTCCCTGTAGATCTTTCCATGAAAATTAAAAAAAAAAAAGTTTAATTTTTTTTTTTTTTAGATCTTACCCTGAGAGTCCACATTACAGTCCTACTTTTGTTTTGATGTGAAAAGTGATGCTGCACTTAGCACTGACTGAGAAAGTACACATACAGTTCTACTTTTGTTTTGATGTGAAAATGATGCTGCACTTAGCACTGACTGCACTTAGCACTGACTGCACTTAGCACTGACTGAGAAAGTACACATTACAGTTCTACTTTATAAAATGCTAATTGTAAATATGTTTGTCAATGTTAATAATATGAGAGTCCACATTACAGTTCTACTTTTGTTTTGATGTGAAAAGTGATGCTGCATAAGATGACTGCACTTAGCACTGACTGAGAAAGTACATAATAGTTCTACTTTGACGTTTTAATGTTGGACCAAAGCATTGCATGTAATTAGAATACAGGCAAATAAGTCATTTAGTTTAAAGTACAATCTTGGCTGTCTTTTTCTCTCAACGCTTCAATAGGTAGATCTTGCCTTCACCAAAAAAAAAAAGTGATATTGGGCTTAAAAAGGTTGGTGACCACTGATTTAGATTATAATCGATTCTAACATTTTCAAATACATGCAGTTGAATTGTCACATAATTAGAATCGATGCATTTCGATTAATCGATGCATCGTTACACCCCTAAAGAGTAGGCATACTACCCCTTCTACGTAAGACTCATAATCTCAAATGTGTGATGCATTACAGGAGTGTGTGTGTGGTTGTGTGTGTGAAGGGAGGGGGGCGCGGATGGGGGGCGGAAAACTTCAGGGGCCTATAGATCATCACTTAATATGGTACCTGGAAAATCAGGAGGTAGTATGGAAAAAAATGTCAAGGCAAGCGTGGGAACCCTGAGAGAGTGGCACGTTCAACCGAACGCACAATTGGAGGGGGGCTTCCCACCCTCCAGAACATTTACAACAAGCGGTGCAGGGGTAAGGCTAAGAGAATCATCAAGGACTCCAGCCACCCAAACAACTGCCTCTTTGAACTGCTGCGGTCAGGCAAGCGATACCGGAGTCTCATGGCGAGCACAGAAAGACTCGGAAGAAGCTTCTATCCCCAGGCCATCAGGCTGCTCAACGAACAATAAACACTATGCAACAACCATCAAATGCACACAGCACACACATCCACACGCGCACACTCACTTTAAACAAACAACACACTGCAGCACCCACTCTCCACACTTTAGATCACCTAAACGCACTTTATATTTATTGGTAAAGGATTTTGTGGGATATTTGTAGATATCCTGATGAAGAATGTGCTCAGTCAACCGAGGCTTGGATAATAACAAGGGTTTATTAACCAAACAGATAGAATACATAGAGAGAATGGCTGAGGGCTTCCCCCCAGGTGATCAGCTGAATTTACCCAGGTAAGAAGACCCTGGATAGATCTCGGGAGGAGATCTATATAGTTAACGGGGGGGGTGTGGTCCCATTTGATAGGTCAGATGGGGGGGGGGGGGGTACAGGTAATGGGGACACAGGGGAGGGGAGTGTCTTATTCCACAGAGAGGGGGGGGCACAGGTAACGGGATATAGGGGAGGGGACTATATTTACATGAGAACATTAGATATTATACCACAATTTGCACTACAACTCGTACACCTTACTGTAAATTGTACCTAAATTGTACCTCATCCCATTTCTGCTTTGCACTATATAGTATTGTATATTAGTACATTGCATAGTGTAACTGAGGGGTACAATTCCCTGACTGTATTGAGAGTATGGTATCATTAAACCACTACTTAGTTATGTACTTTAATTACTGGCCATACAGTACATGGTATATCTGGTGAACACCCACACAAGAATACGGCAATGACAAAGAAAGTTCTAGTTAGAGGTATTTATTATTAGAGCAGCAACGGTAGGTTACAGATTGAGAATTATAATTGCGCTTGTAAGGCGAAGAACACTTGAAGTAGGTCAAGAGCGTAAGTCCATGAGAATAGTAAGATGGGTATAACTGACGCCACCTGTAGCATAGTACTCCCTTGGTCCGCAGACAAAGCAACAGCTATACTCCAGTAGGGCTGCACGATTAATCGTTTTTTAATCGAAATCGCGATTTGGAATGATGCAATTATCAAATCGCCAAGCCTGCAATTAATTTTTTTTTTTTTTTTTTTTTTTTAATTTAACCAGGAAGTCCCATTGAGATACAAGATCTCCTTTGCAAGGTAGACCTGGCCAAGATGACAGCAATAACATTTGCAATACATCACACAGCAATAAAATGTGCGATACATCACACAAGAACATAATAAATGTGCATGTATACAATACATCACATGTAAACACAAAGCAGAATAGTCTACATGATAGTAAAAGTGTATAATACAGGGTAATACAGTAATTTTGCAGTTGGGACCCGACTACAGAAAGCAGCAACATTCTTCTTGTAATTTTTTTTTAAATATGTTATAATCGCATCGCAAATAATAAGAATAATAATCGCAATTAGATTATTTCCCAAAATCGTGCAGCCCTATACTCCAGTATGCACGACAGCATGGATGAAAGCTAGCCAGCCTCTGTGGTCCTAGAGGCGGGCTCGAGGGTGCTCCTCACAGGGGTAGATCCCACACAGCAGTGGGGTAGACGGTTCTCTGCTCCAGCAGCCACAGTACCAAAGCAATATAATCCAGCCGGAAAAGGCTCTGCATTTGCCGGTGTAGGTTCTCCGGTGTACATATCCAACGGTTCTCGTCTAGGACTCCTCGGGTGGTGGCGCGAGTTTAGGCCGCCCAGCCTGGATAAGTGCACTAGCTATAGGTACGACGAACCGGTGGTAATGCTGGTCACGGAGAACGGTAGCCGCACGATACACTATAAATAATAGACTATTACTTCACAATAGAATAAGTCGAACTCGACGATACGGCGTTAAACTCTGACACTTTAGCTATCTATTCGCACGCGGTTCTCAAGGCTCTATTCAGGGGCAAAGAGGCCCACTTCACGGCACGTTGTATCGTGGTGAAGGCTTCAACTTTTAGGATACTCAGTACTGCTGTATCCACCTGCGACGTATTTATACGTAAAGTGAATAATCTAGTGCCAACCTCAGTTCTGTCTCGTATTACTGCGCAAACCTGGACATGTTGAGACATGCCTTGGCGGTGGCTTTGAACTTGCCATTGGGGGTATGGCCGTTGGCGCCTAGGGGTCGCTGTCCAATAGGAGAACGAATATTATGGTCTGGCTTGTACCTAGGTAAAGGGATATTCCGTGTATATATACAAAGAATATACAAGGGATATCAAACGATATACAAATATTATACAAGGTATCTCAAGTAATAAATATATATATTCTGTTTAATCTGACCCTTTGTAACACATAGTATATTGTATATTGTATGGTAACTCAGTTACTTCTATTCTGCATCGAACATTGTACATATGTCATTGTCTATACTGAACACTGTGACTTCTATTTTTACTTCTATTACATGCTATACTATTTTATTTCATACTTATCTTGTCTAGCACAGTCTCTGGAGTGTAACAGAAAGAAGCATTTTGTATAAAAGTATTCTGTACTTCTGACGACTATTAAAGAAACTAAAGAAACTTGAACTTGAAACTAGTGTATTGAGTGGACGCGTGTATGCTTTCTACAACGCAGTTGGGCGATTTGCGATTCTGATTGGCCACTGACGTTTCTGGTCATGTGACATGTGCGCCCAATAGCGTGACGACAGGGGAGGAAACTAACTTTTTGGCTTACCAGCCAACTGGCGAGTATCTGATTTTTTTTACCAGCCAAACAGATTTTTTACCAGACAAAAAAAATCGCTAATTGTGATAATTACTTCTTTGTATGTCAAGCCGCATCAATATTGTGTATGCATCTGGGTAGGCACACTGTGCCTTTAAGACAGCACGGTGGTCTTACGACAGTGCTGTGAAGTACCGTCAAGTGTTGTGGTAACGTCAGTTGGGTTGGTGTGCTGTTGTGCACAGTGCACTGGTTGAGCTAGCCCCTTTCGTGACTGCGATGTGCAAGCCAGGGGCTTTTGAGCATGAAATAAAATGTCTAACCTTACGTCGTAGTCCGGTGCTTTTTTGGAAACATTATAGTCATAACAGATACACCTAGCTGGCTGCTTTGAGCACACAGGGCTAACGTTAGCTAGCAAGCAGCTATAGCTAAAACGCTAACTAGAAGCTAACCACTGTATACAGTTCCAGTAGACTAACATTACACCTCTGTGATTTAAATGTGTCCTTAGTAACTTATACTCGAGGGTTGTACTAGGGTTGGATGCAGTTCCCCGTTGGTCAGTCTGTCTGTTTTCCATCTTCTGCTGTGTTTAACGTTATCTGTTTGCGAGTGCTCCTGATGGCTAGCCTAGTACCGCGGGACTTTTATTATTATATGTCCGCGGGTTGGCCAGTACTGCGCAAACGTTTATTAAACATTATATGTCCGCGGGTGGTCTTGTGCAGTGCTCTCGTGGCACTGTCAACTAAAGCGATCACTCAGAAGACGCGCACCGTTTGCCAGTGCAGTGATTGCAGAATGTTTTATTTTTTTGTATACTCGCCAGCAGGGGAGGAAACTAACTTTTTGGCTTACCAGCCAACTGGCGGGTATCTGATTTTTTTTACCAGCCAAACGTAAAAAATACTAGCATTTGGCCAGTAAAGTGGCCTAATTTCCTCCCCTGCGTGACGAGCTGTGTCTTTGCCCATTTCCGCGTCGAAACAGCCTGCAAAGCACCTGGCGTTCTATCGCCATGCTCTAAGACAAACTATAACCTTAACCAACTTCGAAAGAGCGCCTAAGCTTAACCAGTGTAGACAGTTGCGGTCCCAGGATTGGGCGTACATGTCACATGACCAGAAATGACCTGGCCAATCAGAATCGCCCAACTGCGTTGTAGAAAGCATACAAGCAGAGGGGACCCCATTAACTGTTACACCGCTGAACGGCATGCTGGGTACAGCTCGCCAGCTAGCATAACAGCTGGGAGAACAGAAAAGAAAGAGAGACCTGAGATGTTACATGGTAGCAATGTTTTGCACGTTTGTCATGTTGTTTCATTAAGCTCACATTTCAGAATGAATGCTTTTACAATGACAGCAGCCAGCTTGCTTGCTTGTTGGATTATCAAGTAAAAACAAAGCCATACATGAACGTGGAAGCTCAGACATTTCAAGCATCAACAATGTAACTTTCAGAATGAATGCTTTTGTTCCTGGAAATGCGTAGAAGTGTGACTCAGCTGTTGGCCAGCCTTTCCTTCCAATGGCGTCTCAAAATTGGCATCACACACACTTGCTCACCTTTCCGTGCGTGCATCATGAGAAGGCCCAAAATGGGCTCCACCTTTCAGCCATGCTGTGTCATGGTCTTTTCAGAAGGGGAGAGACTGACACCTTTAATACATGGAGCAAGTGACATGGAAGTGGGGCAAATAGTTTTGCCGTCTACATCAGTTGTGTCCCAAGCCGTGGCACATTATTAGTTAAACCTACCCTCACTAGAGGCATAATCTAGTGAGGGTAGGGGAAATTGTGCTATATAGATAGTTATTACTTATTATTATTATATTGTAAAAATAATTATGCATTGAAATGTTTGTAACTATCGATGACATTGGAAAATGAAGATGACCTCAATTGTCCTTTTTCAGAATAAAGGTTTGAATGAATACCACATCTTGTCCTAAAATAGAAAACATTTATTGTGTGACTGTGTGATCGATTTTCAAAGATAATAGGCCGAGTATAGTTAAATAAAATAGGTGTAGAATAGTTCTACTCGTGGCCTCTGACTACTCCATAGCAGTATTTTTCCACATTGATCTTAAATCATAATCAACTTCACCATACCAACTGCAACTTGCTCTGCACCTGGTAATCATATTGACATTTTCAATACGTTAGTTGACTGCTCAGCGTTATTTTTTTCCGTAGCCGCATTTTGCGGAGACGCTCTCTGATTGGCCAAATGGCCACTGACTGACGCTCTCTGATTGGCCACTGACATGTGCGCCCAATTGCGTGACGAGCTGTGTCTTTGCCCATTTCCGCCTCTAACAGCCTGCAAACTACCTAACGCCTAGTTTATCACTGGTTAAGCTTAGGCGACTCTTTCGAATTTGGTTAAGGTTAGAGTTTGGAATCAGGGCTGGCGTTCTATCGCCATGCTCTAACACAAACTCTAACCTTAACCAACTTCGAAAGAGTGCCTAAGCTTAACCGGTGTAGAAACAGGCGTCACACGATTGGGCGCACCAGAAACATCAGTGGCCAATCAGAGAGCGTCTCCGCAAAATGCGGCTACGGAAAAGAATAACGCGACTGTGCTCATCTTGTAATGCCGGGAAGCTTGTATAGACCACTACACTTCCGTGTTACATTGAAATCAGGGAGGAGATTGCGGGGGGGTCAAATGAATGGATGTGGACGAGAGCCGTGATGGAAGTGGTTGCCGATACGGCTGTGGGGGTGCTAGAGACATGATCGAATAGACGTTTATGCGCCTCGCTCTCCTGAACACGGCGTGACCCATAACTAATCGATCAGAACTAAATCGGCAGAGAAAAAGCCCATTTTAAAGCACCTATTCCGCATGGACATGCGCAGAGTGCCCATGGAGTCTGGACGACGCGAGATGACGCTCGAATGAATGTGGACTGTTCTATCAGAGGGGGGAGCTTCGGTGGCCAGCCGAACAGGATAATGAAAAAATTATCCCACTAAATGGCCAGACGCGTCTTATGGCGACATCTACAATTACCTCATTGAGTCTACAGGTAGACTAATGTTTATATTTAAGTGCAGCGGTCTGTAGCCACTTACATGACCATCGAAGCTCCCCCCTCTGATGGAACAGTCCACATTCATTCGAGCGTCATCTCGCGTTGTCCAGACTCCATGGGCACTCTGCGCATGTCCATGCGGAATAGGTGCTTTAAAATGGGCTTTTTCTCTGCCGATTTAGTTCTGATCGATTAGTTATGGGTCACGCCGTGTTCAGGAGAGCGAGGCGCATAAACGTCTATTCGATCATGTCTCCAGCACCCCCACAGCCGTATCGGCAACCACTTACATCACGGCTCTCGTCCACATTCATTCATTTGACCCCCCCGCAATCTCCTCCCTGATTTCAGAATCCCGGAAGTGTTACGGTGGTCTATCCTTTCGGCAAGCAACCTTCCCTTCCGCGTTGCTCTGATTGGCCGAGCGCGCGCATGCGCATGCGCATGAGCCACGATAAGCCCCTCAGGCAAGCAGGAATACTAAGCTCCAGTTAACCTAATTTATACAAATGGAAGTAGGGCTGACCTTCAAAGCTTTTTTTGGCAATCGAAACTTCGGGGCCGAGCTTCGATTTTAATTCGAAGCTTCGAGAAAAAAGAAAAAATTTATTTTTTTATCTTATGTTGTGGGACTTGTACAGCACTTTGGTAAACTTTGTTGTTTTTAAATGTGCTCTATAAATAAAGTGGATTGGATTAATGAATTAAGTAGCCCCTTTCGTGACTGTGACGCAGCCAACAAGGTTTCACTCGGCTGTGTGATTTAATTCAAGGTGGATCGCTGTTGTCGTTTGAACAACTTCAGATTTCATGGGAACTACCAATCCCCCAAATCAAGAATGTTTAAGATGAATGAAGTAAGATTTTGATTATTTGAAATATGGCCTGTGTAGACTAAACTATGCACAGAATTATGTCAGTCTACAAGGTCCGGATTCTACATGGTCCGGCAATGTAGACCTTGTAGACTCCACTACAGACCAATTATCAGTGAATGTTCATGCATTTTTAAGAAGGGCTACTTCCACAAAAAAACAAAACTCACCAAAACATCTCAGTAGCACCTTATCTAAATGTTCTATTTCATATATGGAGATTCATATTTATTTATGTATTGCATGCATTTCTACATTTTATTTCCTATTTTGTTTATTCATCCCAGTATCTTTCTTTCTTATGTGTGGAATTCTGCAAGGCAGGTGTATGTGTTTGAGGATGATATCCTTCAAACAGGCAATAGTGATGATATAATTTGGGCAGTGCTGAGCTGGGTTACTTTCCTCCAGTGTATTTGTCCCCCGGTCCCACCCAATGGCCCCACACACACGCACGCACGCACGCACGCACACACACACACACACAAATCGAAGTAAAAAAAATTGGAATACTGACAAAGCCATACTTGGTCATTTACTGTACAACTGGGTTAGGACATCTGTAGGGGCCAGTTTCGAATTGCAGTCTCCCGTAGGTGTTTTTTGAGAGTGTTTTTGAAGGTGGGTAGTGATTCACATTCCTTTACAGCTTTGGGTAGGGCGTTCCACATTGATGTGGCATAATTGCGGAAACGTGTTTAGTCCCTTGTTTGAGCCGAATCTGGGTTTAACATGATTTGGAGCTCCCTCTGGTGTTGTGATCCTGGTATTCACTGACCTTTGGGATGGAATTTGACATGTACATGGGTACCTTGGTCGTGTAGTGTATCTTGTAGACCAGGCCCATTGCAAGTTGCTGTACTCTGTCGTCTACTCTAAGCCATCCTAGGTTGTCAAAGTGGGCAGGGGTGAGGTGGGTTCTAGGAGTCAGGTCAAGCAGTAGTCTGACTAGTTTGTTTTGAGATGTTTGTAATTTGTTTTTTAGTGCCTTTTGAGGTGCTTTGGTACCATGAGGTGCAATCATAGTCATAGTATCCTTGAATGAGTGCTCCTGCCAGAGTCTTCAGGGTATTCTTGTTTACCAGAGAGGAGATCCGGTACAAGAATCGAGTTCGTTGGTTGACTTTTTGTATTACATTGGATGCCATTTTTGTCACAGGAAAGATTAGCCTCTAGGATGGAACCCAGGTAGGTAATTTCATCTTTCCTTGTGACAATATTGTCACCCACTGTAACTGAGAAGCCGTCGGTCTTGCTGAGTTTGTTATTTGAACCGAAGAGAATGGACTCTGTTTTGCCCATGTGTAATGATAGTTTGTTGTCGGCGAGCCATATGGAGTCCATGGTAAAGTCATACAAGTTGTTTGCAGATTACATTACATTACGTTGCTGTGGCATGAACTGCAGGTGGGTGCAACACACACACACCGGGCAAAACTATATCTAATTTCCTTGGTGGAGGTAATTAAACCCTGTCTGCCTTTTGACTATATACCAAAACGTTATATTGTCATCATACTGTATAGGCGCACACAAGTGAAGTTTCAAACTGCAGTTGGTAAAGTAATGTTATTTTCCCCCCAGATCTACCCAGAGACATGGATGATTCCACTGGACTGAAGGAGGAACCCAGAGACCCACAAGACTTTATACTGAACATCAAAGAAGAGACTCTGGACTTTCCTGACCCACCCAGGGACATTTCCACCAGACTGAAGGAGGAGCCCACAGATGATCAGGACATCTGTAAGTTAAGTTTATTTCTGTGTAACACGTGGCTGCTGGTCCATAAAGAGTCTTAAAATTCACTTTGACTAATTAAAGACTTTAAAAAGCATTAAATAGTCCTCTGTTTGATAAGGTCTTAAATATGTATTTATTGAATGCTATAAGCAGGGTATAAGTAAAACCTTTATATCACGTTACAGTCTTTGGTGTTTGCTATTCGTGTTCTCAGATGTTGACCTTTAATTATTATTATTATCTCTGTCCACTCTCCCGTGATTGGCTGTTGCGTCTGCATTTGTATGGATGGTATAGAGATGGCTAGTTAGCTAACCTGCAAACACCCCGACTGATGGCTCTCCCTATGTGCTCATATAGCCATTTCTCCTGTTAATCGCCTGTATTTCAGACCAAGTCTCATTCATGATAGTTAACAAGTGTCATTGCAGCTGTCACTTGAACTGCTGATTCGCATCGCATCGCACTATCCCTCATTCATTCCCTATTCAGAATATAAATGCGAGGAACAATAGAGGCTAAATGGTAAATGGACTGTGTAACTGAGGGGTACAATTCCCTGACTGTATTGTTAGATATGGTATTTAATACCACTACCTCTTGTACTTTAACTTCTGGCCATCCAGTACATGATATAAATATGATGAACACTTTCCCACCTGATGAAACGAAGTCCACACAAATGTACAAATCGAATATTTAATATAGCAAAAGGTATATACAACGTTCACTTGTTTACACTTATGATTTGAAATGCACTTGTATGGCAAATGAGTATTCGTAGGTAAATCAACATTGAATGTCCAATCTCTGGTTACGCAGGGAGTAAGTATACAACCTGGTTCTCTAGGAAACTATAGCGATGGTACTTAAATGATTATAGCTGGATACACTAAGGGGGGGGGGGGGGTCCCGCTGGTTGTAAGACAGTAGGAGGGGGGGGTTAGAGAAGCCGCTGGCGGTATCCCATCTGGCCGACGGTTTCTTGGGAGAATTCAAAGTCTTCAACACGGTGCCCACAGAACCTCGGTCCGCAGACGAATACAGCCGGACCCTCTGGTGGACGGTAGCTGCCGGTCCACAACGGAGAGACGTGAGGCGACCTCACTGGTGTAGAGCGCCGTCTCACCTGGAGTCCTCTCCGGGGGGTAGTTCCAACACTCCGCAGTGTTGGCCGTTATCCATGGAATAATCAAAGCACCCAAAGCATAATCCAAGCCGTGGAAGGCTCGCCGTCGTCCGGGTAGAGTAATCCAATATACAGGTCCAGTCGCCCTGGCCCGGAGCTCCTCGGATGCAAGCACCACTAGTGGTCTGCCCAGCCTGGTTAAGACTCCAGATAACGTCAGGAACGATGGGGGTACTGATAACTTTATAACTCTAACCGAACGATGCACCATACATAAATAGACTATTATTAGCTTAATAGAATACGTCCAACTCGACGGTATAGTGCCAAACTATGACTATTCAACTATTAATCCACACGATATCTCAATGCCTATTCTGAGGCCAAGTAGGCCTTACTGCACCACACGTGCGTCGTGGGTGAGGCTTCGCGTCTGTTACTCGGTTGGAGGGTAAAGAACTGGACTAAAAGAAAGTTCTACTTTACTTGCGCCATATATATATGCGCTATGAACAAATAGTACCATTCGTATTTCGCCAGACGTATTCCTACGCGGAACCGGGCTTGCCACGACATGTTGGGCGGCACGATTGAACTTGAACCTAGGGGTATGGCTGCTGGCGCCAGGTTCTCGTCCAATGGTAGAATGAAACTATTATGGGCTGTTTAGTAGACTAAAGGGATATTCAGTGCATATTGTACAAGGAATATACAGGGGATATCAAACGATATACAAATACTATTTAAATATATATCCATAAATAAATATATATATTCGGTTTAATCTGATCCTTCACAACAGACTGCATTTATATAGTGCTTTTTATCCAAAGTGCTTTACAATTTATGCCTCACATTCACCCATTCATTCATACATTCACACACCGACAGCAGAGGTGACCATGCAAGGTGCCAACCTGCTCACCGGGAGCAGTTAGGGGTTAAGTGTCTTGCTCAAGGAAAACTTTGACACACTGCCGGGAGCGGAAATCAAACCGGGAACCTTCTGATTACCAGACAAGCCCTCTACCTCCTGAGCCACTGTCGCCCCACTGTGTCTGAAATATTGCCAGGTAGAAAATGGTCTTAACGGTACCAATATTTGCGCAAAGGACAATCCTTAAAAAGTACCGGTAGGTCCATTTCACCAAGAGGAAATTGATTACCGTAGATTTATTATGACAACCGACTGCCTTTAGGCTAAATGTTCTTATTTTGCATCTATTTATTTAAAAGCTCTGTATAAACTATGAAACAGAGAACCACCATAATACAACCATGGTCTAAATGACTTCTATTTTGATATAGTCTCAACATGGCCAACCCAACCACAGAAGCCACACTCGTACAGGTAGCACAATACACTATTGTGAAAAGTAGGCCTAGAGGAGCCCTTGGTTCATTACAGACTCTGGCTGTAAGACTATTGTAGTGATTAATATCATTAAGGACACATATTTGTTCACATTAATAAACATATTTGGATATTTAATTCAACCACTTATTGTCATTTTTCCCTACTGATAATTTTGAACTGACAATATGCATATTTACTCATTATAAATACCCACAGTATAGATGGTTTCACTGGAATTGTGTTGCTTTTCCCGTCAGGGGTCGCCACAGCGTATCATCCCTTTCCATCTGTTCCTGTCCTCTGCGTCGTCCTCCGTCACGCCCGCTGCCCGCATGTCCTCCTTTACTGTGTCCATAAACCTCCTCTTGGGCCTTCCCCTCCTCCTCTTTCCTGGCAGCTCCATCTCCAGCATCCTCCTCCCGATGTACCCCACCTCCCTCCTCCGCACATGTCCAAACCATCTCAGTCTTGCCTCTCTCACTTTCTGCCCGAACTGCTCAACATGGGCCGTTCCTCTGATGTAGAAATTTATTTTGTCCAACCTTGTTACTCCCAGAGAGAACCTTAGCATCTTCATCTCTGCCACCTCCAGCTCCGCCACCTGCTTGTTGGTCAGTGCCACAGTTTCTAGACCATACAGCATAGCTGGTCTCGCTACCCTGCTGTAGACCTTTCCTTTTACCCTTGCTGGTACCCTTCTATCGCAGATTACCCCTGTCATCCATCTCCATCCGCACCACCCGGCCTGCACTCTCTTCTTCACCTCCCTACCACAGTCCCCATTACTTTGGACAGTTGACCCCAAGTATTTAAACTCGTCCACTTTTGGTACCTCTACTCCTTGCATCTTCACCACCCCTCTGTCTTCCTTCCCATTCACACACATGTACTCTGTCTTGCTTCTGCTCACTTTCATCCCTCTTCTCTCCAGTGCATGCCTCCACTTCTCCAGGTTCTCTTCCACCTGCTCCCACTACAGATCGCGATGTCATCTGCGAACATCATGGTCCACGGGGACTCCTGCCTGACCTCGTCTGTCAGCCTGTCCATCACTCTTGCAAATAAGAATGGACTGAGGGCCGACCCTTCGCGCAGTCCTACCTAGGCATGTGCCGGTATGACATTTTGAAGGTATGATAACCTTGGGCAAAAATACCCCGGTTCACGGTATATCACGGTATTAAAAAATAAATAAAAATAAAAATTATCCCATTGAACAAAACTTCTTTTATTACAGTGCACAAATCAGCTTTTCTGTAAGTGTTATTTATGAATGTGTGAAGACTGTCTGTATTACACACAGAGGGAACTGTCTGACCACTTTCAAACTAAGTACAGAATAAAAAATACTTCCAAATAAACTTTCATTTATGAATAGGCCTATGTACTTCAAACTTCAAATTACTTTATTTTCCTTTCGGAACTCATTTGTGCAGTGATTAAAAGACAAACATACAGTCACAATACATAGATACTCAGCACTATAAAAAATAAAAACACAGCTTTGTTATAACTACAGTAAAAAGACCACTATATATATAAAAAAAAAACCAACTACATTAAAACTACAGTACTTAAAGCATGATATATTAAAAATCCATGTGGAGTAGTTCTATATGTATATAAATAATAGTAGTACAGGTAGAGCTGGGCGATATAACGATAACGATAATTATCGCGATATATATTTCTTTCTTTTTTTGTGACCTGCAACAGGGCAGTTTTAAAACCAGAGACAGTGGACAGACTTGTCTTTCTTGCCTGCAACTTAAAGTAATGGCTTTGCTTGTCCAAATGACAATACTGACCAAATTGAGATTTATTTTTCTCTTGTCTATTTATTTTGTTTGCTTTCTAATTTAAAATACAGTTTAGGCGGCGGTCAGGTGGCGTAGCAGAGATTGTTCGTCACCAACACCTGAGACGCTGGACTCGCCTGTTCGAATCCAGCTCACAGCTCCGGCGTTGTCACCAGCTTGGCTGGCCGTTCACACTAATACAATTGGCTGTATTAGAGGGTGGGAAAGCTGGCGGGGTGGGTCCGGGTCGTTGTAAACAGCGACTCCTACAGTTCGGTCGGGGCGCCTGCTCAGCGCGGATAGGATCTAAGGGGGGTAGTGTGATCCTTCCACACGTTACACCCTCTCAGTGAGAGTCCGCGCTGCCAGGTGAAAAGAAGCGGTTGATTGGCTAGACGTGTGTCGGAGGAAGCACGTGATAGCCTCCACTCTCCCAGACCGACTGTGGGCGGTAAGTGCACAGCGACCAGGAAGGGGATTGGGAATTGGCATAACGACTAACATTGGGATGGGAGAAAAATCTGAGGAAAAAGGAGGGGGGAAAAGATCAATAAAATTTTTTTAAAATACAGTTTAGGCTATGTACAGTAGGCTATGTGTGCTAGCAGAGCTAGTCTCCAGTCATGAGTCACGGTGCACATGTGCGGTGGTTTGTCCACCAAAAAAGCGCCAAAAGATAGAAAAGAAACTAGCAGAGCCAGAACTGTTCAACTCCCCTGGAGCCACAGCCAGCAGAGAAGCCGGTTTACATTCGCTTTCAAATCAGCTGCAGCCTGAGAACTGGAGTGTGAGGGGATGTAACACTAAAGATGGCGGCAACGACAAAGAATTGCTGCAAAATAAACATACATCTGTTGTTTAATATAAAAAAAAAAAAATTAATTGGCCATATCGCCCAGCCCTAAGTACAGGTGATATGTCCATCAGGTGGAAGGGGGAGTCTATTTTAAGTAGTCCAAAGTCCTTGGGCTACCACCAGACCTATAGGTGTTCAGCAGTATGATGGAGGTTTTTGTTAATGTAATGTAATCTACGTGCACAGATGTAAGCCTAGTACTATTCTTACTGGATTAAACGTACATTTAAACGATTCATCTTTTGTGGAAGATCAACAACCACCCACGGAACTATGTGTTGGCGATAAGGGTTCCGCACGGACCATATTGCTTGTTACTTTCCTGTTAGCACACTAACTGTTAGCTTAACGTCAACAGAGTTTAACATTAAATAAATGTTTATCGTCGTCTTTCGACATCCCTGCCTCAGACTCCTATCCTTCTCATGATTATGAATATGTAACGGAACGTAGGCCAATCTCACTAACGTTAGTCGACCTAAATCAATTAGCAACATGATTCACCGGTACTACTAGCTAGCTGGCTAACTAGCTAACGTTAACTAGCTCCCGTCAAAACGTTAGCTGTAATGGATCATACATGATGTGGTGTGCTGTTAGTTATCTGAAAATAATGCTCTATACACAGGGGTAATTAACGTGAGCTAACGTCGTTAGCCCTTCGACGAGTGGTTTGCATGGCCACTGGACAGTAACGTTAGCTATAGCCCCTTTCGTGACTGCGGTGCTGGGGCTCTACTGCACCGCAGTCACGAAACGGGCTACGTTAGCTACAGCTTCCGACGTTAGCCTAGCTAACGTTAGCTACATATCTAGCAAGCTATAGACAAAGAACGTTTAATGTGACTGATCTAGTGAGCTAGAATCAGAATAGTCCACCCATCAATAGCTAATGTCAAGTATAAATAACGCAATGGCCATACCAACCCGTTCGTTTTAACGGGAGCTAGTTAACGTTAAGTTAGCTAGTTAGCCAGCTACTGACAGTTTGTAAACAGACAGGCAGATTCGCAACATACCGTCTGAACGTAATTTGAAAGGTTTTGACACAGCGACATTTTCAAACCGCGGTAAACCGTGAAACCGGTTACCGGCACATGCCTAGTCCTACCCCGACCTTGAACCCCTCAGTCACTCCCACTGCACACCTCACCACAGTCGCACTGCCCTCATACATGTCCTGTACTACTCTCACATACTTTTCCACCACTCCTGACTTTCTCATACAGTACCACACCTCTCTTGGTACCCTGTCGTACGCCTTCTCTAGGTCTACAAAGACGCAATGCAGCTCCTTCTGGCCTTCTCTATACTTCTCCATTAGCATTCTAAGGGCGAACAATGCGTCTGTCATGCTTTTTCCTGGCATGAACCCATACTGCTGCTCACTAATCCTCACCTCTACTCTTAACCTAGCCTCCACTATCCTTTCCCATAGCTTCATGCTGTGGCTGATCAGCTTTATTCCCCTGTAGTTGCTGCAACTCTGTGCGTATCCCGGCTTACTCTTAACCCTTTCACTGCCACACTACCAAAACGGTTAACCCTTTCACTGCGACAATACACAGAGGGTTAACCATTTCACTGCCACACGACAGCAGGTTAACCCCGGCGACCGTCAGTTGTGTGATAGTAGGGTTAACCTTCTGTCATGTGGCAGTGAAAGGGTTAAAGATTGGCACTAGCACACTTTGCCTCCACTCCTCTGGCATTTTCCAATTTTCCAAGATGTTGTTAAACAATCTCCAGGCCTCCGCTGGTATGTCATTTGGGCCGACCGCCTTCCCACTCTTCATCCTCTTCAAAGCTTCACATTCTGCTTATTTTTATTGCAAAATTTGCCTTAAATGTAATATAAACTGGCATTAAAAAGTCTTTAACTTAATACTTGTAGACAGACACCTCAAAGTCTTAGTTTTCTAGTGGACTATAGCAGTCAAACAAGATAACTGGACATTGTCAGCAAACTCCAGGGCCCTCATTTATCAACAATTCTTAGAAAGTGTTCTATTTTCGTTCTTAACCACAGAATTTAGAATGTGTGTACGTACAGAGAAATCGGGATTTATAACACGTGCGTACACAGGTTCTACGCACACTCCGGGTTGATAAATGCCACTTGTTCTACGCTCCACGCTCGTGCACGGTTTTACGTATTTGCATATAGCATCGCCCGTAATTAACCATATATGGTCAGGAAACACCCCCATGAAATGTGGAAAAGTGGACTAAGCCAAGCGAACGCCTGGAAGAAATACGCAACAGGCTGACAGACATCTATTAACTTCCTAAAGACCATTGCTCCCTCAGGGCAGCGCAAACACTAATAAAGACCGTTAACCACTGTTTGCCATTGGTGTCATTAATAACCATGCTGGAATATGACTGCTTTTTCTTCATTTCGTTCGATTAATACCCAGGGATTAAAGTTCTCCGTCAATTTCATTCCAAATCGCGACGCGAACTTGAATCCCATCATCATATTTATATGTTGTGTCTGTCCACTATGTTTGTTACTTTGTTATTTTTTTCCCCTATGTAAAGCGACATTGGGTCTCTTGAAAGGCGCTATATAAAATGAAGCTATTATTATTATTATTATTATTATTATTATTATCACGTCTGTGCGGGAGCTCACAAATAGACTGTCTTTTAGTCTCAGTGAAGTTTCAACGGAGGTCATCTATTCTAACTAATAAATTGAAGTAGAAAGCATTTCATAATTTGTGACCAATCTTATTTGGAAACATGACACACAAAATAATAGTATTTAGCTTTTTATTTGAAACAATATTTAATCGTGTTTGGAGGTGGGTGTTCTGCGTCTGCCCCCCCGTGCCAAACAAGCAGGCCAACCTCTTGTTAGCGAGTGATCACGTTATAATTACACTACTGTCGCTATTTTACAATGAACTATAATGAATTACGGTTTATACAGAACACGCGCCAGTGTTGGAAGTAATACACGGAAGCTTATTTCCGCGTTGCAATATTCATATTCGACCACCGGGCGCCAGATACGCACGGTCGGAGCTGTGCGTATATATATACGCACAAAGTCAAGCACACGTTCAATTTGATAAGTCCCACACTTTGCTTAGAAATTATCGTACGCACGGGTTACGCACATATCTGTGCATACGCAACATTGATAAATGAGGGCCCAGGGTCTGTAGCAGCGATTATCATGTTTTATTACATGGTGTTTTAACATTCGCCGAAATGCTTGATTGTGATTGGTCAATAGCGCTCGTCAGAGGTCCGTTATTATTCGATAACGGACCTCTGCCGAGCAATTATGACCGCTGTGCGCAGCTGTTCGCAATCAAGCCCACTGACATCAGTGCAATCAGACACTGCCGGCTGCCGGGGAAGCTGCCGGCGATGACAGGGCGGAGCGACAGAACAGAACTGCGTCTGCATTTGATCTCGTCTTGTCGATGGTGTAAAATGAAGTCTATTGTTAGTATGTTAGCCATGTAATAAGCGGGATAATGTATAGCTATACTCGGTCATTGTCGCAAAATAATTGACCTTCACTACGTTTAAAGAACACCTCGGCGAGGCGCCTCTGTATTCTAAACTCCGTGTCGGTCAATTATTTTGCGACAATGACCTCGTAGCTATACATTATCCCTTACGTAAATGATATACGTTTTTCTTACACAGGCCCTATTTAAACCTTGTCTGACATTAGTTTTAGTTTAGTTTTTTTTTGTTTACTCAGTTTATTTGATCAGGGACAGTGCATATCAATCAACAGTTATACAGTTATAAATTAATACAAATTAAAAACTGTAAATATGCCAACATTAGCAGGGTTGCTAGTTTTCAGCTGTAGTCCCTGGGCTAGATGTTTAAGCCAGAAAGAAACAGAAAAATAGAAGGACATTAAAGCTAATATAAAAACAGTTTAAAACATATTCTGTACATTCACTCACTAGGCATTCATGCATCTATAAAAATAAAATAAAACCGTGTACAGGGACAAATCAAAGCCCATACATGTATAAGCACCGTATAGGCAGGCAGTGGCACACATATGGCAGGCACACATATATACATAATCATAATCGTATTTCGACTTAATCACAATCAAGACAGTCAGGCTAGTGGGCAAGCATACAGGGGCTGGGCAGCTGGACTGCGACGTGACTTGCTAATGGTCACAGACCTGGTGATGGGATGGTGTTCCAGAACTCTGCAGCTCTTATCGAGAAGGCTGATTTGCTAAATGTGCTTTTTCCTCCCTGGGATGATGAAATTTCCCTCTAGCACTGTTCTGGTGAACCTGCTGCTTTCTGTTAAAAAACTGTGAGTGAGGTGGTGGGGCTAGACCATGTTGGATTTTATATATCCGGCTGGCATCTTTGAGTTTCAGCATGTTTTCCCAGCTTAGCAGGGCATGTTTTTGGAGGATGGTACAGTGGTGTTGGTGAAAGGGTTTCTTGTCCAACACCTTCAGGGCCTGTTTATGAACTGAATGAATTGGTGTCAATGTGATTTTGCAGGTCTGAGACCAGCTGGTTATGCAGTATGTCAGATGGGACACATAATTACTGAGTTGAAGTAAAGTTTGGCTGTTTCCATGTTGAGGCATTCTCGGATGTATTTAAAGTTGGCTATGTTAAAATGTACGGCCTGTGTGACTTTTTTTTACCAGTTTTTTGAAGGTGAGGCAGTGGCGGCTCGCCACTAGTGGGCGCAAGGGCGCCGACCCACCTGCTGGCCAGCTGCTGTTAAATCAGAGAAGAAGACAATAAAACTTTTTCGTTTTTGTGTTTTATAGCCCTATAAATAATATAAACATGTTTAAAATGAATACTATTTACTCATTTTAAGTGTTTGTATTTCCAATGCACAATATAACGTTATTATCTAAATTAAAAAAACATCGTTTTCATGAGCAGGAAGTGACGTTTTTTTTTTTTTTTTTTTCGTATTTCTCGCCCGGGCTAGAAGCGATAGCGCTCTGAGTGCGCGTCAGTTTGATCGCTATCTCCGTCACAGCCAATCAGTGCATACAGCGTTGTGCGTTGAAATATGACTATGTTGGAATCCGAGCGCAATTTGAAGCGGTCTAGGCTGCAGCGTGAACTTCCGTGAAGAATTTCCATAGCCGCATTTTCGTGGAGACGCTCTCTGATTGGCCGACGCGATGCCAGTTTTTTTCCATAGCCGCATTTCTCGGGTTGGCTTAGGGAGAGAATGCGCCAGGTTTATTCAAGGACTGAGTATTTTCATTTCGATTTATAGTTAGCTAAAGCTACCACCATGGAATTGGATAATTCTGTTAAATCCATCAAATCAACACCGTTTGAAAGACGGACAAATCATTGGCCGAATCCAATTTCTAGGTTATTATTCCTAGGTTGGTGATCGGTGGAGATAGTGTTGTTGTGAGAATGATGCAGGCAGCTGTTTGTCTTAGACGAGCGTACCGTGACTGCAAGTTCTTTAGACTGTTAAGCTTAGGCACTCTTTCAAAGTTGGTTAAGGTTAGAGTTTGTCTTAGAGCATGGCGATAGAACGCCAGGTAGTTTGCAGGCTGTTCGAGGCGGAAATGGACAAAGACACAGCTCTTCACTCACACAGCTTGTTGGCTAACAACAAGCTATATGGATGCGCACAATGGATGGACATCAACACAGGCTGGATGGACAATGCCATGGAGTGGATATACTTTATCAACAAGCCAACAACAAGGTAGATTAGCGATCTTAACTCTAGTTTAATACATGATACGTAACTCTCTCTCTCTCTCGCTCTCTCTCTCTCTCTCGCTATACACAGCTGTCTCCGCGAAATGCGGCTACGGAAAAAAGTATTGACTGTGCTTGCTGAGACGATAATAGGCTGGCGATTCAAAACGCGCTGCTGTGTTGTGAACTATAACATTAATTTAGCTGCTGCTGATGCATAATGAATTAATGGTGAGTTGTTTAAAATGACAACATACATGTGTTAATTATTTGATTTGATTGATCCGAGAGACAGAGAGAGATTGCTCCAGAGCATCTCAGAGCATTACATTTTCAACTCGACCTATTAACGTGAACTGCGACCCACAAGGCACCAGCGGCAGCGGCCGCCACTGAGGTGAGGTTTGAGTCCAAGGTTATTCCGAGGTATTTAAAATCTTTGACTACTTCAAGCCTCTCCTTTGCTGCAAACACGTCTGGGTCAGGTGTTACAGATGATCCAGACTGACCCAGACGTGTTTGCAGCAAAGGAGAGGCTTGAAGTAGTCAAAGATTTTAAATACCTCATTTTGTGTCTTAACTAGCCAGAGCTGTTAGTATCCAGTATGAGCAGCATTACATAACATTAGTTTTGTGTCTAACTAACCAGAGCTGTTAGTATCCAGTATGAACAGCATTACATAACATTAGTTTTGTGTCTAACTAGCCAGTGTTGTGAGTATGCCGTATGAACAGCATGGACTCTACTGATCATCTTACCAACATCATTGGTATGTAGGAGATGGTGCTAGGGGTGAACAATTTAAAATATGTCCTAAAGATGACGCTGGTCAGAGGTGGTACTACAAAGGAATTTTTATTCTTGGAGTCACAAGAATCAAATGTAAACCTTGCCTGCCATCTCAAATGAGCTGTTCCATATTGTTCTCACAAATCTTCAGCTTGGGGTGGTGGCAGCTAGGGCCGCTCGATCATAACAAAAATCATAAACACAATAATTTTTTTTACTTTCCGAGTAAAAAAGCAGATAGGATGATATACTTTGGCTCAATTATAGTGTGGATCATGTATCGGTGATAGTGTAAGATTCCCCCAAATACTTCACTCTCGTTTAGCAAAGCTTGCATATTGTGAGTCTTCAAGTTCTGTCTTCTCAGAAGTTTGTAATGCTGTTTTTAATTATTTTTACACAAACCAAACATTTTGTTTAAAAATTATTATTAAATAAATAAATTGTATTGTCTATATTTATCGTAACGATAGGTCATACAGACCCTCATCTGTACATTTGTTTGCACTGTTTATTCTTTTCTGTTTTCTTTTTATATTCAGATACAATTTTATTTCCAACTGTATATTTATGTATTTCTTCTATTACCCTGCCTATACCTCTACATCTTATCTTAAATTCTTACTCGGATGAGCATAATAAACAAAGTAGTGGACTATAAATACTTAGTTACCGTCTCCCTCTGCCCCAGGTTCAGCCAGTGACCTACCGATTATTAAAACAGAAGAGGATGAGGGCACACTTGACCCACCCGGGGATATTTCCTTTGAGATGAAGGAGGACGACACAGACCAGGATATCGGTATGTTACTTTCTCTTTCTACCATTCTCGCATTTAAGAGAATCAAGAGGTTTATTTGTCACATACATACCAGGGCATACAGTGAAATGCGGGTGGTCATGCTCACATTGATTGTGCAAATACAATAATAAAAAAGGGCATAGAAAAAATAAAATAGGTAAGACACAAGATATGCATGGTAAAAAAGACATGCTAAATTCCGGAGAAACTGGTTCTTCCTATATACACTACTATACAATATACAATTTACAATCTTAACTCTTAAAGTATCTAAACTATACTATACAGTACCTCCTTTCTTTAAAGTGACTCTTATTTTTTAAAGTGACATTTGTTTAAAGTGATTTTTTTAAGCGGTTGCCGCATGAGTGTTGTGTGTGTGTCTGTGTGTGCTCATGTGTACTTGTGAGTGGAGAGTTCAGTGTTCTGATGGCCTGGGGGAAGAAGCTTACCTGACCGCAGCAGCTTGAACATGCTGTTGTTGGGGTGGTGGGGGTCTTTCATAATTCTGCAGGCTCTGGATTTGCACCTCCTGTTATATAAGTCCTGCAGCCAGGGGTGGTAGTGCAATACCCGTAGTACGCTCTGCTGAGCGCACCACTCTCTGGATTGCCTTCCTGTCCTGTGCCGTGCTGTTTCCAAACCAGGCAGTGATGTTTCCAGTCAGAATGCTCTCTACAGCCCCGGAATAGAAGGAGTGGAGTATCTTCCCCGATACTCTGAACTTCCTTGGCTGTCTCAAGTGATAGAGGCGCTGTTTCGCCTTTTTCACCACAGAATCTATGTGTGTAGACCATGTCAGGTCCTCTGTGATGTGGACTCCCAGGTACTTGAAACTGCCTACCCTGTCCATGATAGCCTTGTTTATCCACAGTGGCGTATGTGTCCCCCCCGCTGTATTCTACTAAAATCCACGATCAGCTCTTTGGTTTTACCAATGTTCAGGAGTAGGCTGTTATCCTGGCACCAGCGTGCCAGTTCATCAACCTCCTCTCGATAGGCCTTCTCGTCATTGTTAGAGATCAGCCCCACCACCACGTGTCGTCCGCAAACTTCACTATGGAGTTGGAGCTGAACCTGGCCACACAGTCATGTGTGTACAGTGAATACAGCAGGGGGCTCAGAACGCAGCCCTGGGGGGACCCGATACTCAGGGTGATTTTGCTGGAGGTATGACCCCCCACCCTGACCGCCTGGGGCCTGTCACTTAGAAAGTCCAGGATCCAGGCGCTCATGGCGGAGCTCGGACCCAGATCGATCACCTTGTCAACCAGTCTGGTGGTGACTATGGTGTTGAAAGCTGAACTATAGTCAATGAACAGGAATCTCACATAGCCCCCCTTCTGACTGTCAAGGTGAAATAGTGTGTTGTGTAGTACTTGGGAGACCGCATCGTCAGTGGACCTGTTTGTCCTATATGCGAACTGCAGTGGGTCCATGTTACTAGGGAGAGAGGCACAGATGTGGTCCTTGACCAGCCTCTCAAAGCATTTCATGACCACAGAGGTGAGTGCCACCGGTCTGTAGTCATTAAGGCCTGTTATAAGACTTTGTTTCTCTATATCTTTATCTCTTGTCATTCTATATTTTACAAGACTTTGTTTCTCTATCTTTATCCCTTGTCATTCTCTCATTTATAAGACTTTGTTTCTCTATCTTTATCTCGTCATTCTATATTTTGCAGGACTTTGTTTCTCTATATCTTTATCTCTTGTCATTCTCTCATTTATAAGACTTTGTTTCTCTATATCTTTATCTCTTGTCATTCTCTCATTTATAAGACTTTGTTTCTCTATATCTTCATCTCTTGTCATTCTCTCATTTATAAGACTTTGTTTCATAGTAGTATATTGAAGGCTTTGGCACACCGACTCGACAGAGATAAGACCATCACCGGTAAGCAGAAAGGGGGAGGTGTCTGCTTATATATAAACCAAAAGTGGTGTAAGACTGTTACTGTACGGGATGCAATATGTACAGTTGACATAGAAATGCTGACTGTGTCTCTTCCTCGCATTACCTACCAAGAGAGTTCCCGCAACTCATGTATGCAGTAGTGTACATCCACCCTGTGCCAACATGAACAATGCATTGGAACTTATAGTGGACGTGGTAAACAAGATGGACAAAATATCAACAGATCCACCTAAATGTCTCCTAGGCGACTTCAATCACTGTCAGCTGGATGGTGTCTTACCCGCATACCACCAGTATATTGACTGCCCTACACGACTCAACAAGGTGCTGGATAAATGCTACGGGTCTGTTCCCAGAGCATATAGATCCTTCCCGCTACTGGGCCTGGGACTCACGGACCACAATGCAGTTCTGCTGGCCCCTGCATACCAACCAGTCATTAACCCTTTTCCCGCCAATCGCGTCGTACGACGGGTTTCAAGTTCATGCGAATTCTGCCAATAACGGCGTACGACGGGTTTCAAGTTAATATTTCATATTTTCGTCATGGTATTCATATTTCACTCACGGAGCCTTGTCATATGCTGCGGGAGCCATCACAACTCTGCAACGCTTCAATACTGCCACCTGGTGGCTGATAGGCGAGTTGCAACCGGAAGTGGATCTCTTGTGATCCCGGTGCGTCTGCCTATTCCGTCCGGCCACTTGTTTATTGTCTCAGGACTCAATACACACACCGTGGATATGGATCCGTTGCCATAACTCAATAATCCACATGATTTGGGCGTATATTAGTATTATACAAACCGGAACTGGATCGCATCGATCCACATCACATAACTGGGATCTGTTTGCTCCACTCTCATCGCCCAACGGTACGAGGAGACTGACGTGAGTTTCAGCGTTTTTCTTTATCATTTTCGATACAAACTGCTCTGATCTATATATCACCCATACTACATAAATCATTTAACGTCGGTCACGGAATTATAAACGACCCCCCCCCCCCCCCCTCCGTTCACCCGCGGATGATCAGTCAGAACGTTTAGGACCATGTACAGTTGACATTTTTTATATAACGTTGATCGGTATCAAACGGCATTTGATAATCTAATATATGCATTTATGTCTATATCTCACGTTCTAGGAAATACTGCAGAAAACGTTTAAAAAAAAAAATTATACTCTAGACGGTATTTTCGTATGAATGTGTGAATGAAAAAGTAAAACGTTCCTACATCCTGAACGATAGATAATCGATGTTGAATGGGCCATAGTAATGTCAATTTAGCAATACAATTTAAAAAGTTATAGCCCTGCAAAGAAGGTGAACATCTCCATAGACTTACAGTACTGGCAGAGAATGGTTTAGGATGATCAAAGTGGTGGCAGAGAATGGGTTAAAAGAGAAAAAACAGCCATAAAGACATTCAAGGTCTGGTCAGAAAACAACATTGAGACCCTTAGAGGCTCCTTTGAATGTACTGATTGGGATGCTCTTGTCGAGCCAGGCTCAGACATAAATGATAAAGTAGATGTAATATCAGCATACATTAATTTCTGCATGGACACAGTGATACCCTCTAAAGAGACAAAAATATTTCCTAAGAACAAACCCTGGGTAACGAAGGACCTGAAAAGCATTCTTAATAAAAAGAAAAGGATATTTTTCTTGTGAGACACCCGAGGAGAAGAATATAATAATAATAATAATTTAGGACCTGCCAGGGGACCAATCCAAGTGCTCCTGTCCGTCTTCGTCAAGGACGCCACAGCGTTAGCGATCTATTGTTGTGCATGTTTTTCCATTGGGTTTATCTTATCGGGGGGGAAACCCTTGCGAGCACGGGGAGAACATGCAAACTCCACACAGAAAGGCCTGGGAGATACCCCACCTGGGTAACTGGCATCATGGAAACCTGGTCCCCAAGCGGGAATCGAACCCTGGACCTTCTTGCTGTGAGGCGACAGTGTTAACCACTACACCACGTGCCGCTCAAAGATGTTAATAAAGAGGTCAAATGAGCAGTGAGACACGCAAGGCTAAACTATAAGAATAAAATAGCAGATAAATATAATCAAGGTGACATGTGTTCAGCCTGGAAAGGAATTAAAATTATTTCCGGGATAAACACCAATACAGCCCCTAAAAATATACAAATAGGAAATAGTAGCCAGAACTCCCTACCAGACGAGGCAAATAAGTTCTCACGTGGACATCCACTGGAAGTCTCTACACAGTCAGTAGGTAAATATTTTAAAGAGATTAAGGTAAATAAAGCTAAAGGGCCAGATGGAATATCAACTGGGTCAAGTGTTTCAAAGACTATTCCAGCTCTGCTTGGACTCAGCAGTGGTTCCTGATCTCTGGAAGAATTCTATCATTCCAATTCCAAAGATCAGCAGACCCCAAATCCTCAACGACCTGCGGCCTATCGCCTTAACATCACTAGCAATGAAAAATCTGGAGAAAATAGTTAAATCTGAAATTGTTGATGCAACCAGATCAGCTCTTGACCCCATGAAATGTGCATATAGGCCTGAGAGGGGTGTTGAAATTATTTATTTTGAACTCTGTACACGAGCACTTAGAAAAAAAGAACACGTATGCAAGATTACTCTTTGTTGACTTTTCGTCAGCCTTCAATACAATGCAGCCTCACATACTTATAAATTACTTTCACTTGGATCACCAACTTATCAGATGGATTATCAGTTTTCTTACATATAGAACTCAAGA
Organism: Notolepis coatsorum; assembly: GCF_963971535.1. Taxonomy (NCBI): domain Eukaryota; kingdom Metazoa; phylum Chordata; class Actinopteri; order Aulopiformes; family Paralepididae; genus Notolepis; species Notolepis coatsorum. The sequence continues at coordinate 88,959,306 of NC_140165.1, read as the reverse complement.
CAGTAAGTATAAATGGAAAAAGTTCCAAATCAATTCTAATCTCCACTGGCTCACCGCAAGGCTGTGTTCTTTCTTCTCTTCTTTTTGTTTTTATACACAAACGACTGTCTTAGCAAATATATAAATCACCATATTGTAAAATTAGCTGACGACAGTGTTATCCTATCTCTTCTCAGTCAGATAGATCACATGGACCCATAATACAATACTTTGTAGACTGGTGTGGGCTGTTTTCTGGATTTAAATGTATCCAAAACCAAAGAAATTATTATCTCACAAACACATAGACGTCGCCCCAACAACCATCCACGGAGCAGAGGTGGAAATTGTCCAGAACTCCAAATACTTAGGAACTGTGTTTGATGACAAACTAAATTTAGCGACAACACAGATGTTATAATACAAAAGGCTCATCAGCATCTGTACTGTCTTCGTAAACTAAACTCCTTTGGAGTCGACCAGAGAATTCTGACAATGTTTTATTCTTCCTTTATTGAGAGCATTCTAACCTTTTCATTTGTATGTTGGTTCACATCCCTCTGTCAAAGAGACAAGAACAAACTGCAAGGTGTTGTCAACCTTAGCTAAAAAATTTTCGGCAGAACACAAAGATCCCTAATGCAGTTTTACAGTGCTCAAGAAAGCACATAATATAATTTATGACTCCACATGTCCTTCATGTGAGTTTTGACCTGCTGCCCTCAGGAAAGCTCTTTAGACAGCCTGCCTGTAAAACAAACAGAAGAAAGTTTGGGTTTGTTCCAGAGGCCATTCAACTGGTGAATGGCCACAGTACAAGGAATGGTCAGTTTACTAACATGCACCCTTTGACCCCTTGATTTTAAAATGTTTGATGATGGTGCACTTTTTTTGTACTGACCAATTTATTTATATTTAATAAATATCTATTTATTTATTGGACTTGACAGATCAACAATGTAGGGATCCCATTCTGGCAGTGTCATGCTTTAAAGTGTCATGTATGTCTCTTGTCCCTGTTTCGTCTTGTTTAGTCTTGAATGTGTAGAAATGCAGCTGTTTGCAGTATCATGCTCTAAATTGCCCCTTGCGGGACTAATAATTTTTTTTTAATTGAATTGAATTTGCCTGCGTGGGAGTTTGTCGGAATAATGAGATGGTTGCTGCGGTGATGGGAAACTTCACATGACTAATAAACTCATGACAACACCAGTATTACCGGTGACACCAGACATTTTTTATTTGTTTTTTTCCCCCTCCTTTTTCCCATCCCAATGTTAGTCGTTATGCCAATTCCCAATCCCCTTCCTGGTCGCTGCGCACTTATCCCCCACAGTCGGTCTGGGAGAGTGGAGGCTATCACGTGCTTCCTCCGACACACGTCTAGCCAATCAACCGCTTCTTTTCACCTGGTAGTGCGGACTCTCACTGAGAGGGTGTAACGTGTGGAAGGATCACACTACCCCCCTTAGATCCTATCCGCGCTGAGCAGGCGCCCCGACCGAACTGTAGGAGTCGCTGTTTACAACGACCCGGACCCACCCCGCCAGCTTTCCCACCCTCTAATACTGCCAATTGTATTAGTGTGAACGGCCAGCCAAGCTGGTGACACGCCGGGAGCTGGATTCGAACAGGCGAATCCTAGCGTCTCCGGCGTTGGTGACGAATGCAATCTCCGCTACGCCACCTGACCGCCGACACCAGACATTTTACATAATGACTCAATATCTGTAGAGCGCTTACAGCGCTACATCCTGTGTGTCTAGTCTGTTTTAATACATTTTTAATTACTAGTATCCATTTGTTGGACGGACAGAGTTAACGTTCTAATTAAAAAATAAACCAACGGACAGTAATACCTTCCGTCAATTTTTTATCTGACTGATCAATGTAGCTGTTATTTAAAGCATTGCTCAAACATACTTTTGCTGGTCTGGACTGATCCTCTGAGCTCCTCTCCAGTCGAGCTTTCGTTTCTGCAGGCTTTAAATCCATAACATTGCCAAATCCTTGTGTCGCCTCTAGACCCTTCTTTCTCTCCTTCGTGTGAAATTAAATCTACCCTACTACTAGAAATGAAAGTGAAACTTAAGATGCTCTGTACTGCGAAGTCTGTGCACACTTAACTTGTCTGACTTAGTATTGATAACGTATTTTACTAATTACATTTTTTTTATTTGATGAATGTTGGCACTGATATGTGAAAATGAACTAAATGGGTTTTATTTATATATCTAGTCATCTCTGTTTATGCTTGAACCTCTATCTTCTCTTAGTTATTTGAGTTAAATCTCTTTTCTTCCTCCCTCATTTCTCCAACACAGATATCTTCCCTGGCCTTCCCTCCACTAACAAACAGAAGAACATTGACAAACCAAGGCAATGGTTTGACCAGTTTGGGACAAACATTACTACAGAGAGGAATATCGAACCTGCATTATTTTCCTACCGCTGTGACCAGTGTGGAACGTGCTTCAATCGGTTATCTAATTTACAGCAACACCAGCGTGTTCATACAGGAGAAAAACCCTACCAATGTGACCAGTGTGAAAAGTGCTTCAATCGGTTATATCATTTACAGCGACACCAGTGTGTTCATACAGGAGAAAACGGACGACTGACAAGGTTTTAAAAACGAAAGTAAAAACACAAGGTACAACTGAAGGCAATATAGTGGGTCCTACTCCAGTGGTCCACGAAAGCAGATGAATGCATTTGTATTCAATAAAAATACGATACAGGTGCATATAACGCTCTGTGCTCTTGCAAGTCATTTGTATTGCTGCTCATAGTGAGATGGTGCACTTGATTTCCATCACAAGCCAGCTGTTCTGTATTCCTGAAACGTCCTGAACACAAGAAGAAGTTCCAGGCAGAAGGAAGGGTCTCTGCAGATACAGATATTTCCACACACCTCTAGTGGGTCATAAAGGATGATTGAGAGCGATTATTTCTGTATGAGATTATTTTCTATACATAGTTTTTTAGGAGAATCTACTCGTTGTACCTTTTGAACTTTTGTAGTGGTAGCTCACAGTTGGCCTCTTTAACCCTTTTACTACCACACTACAGACGGTTAACCCTTTCACTACCACACTACACATGGTTAACCCTTTCACTACCACACTCTTTTTCTCTGAGAGAATGAGCTGTCAATCTTTCCATGTCTGCCATTTTCCCCATGGGCTGTATAGTAGGCTATTTCCCAGATCTCCGCCCATCCACTTTTGAAAATGTCCCTAAAATCATGAATCACAACTAATAGACTCTAATAACACAGCCGGGTCATCAAACATTGAAATAGACTGAACAGTTTAATCATTTTCTTGTTCTGATTCAGACAAGACCGCTTTTAAATTCTCTCTCTCACTCACTCATATATATTATTATATTTAATATTATATTATATGGCTGTTGGTCTCCCAGACAGTTTCTGTCGGGTGACTGTGACACATCAGTGAGTTACTCGGGTTGCCTCTGATCTGGGGCTTTTTGTTGGCGAGCACAAATTCAGGGCTATAATCACGCGTTTTCATAAAACAATGAGATACTTGAACAAAAAACATTCACGTCTGACATGTTCAAGCCAGAAGGAATCCTGCATTATTTCCAAGATTTTCCTATTCATGGAAAGGTGAAAGACTCACACTCACAGCCATGCTGATTTGGCTAAATGACATCCAGTCATTTTGATTTGATTTGATTTGATATTTTTTATTTTCGTGTCTTACATACAGATGTATGCCCAGCCCATATGGGCTTACAAGACACATAACAATAAGTATATAATAATATACTTTACCAATTACTTAACAAATGACATAGACCAAGATGGCCATAAAAAAATACAAGAAAATACAATAAAACGTAATATAACACAAGCTGTACTCAATGTAAATAAACAGAAAAACAAGGTGAATTCAAATACAATTATATAGGATACAGTGTGTTTTGTCTCAGGTGCCATGCCTTCTCCAAAAATCCTGCAAAACCGACTTTTAGTCAGGGCAGTGTCATGGTTTCTCCCCATCATACTTTTTTTTAGCGCAGAAGCTCGTGCAGGTAGTGGGCAACTTAGTCATGTGACTCAGTTGGTATTGCTGATTGGCTTGAACAAACAGCGAACAGGTCTATGGTAGTCTACCCCTTGCCTTAGTTATAGTTTTGTCTTTTGTTGTAATGTATAACTATATTTTGTATGTGATGTATGTAGCCTAGTTTACCAAAATATGTTTTTATCAAATATGCACAGTTTTGTTATACAATGAAAATTTGCTTTTAGTTCATCCTGTTTTTCCCAAAGTATAAAACGAGGGAATTTTCAAGGCAATGTAAATGTTTCATACTATCAGAAGAAGGGTGTGTGTGTGTATATATATATATATTATATATATATATACACGGTATATCAAAATGCTTCGATTTTAAAATGGTATTGCTTTGGAGTCTTGCTTCAAGGCTCAAAGCCATGTGTTCTACAAACCCCTTTGTGAACCCCTTGGCAATAATGTTTTGAATGCTCATTTTTCTTTCATGTTGTGGAAAACAATGTTTTCTATGTACAAAACAACCATAGCTATGTATTGATGTAGATACACGGTGTAGGCGACACGGTGGTGTAGTGGTTAACTGTCGCCTCACGGCAAGAAGGTCCAGGGGTTCTGCCCAGAACTCCCTCTGGTGTCGTGGAATTCACTGACCTTTGGGTAGTATTTCGACATGTACATGGGTATCTTATTGGTGTAGTGTATCTTGTAGACCAGGCCCATTGCAAGTTGCTGTACTCTGTCTTCTACTCTAAGCCATCCTAAGTTGTCAAAATGTGCATGGGTAAGGTGGGTTTAGACCAAGCAGTAGTCTGGCCAGTTTATTTCGTGATATTTGTAGCCTTGTTTTTAGGGCCTTTGAGGTGCTTTGGTACCATGAGGTGCAAGCTAGTCGTAGTACCCTTGAATGAGTGCTCCTGTTATAGTCTTCAAGGTATTCTTGTTTACCAGAGAGGAGATCCGGTACAAGAATCTTGTTCGTTGGTTGACTTTTTTTTTATTACATTGGTTGCCATTTTGTCACAGGAAATATTTGCCTCTAGGATGGAACCCAGGTAGGTAATTTCATCTTTCCTTGTGACAATATTGTCCCCCACTGTAACAGAGAAGCCGTTGGCCTTGCTGAGTTTGCTATTTGATCCAAAGAGAATGCATTCTGTTTTACCCAGGTGTAATGATAGTTTGTTATCAGCGAGCCAGGTGCAGATTCTGCCGAGTTCAGAGCTGAGGGCTTTTCAACCTGCAACTTGTCCCTGTCACCACAGAAAATCTAAGTGACTATAAAAAGTCCTTTCTGTGAGCAATAACTCGATCTGTATCTACCTCTGTTATGAAGGATTCTGAATGAGAAAAATTGGCAGCTGATTTATAGCAGATCCTCTTACAAATCTTTTTAACCTTCCAGTGGAAAATTCCAAGTATATGGAAACACGCTTTTGTTCTCCCGTTAAAAGTATTACTATACTATAGGCCAATATTTAAATGATCAGTAAAGGGGGCAGCCATAGAAAGGGTCTCCTCCTGGCGGCTACGTGGCGTAGTGGGCAAGGCGCTCGCCATGAATTCGGAGACGCTGGGATCGCCTGTTCGATCCCAGCGCTCCACATTGCTTTCAGTTTAGCTGGTCGTCCACAGTAATACACATTGGCCGTATTACGGGGAGGGAAACTGAAGGGTGGGGATCGGGCGTTGTGGACAGCGACTCCTACAGGTCGGTTGGTGCGCCTGCGCAGTAGAATCAGGAAGTGTCGGGGGCAGCGTGAGCCTCCCACGCGTTACTCCTCGCCACTGAGAGATCGAGCTGCGCAGGTGAAAAGATGCGACTGCTGTTACCTCAAGTACCGGAGGGGACTTGTGCTATGTATGACTTAGTCCACATTGCAGCCGGCTTGTGGGAGGCAAGAAACCGCGTTCGTGACAGGGGAGGATTGAATTGGATGATACGAAATTGGGATGGGAGAAAATATAGAAAAATGGGAGAAAAAGTGGATAAAAAAAAAAGAAAGGGTCTCCTCCTACAAGTATCTTGGGTTGTGGTTGGATGAAAAGCTTTCTTTTAAGGTGCACATTGAAAATCGTGTAAAGAAACTTAAACTAAAACCTTGTTTATTTTTTCGCTACAAAAACTGGTTCATGCCACGTTATCTGATTTATTATGGTGACATGCTGCCTCCTCCCTGCTAAAGAAGCTGTGTGACAGTGTCACACATGTATCAGAAGTGCCTGTACTCTGTTTATAATGACGTCACGTGCACGCATGCGCATACATGTTCCCTCGCGTGCGCACAGAACAGATGATTATTATGCATAAATAGTAGGAAACATGTTCGTATAGGAAATTACAAGTTTTAGTTTAGTTTTTGTAAATATTGCCTTGAAATAGAGAAGCTGAAAAAGGTAGCAGGATGTAGCATTCAATATATAAAGAAATTGGTGCGGCTACGTGGCGTAGTGGGCAAGGCGCTCGCCACGGAATCTGGAGACGCTGGGCTTGCCTGTTCGAGCCCAGCACTCCACATTTGCTTTCAGTTTAGCTGGTCGTCCGTACTAATACACATTGGCCGTATTAGGGGGTGGGATCGGGCGTTGTGGACAGCGACTCCTACAGGTCGGTTGGTGCGCCTGCGCAGTAGAATCGGGAAGTGTCGGGGGCAGCGTGAGCCTCCCACGCGTTACTCCTCGCCACTGAGAGATCGAGCTGCGCAGGTGAAAAGATGCGACTGCTGTTACCTCAAGTACCGGAGGGGACTTGTGCTATGTATGACTTAGTCCACATTGCAGCCGGCTTGTGGGAGGCAAGAAACAGCATTCGTGACAGGGGAGGGTTGAATTGGATGATACGAAATTGGGATGGGAGAAAATATAGAAAATGGGAGAAAAAGTGGATCAAAAAAAATTTATATTGTCAACAGATATGGTTGAAAAACTAACAATGTTTTAAATGTAATTGTAGTCAATATTGTAGTTACAATTTTTTTTTTTTTTGTGACCAACTTTTTATTTTGTCTTTTTTTAAAACAAGTTCAGAGGAAGGACATTCACATCAGCATTTCATATTAAATTCACACAGTGGCATAAAAAGTGTCTTTTCAGTATATATTGTCCGTCAGTATATTCATTCATTTAGTCTTTTCCTCCGTTCTGGCGGTCCTGTGGCTGCGAGACAGCCCAGGTCGCTTCTTAACCCCACTCCCAGCCCCCCGGGTTTGCATAGACATTTTAGGAGAGGGGGACACCTTGATGCATACATGTATAGGATACTCTTGTATTTTATTTTTTTATTATTTTTTAAACAAACATATAAACAAACATGACAACACACGATAAGATATACAAGCATTAATTGTCAGGGCACATCCAATGAGATCACATTTTAGTTAGTTGTCTTATATAAGATATACCCCTAATACCTGTTATCTAAAAAAAACTACACACATATGCTCAGCTCGAACCCCCCCCTCCCGGACCCCACCTTGAGAAGTACCTCCACTATCCCTCGCACCTAACCAGACACTACCATTATAAGCTAGCTTTTATTCTCTCCACCACTTCTAACCACATTGACATTTTGGATTCATTGAGACCCAGAATTCTTGCTGTAGATATTTCATGGTAAATTACATCGAGATATGTAAGAAACCAAACTTTACGGCACATTTTTTCCGGTTGAAACCAGCGTGATGCGATCAGCTTTTTGGCTACTGTGATACCCGATAAAACCAATCTCTTTAGCTGTGGATTCACTGCAAACTCAAAAACATCATTCAATAATAATACAGAGGGGTGTACAGGTATATTCCAAGATACGAGTTTTGATATTTGTTGGGTCACATCTTTCCAGAATGCCTTAACTGGTGAGCAGTCCCAATACATGTGCATAAATGTCCCTTCGTCCCCATTTGCACATTGGGTGCATTTGGAATCTTGTTTAAGCCCCATTCGGCACAGTCTTATAGGAGTCAAGTATGTCCTGTGAATATAGTTAAGATTGATTTGTTGATGATCCGGGTTCCTTGATGTAAGTCGGACATTTGCCCAGGCTCCTTGCCAATCAAAGTCATTTTCCAGGTCTGGTATATCCAGTGGCGTAACTCTCTCTCAATGTGTGCCGGGGACAGATTTGGGGGCGTGGCGAGTGACGTCGATGGGGGGGGGGTTAGGGCCCGTAGCCGCATTTCTGCAGACCCCTCTCTGATTGGTTGAACTCTATTTCTGCAGACCCCTCTCTGATTGGTTGAGCGAAGCCCCTCTCTGATTGGTTGAGCGTGCGCATGCGCATGAGCCGCGACAAGCTCCTCCAGAAACTCCTCCAGAAACTCCGTTAACCTCCAGAGAGAGAGGCTGAAAACCCACAGTTCTTGCCCGACGGATGGGAGCGAATCCCGGATCCGAGGTTTCTGATGACTACCCCCAAAACACGGAGGTTGCGAACGCAATTTATACACATGGAAGTATTGATTACGCCATAACGAATCATTAAAAAAATATACCATTAACTGGAATATGTTGTGTGTGTGCCTTTCTGAATATGATTTGGGAGGGTTATAATAGAAGAAAGACAGTGTAAACAATATAACGTTATGTGAATAAACTGCGAAATAATAACTAATTCCTTGGTCAATAGAAGTCTCTGTGATACTTTCTGAATATGATTTGGGAGGGTTATAATAGAAGAAAGACAGTGTAAACAATATAACGTTATGTGAATAAACCGCGAAATAATAACTAATTCCTTGGTCAATAGAAGTCTCTGTGATACTTTCTGAATATGATTTGGGAGGGTTATAATAGAAGAAAGACAGTGTAAACAATATAACGTTATGTGAATAAACCGCGAAATAATAACTAATTCCTTGGTCAATAGAAGTCTCTGTGATACTTTCTGAATATGATTTGGGAGGGTTATAATAGAAGAAAGACAGTGTAAACAATATGTTTGACGTATTTTAACACACACCTAGGCTGACGACCCGAGCTATTATTATGCAAAGACAAGTACTTTAGCGAGTGGGTACTTGGCCCTTGCAGGGCAAGAATGCGACCCCCATCTACTGCTCTTTGCATAATAATAGAACAGGTAGTCAGACTCAGCTCTTTGGACGGTAAAACGTGGGGGGGACACTTTCCGCTGTCCCCGGCGTCAAATACGCCCCTGGGTATATCCCTCCTCCAGACAGAGTCAAGTTGGAGGGTTTCATATGAGGACGTTAGTAATTGATGATAAAATTCTGAAACAAAACCTCTCGATGTCTCTCTTGCATAGAAGAATTTGTGGTATCTGTGGTGTTCAATTGGTCTGTCTAATGGAACACCGTGAGACTTCAAACATAGCTCTAACTGTTTGTGAAAAAGCCATGTGGACTTGGTGAGATTAAATTTTTTGCGTATTTCTTTATCACTACAAAAACCCTGTTTGTTAAAAACATCCCCTAATGAGTGTATGCCTTGCTCTTCCCATAGGGAATCTTATAGGTCGTTTTCCAATTAAGAGTGCATTGTTATTGAATAAGGGAGTATGATTGTGCCATTTTTGTGGGTTAGGATTTTTTTTTTGTGATTCACGCCATATCCGGATCGCATGAGTAATTATGGGGCCAAATTTTCGTTCAGTGCTTGATTGGTAGTTTAGTGTATGCTATGTCCTTCAGTCTATGTGGGGCTACTATGTTTTCTTCTATTTTTCTCCAGGATGCTAATGCTTGGGAGTCAAACCATGTTGTCAATGGACTTAATGTGTACGCCTTAAAATATAGGAAAAAATCTGGAAATGCCATGCCACCATCTGCTTTATTTCTCTGTGCGGTGGATCTTTTTATACGTGGTGGTTTGTTATTCCAAATAAATTTGTATGTGGAGGAGTGTAATCTTTTCCAGTAACCCTCTGGAGGGGGTAACGGTAGCATAGGATACTCTTAATTAGAAAATAAATCATAATTATGTTTGTTAGATAACCAAGTAATAGGAAAAAATACAATACAATTTAGAAACAACCACAACAAATTATAGCAGTAAACAGAAAAGGAAAAGATAAATGGAAAAGATAAATGGAAACAACAGCAACATGATTTTTGTTCATTCTCTGGTGTCAAGGTACAAGTGTTCAACCTAGTGGAGTACTGATTTTACCTTCTGGGCCGCAGTAAGTAATATTTGGATCGATTCTGTCCTTGCTCCCTGTGCTCTAGCACTGGATGCCTCTAATCTCAATACTTCGAAGGACAGTTTCCAACGGTAAATATTGAGACTATGGGGTGGTTTCCATCTCATTACGAGCATTTTCTTTGCTGCCGTTAAACCGGCCAGAAACACTCTCTTTTTGTGAGGTGTTAATTTTAGAGATGAATCATCATTTAATAATAAAATGTGTGGCAAACAAGGTATGTTTATCTCTGTTATATTAGTGAGAAATAATGCAACCTTGGCCCAAAAAGCGAGTACTCCTGGACATTCCCACATCATATGTATGTATGTTCCTATAACTTTTTGCGGACATAAAGCACATAGAGGACTTTGTAATATTTTTATTTGACAGAGTTTCCTGGGTGACAGATAAAATCTTTGTATCATTTTGTAATGAGTTAATTGGTTATTATAATTACGAGAGGTTAGTGGAATATTATCCCATACATTCTGCCAATTTATGCAGGCATTGTAATTCTTTAAATCTATGTTCCAGACAGTGGTATTACCTGTAGTTCTGTTTAGTTTTCCTTGTATTTTATTATATAACCCAGAAACAAAACCATTTTTTAACATTTATGTCATTCACTATATTCATTAAAGGGTGACCTGGTAAAGGCTTATTCCATGGGACACCATAAGTGCGCATTGCAGTGCGTAACTGTAAATAAAAAAAGAAGGATGTACTAGGGACATTATAGATTTGTTTGAGCTCTTGAAATGATCTGAGTTACAATTTCTTTAATTGAATTAACTTAAACTAGAAAAGTAAATACAAACTAAATTAACAATGTAACTTACAGTTTACAGAAGGACAGTTTCCTTCTGAAGCACAACTTAAGAAATGTCTCATCCTTCCAGTCGGGACCATTATCACATAGTGAGAGCTCCACAGCTCAAGCAAACCCCCACAGGGCTTGTATTTTGGTTTGGCCCTTCTCGTTCCTTTGTTATCCTATTGTTATGCAAAGACAAGTAGCTAGATAAGTACCGGTACTTGGCGCACAACGAGTCGAGTGGAGCGCATTTTTGTGTGCGCGCGCGTGCACATCCGTGCGCGTACTTCTGCTCAGAAAAGTGGCATGACCACTGCACCCCTGGATATTACCACTGCACCCCTGCATGTACATCTTTATATATAAGGCCATCCTAAAGCTTCCTCTATACCTCTGTAGCTTACTTTCCTTTGCCTCTAGTAGATACCAGACCAAGTCCACTAGAATTTTTTTTATCCCAGAATAATCACTGAACTAGGAAAGACAGCCTTCTCCCACTTTATACCTCTGGCATGGAATGACTTGGCCTCACTTGGCAAATTTTTATATTAATTGCAGAGCTCCTTGAAGGAAGAGTGTTGTTGATTTCAGTGATTTTTATCCCCAATGATTATTTCTGTAGCGTTTTCAGCTATACACTTTTGTTGTTATGTATACTTTGTTTTGTGTATGTAATGTATATTTACTGCTGCTGTTATCTTGGCCAGATTTCCCTAGTAAAAGAGATATTGTATCTCAATGGGAATTTCTGGTTAAATCAAATTTAGTACAATTCTTGAATCCCTTGCGAGTGATGAATTAAAGGAGTTGTTATACCAATGACATTTTACATTTGATCAACATGCCAATCAAATGTTTTAGAAGAAACAAAACATAGCACATCACAGCTTCACTGAAGGTGCTACATTTCTGTTGCACTTAACAAGAAACAATATTGTGCTTCACTCTTTACTGATCTGTCCAACGCTTTTAAGACAGTTGACCATGAAGTTTCTAGTCTATTTTCGCCATGAGCTGCTGCTTCTTCTTTCGTGTATCATCAGATGGCCAACTCCGTGACCTGCAGCCACACCCTCGTCTCTGGTCCTACGTCGAAAAGACCAGCTTCTGAGGGCGGGCTGTAGAGGGGGCAGCCGGTGATTATATGCTCGGCAGTCTGTTCAGGCTCGCCACACTCGCATGCCGCACTGTCCGTGAGGCCCCACTTCTTCATGGAAGACTTGAAGCGCCCGACTCCAGTGCGTAGACGGTTCAGCGAGGTCCATAGATGGCGTGGCAAATCATCTCCTTTTATACCACCTCCTGGGTCCTGGATGTATCGCTGGATACGGGAGGGCCCAGCCGACTCCCATGATCGTTTCCAGGATGCTGCCAGCCAGGCGTCTCTGGACAATTCCTCAGATATAGACTGTAGCATTTCTTGTGCTGCCTTGTTGTAGGGATGGCGAGAGTTTAGCCTGCCTGGTGGTGCCGGTGTTGTTGTGGCTTTGTGCAGGATGTGCCAGTCGTACTTCTGGGCTTTTCTTGCCAGGGTGCGGGTAGCCGCATCACGTCGGAGACTGGCTGGGGCGATTCCAGTTAGGACTGGCAGGTAGGACACAGGGGTGGGTTTCAGGCAACCAGTTACTGTCCGGAGGGCGCTGTTGATGACAGTATCTACCTTGCTGACGTGGGGACTTCTGCTCCAGACAGGGGCGCAGTATTCTGCTACGGGCAGGACCAGGGCTTGCATGGATATGCGCAGGGTCTGGGGGGAAGCTCCCCAAGTAGAACCCGCTAGGCGGCAGATGAGCGAGACCCTTGCTGTTGTTTTGGCCTTCACTTCATCTAGGTGTTGCTTGTAGGAGAGTGTCCGATCCAAGCGTATGCCGAGGTACTTGGGGGCTTGCTGGAACTCCAGGCGTGGTTGCCCACATGCACATCCAGTTCCCTCCTTGCTTCCCGATTAAAGAGGTGGTAAGCTGCAGACACTGTTTTGCCAATGCTGAGCTGAAGATACCACTTCTGGAGGTAGTTTGCCAGAATGTCCATATCTTGGTTGAGGCCATCTTCCATCGCCTTCCATGTTGGGCGTTGTAGCATGATGGCCAAGTCGTCCGCATAGCCATACTTAGTAGATGTTGTTAATGGCAGGTCATGAATGTAGATATTAAACAACATTGGAGAAAGGACGGAGCCTTGCGGGACACCGTTCTTCAGCCTTCTGAGCCTGCTGGTCTGGCCATCGCTGGTCTGTAGGATGAAGCTCCAGTTGGATATCATCTCCATGATAAACCTCACCATATGCCGGGCCGGTGATTGTCCTCAAGAGTTTCAGGTGTAGTCCACGGTGCCACACGGTGTCATAGGCGGCTGTGAGGTCCAGGAATACTGCTCCAGCTTTCTCATTGTCCTGAAAGCTGTCCTCAATGTCCTGAGTGAGTAGCGTAACCTGGTCCACTGTTGACCTGCCTTGGCGGAAGCCAGCTTGTTCCGGGGGGAGTTGTGGGTCCACCACTGGCTCGATCCGGCTGTGTATAAGCCTCTCCAGAATCTTATATGGGACACAGAGCAGAGAGATGGGTCTATAGGACTTCGGGTCTTCGGCGGGTTTGTTTGGCTTTGGCAAGGCTATGACGGAGGCACGGCGCCAGGTCTTTGGGATGTTGGACCTCCGGAAGCATGATGAGAAGAACGCGCAAATCCACTGGGATGTTCTTTCACTTTGGTGCATGACAAACTCTGGGTGGATGTTGTCTCGACCGGGTGGCAGTTCTTTCATTGCTGTCCTTAGTTCGGCTGCCGTGAAGTCTCCCGAAAGGTTAGCATCGACGCTGGCTGCCCTGGAGATAGATGATACCTTGATTGATTGATTGATTGAACATTTTATTAACAGATTGCAGAATGGGTACAGTACAGTACAGCTCAATACATACAATTGTTAAGGGGATGCAGACCAGAGAAAGACTTTCGTCTTGTTTACATCAGGGTCCCCCATTTTCAATTCATCATAACATATATGATATACACAACATACAGATAGACAGTACTGCTACATCTATACATTTATGACATACCAGATTTGCAAATACAGTACCGTTTGTGATACAAAAGTGTCCAGAAAAAGAGTGTATATACATTTGACGTAGAAACTGTACATTGGAGGAGGTTGGGTAGGTGGGGTGGGGTTGGGCGGGTGGGTGGGGGGCTGTACATTGGAGGTGGGGGGGGGGGGGGGTTGGGTAGGGGACACTGTACATTGGAATACTGACAAAGCCATACTTGGTCATTTACTGTACAACTGGGTTAGGACATTTGTAGGGGCCAGTTTCAAATTGCAGTCTCCCGTAGGTGTTTTTTGATAGTGTTTTTGAAGGTGGGTAGTGATTCACATTCCTTTACAGCTTTGGGTAGGGCGTTCCACATTGATGTGGCATAATTGCAAAATGTGTTTAGTCCCTTGTTTGAGCCGAATCTGGGTTTAACATGATTTGTGGAGCTCCCTCTGGTGTTGTGATCGTGGTATTCACTGACCTTTGGGAAGTATTTTGACATGTACATGGGTACCTTGGTCGTGTAGTGTATCTTGTAGACCAGGCCCATTGCAAGTTGCTTTACTCTGTCGTCTACTCTAAGCCATCCTAGGTTGTCAAAGTGGGCAGGGGTGAGGTGGGTTCTAGGAGTCAGGTCAAGCAGTAGTCTGACTAGTTTGTTTTGAGATGTTTGTAATTTGTTTTTTAGTGCGTTTGAGGTGCTTTGGTACCATGAGGTGCAAGCATAGTCGTAGTACCCTTGAATGAGTGCTCCTGCCAGAGTCTTCAGGGTATTCTTGTTTACCAGAGAGGAGATCCGGTACAAGAATCGAGTTTGTTGGTTGACTTTTTGTATTACATTGGATGCCATTTTGTCACAAGAAAGATTAGCCTCTAGGATGAAACCCAGGTAGGTAATTTCATCTTTCCTTGTGACAATATTGTCACCCACTGCAACTGAGAAGCCGTCGGTGTTGCTGAGTTTGTTATTTGAACCGAAGAGAATGGACTCTGTTTTGCCCATGTGTAATGATAGTTTGTTTTCGGCCATATGCAGATTTTGCCTAGTTCCGAGCTGAGGGCTTGTCAGAGACCAGCAGGGCCGAGTTGTCCGCAAACAGGAACAAGTTGCAGTCACAAGCTGACGACATGACATTTGCATAAATTAGGAATAGTAGTGGTCCTAGTATGCTTCCTTGTGGAACACCACAGCTCACTGTGAGGGGGGGGGGATAGGGTACCGTTTACCTCACATGATTGATGTCAGTCAGTGAGCTAGCGAATACGACACATACCAAAACATAAAAACTGGATGAACAAACACATTATTAATGTTTTAATATGTCAATTGTAAATAGCTACAGATAGTGAATTGTGTATATTATTCAAAACCATAACATATTATTTGATGGCGAGTGGGCGGAGCCAAACGACACCACTCTTCTGTTGGGGGATCGGTTAGAGAGGTTCATAGTTTAACACACTAGAGCCAATGGCCCAGCATTACGCAATAACCATTTGTATTTAAGTGAGATACAGTGGACACATCCACCTCCCCCTAATCAATTGGAAAGTCAATAGGAAAGGACTGGAGCAGCCTATAAACATGTGTATTGCAGTGTGCAGTGCACAGGTTGAAATGGTAGTAGCATTACTTGTTTGCTCTAATAGCTACCCGGATACCTCCAGTATGGGGGGAAATAGGCTAGCTTACTTAAAGCCTATAGCCCAGGGCTATTCAACTGGCGGCCCGCGGGCCAGATCCGGCCCGCGGGATGATTCTGACCGGCCCGCAAAAGATTACATGATAATAATAAAAAAATTTAAACTAATTTTACTTTTTTATTTTATTTTACTTTTTTTTTTCACGTCAACGTTCACACGCACAATTTAGCCAAAAGTCACTCAATTAATGACAGATTTCATTGATAAATTGAGGGAAAACTTTGCAAGTCGATTTGATGAATTTGACATGCCCAGATAATTGATGCATTTTGTGAGCAACCCATTTGCCAATGTAGCTGCTATTTCCACAAAAGGACAAGAGTTCCTTGCATCACTTCACATTGATGAAGGTCTCCTGCAACTTGAAATAATTGACATGCAAGCATCATCTGCTCTGAAGCAGGCACTTGAGAATGAATCCACCACAACATTTTGGATAAAGTGTATTCATGTCAACACATTCCCCAAAATAAAAACGCTGGCAATATCTGTGCTAACAATGTTTGGCTCAACATACACCTGTGAATCCAGTTTCTCTCACATGAATGCCATTAAAACAAGCAACGTGCCTCCTTGATAAATGAGCATTTGCATCACTGTTTGCGGGTAGCCCTCACTTCCTATGAACCCTCTTTCTCTGCCATTGCCCAGTCAAAGAAGTGCAATCTCTCTCATTAGATGTGTGTATGTAGGCTAGGCCTGTCTACCCCCCACCCCCCCTGATGTTTGAGAGTTAAGAGTGGACAATACGTGCTAATAAGATGCTGTGATTTGCTGTTGTTGCACAGACATGAAGCACTTTTTCATAAGCTCAGCTGCACTATAAATGTGTTTTTTTGTTCAAGTGTTGATGTTAGAATGTTCAGATGCACACCATGCACTTGTTTGTTTTTTATTTTATTTTTATATTGAAATGTTGAAGAGGAGATGTTGCAGTTGTTGCAGTCATAAATGAAGCACTTTTTGCAGGAGATGTTGCAGATGTGGCACATAAATGAAGCACTTTTTTTGAAAAGTATACTACTTTTGCAATGTAGTTAAATAAAAGTTGTGAAAATGTGGTTGCGTGTTGTGTCAAGTGTACATATATTCATAGCACGGGGAGGCGCCGTGGCAGGCCGGCCCCTGGCCCCTTGGGTTTCTGACAATGTGGCCCCCTGAACAATTTAGTTGAATAGCCCTGCTATAGCCTATAAAGGGACTTGAAGCAGTTCTTAACAGTGCTATCTATCTAGATGGTTTAGTATTTATTTATATATTATGTATTAGAAATAGTTGAGTATTTATTGATTTTGGTATTCCTGAATGATATATCAACTTAATGGCATAGGTTGCCAGCAGTGTTTTAACTTTTCTTCCAAACAAGTTATCCAATATCGTGGACATGTCAGGGGAACAGCTAGGTTGTCATTAACATCTATTGTAGCGGGCGGAAACAAACCCCCAGCTAACAGTGACACACACAACGGCAGAACATTATTACAGTACTTTTCATTTTCATGCAAGCAGCCAAGCACTGTTTCTGTAATAGTATGAATTTGATATAATATTTTTTAAGTTTGTATTGGAGCTGGCAAGAAGCACGTTGTGGCCAGACCATATGGGAAGCAAAACTGAGCATTTTCAATGACTGCATTTGGGCTTTCATGCCTGGCACTGTTTAACATTGAAGACTTCACTTTAAATAAATGTTCTGTTTTAAAAGGAGTTGTCCATGTCTTCAATACTATAAAAGCAACAATATATGGATATTAAACATCCTGGCAGAGTACATGCACCTGTGGTGTCAAAAAAAATCCCTTAGGAAAGAATAAAATAAAATAAATTCCCTACCTACCCATGGCCAAACTGACAACCAACAGGAAACCAGCAATATTTTTTATTATGCCTAACTAGCCAGAGTTGTGAGTATGCCGTATGAACAGCATGGACTCTGATCATCTTACCAACATCATTGGTATGTAGGAAATGGTGCTAGGGGTGAACAATTTTAAATATGTCCTAAAGATGACACTGGTCAGAGGTGGTACTACAAAGGAGTTTTGATTCTTGGAGTCACAAGAATCGAATGTAAACCTTGCCTGCCATCTCAAATGAGCTGTTCCATATTGTTCTCACAAGTCTTCAGCGTGGGGGGGTCGCAGCTAGGGCTGCTCGATCATGACAAATCATAAATACAATTATTGATATTGAAATCACTATTATTAAACATGATTACTCATTGATGGCACCGCTTTCTGAGTAAAAAAGCAGATAGGATGATATACTTGGGCTCAATTATAGTGTGGATCATGTATCAGTGATAGTGTAAGATTCCCCCAAATACTTCACTGTCGTTTTGCAAAGCTTGCATATTGTGTGAGTCTTATCAAGTTCCGTCTTCTCAGAAGTTTGTAATGCTGTTTTTAATTATTTTTTACACAAACCAAACGTTTTGTTTAAAAGTTATTATTAAATAAATAAATTGTATTGTCTATATTTATCGTAACGATAGGTCATACAGACCCTCATCTGTACATTTGTTTGCACTGTTTATTCTTTTCTGTTCTTTTTATATTCAGATACAATTTTATTTCCAACTGTGTATTTATGTATTTATTCTATTACCCTGCCCATACATGTACATCCTATCTTAAATTCTTACTCGGATGAGCATAATAAACAAAGTAGTGGACTATAAATACTTAGTTACCGTCTCCCTCTGCCCCAGGTTCAGCCAGCAACCTACCGATTATTAAAACGGAAGAGGATGAGGGCACACTTGACCCACCCGGGGCTCTTTCCTTTGAGATGAAGGAGGACGACACAGACCAGGATATCGGTATGTTACTTTCTCTTTCTACCATTCTCACATTTAAGAGAATCAAGAGGTTTATTTGTCACATACATACCAGGGCATACAGTGAAATGCGGGTGGTCATGCTCACATTGATTGTGCAAATACAATAATAAAATAGGCATAGAAAAAATAAAATAGGTAAGACCCAAGATATGCATGGTAAAAAAGACATGCTAAGTTCCTGAGAAACTGGTTCCTATATACACTACAATATACAATTTACAATTTTAACTCTTATAGTAAAGTATCTAAACCAGGGGTGGGCAATTATTTTTCCCGGGGGGCCGAATGAGCAACTGAAAATATGTTGGAGGGCCGGGCCAAAATTCCAAACTCAATTATGCATAATATACATTTTATTTCTATATAAAAAGCAGTAAATGGCATTGTTTTTACCCCTGGTAAGAGTGTATGTTATTATTTGGCAATTAAAAGGTGAGGTTGGCTTTCAAATATCATTTATTCAAATAGAATTTATTTCCAAAATGATAAACAAAATGTGAAACATTAATAACAAAGGGCATGTATGAAAAAGTGCTATACAAATAAAGTTATTATTTTGAGTTTCATATACTATTGAAACAAGGATTTTCTTAGCTTTCTAAAGACATCACATCATCTTATAGCCAAAATAAACAAGACATGTCGCTGAACTGTGTAAAGAAAAGTGTCCCAGTAGCCTTTTTTACTTTAAATGCCTATATTAAACATTTAATGTTTTCAGAACTGTGCAAAAAAAAAGATCAAGTGTCTCATTTCACTTGTTATATTTCCACATTTTAGTGTTCTTCAGCTCTTTTTTTTCATTCAGTGTGATAAATCCAGTCTCTGTTGAGCTTTAACAAATCCATCAAAGTCAGGTTGCATGTCTGAGGTGGAGATGCGAAGCACAGCTGACAGATGTTCATCAGTGAGAGAGGATCTGTACCTGGACTTGGTAAACGTCATGACTGAGTGTCTGTTTACATATAGGTGGATCCAAAGAGAACCAACATCTTCTGAGCATGTCTCCTCGTGTTTGGAAAGTTCTCCTCCTTGAGAGCAGAGTAGAACTCTAGCAGTGATGCTGATTTAAAGTGCTCTTTCAGTAGTGAATCTGCCCCTGCATACCAACCAGTCAACCAGCCATAAAGACATTCAATGTCTGGTCAGAAAACAACATTGAGGCCCTTAGAGGCTCCTTTGAATGTACTGATTGGGATGCTCTTGTCGAGCCAGGCTCAGACATAAATGATAAAGTAGATGTAATATCATCATACATTAATTTCTGCATGGACACAGTGATACCCTCTAAAGAGACAAAAATATTTCCTAAGAACAAACCCTGGGTAACGAAGGACCTGAAAAGCATTCTTAATAAAAATAAACGTTTTTTTCCCTGTGGGACACCCGAGGAGAAGAAATGTTAATAAAGAGGTCAAACGAGCAGTGAGACACACAAGGCTAAACTATAAGAATAAAATAGCAGATAAATATAATTAAGGTGACATGTGTTCAGCCTGGAAAGGAATTAAAATTATGTCCGGGATAAACACCAATACAGCCCCTAAAAATATACAAATGGGAAATAGTAGCCAGAACTCCCTACCAGACGAGGCAAATAAGTTCTCACCTGGACATCCACTGGAAGTGTCCACACAGTCTGTAGGTAAATGTTTTAAAGAGATTAAGGTAAATAAAGCTAAAGGGCCAGATGGAATATGTGCTGATCAACTGGGTCAAGTGTTTCAAAGACTATTCCAGCTCTGCTTGGACTCAGCAGTGGTTCCTGATCTCTGGAAGAATTCTATCATTCCAATTCCAAAGATCAGCAGACCCTAAAACCTCAACGACCTGCGGCCTATCGCCTTAACATCACTAGTAATGAAAAGTCTGGAGAAAATTGTTAAATCTGAAATTGTTGATGCAACCAGATCAGCTCTTGACCCCATGAAATGTGCATATAGGCCTGAGAGGGGTGTTGAAATTATTTATTTTGAACTCTGTACATGAGCACTTAGAAAAAAAGAACACGTATGCAAGATTACTCTTTGTTGACTTTTCGTCAGCCTTCAATACAATGCAGCTTCACATACTTGTAGAAAAACGTATAAATTACTTTCACTTGGATCACCAACTTATCAGATGGATTATCAGTTTTATTACATGATATAGAACTCAAGACGGTAAGTATAAATGGAAAAAGTTCCAATAATCTACTGGTTCACTGCAAGGCTGTGTTCTTTCTTCTCTTTTTGTTTTTATACACAAACGACTGTCTTAGCAAATATATAAATCACCATATTGTAAAATTAGCTGACGACAGTGTTATCCTATCTCTTCTCAGTCAGTCAGATAGATCACATGGATCAATAATACAATACTTTGTAGACTGGTGTGATGGCTGTTTTCTGGATTTAAATGTATCCAAAACCAAAGAAATGATTATCTCACCAAAACACATATACGTCGCCCCAACAACCATCCACGGAGCCGAGGTGGAAATTGTCCAGAACTACAAATACTTAGGAACTGTTTGATGACAAACTCAAATTTAGCGACAACACAGATGTTATAATAAAAATGGCTCATCAGCGTCTACTGTCTTCGTAAACTAAACTCCTTTGGAGTCGACCAGAGAATTCTGACTGTTCTTTTATTGAGAGTATTCTAACCTTTTAATTTGTATGTTGGTTCACATCCCTCTGTCAAAGAGACGAGAACAAACTGCAAGGTGTTGTCAACCTTAGCTCAAAAATTATCGGCAGAACACAAATATCCCTAATGTAGTTTCACAGTGCTCAAGAAAGCACATAATATAATTGATGACTCCACATGTCCTTCATGTGAGTTTTGACCTGCTGCCCTCAGGAAAGCACTTTAGACAGCCTGCCTGTAAAACAAACAGAAGAAAGTTTGGGTTTGTTCCAGAGGCCATTCAACTGGTGAATGGCCACAGTACAAGGAACATGCACCCTTTGACCCCTTGATTTTAAAATGTTTTGACGAAAGTGCACTTTTTTTGTACTGACCAATTTATTTATATTTAATAAATATCTATTTATTTATTGGACTTGACGAATCAACAATGTAGGGATCCCATTCTGGCAGTGTCATGCTTGTCTCTTGTCCCTGTTTTGTCTTGTTTAGTCTTGAATGTGTAGAAATTAGAGCTGGGCCGTTAACGTGCTGCGTTAACGCAAGACTAGTATCGCGCGATAATATAATCGACGCCATTAATCGATAAAAAAATAATAATAATAATAATATTAAAAAATCTATATATATTTAACCTTTATTTACCCAGGGTAGGTTCGCTGAGCACAGATGCTCTTTTTCAGGATTGATTGATTGATTGAAAACTTTATTAACAGATTGCAGAATGGGTACAATACAGTACAGCTCAATACACACAATTGTTAAGGGGATGCAGACCAGAGAAAGACTTTCGTCTTGTTTACATCAGGGTCCCCCATTTTCAATTCATCAGGACATATATGACATACATGACATACAGATAGTCAGTACTGCTACATCTATACATTTATGACATACCAGATTTGCAAATACAGTACTGTTTGTGATACAGAAGGAGTCAGGAAAAGGGAGTATATACATTTGACGTAGAAACTGTACATTGGAGGAGGTTGGGTGGGGGGGGTTGGGTACACTGGGATATTGACAACCATACTGGGTAATCTACATTGGAGGTGGTTGGGGGGGGGGGGGCACACTGTATATACAAGCAAAACTGTACATTGAGGGGGGGGGGGGGGGGAGACACTGTACAAACAAACAAAATTGTACATTGGACTATTGACAACCATACTAGGTAAATGACTGTACATTGGAGGGGGTTGGGTTAGGATATTTACAGGGAAACGCCCTGCTTCACATTCACACAGTTACATTCACACCTGGGAGCTGCCCAGTACAACCACACAGTTGACACCATTGGCCACTGAGCAACTCCACTGGAGCAGTTGGGGGTCAAGTGCCTTGCTCAAGGGCACTTCAGCGGTTGGTGTTCCTGCCTGTCCCGGGGATCGAACCGGCAACCTTCCGGTCACAAACCTGCTTCTCTAACCTTTAGGCCACTGCTGCCCCACGGACTGAACTGAATTGAGTGACCTGACTGGTTTATGGGAGTTTAACACACATGCTGGACTGAAAATTAATTGTTTGTTTTATGAAATGTTTGCTTATGATTTGAATTGAATCCAATTCAATCAATTTTGAATTGAGCATGACTTTTGAGTGGTTTTTGAATTTATGAAAAGGTAATTGATTGTTACATTTTAGCAAACTAACCTATGATTTAGCTTGCTCAGTAGTCTAGGCCTACTATTAATTAAATTATTTGTCTACCTTTATGTGGTACAGTCTTATGCCGGAGCTATAGGCCTAATTAACCAATTAAAAAGGTAATTTGATTTGCATTGGCAGGGTTTGGCCCTGTCTGGCACTTAAGGGTAGGGATGTCCCGATCGCCTTTTTTGCTTCCGATCCGATCCCAAGTTCAAGTTCAAGTTCTTTAATAGTTGTCATACAGAAGTACAGAATACTTTCATACAAAATGCTTCTTACTGTTACGCTCCAGAGACTGTGCTAGACAAGATAGTATCAAATAACATAATATAGCATGTAATTTAGAAGAAGAAAAATGAGGTCACAGTGTTCGGTATAGACATATGTACAATGTTCTGAGTTACCATATAATATACAATACTATGCAGTGTACTAATGTACAGTACTATCTAGTGCAAAGCAGAAATGGGATGAGGTACAATTTTAGGTACAATTTACAGTAAGGTGTACGAGTTGTAGTGCAATCCTTCATCAATAAATATAAAGTGTGGGGAGTGGGTGCTACAGTGTGTTTGTTTAAAGTGGGTGTGTGCTATAAAGTGTGTGGAGTGGGTGCTACAGTGTGTTTGTTTAAAGTGAGTGTGTGCGTGTGGATGTGTGTGCTATGTGCGTTTGGTGGTTGTTGTTGTGTAGTGTTCATTCATTGTTCGTTTAGCAGCCTGATGGCCTGGGGATAGAAGCTTCTTCTGAGTCTTTCTGTGCTCGCCTTGAGACTCCGGTATCGCTTGCCTGACCGCAGCAGTTCAAAGAGGCAGTTGTTCGGGTGACTGGAGTCTTTAATGATTCTCTTAGCCTTGCCCTTGCAACGCTTGTTGTAAATGTTCTGGAGGGTGGGGAGCCCCCCTCCAATTGTGCGTTCGGCTGAACGTGTCACTCTTTGTAGTCTGCTTCGGTCTTGTGCAGTGCTATTCCCAAACCAAGAGGTGATGTTGCCGGTCAAGATGCTCTCTATTGTACATGAGTAGAAGTTCTTAAGGATCTTCTGACTGACTTGGAACTTCCTTAGGCGCCTGAGGAAGTAGAGGCGTTGTCGTGCCTTCTTCACAACACTGTCAATGTGTGTGGTCCATGTCAAGTCCTCGGATATGTAGGCTCCGAGGTACTTAAAGCTGTTGACTCTCTCAACCGGTGCCCCGTCGATGCTGAGGGGGCTGTAGTCCTTGACCCCCGACCTCCTGAAGTCCACAATCATCTCCTTTGTTTTGCTGACGTTCAGGGAGAGGCTGTTTTCCTGGCACCATCCCGCCAGGACCTTGACCTCTTCCAGGTAGGCCCTCTCGTCGTTGGCAGAGATCAGGCCCACCACCACTGTGTCGTCAGCAAATTTGATGATTGTATTGCTACTCCGCTGAGCCACACAGTCGTGTGTGTACAGGGAGTAGAGGAGGGGACTCAGAACACAGCCCTGGGGGGCCCCTATGTTGAGGGTGATGGATGAGGAGGTGCAGTTGCCTGCTCTCACCACCTGGGGTCTGCCAGTCAGGAAGTCCAAGACCCACTGGCAGAGGTCATAGCCAAAGCCCAGGTCCCTGAGCTTGGCTATGAGTATGGAGGGGACTATGGTATTGAATGCCGAGCTGTAGTCGATGAATAGCATTCTCACATAGTTCCCCTGCCTCTTGTCCAGGTGTGATGCTGTTGTGTGCAGCACATGGGCTATGGCGTCCTCCGTGGACCTGTTGGGGCGGTATGCAAATTGCAGGGGGTCCATGTTGATGGGGAGGGAGGAGCAGATGTAGCCCTTTACTAGCTTCTCAAAGCACTTCATGGCTATGGAGGTGAGAGCTACAGGGCGGTAGTCGTTGAGGCAAGCAGGCTTGGATTTTTTGGGTACAGGGATAATAGTGGACTTCTTCAGGCAGGTGGGGATGACAGCCTGTTCTAAGGACAGATCATGTGATTTTAAATATCTATCGATCCAATCGTTTCCGATCCGATCTTTCACATTAGTAATCAATTTTGACGCATTTTTGTCAGAAACTGGCAGAGCGAGACAAGCCCATCTGTTGCCTATAGTCTGGGGCGCGAGCGCGGAGGCTTTTGTTATACATTCACCCTGAGAAATGTGCTTCTGCTTCATATGAGACATATTAAAAGTTTCAATATATGTTTGCACATTAGTATACATTCAGTGTTCGACTTACGTAATGGTCCATTCTGGTCTGAAACGCAGACGATAATCCTCAGTCACGTTATCCTCCAGGTGAAAAGTTAGTCTGAAAACTTCGCCTCCAGCCTGTCCTCCTTGCAAACATTGCAACTGGCTTGACTTTCTATTTTAAAATGCTTAGTTCCAAACCTCTGACATTAAGTCTAGCTGCTCAAGTCAGTGGATATAACCGTGTTTCGGGAGCGACGTGTTGTACTGTTGTTGTGATGTGGTCGAGCGTGTAGCGTGTAGCGTCTAAATTAAAGGGAAAGTGTTTGTTGCAACGGTGAAAATTAAAGGGGAATGTGTTTGTTGTGGACAATTATTCTGCTCTGTGACAATAAATACATTAATGATGATATATTATATGTAATTTAAAACCAAAACTAAGGCCTCCGTATGAGTTTAAGACGTGGACATGGTCATGTTTGTTGAATAAAATTTTTCTTTTTTTGACTGCCGATTTTTATTATTTTTTCCCGATCCCCGATCCTCTGAAAAGCACGTGATCGACGCCGATCCCGATCACGTGATCGGATCGGGACATCCCTACTTAACGGGAAAAATATTATAGGCACTATAAGTAGACACCGCTACATAAAACAAGCTTGTCTGCCTGAGTGACTGGTGGAAGAAGGAGAAATAGAGATTGGACTGATTGAGTCAAGCCATGTCACATAGTTAAAGTTTGAAATGCTTCTTTCTGTTTTGCTCCTGAGAGTGTGCTAGATACTGTACTGTTCTGTACTGGTAATATTATTTATTTGTGTTTAACTTCTGAATAAAACAATTTATTAAACAAGTACATCTTATTGAACATTATTTTGATATTTCATTACCAATTATCATAGCAAAACGGCAAACGGTCTGTAATGCATTTTGGAAACGGGAGATGGGCTCATGGTGTAATTGGCAACCTGGCCTGAGAAACGTAAGGAGGAAAGAAAAAGTAAGGACTTACTTCTGGTCATTATTTGGGTAGAACACACATATTTTGAATGCCTTCGGCAGATTTAAAAAAAAAAAAGAATTTAGCCATTTTAATCTAGATTAAATCCAGGATTGCAGATAGATTAATCTAGATTAAAAAAAATAATCTATGCCCACCTCTAGTAGAAATGCAGCTGTTTGCCGTATCATGCTCTAAATTGCCCCTTGCGGGACTAATAACGTTTTTTTTAATTGAATTGAATTCGCCTGCATGGGAGTTTGTCGGAATAATGAGATGGTTGCTGCGGTGATGGGAAACTTCACATGACTAATAAACTCATGACAACACCAGTATTACCGGTGACACCAGACATTTTACATAATTACTCAATATCTGTAGAACGCTTACAACGCTACATCCTGTGTGTCTAGTCTGTTTTAATACATTTTTAATTACTAGTATCCATTTGTTGGACGGACAGAGTTAACGTTCTAATTTAAAAATAAACCAACGGACAGTAATACCTTCTGTAAATCTTTGATCTGACTGATCAATGTAGCTGTTATTTAAAGCATTGCTCAAACATACTTTTGCTTGTCTGGACTGATCCTCTGAGCTCCTCTCCAGTCGAGCTTTCATTTCGGCAGGCTTTAAATCCATAACATTGCCAAATCCTTGTGTCGCTTCTAGGGCTTAACGATTAATCGATTTTAAATCGAAATCGCGATTTGGAATGATGCAATTATCAAATTGCAAAAAAAAAGAAATCGAATTTATTTTTTTAAACCAGGAAGTCTCATTGAGATACAAGATCTGTTTGGCAGAGGGAGGTAAGGGGTTTTAGATTGTGTGTTGTGAAGTTTAGACTTCAGAGAGGGGAGAGTAAAGTACAGAAAAAAGGTACCGGTTGATTCCCAGGTAAAAAGAAACATTTTCAGGCTTGGTGTCCTGAAAAGACCCACCGTGTAGGCCAGATGCAAGCCGCATTTTACAATAAACCTCTGTGGGGCTGCTTAAAAAATATATTTATTATAATCGCAAATTTTATCGCAATCGCAATATCTGTCAGAAAAATCGCAATTAGATTATTTCCCAAAATCGTGCATCCCTAGTCGCCTCTAGACCCTTCTTTCTCTCATTCGTGTGAAGTTAAATCTACCCTACTACTAGAAATGAAAGTGAAACTTAAGATGCTCTGTACTGCGAAGTCCGTGCACACTTAACTTGTCTGACTGAGTATTGATAACGTATCTTACTAATTCAATTTTTTTTATTTGATTAATGTTTGCACTGATATGTGAAAATGAACTAAATGGGTTTTATTTATATATCTAGTCATCCCTGTTTATGCTTGAACCTCTATGTTCTCTTAGTTATTTGAGTTAAATCTCTTTTCTTACTCCCTCTTTTTCTCCAACACAGATATCTTCCCTGGCCTTCCCTCCACTAACAAACAGAAGAACATTGACAAACCAAGGCAATGGTTTGACCAGTTTGGGACAAACATTACTACAGAGAGGAATATCGAACCTGCATTATTTTCCTACGGCTGTGACGAGTGTGGAAAGTGCTTCAAAGATTTAAAGCGACACCAGCGTGTTCATACAGGAGAAAAACCCTACCAATGTGACCAGTGTCGAATGTGCTTCAATCAGTTATCTAATTTACAGCAACACCAGCGTCTTCATACAGGAGAGAAAACTCTACCCCTGTGACCAGTGACCAGCTTACTCGTACAGGAAAAAAACATAAATCAGGGTTCCCAAGTGTCCTAGAAAACGATTGACTAATTTTCCAGTCATGGAAAAGGAAAAATATCCTGGACAATCTTGAGTTGTTCAATATTCTCCTATTTTTCCTTTAGTTGAGAATGAACTACTAGGTCTGTCTATCAGAGCTCCCCAAAACAGATAACATTGCCATCTGAAGGGGTTATGCTATGTTCAGGATCATATTTACGTTCAAATGGTAGTTAATGGAGGTGAGTATTTTGAATAGGCTGCTCTCTGCTATGTTGTGGAAAAGCTGAACAGACCCCCAAGTCACCTCGCATGGTAGCACTTGCAGGTTTAATGACAATACAACTTAAATGGCCGGAACTCAGAATAATGTAAGTTACAGTGCTGGGACTAACGTGTTACAGTAACGCCATTACTTTTGGCAGTACTCTAACACATAACTTTTTAAATTCAGTAACTCAATTACCGTTACTAAATGCTTTGTTATTGGGCACAAGGCACGAGTCAGGTTAGCATTTGTTCTAGTAAACACAACATTCATAGGTTAGCATTTGTTGTTCTTAGTAAACGCAACATTCAGAGTTAGCGGAGTGGCGAGCCCGGCTCACGAAATTCAGATCAAACTGTCAAACTAGGTGTTGCAGATCAAATACGAATTAAGATCCAGCGATTGCATATCCGATTTATCACCTAAAATGTTGTCAGAAATAGGGCTGTGCGATATGGACAAAATCTTCTATCACAATATGGGACATTTTATATATATATCAATAACTATATACGGTATATCACAATATAGTATGTTTTCTGTAAATTCAATAAAACATTTGTCTATACAAAATAACTACATAATTCATGACTACTTTTTGTTAATCCTGTGTGTGAACTAAATCCGACACGTGCACAGCACACCGAAAACACCTCTCACCTCGGCATCTCTTTCTACCACAGATTTCACTCATCTTGCGCAAAACCAATATTTTCCATTGATTTGATTTCAGAGTAGGTATGATGAATTAGCAATAATCCACTTGATACAGAAAAATTGGATGCAACAGAATAATACCACGGCTTGAGTCGAGTGAAAACGGACGACTGACAAGCTTTTAAAAACGAAAGTAAAAAGTAAAAACACAAGGTACAACTGAAGGCAATATATTGGGTCCTACTCCAGTGGTCCACGAAAGCAGATGAATGCATTTGTATTCAATAAAAACACGATACAGGTGCATATAACGCTCTGGGCTCTTGCAAGTCATTTGTATTGCTGCTCATAGTGAGATGGTGCACTTGATTTCCATCACAAGCCAGCTGTTCTGTATTCCAGAAACGTCCTGAACACAAGAAGTTCCAGGCAGAAGGAAGGGTCTCTGCAGATACAGATATCTCCACACACCTCTAGTGGTCATAAAGGATGATTTGAGAGCGATTATTTCTGTATGAGATTATTTTCTATAGTTTTTTTAGGAGAATCTACTCGTTGTGCCTTTTGAACTTTTATAGTGGTAGCTCACAGTTGGCCTCTTTAACCCTTTTTATCAAATATGCACTGTTTTGTTATACAATGAAAATTTGCTTTTAGTTATCCTGTTTTTCAAAGTATAAAATGAGGGAATTTGCACTGCAATGTAAATGTTTCATACTATCAGAAGGGTGTGTGTGTGTATATATATATATATATATACACGGTATATTGAAATGCTCAGATTTTAAAATGGTATTGCTTTGGAGTCTTGCTTCAAGGCTCAAAGCCATGTGTTCTACAAACCCCTTTGTGAACCCCTTGGCAATAATGTTTTGAATGCTCATTTTTCTTTCATGTTGTGGAAAACAACATGAAAGAGAAACCCAATGGAAACCCAATGGAAAAACATGCACAACAAATCGCCAACGCTGTCGCGTCCCTGACGAAGACGGATGTACCTCGCCGACGCCCTATCTGCTCCCGGCTGCCCAGAACTCCCTCTGGTGTTGTGGAATTCACTGACCTTTGGGAAGTATTGGGTACATGGGTATCTTATTGGTGTAGTGTATCTTGTAGACCAGGCCCATTGCAAGTTGCTGTACTCTGTCGTCTACTCTAAGCCATCCTAGGTTGTCAAAATGTGCAGGGGTAAGGTGTGTTTAGGCCAAGCAGTAGTCTGGCCAGTTTATTTCGTGATATTTGTAGCCTTGTTTTTAGGGCCTTTGAGGTGCTTTGGTACCATGAGGTGCAAGCTAGTCATAGTACCCTTGAATGAGTGCTCCTGTTATAGTCTTCAAGGTATTCTTGTTTACCAGAGAGGAGATCCGGTACAAGAATCTTGTTCGTTGGTTGACTTTTTTTATTACATTGGTTGCCATTTTGTCACAGGAAATATTTGCCTCTAGGATGGAACCCAGGTATGTAATTTCATCTTTCATTGTGACCATATTGTCACCCACTGTAAGTTAGTCTGTAACAGAGAAGCCGTTGGCCTTGCTGAATTTGCTATTTGATCCAAAGAGAATGGATTCTGTTTCACCCAGGTTTAATGATAGTTTATCAGCGAGCCAGGTGCAGATTCTGCCGAGTTCAGAGCTGATGGCTTTTCAACCTGCAACTTGTCCCTGTCACCACAGAAAATCTAAGTGACTATAAAAAGTCCTTTCTGTGATCAATAACTCGATCTGTATCTACCTCTGTTATGAAGGATTCTGAATGAGAAAAATTGGCAGCTGATTTATAGCAGATCCTTATACAAATCTTTTTAACCTTACAGTGGAAAATTCCAAGGATATGGAAACATGATTTTGTTCTCCCATTATTAAAAGTATTACTATACTATATGTAGCCGGTCTGATCTTGTCTGCGTTGTGTTTTAGTCGATTCGACCCCTGTTAAGGGATCGCCCTGAGTGGGAGTTGAACCCCGGACGCCCGCGGCGGCATCACAGACCACCAGTGGCGGCCGGTGGGTACTTCGCCACTAGGGGCGCTATACCAAATATTTTGCAAACATGTACAGTACAGTACTGTACCACGCAAGACTCATGGCAAGACGTGAGCGATTCGACTCACGCTCACGGCAATGAATCGGCTCTTATGAACGAGTCGCTCAGCTGTTACTACAACAACACACAACCAGTCAAATAAAGTATAGTCTAGACTCTAATTCACAACTTGAAACGCAATATAAATAGAAAAGTTAGAAACAAAACTCGCCCGTCTCCAAACACAGGCAGATCTCTCCCTCTCTCCTTCTCTCTCTCACACACAGCGCGACGTGGAATCGATTCGTTACACAATCAGACCTATTATATACCAAGAATAACTTCAGTATGAGTACAGGGCTGTACACATATTTTGCATATTGTTAAACGAGCCAAGGCTAGCTATTTTTTTTTTTGATCAAATTTTTTTATTGACATTCTCACGAAACAAGACAACACATTAACCACAATCACAATACATAGAACTTCACAAGAAAATAACAAAAACAATAATAATAATGACTAACAATTATACAGACAAGAGAAAAGAAACCAGAGTTCAACCTACTAAATTAATTCCAAGGGGTACTATCTAATAAATGGTCTTTCCCAGTGTTCAGTCCCGATTGACCCCATATTAATAAAACGTACATCTCCAACCCACCACAAGGACCATTTTTTGGGGGAACACGACCTGAAAACAGAGCAATGAACCTTCATGAAAAAACAAAAACCTGTAGGTGTTCCATAGACTCACAGAGACCGTGTAAAAGTGGCCAAACAGTGAAGAACTAGTTAAATAGCTGCCCCCCCATAATATCCCCAGCTAAACTCAAGTTGACAAGACAAGGGACAAGACAGACAAAAACATTTCCTCCTCCCCCTCCCAAGAGACCGCCGGACTCACCCGAACACGCACCCCAACCCCGCTCAGCCGCACACTGCGGTCTTTACCTTCTCAGCTGCTGCGAACCACAGGTCAATTCCAGCCTGCCCCACCCCAATCACCCGGGCTGTGGATATCTCAAGATAAATCACATCCAATAGAGTTAGGGACCAGTTAATCATTGTAAGCTTCTCAGGCTCCTTCCATCTCATTGCTATTAGCTTCTTCGCTGCTGTGACGCCCGCTAGGACAACCCTTTTCAGTTGTACGGACGCGGGTAGTGTCGTTATATCGTTCAGGAGTAGCGTAACAGCTGTGAATGGGATAGTTAAGCCACACAGATCTGAAAGTTTGTCCGTTATTGACCTCCAGAAGCGGGCCACTGGTGGGCAATCCCAATACATATGCATATAAGTGCCAGTGGCCTTTTGAGAGCACAAAGTGCACCGAGAGTCGGTTATCAGTCCCATAGCAAATAGCTTCCTAGGTGTAAGATAGGTCCTATGAATATAATTAAAATTAATTTGCTGGTGATTGGGGTTGCGGGAAGATAATGCCACATTTGCCCAAACATCATCCCAGTCAAACTCGGGGTCCAACTCCGGGATATCCACACGCCAGATTGTATCCAATGATAAATTTTTATACGTGGATTGAATTAAGAGCGTATAAAAGTCGGAGACAAACCCTCTGGATGTCGTCCTGTCCACTATGAGCCTGAGGAAGGGGTGTGGGTGCAAGGCTTGAGCCCACGGTACGCCATGCGCCCTCAGTGCTGACCTTAGTTGAAGGTAAAGAAAGAAGGACTCGCCGGGAAGATCATAAAATTCTCTTAAGTCCTGAAACGCACGGAGGCCGTTCTTATCATAAATATCCTCCAGAGTATGCACTCCCCTCCTTTGCCATTGAGGAATATTAACCGGCTTGTGTCCAACAAGTAATTGCTGGTTATTAAAAATTGGAGAGTCCAGGTGCCAAGGGCATTTAACCCCACACGACCTCTGTACATTACGCCACGTTTGGATCACGTGAGTTATGATCGGTCCATACCTCAGCCGGCATTTCGCAATAGAGACAGTGGAGTACACTACATCCTGCAATCTTAGCGGAGACACCGCCGCCGCTTCTAAGGAGCGCCACGATACAGCCTCTACAGGGTCTAGCCAGCACATCAGAGGTCTCAGTGAAAAGGACCAGAAATAAAGTTTAAAATCAGGGATTGCGAGGCCCCCATCTTGTTTCCTACGTTGAGTAGTAGCCCTTTTGATTCTCGGGCGTTTGTTATTCCAGACAAACTTAGATACCATCGATTGTACCTTGCGCCAGTGGTCTATTGGAGGGGGCAGGGGGAGCATTGAGCTAATAAAATTTATCCTAGGCAGGATGTTCATTTTGATTATGGAAGCCCGGGCTTGTAAGGAGTTAGGAAGGGACGACCATCTGTCTAGATCCTGGCGTATTTTATCATAAGTACCCGTGAAGTTGTACTTAGTAGTTTGGTTCAGCGTGGGGAATATCTCTATGCCCAGGTATTTAAAATGTTCTACTATGGGGATATCAGCTGGTAGTCGTACCGCCTTGGCCAGTTCATTAAGAGGTAGGCAGGCTGATTTGTTCCAGTTAATCTTAAAACCTGACAATTTACCAAAGTCGTCGATTATCCTCAATAATTTTGTGGCCGACCGGGAGGGGTCGTCCATGAAAATCAGCAGGTCATCCGCATAGAGAGCAATTTTGTGTGGAGTATTGTTGACCATTATGGGGACGATGTCCTCCGATTGCCTAATAAATTGGGCCAAAGGTTCGAGGGAAAGCGCGAACAGTCCCGGGCTCAGAGGGCAACCCTGTCTAGAAGATCTGGAGACTGGAAAGAGTGTGGAACAGTTTTTGCCTGTCAGTATCATCGCAGACGGCGAGGCATACAGGACTTTAATCATATGAATAAAACTCTTTCCAAGACCCATGACCTCAAGTACCTTCCACAGGTATGACCACTCAAGTCTGTCAAACGCCTTCATGGCATCCAAAGACAGAACTGTGGATGGAGTTGTATTGTCTTTACTGTTATCGATTACATGCAACAGCCTCCTAAGATTATCTGCAGCCAGACGCCCCGGGATAAAACCAGTTTGATCGCAGTGTACCAATACAGACATAAATCTCTGCAGGCGACGGGCCAGCACCTTGGCAAACACCTTTAAATCGGCCCTGAGAAGACTCAAGGGTCTATAGCTACCACAATCATTGGGATCTTTGTCCTTTTTGAGAAGTAAAGAAATCAACGCCATATTGACATCTCTTGAGAACTCCCCTTGTTCGATAGCGTAATTGATCATATCGAGCATCAATGGACCCAGTTGGTCCCAGAAAGCTAAATACACTTCGGGTGGAATACCATCCCAGCCTGGCGCCTTACCCCTCTGCATTTCAACAATAGTCTCCCTCAATTCTACGAGAGTAATCGGTCTCCCCAGTTCCTTGGCCTCTTCCTCAGAAATGTGGGGTATCTCAAGCCCGCCAATGAACGATTCAAATCTAGAGTCATCCAGATTACCCTCTGAGCTATATAACTGTGAGTAGAACTCTTTAAAAGTGTCATTGATCTTTTTCGAATCAGTAGTGACTGCACCCTGGCTCGTCCTAATCGAGGGGATATCTGAGAAATGATCATTTGAGCGTATTTTCATTGCCAATAGATGGCTAGGTCTGGAGCCGTGAAAATAGTAATTTTGTCTTGTCCTATGTATCAAAAACTCAGACTGTTGTTTAAGTATGGAGTTTATTTCTTTTTTGACTATCTTACGTTGTGTGTTTAGTCGTTCATTATAGTCAGTTTGCAAGGATGCGTATAGGTCCGCATATAATGATTCCAGTCCTTCTAGCTTTTTTGACCGGGATTTTCGCAAATTGGAGGCAAATAGTGTGACATGACCCCTGATGAATCCTTTCAATGCGTTCCACAGGACCCTAGGGTCTTCTACTTTGCCAACGTTGATCTGCAAAAATTCAGCTAGTTTACTCCTGAACTCAGAACAGAAGTCATCGTTCTTTAGCAAGGTCGAATTAAAACGCCATCTGGGAGCTCTTGCGGAGAGCCTGCCAAAGGTTGCCGTAAGGAAAATCCCCTTGTGGTCTGAGAGAGCCAAGGGAACCAATGAGACATCGAAACTATCAAACATATTAGGGGACGCGAATGCATAGTCAATTCGAGAGAAGCTTTTGTGTCTGGCTGACAGGTGAGAGTAATCTCTGAGGGTGGGGTTGCATATGCGCCAGAGGTCTGTGAGCCCCGTGTCTTTGGCCCACATCCTGAGGGCCTTAGAGGCCCGTTTCTGGTCGCTCGTTTCAGAGGGCCCGGACCTATCCATCTCCGCATCCCAGCACGCATTAAAATCGCCACCCACAATGAGAGCGTATCCATTAAGTTCCAACATATTCTTCGTGATTGTATTATAGAACGCTGAATCAAATGTGTTAGGAGCATACAATGCTATTATAGCCATCTTCCTATGCAAGAATTCAACTTTTGCTATAGTAATCCTTCCCTCCGTGTCCGACCATACATCCAAGATTTTGATATCAAGGTTACGTCTTGTAACTATGACTACTCCTTTCGTCTTATCATCGGCTGAGGATGAGGAGATAACGTGATATTGCCGATTTGCCAGTCTTGACACGTCACCTACCATTAAATGCGTCTCACTAAGGAGAGCAAGGTCAATATTTCTCCTCTTCAATAGCCAAAGGACACTGGCACGCTTGTGTGGGGCGTTAAGCCCTCCTGCGTTCCAAATTAAAATATTCAATTTAGCCATGGTCGAGCTTGTATAAGTGCGTAGAGAACATACCCGTGCAGCCAGGCTGAGTACAGAGGTGCCGATCCCGGCGGGCCCGGACGGCCAATCCCAGGAGTTCAGAGGAGGAACACTTACACATATATAAGACAACAGTACATAGAACACATAAAAATACCACCCCAGCTACAGCCCCCCCTCCTTCTACTCTAAACCCTAACCCACCCGTCCTACTATAAGTTCCTCTATACCCACTCTCCAATCCCCACCCTATGCCCCATCCACTGAGGATGGTCATCTTCCTATCACTTCCCACTAGAGACATGGATCAATAAGACGCTTCCCACTCCCACCCCCCTCTAGATAAACCCCTGAGTAAACCCCCACTAGTCCAATAAACACAAATAATAATAAAATAAAATTCAATAAAGATATCGGTCGAAAACCACCTGAGCCCTGGCCCCAACATGAGACAACCATAATGGTAAAAATAGCCATTATTAAATAATAACTCCGCATCAACCTGCAGCCCTCTATTTCCGAATCTGCGCTTCAACATCACATTGTTATAGCCCAAAAAGGTATAGGAAAATTCAAAACAAAATTAAATTAAAGCATCCCAGCCGATAGTCTAAGGCAGGTTCGGGTCACAGGTTAATTGTGCAAAATTGTGTGAACAGTGTCAATTAAACAATGACAAAAAAAAAGGAGGAAGGGAAAAAAAAAGTTTATGGTCAAAGTGCACCCCTTTAGCCGTCCCTCTGATCAGGCACAACGGCTGAAATGACCTAACCTATGTAAGAATAGAATTAAACACAATCATTCATTAATCAATCCGGGGATGGTAATAGGCAACACCTGACACCACCTGTCATCATACATTGTTTCAATAAAGATATCGGTCGGAGCAGTTAGTCCAAGGTAGGATCGAATCACAGTTAAATTGCTCATTCAAATGCCCTTAAAACAGCGACACTAATTATTATATAATTACTCAGCATCAACCCTGTAACCAACTACCTTGGAGTCTGCATATTAATGTCGCAACGTTATAGTATAAGTGGATCACGGAAAATTCAAAACACATTTAGGGCAGATTAGCAGTTAGTCCAAGGTAGGATCGGATCACAGTTAAATTGCTCATTCAAATGCCATTAAAACAGCGACAATAATTATTATATAATTACTCAGTATCAACCTGTAACCATCTACCTTGGAGTCTGCATATTAATGTATCAACGTTATAGCATAAGTGCCTCACGGAAAATTCAAAACAAAATTAAGGCGAGTCAGCGGTTAGTCCAAGGTAGAACCGGATCACATTTAAATCGCGCATATAGATGACATAAAAACAGCGACAATAGGAAAGAAAAAATAAAGGAAGAGAGGGTAATGGCTAGAGTGCAAGCCATATAACCATATAGCCATGAAGTGCAAGCCATACCCGACCCAACCTGTTATCAAATATTGTATATGCATATTCAACCGACCTTGGCATCTACTTTGGATCACCAAAGCTCAAAACAACCTGGATATAAAAATAAAAAGCATACCAGAAGTTAGTTAGGGACTCGGTCACTCTTGAACTGTGCAAACCAATGTCCCTTTGAACAGCAACAGCAACCAAAATACGTAACCATTAACGAATGTCTCAGCGCAGACCATAGTCGAAGCCCGTTGGTTAGCCCGAGGCTATCGCGTAAGCTAGTGACGAATCCGGATAGCACGTTAGCCTACTATGTACATTGTTCAGCTAGCTCGTTAGCTTCCAAAGAGGCGATACACAAGTACGACCATGAGGTCAGCTTTAGCAAGTAACAGAAGTCATTGGGAAGCCCCGCTAGTTGGATGGGCAGAGGACAGTTAGCATGTCTGGGCATGACAGCAAGTGTTTGTGAATAGTCGACCTAATCAATGTATATAGGCCCAAACCGCCAAGTCACTCACCCTCCATAGATATCAAGCAACAGACTCGGGTGTCTCCGCGAGATATTCCTTCGCTTTAGCCAACGACCAAAACAAACGCTGACCACCGACCTTCTCCAACACAGATAGTTTCGCGGGAGCGAATAACGTGGGCCTCAGGCCTAGTTTCCATAGCTTAGTCAGGACCACCTTGTACTCGGCTCTCTGAGCTTGAACCTCCGGTGTAAAGTCCTCGAAAATGGCCACTTTGTGATCGCCAAGCCTCAGAGTACCCCTTCTGGTACGAGCCGACCGCATGATGATTTCTCTCTGTTGGAGTCTGTTCAGCTTGACTATGATGGGCCTCGGTTCTTTGTTCACGCCGGGAGAAAACCTGCCCGCTCTGTAGGCCGACTCACAGATAGGAGGCGAGGGGAGGACGTCCGTCCCTAGTATCTTCTGCAGCAGTTCGGGCATGGTCTCAGAGAGACGGCCTTCACCGCTGGTCTCCGGTACTCCAACAATCCTGACGTTGTGGCGTCTATCCCGGGACTGCATCTCCTCCATCGCCGACTGTAGTTTGTTGACTTCAGCCTGCCTAGCCAGCAGGGCGGATTCAAGACCCGCCATCTTCTCACACTGTGATGATACCTCCGTCGTTAGCATGGCTAGTTCGTTAGCATTAGCCGATGAGGCAGCGTGAATCGTCTCCATCTTGTCTGTCAGCGGGACTACCGCCAGCCGTATTTCTTCTGATATCTCACGACGGAGGCTGATACAGAAATCCGCCAACACTTTCTTCTGTGCTTCAGCGATGCGTGCCTCAGAGTCTGCGTGTACTTTCTTCTGTGCTTCAGCGATGCGTGTCTCAGAGTCTGCGTGTAGCTTGGTCATGACCAAGAGCACAGCTTCGCTTAACTCCCCGACAGCGGGAGACGGTGCGGCCATGCTCGGCGGTGTCGGTGTCGTGCCTAATTCTTTCATGGCTCTGGTTTCCACCCCCGCCATCGTAGAAAGTCGAAAAAAGTTGATGAATGTATACTAAACACGACGACCTAGCAAACAGATAAAAAACAAATAAAAATAAAATAAAGACTAATGGGGAGAAACGTATATTCAGCACGGTAGAAGGGAGCTCATGTGAAACACGTCTACTCCATGATCGCTCAGCTCCGCCCCCCCGCCAAGGCTAGCTATTAAACTATCGATATGAATCGAAAATCTGGGACCCTGATGTAAACAAGAGAAACGTCTTTCTCTGGTCTGCATCCCCTTAACAATTGTGTGTATTGAGCCGTACTGTATTGTACCCATTCTGCAATCTGTTAATAAAGTTCTCATTCATTCATTCATTCATTCAAACATAGACGATATTGAACAAGCCATAATCCACGTATTTTCAATCCGAGAGAGCTGCAGTAGTTAAATCAATGAGCCATCGACATAGTCAGTGTGGTAAGTAACGTTATTATTGCATCCAAGATTGATACACGGCTGGCTAGGCAGTTGGTAGTCATAGTCTTGTGTTATAAAATAAATAAACAATCAGCAATGTCTCGCTTCATGAATGGCCAGCAGTAGTACTGCTCCTAAAAAAAACTATTTACAAACGTTAACGTTAAGCACAGAGAGAGAGAGAGAGAGAGAGACTCACTGTTTAGTTGAAACGTCCAGGGCAGGAGAGCTTGATAAACGTGTATAATCCGCCATATAGCTTGTTAGCCAAGTGTTAGCTGAGCTCGTTAGCACAACACTCAACAAGTACATTCCTTTGTCCATTTCCGCTCGAACAGACTGCAAACTACCTGGCGTTCTATCGCCATGCTCTAAGACAAACTCTAACCTTAACCAACTTTGAAAGAGTGCCTAAGCTTAACAGTCTAAAGAACTTGCAGTCACGGCATGGCGGGGCACGCTCTAACTAGACAAACAACCTAGACCAACCTAGGAACCAAGCTAGAAGCTAGAATTGGAACATTAGAAATTGGATTCGGCCAATCAGAGATCGTCTCTGTGAAATTCTGCCATGGAAAAAAATACTGGCGTCGGCCAATCAGAGAGCGTCTCCGCGAAATGCGGCTATGGAAATTCTTCACGGAAGTTCACGCTGCTGCCTAGACCGCTTCAAATCGCGCTCGGATTCCAACATAATAGTCATATTTCAACGCACAACGCCGTATGCACTGATTGGCTGTGACGGAGACAGCGATCAAACTGTGACGCGCACTCAGAGCGCTATCGCTTCTAGCCCGGGCGAGAAATACGAAAAAATAAAAAAAAACGTCACTTCCTGCTCATGAAAACGATGTTTTTTTAATTTAGATAATAACGTTATATTGTGCATTGGAAATACAAACATACTTAAAATGAGTAAATATTATTCATTTTAAACATGTTTATATTATTTATAGGGCTATAAAACACAAAAACTAAAAAGTTTTATTGTCGTCTTCTCTGATTTAACAGCAGCTGGCCAGCAGGTGGGTCGGCGCCCTTGCGCCCCTAGTGGCGAGCCGCCACTGATAATAGGTCTGATTGTGTAACGAATCGATTCCACGTCGCGCTGTGAGAGAGAGAAGGAGAGAGGGAGAGATCTGCCTGTGTTTGGAGACGGGCGAGTTTTGTTTCTAACTTTTCTATTTATATTGCGTTTCAAGTTGTGAATTAGAGTCTAGACTATACTTTATTTGACTGGTTGTGTGTTGTTGTAGTAACAGCTGAGCGACTCGTTCATAAGAGCCGATTCATTGCCGTGAGCGTGAGTCGAATCGCTCACGTCTTGCCATGAGTCTTGCGTGGTACAGTACTGTACTGTACATGTTTGCAAAATATTTGGTATAGCGCCCCTAGTGGCGAAGTACCCACCGGCCGCCACTGGGTTAAGGTTAGAGTTTGTCTTAGAGAATGGCAATAGACAGCCTATTTCCGCGCTGCAGCTCTCTCGCGCTGCAGCGGTCACATGGGCGTAGTGGCCAATCAGAGAAACGCTAAACACAAGTTGGTTGCCGAAAATATTCACGCGGTCCGTCCTCCTATATCTCCCTCCGGGTAGCGTGAACACTCACGCCTCCCCTCCGGTGTGGCGAACCTCGTTCCCAGCTTTATCTCGAGGGGGAAACAAGTGACCACACCCTATAGCTAGACAGAGCGACGGTCGCCTCCATGGTGTGTGGTGTGGGGGGCGCGTCTATACTTTCCGTAGCCGCATTTCTGGCAGACGCTCTCTGATTGGCCACTGTTGCCCAATCGCGTGACAAGCTGTGTCTTTGCCCATTTCCGCATCGAACAGCCTGCAAACTACCTGCCGTTCTATCGCCATGCTCTAAGACAAACTCTAACCTTAACCAACTTCGAAAGAGTGCCTAAGCTTAACCAGTGTAGAAACAGGCGTCGGCCAATCAGAGAGCGGCGTGCAGGCCATAGATAGGTGGCGTTATTTTTTTTCCTAGCCGCATTTCTCGGAAACGCTCTCTGATTGGCCGACGCCTGTTTCTACACTGGTTAAGCTTAGGTTTGATTGATTGAAAAGTGTAACAGATTGCAGAATGGGTACAGTACAGTACAGTACAGCTCAATACATACAATTGGCAAGGGGATGCAGACCAGAGAAAGACTTTCATCTTGTTTACATCAGGGTCCCCCATTTTCAATTCATCATAACATATATGACACACACGACATACAGATAGACAGTACTGCTACATCTATACATTTATGACATACCAGATTTGCAAATACAGTACTGTTTGTGATACAAAAAGTGTCCAGAAAAAGAGTTGTATACATTTGACGTAGAAAGAGGCAGGGGAGGAAACTAACTTTTTGGCTTACCAGCTAACTGGCGAGTATCTGATTTTTTTTACCAGCCAAACAGATTTTTTACCAGACAAAAAAAATCGCTAATTGTGATAATTACTTCTTTGTATGTCAAGCCGCGTCAATGTTGTGTATGCATCTGGGTAGGCACACTGTGCCTTTAAGACAGCACGGTGGTCTTACGACAGTGCTGTGAAGTACCGTCATTGATTGATTGATTGATTGAAAACTTTATTAACAGATTGCAGAATGGGTACAATACAGTACAGCTCAATACACACAATTGTTAAGGGGATGCAGACCAGAGAAAGACTTTCGTCTTGTTTACATCAGGGTCCCCCATTTTCAATTCATCAGGACATATATGACATACATGACATACAGATAGTCAGTACTGCTACATCTATACATTTATGACATACCAGATTTGCAAATACAGTACTGTTTGTGATACAGAAGGAGTCAGGAAAAGGGAGTATATACATTTGACATAGAAACTGTACATTGGAGGAGGTTGGGTGGGGGGGGTTGGGTACACTGGGATATTGACAACCATACTGGGTAATCTACATTGGAGGTGGTTGGGGGGGGGGGGGGGGGGGCACACTGTATAAACAAGCAAAACTGTACATTGGGGGGGGGGGGGGGGGAGACACTGTACAAACAAACAAAATTGTACATTGGACTATTGACAAAACCATACTAGGTAAATGACTGTACATTGGAGGGGGTTGGGTTAGGATATTTACAGGGGCCAGTGTTGAATTGCAGTCTCCCGTAGGTGTCCCTTGAGAGAGGTTTTGAAAGTGGGTAGTGATCCACATTCCTTTACAGCTTTGGGTAGGGCGTTCCACATTGATGTGGCATAATTGCGAAACGTGTTTAGTCCCTTATTTGAGCCGAATCTGGGTTTAACATGATTTGTGGAGCTCCCTCTGGTGTTGTGATCGTGGTATTCACTGACCTTTGGGAAGTATTTTGACATGTACATGGGTACCTTGGTCGTGTAGTGTATCTTGTAGACCAGGCCCATTGCAAGTTGCTGTACTCTGTCGTCTACTCTAAGCCATCCTAGGTTGTCAAAGTGGGCAGGGGTGAGGTGGGTTCTAGGAGTAAGGTCAAGCAGTAGTCTGACCAGTTTGTTTTGAGATGTTTGTAATTTTGTTTTTAGCGCCTTTGAGGTGCTTTGGTACCATGAGGTGCAAGCATAGTCGTAGTACCCCTGAATGAGTGCTCCTGCCAGAGTCTTCAGGGTATTCTTGTTTACCAGAGAGGAGATCCGGTACAAGAATCGAGTTCGTTGGTTGACTTTTTTTATTACATTGGATGCCATTTTGTCACAGGAGAGATTAGCCTCTAGGATGGAACCCAGGTAGGTAATTTCATCTTTCCTTGTGACAATATTGTCACCCACTGTAACTGAGAAGCCGTCGGTCTTGCTGAGTTTGTTATTTGAACCGAAGAGAATGGACTCTGTTTTGCCCATGTGTAATGATAGTTTGTTATCAGCGAGCCATATGCAGATTCTGCCTAGTTCCGAGCTGAGGGTTTTTTCAACCTGTAACTTGTTCTTGTCAGAGACCAGCAGGGCTGAGTCGTCCGCAAACAGGAACAAGTTGCAGTCACAAGCTGACGACATGTCATTTGC
The DNA here is from genome assembly GCF_963971535.1 of Notolepis coatsorum. Lineage (NCBI taxonomy): Eukaryota > Metazoa > Chordata > Actinopteri > Aulopiformes > Paralepididae > Notolepis > Notolepis coatsorum. Next base: position 88,916,584 of record NC_140165.1, on the reverse strand, counting down.
ATAAATTAGGAACAGTAGCGGTCCTAGTATGCTTCCTTGTGGAACACCACAGCTCACTGTGAGGGGGGGGGATAGGGTACCGTTTACCTCCACCATCTGTTCCCTCCCCTCAAGGTAGGATTGCATCCAGCTCACTGATAGACTATCAAAACCAATTGCTTTTAGCTTGTCAATCAGAATGGAGTGATTGACCGTGTCAAAGGCCTTTTGTAGGTCCAGCATGACCATGCCGCAGTATTTGCCTGCGTCCACCTCTTGTTTGATGTGGTCATTCAAATAGAGAAGGCATGTGTCAGTGGAGTGGGATGTTCTGAAGCCAGATTGGAATTCGTAGATTCGATTTTTTTCCGCTAGGTACTTTTCGACCTGTTCGTAGACTATTTTTTCCATGACTTTCGAGATGGAGGTGAGAATAGAAACAGGGCGGTAGTTGCCTGGGTCTAATTTGCTGCCCTTTTTGTGCAGAGGGGTCACCCTCGCAATTTTGAAGTCCTTGGGGACGTGTCCCTGTTTTATGGAGAGGTTTATAATGTGTGTGATGATTGGGGTGATGGCGGCTGCTGAGTCTCTGAGGAATTTGGAGGGGATGTTAGGTTGGAGGGCGCTCAGTTTATTGAGTACCTCATCTGTTGTTACCATTTCCAGCTTGAAGTCGTCCTTGCGGACCCCTAGGTTTTTGTAGTAAGCTACTATGTGTTCTACCCCATAAAGCCCTGAGTGGGAGGGTAGTTTGTTTACCAGTGTTGTGGCTATGTTTGTGAAGAAAATGTTTAAGTAATTGGCTACATCCAGCTTGTCTGTGATGAGCGTGTTGTCCGTTTTTATGTTTATGTTTGAGAATCTGGTTTTAAGTTTTTTACTGCATCCTAGTTGATTATTGAGTAATTTCCAAAGTTCACGTGTTGTGGTAACGTCAGTTGGGTTGGTGTGCTGTTGACGTTGTGCACAGTGCACTGGTTGAGCTTAGCTAGCCCCTTTCGTGACTGCGATGTGCAAGCCAGGGGCTTTTGAGCATGAAATAAAATGTCTAACCTTACGTCGTAGTCCGGTGCTTTTTTGGAAACATTATAGTCATAACAGATATACACCTAGCTGGCTGCTTTGAGCACACGGGGCTAACGTTAGCTAGCAAGCAGCTATCTAAAACACTAACTAGAAGCTAACCACTGTATACAGTTCCAGTAGACAACATTACACCTCTGTGATTTAAATGTGTCCTTAGTAACTTATACTCGATGGTTGTACTAGGGTTGGATGCAGTTCCCCGTTGGTCAGTCTGTCTGTTTTCCATATTCTGCTGTGTTTAACGTTATCTGTTTGCGAGTGCTCCTGATGGCTAGCCTAGTAGTACCGCGGGACTTTTATTATTATATGTCCGCGGGTTGGCCAGTACTGCGCAAACGTTTATTAAACATTATATGTCCGCGGGTGGTCTTGTGCAGTGCTCTCGTGGCACTGTCAACTAAAGCGAACACTCAGAAGACACGCACCGTTTTCCAGTGCAGTGATTGCAGAATGTTTTATTTTTTTGTATACTCGCCAGACTGGCGAGTGGTCTTCATGAATCACTCGCCAAACGTAAAAAATACTCTCATTTGGGGAGTAAAGTGGCCTAATTTCCTCCCCTGATTGGAGGAGGCACTCTTTCGAAGTTGGTTGATTGATTGAAAAGTTTATTAACAGATTGCAGAATGGGTACAGTACAGTACAGCTCTATACATACAATTGTTAAGGGGATGCAGACCAGAGAAAGACTTTCGTCTTGTTTACATCAGGGTCCCCCATTTTCAATTCATCATAACATATATGACATACATGACATACAGATAGACAGTACTGCTACATCTATACATTTATGACATATCAGATTTGCAAATACAGTACTGTTTGTGATACAAAAGTGTCCAGAAAAGGAGTGTATATACATTTGGCGTAGAAACTGTACATTGGCATTAAGGTTAGAGTTTGTCTTAGACAATAGTGTCTAATAGACTAGACTAGAGCATGGCGATAGAACGCCAGGTAGTTTGCAGGCTGTTCGACGCGGAAATGGGCAAAGACACAGCTCCTCACGCGATTGGGCAAACATGTCAGTGGCCAATCAGAGAGCGTCTCCGAGAAATGCGGCTAGGAAAAAAGATAACGCCAGTCGCCAGACGATTGTCGTTGAGCGACAGACGATCGCATCGCCAGGCGACGTCGGTCGGCCGCCGCCCGCCGTGTGCGGACCACTTTACCCCTAATAAAGATCAGCTCTAAGTGTAATTATAAAAGAGCAAGAGGAGAAATACGCTTCTGATGTGAACAACCATTCTACTGCTTGCTTCATTTGTATTAGCTTAGTTTATTGTTTGAATTGAAGTATTACAATTATTTTTTGGGGGAAAAAACGTGTGCTTCTTATGGAGAGTTCTTTTATTTTGGAAAAAGTCCCACCGGAAATCTTATTGTTGGTGTCTCTACTCGCTAGCGGAACAGTGTGTCTTGAGAGACGACGCCATAGCATTACAGATCATTTAGAAAACGTTTGGTCAAAAGCCTGCATTAAACGCCTAACTAACATGACGCCCACCACTCGTTCCTGTAATTATGACGACTAATCTATCGTGGGATCAAAGTTGTGATAATCGACCTAGCAGGATATGTCTACCTGTTCTGACTCCTGAGTAAGTTGTATTTCTTATTTATCAACGATGGAGTGCATATACTGATTTGACAAATGCTCAGCTATCATGTGAATGTTTTACCTTAGTTCATTTAAAATCACAGAACAACACGGATATTTATAGCACGACAATTATTCAAAACCATAACATATTAGGCGTGTTCGAGATTGATTTTGGCTCGCCTCGAAAATAGACGAGAGTAGCCGAGTGCAGCCGGGGGAGGAGTCAGAACGTCGGACACTTCCGATTTCACGAGAGCCTCTCGCCCGCATGGCAGATACGCTTTCATGTCACCACACACTAGGGCAGTGTTTCTCATAGTGGGGTGCGCGCCACCCAGGGGGGGGCGCAGAGGCATGAAAGGGCCTTGAGATTTATATAAAAAAAAAACACCCTTTTTCTTTTTTTCTTTTTTTTTTATTACAGAAAATTATCACTAAAGTGCTATCTGTTGCAGCTGCACTGTTCTCCATGAAAATACAATTTCTCAAAATCTGAAAATCATTATTTAATAAAACACAGAAAAGGATCACCAAGTTACTCTGGATAAAAAAACCTTTACAGACAACATTGAGACAAAGCTTCCTGACACATCTCCATCCAAACTCTTGGAAGAACTCTTTGAAATCTCATCTGATACCACCTAGAGCTAGTTTCAGAGTGTGGTGCTGAGTACCAAGTATCTCATCTCATGGCCCACCAAGTATCTCATGATGCAGCAGTTAAGGTGTTGATACCATTCAGCACCACATACAGTATCTGTGTGAAGCTGGCTTTTCATCCATGACAGCTCTGAAAACAAAATATAGGGCCAATTTGAAAGGTCACGATATTGGTGTTATTTCAATACATTTAAACATGGCCCATTTCATGACTATTTTGTTGGGGCGAGGGGGGGGGGGCCCAAAATATTTTGGTCCGCCAAAGGGGGGCCAGACAGAAAAAGTTTGAGAAGCACTGCACTAGGGTGACGTGACCAGGTGTCCCCCTTTTGGTTGTACTGTCCCACCATTTGAGACTGCGTCCCACATATTGAGAGGATGTCCCTCTTTTCGAAGAAAAAAAAATATATCGAACACAAGACATTCCTGTCAAGTGATAAAGTTTGAATATTTAAAACAGATGTTAGGTGGTAACAAGCCGGCTGCCAGTGCCAAGATGAATGTGGAGAGATATAATTCTGTATTTAATTTGTATTTATTTTTATTTAACCTTTATCTATTTGGTGAAGACGAGTTATTCTAATAAAAAAATGTACATTATCTATCTGTCCCACTTTGTCCCACCAAAATCTTACTGTTGTCCTGCTTTTGGACTTTTTGCATCTGGTCACCCACACATTACACACCTGTACAGCCAGTGATGGGCAAGCTACTTGGAAAATGTAGTAAGCTACACTACAAGTTACTCTCGATTAAATATAGCTCAACTACAATGGAAGCTATCCCCAGAGAAATGTAGCAAGCTACACTTAGTACAAGAACATGGCAAAAATAGCTAACTACATCGGCACTACTTTTTATTTATTTATTTTACTTCATGATCAGGTTTCCACCAAACAAATAGGCAGGCAAAAAAAAGTTCAGTTTGATTGTTTATTATAAAACTGAAACAAGCCCTCCAACTATGCTATGTATGGAAAGTATAGACGCACGCGGGACGCGTGAATACTTTGGGCAGCCGAAGAGTGCTTCCGCGTTCGAGTTTTGCGCTCTGATTGGCCAGGTCATGTGACATGTGCGCCAATCGTGGGACAGCAAGTTCTGCGCCTATTTCCGGGTCGAACAGCCTGCAAACTACCTGCCATTCTATCGCCATGCTCTAAGACAAACTCTAACCTTAACCAACTTCGAAAGAGTGCCTAAGCTTAACCGTCAGAATCAGGGCAGGCGTTCTATCGCCATGCTCTAAGACAAACTCTAACCTTAACCGACTTCGAACGAGTGCCTAAGCCTAACCAGTGTAGAAACTTGCGGTCCCACGATTGGGCGTACGCCGTACGCGTCACATGACCAGAAATTACCTGGCCAATCAGAGACGCGGAAACACTCTTCGGCTGCCCAAAGTATTCAGGCACGCGGGACCCGTACTGTAATAAAGTTTTCAATCAATCAAATGTCTCATAACTCCCTGGCTGTCACGTGGCTAGTGACTGACAACTTTCCTGAGCCAATAGGCGCTTTGCGCGACCATAGCAAGTCGCTTCCCAGCCGGGAGCAGCCGGGTGAGAGGTACTGTGGAGCCTCGCTCTGAAGGCTGTGCGTGGCTCGGCCCTGCGAGAGTTCCGCGCCTCGTCAGATTTTCAGAGCAAGTCGGACAACATTCTAACCGTCATGCAACGCGCTTGGCGAGGCCGTAGTCAAACCTGCACAGATCTGCGTCCGCCTAGCCAATCTCGAACACGCCTATAATTTGATACACAACAGTGTCTATGGACCTTTCTAACCGATCCCCCAACAGAAGACTGGTGTCGTTTGGCTCCGCCCACTTGTCGCTCGAACGCTTTCAAAATGGCGGCGAAACGGCCGAGATATTTTCGGTTTGTGGTCTATGGTTTGTGGTCTATGGTTTGTGGGCCCAAGTCTTCACATGAGACAAGGACAGAGATCTTCCATTGAGCTAGCCTATATAAAGGGACTCGAAGCAGTTCTTAACAGTGCTATCTATCTAGATAGTTTAAAGTTTAGTATTTATTTATATATTATTTATTTGAAATAGTAGGGGTGCACCGATATATCGGTCGGGTATCGGTATCGGCCGATAAGTGCCTTGTTGACTGCTATCGGCCTATCGGCCGATAAGCTCAAATGTGCCGATAGCAGTCGCCGATAAATAACCATCAATTTGTGTAGTGTCAAAAGGCAAAAAAAAAAAAAGTTCACTCGCGACCTACCTGCACAACGCCCGCCGTCCCCCACACACACACACAAGCTACTGCATCAAAGTTACTTTATGATTAACGAGGCATTCGTTTTGTGGCATTAACGTTATATAGTTAGTGTTACACGGACAATAACATCAGCATATTATTATTACCCATAGCAGCAAGGCATTACTCCGAGTCCGTTCATTAGCTACCGGGAGATGCAAGACTAACGTTACTGGTGAAAATGTGATTTGCGTTGGAATACTCCTTTGCCAACTTGCTGTACTTTGCTTGCAGGTCTGCAGCCATTATTGCTGGATTATGAATAGCCCCAACTTTAGCCAAGGTAACGTTATGGCTAAACCTTTAACAATAGTTAACGCTAGCTTTCGGTTAGCTGTTCAATGCTATTAATAACACAACTCCCCGTCAACACCCTCTCTCGGGAAGATGGCATTTAAGAAAGTATCTGCTGTTAAAATGACACAAACATTCGTTTTGTGGCATTAACGTTATATAGTTAGTGTTACACGTTCAATAACAAGCATATTATTTACCAGAAGATAGCAGTAAACAAGGCATTACTCCATTAGTCCGTTCATAGCTGAGTTCCATTCCGTTGCTCATTCCGTACCAAACTACCCATTCTGCAATCTGTTAATAAAGTTTTCAACCAGACAAATGTATAGAAAGGCTTTGTTTTATTATAACATTTGTTGCAGTAAAATCATTGTCTCATTTGGTCATGCTGTGGAGCGCTGGTCGGCGGGCCGGGCAGCTAACGTTGTGCTCTCGCAAACAGAACAATGGCGGCATGCCCGAAAGTAGAAAATTAATAAACGCTTGCCGATTGGTGGTAAGGACAGCAGGAGTTGGGTGCTAGCTGTAACTGAGGGGTACAATTCCCTGACTGTATTACTAGATATGATACTTACTACCACTACCTTTGTACTTAATATTCGGCCACCCAGTACTCGGCATAAATATATTATGATGAACACTGTCACGTAGATGAAACGGATCCAACACAAATGTACGAATTAGAAATAGGTCTTTATTTCTACACAGCGATGGTGTGTAGAGCAAGCACTTAATCAAATCAATCACATTTATGAATGGGAATTAGTATGCACTTTTATGGCAAGAGTATTCGTCGGTATATCAATAGAGAATGTCCAATCTCTGAAGGCGCAGGTGGTACATATACGACCTGGAATAGTTAAGGAATAACAGCAATGATACTTTAATGATTATAGACTGGATACACTAGGGGGGGTTAATCCGGTCGCTTGTAAGCCGACAGGAGTAGGAAGGGGGGGGGGGGGGTAGAGTCCGGCTGCCTCATCCGGCCAAGGGTATCCCAGGTGAACCCACTGTAGTGCCGTTCAATGCGCCGGCGATCCTTGGACCGCAGATGAAAGCAGATGGACTCTTTGTGGGCCGGCGTCCTCCGGTCCACGGAGGAGAGACGTGAAGCGACCTCGTCTTGCAGAGCGTCTCCTCACCTTGCGTCCTCTCCAGGGGGGGGGTTCCAACACACGGCAGTGTCGGGGGTCTTTATCCATGGAATAATCAACGTATACAAAGCATAATCCGTGCCTGGGAAGGCGGGCTGTCGTCGGTAGAATAATCCGGTATACAGGTCCACTCGCTCGTCGGCTCTGGGGCTCCTCGGGTGCAATCTCACATGGGGTCGATCATCCTGGATAAACAGCCAGTTTTCTGCCCGAAACGATGGGGTGCTGACTACGGTAGTATTCTCACCGCACGAAGCACTATATATTAACAGACTATTATTAGCTTAATAGACTACGTCCAACTCGACGATATAGTGCCAAATATGACTATTCAAATATTAATATACACGATGTCTCAATACCGATGGTAGGCCGAACTTGGCCTTACTCCCACACGTGGCGTCGCGGGGAGGCTTTACGTCTGTGACTCTATTGGAGGGTAAGAAACTGGACTGAAAAGGAAGTCCTACTTTAGTAGCGCAGTATATATACGCACTATGAACAAATAGTCCCATTAGTGGTGCGGTAGCCAGATTCCTACGCGGAACTAGGACTTGTTCGTACATGTTGAGCGGTACGTTTGAACTGGGTCTGGGGGGTATGGCAGCCTGGCACCAAGGTCTCGACCAATAGTAGAATGGAGACTATTATGGGATGTTCAGTAGGCTAGAATGGATATTCAATGCATATTGTACAAGGAATATACAAGGGATATCAGGGAATATTAGAGAATATACAAATACAATTAAATATATATATATAATAAATATATATATTCGGTTTAATCTGGCCCTTCACAACAGCCACCCCCTGATTGGTCCCAGACCTAATCAGTTAAGCAGAGACAGATTAATCGCGTTGTCTATTTACACATAAGGGTTTGCTGTAGGGGTCAGTCAACTTCACAAAGTCATAGGGTTATAGGGTCATGGTCATCATCGATTGTGTCTGGGAGTCGGGGCAGTTCTATGAGCCTCGCCACGGGACGGGAGTAAGTGCGACCCTGGACAAGCACTTCAGCTGCTCGGACCTTGCCGTCGGCACCGGTGATCACTTTGCTTACGCGGCCGGCCGGCCACATAGCTCTGGGCAGTGATTGATCAATAATCATGACGACTGTTCCTTCTGTCAAATTGTCTCTCTCCTTTACCCACTTCTGGCGGGTCTGTAGAGACGGTAGGTAGTGCAGTAGGAAACTGCTCCAAAACTTGTCGGCTAATACTTGGCTATACCTCCACATTCGTCGGCCGTTCGCTTCTTCAGGCCGGTACATTGTCTGGGGTAATGCAGGATCTAGCCGCCCCATCAGGAGTGTGTTGGGGTCTGCGGAGATAACAGTGCTCAATCCACAGAACACAGGCTTCTTATTCTCAGCCTCCTCCTGACTGGCTTCCCTCGGGATAGGCGTGGGCCACTCTCCTTCCGGGAGCTTTAGGAATGCTGGGCCGTCACTGTAGACATTGCGACGGGTGAGGTCATCCAGGGGCATCCCCCGGGTGATGACGTCAGCTGGGTTCTGTTTTGTATCAACGTAGCGCCACTCTGTTTCTCCGGTTAACTCTTCGGTTAAGTCTTGAATCTCGGTGACTCTGACTCCCACGAAGACTTTGTACTTGCAGGAGTCCGATTGGATCCAGGCGAGTACTGTCGTGGAATCTGACCACAGGATTGTTCTAGACACCGGTATGGTGAGCTCACGTTGGATGAGCGTGGCTAGGTGCGCTCCGGCTAGGGCTGCGCAGAGCTCTAGACGTGGGATAGATTGTTGCTTGCGTGGGGCTATTCTCGAGCGGGCGAGGACAAATGCTGTGTAGATCTCTCCCCCCTTTTCTTGGGCCCGCAAGTAGGCTACTGATCCGTATGCGACCTCTGAGGCGTCACTGAAGACGTGTAAGTCCATTTTACATGTCTCTGGCCTCACCGTGGGTGGGAAGTAGCTTCGGCGCATATTAACGCCTGGGAGTGAGTGGAGCTCCATCTCCCACTCTCTCCAGGTGGATGCAAGTTGTGCGGGAATGGGGTCGTCCCAGCCCTGGTCCTTGTCCCACAATGCTCGTACAATCATTTTTGCCCTGGTGGTGTACGGTAGAATACATCCTAGCGGGTCATATTGTCGGGCGAGTGTGGTGTACACACTCCGTCTGGTGGTCGGCGCCGCCGCCGGCCTTCCCTGCGCCGTAGTCAGGGGCTTGTGTCTGTAGTGAAGCGAATCTGTTTTGAATCGCCACACCAATCCCAGGGTCATCTCCTGGGCTTCTCCCGGGATTGTAGCCATCCAGGTCTCGCTGCTGGCTGCCTTGTCCTCGGAGGAGAGGCTGCGCAGTACTTGCGGATCGCTGCTGGCCCACTGCCTGAGATCAAAGCCGCCTTTGATCAATGAGGCGCAGAGTTTAATCAGGAGAGCCTCGGCTTCTTCCTGGGTTGAAAGGCTTTGTAGACAGTTGTCTACGTAGAAGCTGTTCTTTACGCTGTGTCGGACCTCTTCGTCCGCTGCTGGGTCCTCTGCTACATGTTTCTGTAGTGCAAATGTAGCACAGCAGGGGCTGCACGTCGTTCCGAAGGGGAGGACTTCCCATTGGTAGATGGCTGGGTGCTCATCTCCTGGCTTCTCTCTCCATAGGAACCGCAACAGGGGCTTGTCCTCCTCTACTAATCTCACCTGCAGGAACATTCCTTTAATGTCCCCGCTGATGGCCACCTTTTCCTGGCGGAAGCGGAGTAGAACGCCGAGTAGGGAGGGGCCGAGTGTGGGACCGGGCAGTAACTCTTTATTCAGATTTTGGGATCCGATCTGGTAGCTGCAGTTAAATACTAGGGGTGCACCGATATATCGGTCGGGTATCGGTATCGGCCGATAAGTGCCTTGTTGACTGCTATCGGCCTATCGGCCGATAAGCTCAAATGTGCCGATAGCAGTCGCCGATAAATACCCATCAATTTGTGTAGCGTCAAAAGGCAAAAAAAAAAATTCACTCGCGACCTACCTGCACAACGCCTGCCGTCCCCCACACACACACACACAATCTACTGCATCAAAGTAACTACTTATGATTAACAAGGCATTCGTTTTGTGGCATTAGCGTTATATAGTTAGTGTTACACGGACAATAACATCAGCATATTATTATTACCCATAGCAGCAAGGCATTACTCCGAGTCCGTTCATTAGCTCGGTTCCATTCCGTTGCTCATTCCGTACCCAACTACACATTCTGCAATCTGTTAATAAAGTTTTCAACCAGACAAATGTATAGAAAGGCTTTGTTTTATTATAACATTTGTTGCAGTAAAATCATTATGTCTCATTTGGTCATGCGTGGAGCGCCGGTCGGCGGGCCGGGCAGCTAACGTAGCTACGTTATTAGCTATTAGATGCAAGACTAACGTTACTGGTGAAAATGTGATTTGCGTTGGAATACTCCTTTGTCAACTTGCTGTACTTTGCTTGCATGTCTGCAGTCATTATTGCTGCATTAAGAATAGCCCCAACTTTAGCCAAGGTAACGTTATGGCTAAACCTTTAACAATAGTTAACGCTAGCTTTCGGTTAGCTGTTCAATGCTATTATAACACAACTCCCCGTCAACACCCTCTCTCGGGAAGATGGCATTTAAGAAAGTATCTGCTGTTAAAATGAAGTGTTACACGTTCAATAACAAGCATATTATTTACCCGAAGATAGCAGTAAACAAGGCATTACTCCGTTAGCCCGTTCATAGCTCGGTTCCATTCCGTTGCTCATTCCGTACCCAACTACACATTCTGCAATCTGTTAATAAAGTTTTCAACCAGACAAATGTATAGAAAGGCTTTGTTTTATTATAACATTTGTTGCAGTAAAATCATTATGTCTCATTTGGTCATGCGTGGAGCGCCGGTCGGCGGGCCGGGAGCTACGTTAAGTGTGTTCTGCAGTGCTCTCGCATTCGCAAACAGAACAATGGCGGCATGCCCGGAAGTAGAAAAATTTATAAACGCTTGCCGATTGGTGGACAGCAGGAGGTGGGTGCTAGCGGTGTGGCGTAATTGGCCGAATCGACTGTCAATCAAAATGGTTCCATTGCATTGGTTGAAAGCTCTGGTTGAGAGAATAGTATCCCGCTGCAGGCCGCAAGAATGGTTCCATTGCATTGGTTGAAAGCTCTGGTTGAGAAAATAGTATCCCTCTGCAGGCCGCAAGACGATACTGGGAGAGAGATAGTGATACCATAAACATATTTCTTGACGTTTCCTTTTTTTAAGTAAGTAAAGAGGCCTACAAATACAAACATACACATACAAATATACAGTAGTTTAATTAAAAAAAAAAAATAATTTAATTTTTTTTTTTTTTTTTACAAATACTTATATACAAATATCGGTATCGGTATCGGTATCGGCCGATAGTGTTAGTTGAACAATCGGTATCGGTATCGGCGGCCAATTTTCATATCGGTGCATCCCTATTAAATACTATGCGGTCTTTACCGTTGTGATGGACCTTGTGGTGAGGCACGTACCACGATTCAGTGGTCTGGTCAGCCTCTTTAATGTCCATCTTTGTGACGTGTCCCGCTGTGATGAGCTTCTCAATCTCAGCGCGGTATACACTCTCTTGGGCGGGGTTCTTGGCTAAGCGCCGCTCCGTGTTCAGCAGGTACCGTTCTGTGGCGTCTGTCTTGGCGTGGAAAGTAGGCATTCCTTCTCGCCGCAGGAGTGGCGTGGCGTATCTCAACACGCCGTTGACCGGGACTCTCTTGGTCCCTGTCTCGAAGAGGTGAATGGCGTAAATGTCATCTTTAGAGCGAATGTCTTTCTTTCCGTTCTTAAAGGGCATTTGTTCCAAGGTCCATAACCGCTCTACGTGTTGCAGGAGTGCGGTTTCTCCCTCCGTGACTCGGGAGTGGAGACATCTAGTGGCTGTACTTCGGTTGAGAGATTTGGCGAGCGGGCCTTGGAGAGTCCATCCCAAACGGGTCTCGACTGCTGCAGGACAGCCTCGGGGTCCGGTATGAACCCGGTCTATCGGGACAATGAGGTCTGCATGGTCGGAGCCTATCAACAGGGTCGGCATAGCATTGTCTATGAGCGGGATCGGTAACTTGCGCAGATGTGCATATTTCTCCATCAGCTTGGCGACGGGGTATGTGTACCGCGACAGTCCTATTTCTTGGCTGGTGAAAGCGTCTGTAATCTGGTACCGTCGCTCAGGCTGGCCGCTTGCTGCGATAGAGAATGAGACATTCTCGCCCTTTATCGTCTTCAAATCTCGTCTTGTCCGAATTGTCATTTGGGTTTCGCTTCCCCGCAGCCCTAGCTGGGCCGCAGCGGAGGCGAGCAGAAGGGTCTTCTCTGACCCGTCATCGAGGACGGCGTAAGTGTCCAGGACTTTATTCTGGTAGCTTAGTGTCACACGCACTACTTTTAGGAGTACTCGGGCTCCACTGCTGCTGGCGGGATCGATGTACATGACGCTCGCTTTGCTGCTGGATGGTGCGGGTGAAGGGCGCCGTCTGTTACTGTCGTGAAGTATGTCCAGATGGGCTCCATCGCACTTGGTGCACCTTTTCTTTAAGCGGCATTCGGCTGCCATGTGTGAGCGCGCACAGCGAAAACAGCGCTTGTTGGACTTTATCCATTGACTTGCTTCCTCCGCGTTCAGCTTGGGGAAGGAGTCACATTGCGCTAGCCAGTGTTCTTTCTCACAGTAGGGGCACACTATCTTCCACTTCTCCGTTCTGGAGGGGGTACTGTGGCTCCTGCTGCTCGGTACTGACTCCGATTGGTGCATCACAGTCACCGATCTTCTTCCATCATTTAGTCGTCTGGTTCCTTCTCTGGAGCCAGGGGTGCTCCGTCCGAATGTATCTAGCCGTAGGCTGCTGACTTCTCTCGCCAGGAAGTCTGCTAGATCGAGGAGGTTCGGTTCGGGGCCATTCGGGTCTCGGTGGTCTCTCTGCCGCCTAAAACGCTCCTGTCGAGCGGGCGGCAGCTTCTCCAAGATCCTTTCCACATTTGAGTTGGCGTAAAGTTCATGCCTCCCCTTCTCTCTCTGCGCTCCCAACATCCCTACCAGGGACTGCACTCTGATGGACAGGTCGTCCAGTGCTCGATTGTCTATTGCTGGGGGTAAGCGGTCGATGTGTCGGATCTCCTGGATCACGTAATCCCATATGCGCCCATACCTCTGGTCCAATGCTACCAGCGCTGCTGTGTATGGGGTGGTGGAAGTCGCGTAGGCGAGCGCTATATTATGTGCGCGGGGTACCTTTAAGTGCTTCAGTAGGATGGCGTATTTATGGCGTTCATCCAATACATCCACCAACATGGTCTCCAGACACATGCGGAGTTCTCTATACTGGGCCCGGTTCTCTTGGGTGAAGTCGGGTACCATAGGCGTGCCAACGTATGACGCTGACTGTGGATACATCGGCGAGCGTTGGGGGAGAGGCCTCCTAGGCGAGTCTCCTCCCGCTCCTTGGTATGGGCTGGTACCGGCAGTGTACCATGGCCCGCTTGTCCAGGTGCTGTTCCTCGGTGCGGGTCGTGCGTCGTGCTCACCCGTGTATAGAGTCGGGGGTCTGTAGCGCAGCTCCGCGGGAGTATAGCCTGGGCTGTACCGGACCTCCTGGTCCGGTAGAGTACTGTGCTGTCGTCGGGCGTGGTTCTCCTCCTCTTCCTCTTCGTCTTCAGTTAGGTCATCCAGTGCTTGTAGTCTCTGGTTTAGCCTCCACAGGATATGCTGCTCCTTCCCGGTTGCTAGGTCTCGCTTGGACCGGTGGGGGGAGGTGGTCTGTGGGGGGTATAGACCTCGTCTGTTGGTCAAGTTCAGGGTTGTTTACTCGGCTAGGGGATGCCGCCCTGGAGGTGTGTCTAGACGAGTTCCTGGAGCCTCTGGCGGAGGGAGAGGGTGTTGTCCGTCTGATCAGCTGTTCTATTAGTTGCGCTTGCTGTCTGTCGCGCTCTGCGTCCCGTAGAGCACCAGCAGCTGCTCGCTGGCTGTCTGCTCGGTCTCGGGCCACATTCTCTTCCCTCTGAATGCGTCTTATTTCTAGACGTATATGCTCTTCTTCGCTCCGCTGCTGGATCTGCAGTCGGTCGCGTTCAGCAGCGGCGTTCAGGCTGATGAGGAAGGCCTGCTGTAGGGTCCTCTCTGCCTCGCTGGGAGAAGGCGGTTGTATAGGGGAGCCTTCCCTCGGGGTACTCCTTGCGGAGCCTTGGAGCTCTATCTCCACGGTGCTCTCCCCGTCTTCTTCCGTGCCGAGTTCTCTCTCGGTAGCGTTGTATTCCTCCCGGGACTCATCGGGGACTACTTCTTCAGTACTGGCGGGGTGTGAAGTCATGTCTGGTTCCCACTGGTCCCCACCGTGAACTTGGTCAGTTACATTAGAACCCGTAGGGGCCTCTATGGTCGGGGTAGTCTGGGCGTTGGGGTTAGACATACTTTTACTTTCTAGTTTTACCGCGTTTACTGTTAGTAGAAGACTAGGTTGTTGACTGACAGCGTAAGCCTCTAAGTACTGAGGGAGCCGTCGTTCGCGCTGCGGGCGTTGGTTAGGAGGATCGTTTCGTGGAGTGTTCATCATAGGCCATTTCAATATTAATAACACTATATTAATATTACACTGATTACCATCCGGCTCGAAGGACCAATTGTAACTGAGGGGTACAATTCCCTGACTGTATTACTAGATATGATACTTACTACCACTACCTTTGTACTTAATATTCGGCCACCCAGTACTCGGCATAAATATATTATGATGAACACTGTCACGTAGATGAAACGGATCCAACACAAATGTACGAATTAGAAATAGGTCTTTATTTCTACACAGCGATGGTGTGTAGAGCAAGCACTTAATCAAATCAATCACATTTATGAATGGGAATTAGTATGCACTTTTATGGCAAGAGTATTCGTCGGTATATCAATAGAGAATGTCCAATCTCTGAAGGCGCAGGTGGTACATATACGACCTGGAATAGTTAAGGAATAACAGCAATGATACTTTAATGATTATAGACTGGATACACTAGGGGGGGTTAATCCGGTCGCTTGTAAGCCGACAGGAGTAGGAAGGGGGGGGGGGTAGAGTCCGGCTGCCTCATCCGGCCAAGGGTATCCCAGGTGAACCCACTGTAGTGCCGTTCAATGCGCCGGCGATCCTTGGACCGCAGATGAAAGCAGATGGACTCTTTGTGGGCCGGCGTCCTCCGGTCCACGGAGGAGAGACGTGAAGCGACCTCGTCTTGCAGAGCGTCTCCTCACCTTGCGTCCTCTCCAGGGGGGGAGTTCCAACACACGGCAGTGTCGGGGGTCTTTATCCATGGAATAATCAACGTATACAAAGCATAATCCGTGCCTGGGAAGGCAGGCTGTCGTCGGTAGAATAATCCGGTATACAGGTCCACTCGCTCGTCGGCTCTGGGGCTCCTCGGGTGCAATCTCACATGGGGTCGATCATCCTGGATAAACAGCCAGTTTTCTGCCCGAAACGATGGGGTGCTGACTACGGTAGTATTCTCACCGCACGAAGCACTATATATTAACAGACTATTATTAGCTTAATAGACTACGTCCAACTCGACGATATAGTGCCAAATATGACTATTCAAATATTAATATACACGATGTCTCAATACCGATGGTAGGCCGAACTTGGCCTTACTCCCACACGTGGCGTCGCGGGGAGGCTTTACGTCTGTGACTCTATTGGAGGGTAAGAAACTGGACTGAAAAGGAAGTCCTACTTTAGTAGCGCAGTATATATACGCACTATGAACAAATAGTCCCATTAGTGGTGCGGTAGCCAGATTCCTACGCGGAACTAGGACTTGTTCGTACATGTTGAGCGGTACGTTTGAACTGGGTCTGGGGGGTATGGCAGCCTGGCACCAAGGTCTCGACCAATAGTAGAATGGAGACTATTATGGGATGTTCAGTAGGCTAGAATGGATATTCAATGCATATTGTACAAGGAATATACAAGGGATATCAGGGAATATTAGAGAATATACAAATACAATTAAATATATATATATAATAAATATATATATTCGGTTTAATCTGGCCCTTCACAACACTAGCGGTGTGGCGTAATTGGCAGAATCGACTGTCAATCAAAATGGTTCCATTGCATTGGTTGAAAGCTCTGGTTGAGAGAATAGTATCCCGCTGCAGGCCGCCAGAATGGTTCCATTGCATTGGTTGAAAGCTCTGGTTGAGAAAATAGTATCCCTCTGCAGGCCGCCAGACGATACTGGGAGAGAGATAGTGATACCATAAACATATTTCTTGATGTTTCCTTTTTTTAAGTAAGTAAAGAGGCCTACAAATACAAACATACACATACAAATATACAGTAGTTTCATTAAAAAAAAATTAAAAATTAAAATTAAAAATTAAAAAAAATTACAAATACTTATATACAAATATACAAATATCGGTATCGGCCGATAGTGTTAGTTGAACAATCGGTATCGGTGGCCAATTTTCATATCGGTGCATCCCTAAGAAATAGTATTAGTATAGTATAGAAATAGAAAGAGTATTTATTGATTTTGGTATTCCTGAATGATATCAACTTCATAGGTTCAATGGCATAGGTTGCCAGCAGTGTTTTAACTTTTTTCTTCCAAACAAGTTATCCAATATCGTGCACATGTCAGGGGAACAGCTAGGCTGTCATTAACATCTATTGTAGAGTAGCGTAGCTTTTGTTCCAAGTGTAGAATTGTAGATTTTAAAATAATGAATATTTCCTAGCTTTGTCTAGCTGCCAACACAATGCTAGATCAACAGCTGACACCAGCACTGGTGTGGATTTTCTATGACACTAATGTAAGGAAATTATATACCATCACACTATCCATTCATTTGACCATAATCACTCGGACATCTATTTACAAACCATAAAGCCACATCCAAGATTCAATAATTTCTTATTCTACTTATAGGCTTATTAGACTGGTCACAGTAATATTGTATTTCAATTTTGAAGCAAGTAGATAATGAAACAAAATAAGTTTAACACACTAGAGCCAATGGCCCAGCATTACACAATAACCATTTGTAGTAGATACCGGAGTCTCATGGCAAGCACAGAGAGACTCAGAAGAAGCTTCTATCCTCAGGCCATCAGAATGCTAAATGACAATAACACTGTAACACTAACAACCATCAAATGCACTCACAGCACACACATCCACACGCACACACTCACTTTAAACAAACAACTCACTGCAGCACCCACTTTACCCACTTTAGAACACCTAAACACACTTTATATTTATTGGTAAAGAATTTGCACTACAACCCATACCTCATTACACCTTACTGTAAATTGCACCTAAATTGTACCTCATCCCATTTCTGCTTTGTTTTTTTTATTTGATTTTTGATTTGATATTTTTTATTTTCGTGTCTTACATACAGATGTATGCCCAGCCCATATGGGCTTACAAGACACATAACAATAAGTATATAATAATATACTTTACCAATTACTTAACAAATGACATAGACCAAGATGGCCATACAAAAAATACAAGAAAATACAATAAAACGTAATATAACACAAGCTGTACTCAATGTAAATAAACAGAAAAGCAAGGTGAATTCAAATACAATTATATAGGATACAGTGTGTTTTGTCTCAGGTGCCATGCCTTCTCCAAAAATCCTGCAAAACCGAAGATGTCCTCCACAAAAAAACAACTCAACATACAGCTCTCAGACTGCCAAAACAAATCTGGGTTTACAATTTGAATTTTTTCAAATAAAGCCCTCCTCAAAGTGGTGTACAAAGGGCAATAAAAAACAAAATGATATTCATCCTCCACCACTCCCAGATCACACAGAACACACAACCGCTCCTCCTCAGGTTTACCCTGAGGCTTTGTACTGTATAGTATATTGTATTGTAACTCTGCATTGCATATATGTACTGAACACTTTTGTCTACGTACTTGACTTCTATTTTACACTTGCTATACTTATTTTATACTTATCTATTTTTGTCTAGCACAGTCTCTGGAGCGTAACAGAAAGAAGTATTTTGTATAAAAGTATTCTGTACTTCTGTATGACAACTAATAAAGAAACTTGAAACTTGAACTTGAAACTTGTATTGCAGTGAGATACAGTGGACACATCCACCTCCCCCTAATCAATTTGCTATTGAAAAGTCAATAGGAAAGGACTGGAGCAGCCTATAAACATGTGTATTGCAGTGTGCAGTGCACAGGTAGCATTAATTGTTTGCACTAATAGCTACCCGAATACCTTCAATATGGGAAATAGGCTAGCTTAAAGGAAAACTCCAACATTTTGGGAAATTAGCTTATTTAACATCTTCCCTGGAGTTAGACAAGAAGATACATACCTTTTTTGTCTCTGTGCATGCATTAGGCTTAGGGAACAGTCGCTCCGTTAGCATAGCTTAGCTTCATCACTGGAAGTGAGTAGGGGCCGGAGCCTGGCGATTGCAGAATACACTCCAAATACAACTCCAAAACGTTCATGTAAACATGTTGTGACCTGTGTATTCACCACGTGGAGAAATAAAAAATTATTGAATTAGACAATTACGTTTTATAAGCAAATATACTTGCCCAACCACTACTGTATGAGCGCAGCCAGTGATTTCAACGTGACGGCGTGTTTGTTTACATTCTCATTCATTCAAAAGATCCGAACCGATTGAAGTTTATAGATACCATGACTTGAAATCCTCTTACCTTGACGATTAAAAGCCTCCCCAATTTAGAAAACAGTAATCCAATGGCTGGTATTGATAATATACTACTAACGCTCGGAGCTAACCAGCAACTGGACAGTCAAGCAGATAACGAGAGCAATGACTTCCTTTCTGGGGGGTTTCAAAATAAAAGAGCGACATCTATAGCAGCGGAAAATGTTTATTTTGTACATTATCTAACGTTAACACGAACCTAAACTAATGTTACAACTAACCTAAAGTTAGTTTAGGTTCGTGTTAACGTTAGATAATGTACAAAATAAACGTTTTCCGCTGCTATAGACAATACTACAGAGAAAGGGAGACAGCTAGTGTACAGAATGTGTAAATGTAAGTGATGCAGGTAATGAGAAATGATTCTGAATGTTGGAACAACCAGCAAGGAGTGAGAAAAGAGAGAGAAATGCACATTTCAGTTAAACATGGAGTATGCGAGGTCATGTAGCTTCCCCCAGTCCCCGCGAACACTGGGATAACATTGAGCGAGCCCAATAGTTCATGTTACCTAGGCTATCTAATGTAGCGGCCGGCCATGCTAAGTGGCTAACGTTAGGCTACTTACGTTAGCTTAGCAATTGGAGTCCATGGTAAAGTCATATAAGTTGTTTGCAGATTACATTACATTACGTTGCTGTGGCATGAACTGCAGGTGGGTGCAACACACACACACACGGGCAAAACTATATCTAATTTCCTTGGTGGAGGTAATTAAACCCTGTCTGCCTTTTGACTATATACCAAAACGTTATATTGTCATCATACTGTATAAGCACACACAAGTGAAGTTTCAAACTGCAGTTGGTAAAGTAATGTGTTATTTCCCCCCCAGATCTACCCAGAGACATGGATGATTCCACTGGACTGAAGGAGGAACCCAGAGACCCACAAGACTTTATACTGAACATCAAAGAAGAGATTCTGGACTTTCCTGACCCACCCAGGGACATTTCTACCAGACTGAAGGAGGAGCCCACAGATGATCAGGACATCTGTAAGTTAAGTTTATTTCTGTGTAACAAGGTGGCTGCTGGTCCATAGAGTCTTAAAATTCACTTTGACTAATTAAAGACTTAAAAAAGCATTAAATAGTCCTCTGTTTGATAAGGTCTTAAATATATATTTATTGAATGCTATAAGCAGGGTCTAAAATGAATGGCAAGCGCCAAATGCCTGGAAAATAATATTTTGGTGAAATCGATAAGTAAAACCTTTATATCACATTACAGTCTTTGGTGTTTGCTATTCGTGTTCTCAGATGTTGACCTTTATCTCTGTCCACTCTCCCGTGATTGGCTGTTGCGTCTGCATTTGTATGGATGGTATAGAGATAGCTAGTTAGCTAACCTGCAAACACCCTGGCTGATGGCTCTCCCTATGTGCTCATATAGCAATTTCTCCTGTTAATCGCCTGTATTTCAGACCAAGTCTCATTCATGATAGTTAACAAGTGTCATTGCAGCCGTCACTTGAACTGCTGATTCGCATTGCAGTGTCCCTCATTCATTCCCTATTCAGAATATAAATGCGCGGAACAATGGAGGCTAAATGGTAAATGGACTGCATTTATATAGTGCTTTTTATCCAAAGCGCTTTACAATTTCTGCCTCATATTCACCCATTCATTCATACACACACCGACAGCAGAGGTGACCATGCAAGGTGCCAACCTGCTCACCGGGAGCAGTTAGGGGTTAAGTGTCTTGCTCAAGGAAAACTTCGACACACTGCCGGGAGCGGGAATCAAACCGGGAACCTTCTGATTTCCGAGACGAGCCCTCTACCTCCTGAGCCACTGTCGCCCCACTGTGTCTGAAATATTGCCAGGTAGAAAATGGTCTTAACGGTACCAATATTTGCGCAAAGGACAATCCTTAAAAAGTACCGGTAGGTCCATTTCACCAAGAGGAAATTGACTATCGTAGATTTATTATGACAACCGACTGCCTTTAGGCTAAATGTTCTTATTTTGCATCTATTTATTTAAAAGCTCTGTATTAACTATGAAACAGAGAACCACCATAATACAACCATGGTCTAAATGACTTCTACCTTGATATAGTCTCAACATGGCCAACCCAACCACAGAAGCCACACTCGTACAGGTAGCACAATACACTATTGTGAAAAGTAGGCCTAGAGGAGCCCTTTGTTCATTACAGACTCTGGCTGTAAGACTATTGTAGTGATTAATATCATTAAGGACACATATTTGTTCACATTAATAAACATATTTGGATATTTAATTCAACCAGTTATTGTCATTTTGCCCTACTGATTATTTTGAACTGACAATATGCATATTATTTACTCATCATAAATACCCACAGTATAGATGGTTTCACTGGAATTGTGTTGCTTTTCCCGTCAGGGGTCGCCACAGCGTATCATCCCTTTCCATCTGTTCCTGTCCTCTGCGTTGTCCTCCGTCACGCCCGCTACCCGCATGTGTGTCCTTCACTGTGTCCATAAACCTCCTCTTGGGCCTTCCCCTCCTCCTCTTTCCTGGCAGCTCCATCTCCAGCATCCTCCTCCCGATGTACCCCACCTCCCTCCTCCGCACATGTCCAAACCATCTCAGTCTTGCCTCTCTCACTTTCTGCCCGAACTGCTCAACATGGGCCGTTCCTCTGATGTAGACATTTTTTATTTTGTCCAACCTTGTTACTCCCAGAGAGAACCAGCATCTTCATCTCTGCCACCTCCATCTCCGCCACCTGCTTGTTGGTCAGTGCCACAGTTTCTAGACCATACAGCATAGCTGGTCTCGCTACCCTGCTGTAGACCTTTCCTTTTACCCTTGCTGGTACCCTTCTATCGCAGATCACCCCTGTCATCCATCTCCATCCGCACCACCCGGCCTGCACTCTCTTCTTCACCTCCCTACCACAGTCCCCATTACTTTGGACAGTTGACCCCAAGTATTTAAACTCGTCCACTTTTGGTACCTCTACTCCTTGCATCTTCACCACCCCTCTGTCTTCCTTCCCATTCACACACATGTACTCGGTCTTGCTTCTGCTCACGTTCATCCCTCTTCTCTCCAGTGCATGCCTCCACTTCTCCAGGTTCTCTTCCACCTGCTCCCACTACAGATTGCGATGTATCTGCGAAGTGCGAACATCATGGTCCACGGGGACTCCTGCCTGACCTCGTCTGTCAGCCTGTCCATCACTCTTGCAAATAAGAATGGACTGATGGCCGACCCTTCGTGCAGTCCTCCTACCCCGACCTTGAACCCCTCAGTCACTCCCACTGCACACCTCACCACAGTCGCACTGCCCTCATACATGTCCTGTACTACTCTCACATACTTTTCCGCCACTCCTGACTTTCTCATACAGTACCACACCTCTCTTGATACCCTGTCATACGCCTTCTCTAGGTCTACAAAGACGCAATGCAGCTCCCTCTGGCCTTCTCTATACTTCTCCATTAGCATTCTAAGGGCGAACAATGCGTCTGTCGTGCTTTTTCCTGGCATGAACCCATACTGCTGCTCACTAATCCTCACCTCTACTCTTAACCTAGCCTCCACTATCCTTTCCCATAGCTTCATGCTGTGGCTGATCAGCTTTATTCCCCTGTAGTTGCTGCAACTCTGTGCGTCTCCCGGCTTACTCTTAACCCTTTCACTGCCACACTACCAAAACGGTTAACCCTTTCACTGCGACAATACACAGAGGGTTAACCATTTCACTGCCACACAACAGCAAGTTAACCCCGGCGACCGTCGGTTGTGTGATAGTAAAGGGTTAACCTTCTGTCGTGTGGCAGTGAAAGGGTTAAAGATCGGCACTAGCACACTTTGCCTCCACTCCTCTGGCATTTTCTAATTTTCCAAGAATTTTCCAATCTCCAGGCCTCCGCTGGTATGTCATCTGGGCCGACCGCCTTCCCACTCTTCATCCTCTTCAAAACTGCCCTCACTTCCTCCTTACTGATCTGTTGCACTTCCTGGTTCACTGCCTCCACACTGTCCGTCCTCCTCTCTCTCTCATTTTCTTAATTCATCAGCTCTTCAAAGTACTCCTTCTTCCTTCTCACCACACTGTCCTCACTGGTCAGCGCCTTGCCCTCCTTATCCTTTATCACTCTGACCTGCTGTGTATCCTTCGCCTTGACCGATCCGGTATGGAAATCAGATTTTTGATCCGCATAATAATTTTGGCAGTTTGGTTTTACACCGGATGCCCTTCCTGACGCAACCCTCCCCATTTTTCCCGGGCTTGGGACCGGCACTCGGAAGTGGCTGGGTTAGCAATATGTTATTATTATATAATATTAGCAAACACTGCAGCAGGAAATAAACTTGGGTCCATTTAGAATGTTTTTGTTGTCAATTTGAAACTGTCTATTTTCACATTTATTGCTTATTTTTATTGCAAAATTTGCCTTAAATGTAATATAAACTGTGGCATTAAAAAGTCTTTAACTTAATACTTGTAGACCGACACCTCAAAGTCTTAGTTTTCTAGTGGACTATAGCAGTCAAACAAGATAACTGGACATTGTCAGCAAACTCCAGGGTCTGTAGCAGCGATTATCATGTTGTAAATGATATACCTTTTTCTTACACAGGCCCTATTTAAACCTTGTCTGACATTAGTTTTAGTTTAGTTTTTTTTGTTTACTCAGTTTATTTGATCAGGGACAGTGCATATCAATCAACAGTTATACAGTTATAAATTAATACAAATTAAAAACTGTAAATATGCCAACATTAGCAGGGTTGCTAGTTTTCAGTTGTAGTCCCTGGGCTAGATGTTTAAGCCAGAAATAAACAGAAAAATAGAAGGACATTAAAGCTAATATAAAAACAGTTTAAAACATATTCTGTACATTCACTCACTAGGCATTCATGCATCTATAAAAAAAAGTGTACAGGGACAAATCAAAGCCCATACGTGTATAAGCACCGTATAGGCAGGCAGTGGCACACATATGGCAGGCACACATATATACATAATCATATAACCACTTAATCACAATCAGGACAGTCAGGCTAGTGGGCAAGCATACAGGGGCTGGGCAGCTGGACTGCGACGTGACTTGCTAATGGTCACAGACCTGATTTTGTAACAGCCATGCTTTGAGTGTGTGTGTGAAGGACCTGAGTGTACTGCGGATGTGTGATGGGATGGTGTTCCAGAACTCTGCAGCTCTTATCGAGAAGGCTGATTTGCTAAATGCGCTTTTCCTCCCTGGGATGATGAAATTTCCCTCTAGCACTGTTCTGGTGAACCTGCTGCTTTCTGTTAAAAAAACTGTGAGAGAGGGTGCGGTTAGGTGGCCGAGCGGAGATTGCGTTCGTCACCAGCCCCGGAGCTGTGAGCTGGATTCGCCTGTTCGAATCCGGCTCACAGCTCCGGGGTTGTCACCAGCTTGGCTGGCCGTCTGCACTAATACAATTGGCTGTATTAGAGGGTGGGAGAAGCTGGCGGGGTGGGTCCTGGTCGTTGTAAACAGCGACTCCTACAGTTCGGTCGGGGCGCCTGCTAAGCGCGGATAGGACTCGAGGGGGATAGTGTGGTCCTCCCACACGCTACGCCCTCTCGATGAGAATCCGCGCTGCCAGGTGAAAAGAAGCGGTGATTGGCTGGACGTGTGTCGGAGGAAGCACGTGGTAGCCTCCACTCTCCCAGATGATCTGACTGTGGGGGGTAAGTGCGCAGCGACCAGGAAGGGACTGGGAATTGGCATACGACTAACATTGGGATGGGAGAAAATCGGAGGAAAATGGAGGGGGAAAAAGACCAATAAAAAAAAGAAAAACTGTGAGAGAGGTGGTGGGGCTAGACCGTGTTGGATTTTATATATCCGACTGGCATCTTTGAGTTTCAGCATGTTTTCCCAGCTTAGCAGGGCATGTTTTTGGAGGATGGTACAGTGGTGGTGAAAGGGTTTCTTGTCCAACACCTTCAGGGCCTGTTTATGAACTGAATGAATTGGTGTCAATGTGGTTTTGCAGGTCTGAGACCAGCTGGTTATGCAGTATGTCAGATGGGACATAATTACTGACTTGAAGTAAAGTTTGGCTGTTTCCATGGCATTCTGGGATGTATTTAAAGTTGGCTATGTTAAAATGTACGGCCTGTGTGACTTTTTTTTACCAGTTTTTTGAAGGTGAGGTTTGAGTCCAAGGTTATTCCGAGGTATTTAAAATCTTTGACTACTTCAAGCCTCTCCTTTGCTGCAAACATGTCTGGGTCAGGTGTTACAGATGATCCAGACTGACCCATACGTGTTTGCAGCAAAGGAGAGGCTTGAAGTAGTCAAAGATTTTAAATACCTCGTTTTGTGTCTTAACTAGCCAGAGCTGTTAGTATCCAGTAGGGCTGCAACCAGTGTTAATCTTGGCAGCTATTTTCATTTTAGTTTTAGTCTTAGTCATGTGGCAAGTGCTCCTTTTTCGTTTTCATCATATTTAGTCATTTTCATTTATTTTTCGTTTAGTCAGTTTTAGTCAACTAAATGTCTGAGCATTTTAGTCTTAGTCAGTTTTTGTCTCAATTTTGTCTTTTTTGTTTTCGTCTAGATTTAGTCGACGAAAACGGATGACATTTTTGTCTATTTTTAGTCAATGGAAAAAAACTTGTCAGAAATAGTCAACATGGAACATATTCTGATTTAAATTGCCTATTTATTTTTTAACCTAGGGGAATCTGAGTCTGCGGCACAAGTAATACACAGGAAGGGTGCACTCACTGTCGAGTGTCGATCTGTGAATGGAGAAATAACTTAAGACAGTCACATTATCTTTCTTTGCCTTGCTCACCTGGCAGCGATTTATTTGAATGATAAATATTAAATAACAGTGTCGTCGTCAGCACTGGCAGCAGCCAGTAACAGTAAGTAACAACATTAACTAACAGGATACTGTCGTAAACAAACACACAGTAGTACAGTAGTAGTTGAACTTGAGTAGATAATAGTACACACAGTAGCAATCTGATTGCAATCTGCTTGCATAAACATATAAAATGATAAATCACAATCTTAGGTCAGTGTTAGAGTGCCACATGGAAGAGGTCTGGTTAGTGGGTTAGTGGTTAGAGGTGGTCTAGGTCTGGTATGGCATCTATTAACCAGACCTAGACCACCTGACTCTCTAACCCCCTAACCAGACCTAGTAGACGTCCACCTCTAACCCCTAAGTTAGGGTTGGTGATGATGGTCAGTGCTGCTGCCTGCCTGCATAAAAACATTATATAAAATCACATTCTGAAGGTCAGTGTTAAAGTGCCACATGGAAGAGGTCTGGTTAGTGGTTACAGAGCGAGGTGGTCTAGGCATGGTTAGGGTAACTTAGGGGTTAGAGTTAGAGGTGGTCTAGGTCTGGTTAGGGGTTAGAGTAGAGGTGGTCTAGGTCTGGTTATGGCCTCTATTAACCAGACCTAGACCACCTGACTAACCCCTAACCAGACCTAGACCACTTCCACCTCTAACCCCTAAGTTAGGGTTGGTGATGGTCAGTGCTGCTGCCTGCATTCACAATTGACTATTTAGACTTGTTCTTGTTCATCTTGAGAAAAGCACTTTTTTCCAATATGTCTCTTGCTCTGTTGCGGCGGCCATTTGAGAGGTAACCAGTTACACTGAAGACACGTTCGGCAAAGGCTTGGGATGCTGGCATCGCCAGGAGATCCAAGGCCAGAGGTTTCAGATGTGGAAACACCATAGGACTCTGAGAAATCCAGAACTCGATAGCAGATTCCTCAACGTCTGTGTTAGCACTAGCAGCCTGGTGGTTGGACAGCCCTTCTTTGTATTTCAGAATCTCCTGTCTAATGTTTTTTTTATCCACTTTTTCTCCCATTTTTCTATATTTTCTCCCATCCCAATTTCGTATCATCCAATTCAACCCTCCCCTGTCACGGACGCTGTTTCTTGCCTCCCACAAGCCGGCTGCAATGTGGACTAAGTCATACATAGCACAAGTCCCCTCCGGTACTTGAGGTAACAGCAGTCGCATCTTTTCACCTGCGCAGCTCGATCTCTCAGTGGCGAGGAGTAACACGTGGGAGGCTCACGCTGCCCCCGACACTTCCTGATTCTACTGCGCAGGCGCACCAACCGACCTGTAGGAGTCGCTGTCCACAACGCCCGATCCCCACCCATCAGTTTCCCACCCCCTAATACGGCCAATGTGTATTAGTATGAACGACCAGCTAAACTGAAAGCAATGTGGAGCGCTGGGCTCGAACAGGCGAGCCCAGCGTCTCCAGCATTCGTGGCGAGCGCCTTGCCCACTACGCCACGTAGCCGCATCTCCTGTCTAATGTTAGTGGTCTTGGGCGTCTTTGGCCTTGCTGGACGACTGGCACTGAAAAACTTGAACCTAGGCCGCTTTGCCGAGGGTGTCTCTCCTGCTGAACCCACGTTTTCCAGTTCCTCCTCATCATCATCGGTCACCTGCTCCACTCGCACTTCCACTCTTCGTGGCATGCTGTGAGCAATGTAGTCTTCTGCCTTTCGTAGAAGATCCTGCATTCCATCGTCTTCATTCTCAATAAGTGTCTCAGCTGATACATGGGGGTCAACAAAACATGCTGCTGCAGCAAGAGGAGAGAACTTGACGGCTGTGACGTCAAGGAAAACGCTGAAACGATTGTGCATGTTGAAAAGCATCTTCTGTGCCAGTGAAGCTGCCTCTCTGTAGGTTCTAGCATGAGCTACATTGAATTCAGACAGATGGCTTCTGAGATCCAAAAGAGCAGGCACAACGAGGGAAAGGGATTGGGTGTCACTTTGCAGCATCTTTGTGTGCTCAGCAAATGGCAGTAGAAGGTCTCGCAGCATGGCAATCTTCTGCCACTCACTGGGCTGCAGGCTGTCCCAGCTCATGGATTCCGCTACCGCTGTGACGTGGTCCTTGAGTTGAAGACAACGCGCCATCATGGCGTGACAACTGGACCATCTGGTGAGACAGTCTTTGATGAGGATGAGACCAGACCTCTGCAGCAAGCGCTCTGTGGCGACAGATGATTTGCGGAACTGGTTGACCAGGTGTCTTGTTTTGTCCAGCAGTCTTCGGATTGAGGGTTCCTTGTTCAGCAGCATGTTTACTACAAGCTGGAGGGTGTGCACAACGCATGGGGTCCTCTCCATTGCTCCATAGGTGTTGGAGCCAGATTCAGTCCTTAATATTTATTTATTTATTTAGTTAAAAATATGAAGCAATATTGTTTGGAAAACGATTTGAAATGAACTTGATTGATAAATTTTTTTATTTGTTATGACTTGGATGTGTGTTGCTTCAACAACGTGGAGGCGTGTCTGGTCCAGCCCATTTTGAACCGGTGATTACAGCACCCTAGTGTGTGAACTCACTTTATCAATGGACTGGTGCGCTAGTAAAAAACATGACACTGGAATGTAAGGCATGCAGCCCAGACGGTTTTTGACCGTCGCAAGCGCTATGGATTTGGAACTTTAGAAATTGGAAACAGGACACCATGCAACGGGAATAAGCCAGCACACCTCCACGTCATCCGGTAGGAACCCATTTACGCTAAACAAAGCTTCAAGTAAATGACAATAAATACTCTTTTCTATAAACCAAACAATTCATCTCATCTGTTTTCTTACGGAAAAGCGCATGCGCGCGTCAACCAAGGCTGTGGATCTCACAATAGGCATAGTCGTACTCGTCCCTACATGATGGAGATAAGAAAAAATACAAATGCATAGTTTAATGATCCATTTATTCTTTTTAACTTATTTATTCAATTCACAATGTTTAACCTTTTAACACTTTGACTGCCGGAAAACGCTTAACAGCGTCATTCCCGGCCATGCTCAAGTTGCCGGAGGACGCTTTACAGCGTCCTTATATCAATATTTCAAAAATCTGCGATCGGATTCATATTTCCCCTCCGCTGGCCTGAGATCCACCAGGAGGACCCACTGAGCTCTCTGGTGGTTCAGGA
Organism: Notolepis coatsorum; assembly: GCF_963971535.1. Lineage (NCBI taxonomy): Eukaryota > Metazoa > Chordata > Actinopteri > Aulopiformes > Paralepididae > Notolepis > Notolepis coatsorum. Next base: position 88,887,865 of record NC_140165.1, on the reverse strand, counting down.
GCGCCATCTGGTGGCCGATCGGCGCAATCGCTTAACAGGAAGTGCTATGGAGGTTGTGCTGATCGGCCGTATTACTTCCGGGCACTCGCTATAGGTTCCGGGACTCGATCTCGACACACTACATAGCGATCGATTGCCAATAACTCGATAAACAACATGATTTGGACGTATATACCATTATACAAGCTGGAAATGGACCGGGTAAATCTACATCCCATAATGATAAAATTTCTACTCTACGATGATCGCCCAACGGCGCACGGAGACTGGGGTGAGTTTTAGCGTGTAAAATTACCGCCTTCGATACTAACTGCTATGATCAACATTTGACCCACATTAGATGATTGGTATAACGCTGCCCACGGAATTATAAACGCCCCCCTAGCCCATCCGGTCAACATCAGATGATGTGTAGTAACTTCTAGAAGTACGTCTAGTTGGAATTTTTTATATCGCGCTGATTGCCATAAAACTGTATTGCATCATCAATATAATGCATTTGGGGCTATAGATCACGTTCTGGAGAAAGCTGCAGAAAGAGATGAAAACATACTTATACATTAGACCATACTTTACTATGAATATGTGAATGAAAAAGTTTAACGTTGCTACACAATGAACAATACATATAGGACTTTGAATGGGCCCTAATAATGGCAATGTAGCAATAGAATTTAAAAAGTTATAGCCATGCAAAGAAGGGGTACTTCTCCATAGACAAATAGAGCCGGCAACCTATGGTATATCATGAATTTAACCCATGGCAACCAAAGTGTTAACATATTAACTTATTTATTAATATGTATATGAAATTCAATTATAACCAGGCAGTTACCTATTTATTATTATTCGAATGAATATAGAATTATTTCAACTTCAAGCACAGACTGACCCGTCAATGTCATCCTCTCTCCTTCCTGCAGCACATCGTTGTTGTAATGGCATCCTCATTGTGCTCAGAGTCCGACTCCTCAGAAGTTGTGGCCTCTTCTGCAGTACGGAACGGGAACGCAGCCACCATGTTGCTGCTATTGTCAGTGATCCTTGTGAGGATTTTCTCTTTTGGGATGCCCCAGGCTTCTATGCACTCCTCCACAAGCACACTTATAGCTTGAGCAGTGTGGGGGTGAACCATTTCCTTCAGGTTCAGGAGAATATGTTCAGGCTTATTATCTTCTGGGTTGAAATAACAAGCACTGATTGCAATGAAGGATGCAGTGAGACCCTTTTTGGACCATATGTCTAAACCTAAGGTTACTTTGCGTGCCATAGACAACCTGTGCCTGCATTTCTCTTGTTGTTCCACATACACTTTGTCCACCTGGTTGGATACTTTAGTATTTTTTGGCACTCTGAACCTTTTATCAAATGTTCGCAACATCATTATGAAATCCTCATCTTCGACTGTACGTGCAGGGAGTGCTGTGCGGCCGATCCAGGCGGCGACGGCGATGGGATGGAGGCTTTGGCTGTAGTGTCTTCTTGGGTTTCTTCACATCTGCAATCTAAGACAGGAATAAAGGAATAAATAAAGTCAGAAGTCAGAACAGAATATGCAACTTCTGAAAAGTCTAACTCTTTCCACTATAGGTCAGAGGTTACGTAGGTAGTAGTACCTGGGCTGGGAGGAGGGACTGTATATTCTAGGGTGACCAATGACCATATTGTGATTTCCAAAAAAGAGGACGGTGCCCACAGCCTCAACTCAAGATACTTAAAGTTGACTCAAAGATGCCTTATAATTTTAATATATTTAAACTTTTAAAGTATGCCTGCTCAGTCCTGAGTCCTCTATGGATATAAAATTATTATTTATTTATATAAATTTTTTATAAATTATATCTCTATAACCAAAGTTACTCAACATGCTTTATTATGCCTAGTAATCTGACAAATCTCAAGAAAATAACTTAAAAAGCAACCTATAAATAACAATAGCTCTTTTCTTTCAAGCCTTACTAAATATGAATTCATGCTCTAGTCTAAATAATACCTCTTTCTGTATAAAAAAAAATGCACCTTTAAAAAATATAGCTTCGTATCTTTTCAATGTAATGTAAATTATAACAGTAACCTCAGTCACAATGATACGAATTAATAAAGTACAGTCACAGACAGTACGTTAGCTAGGTGTCACGTGGGCACTGGGCACTAGTACATCTACTAGCAAGTTACAACAGATGGGCTAATCCACCACAAATGGCTCCATGATATATACTAGTCCATACAAATTCACTCATATGGTGCACTGCTAAAAGCATTTTTACATTTAGTCACAGGATGTACGTTAGCTAGGTTTAAGCGTACTTATACTTTGTGAGCCAACCCCGGGCCCTGTGAGCCGTCACGTGGCTACTGGCTAGCGTTAGCATCAGGGGGCTAGCTAGTAGCTAGCAAGCAAGTTACAACTTACAACAGACGGGCTAATCCACCACAAATTCACTCAGTCATATGGTGCTAATGCATTTTTACATTTACCTGGATTTCCTTGTGGAATGTCTTTAGATGGCGTTTGAGATTAGAGATTTTTTCCCTTCATCCGATGACCACATTTCTCCCCGACCTGAGCGGCCTCTCCTCGTGTTTCACTTTTTTCAACAATACATTCTGTCAGTCCTTCGAGCTTTATATATCTAAAGTATGCCCAGAGGTCTGGTCTTCGTTTTCTTCCAAGCCCACGGGATAATTGATCATGTTGCTCTTGGTTCGCGTTCGCGGTCGCCATTGTCTGGCTGAGTGAGGGCCTGAGGCGGGGGGCATCACTCAGCTGAGCAGCTATTTGATAATGCAGTAATGCCACCTACTGGTCTTTCTACCTCCGTGCTTGTGCTGTGTCAGGAAAGAATGAAAGCCCCATGTGCCTGGTCACCTGCCTGCTGCAGAGACTCACATCACAGCCGGAAACGGAAATACTGAAATAATAATTCGAAAAGTTAGTCGACTAATCTAAAAAAAACTATATAAAAAAAAAAAGAAAATTTATAATATTTTTTTTTGCACTACCTATCCTTGTGAAAGTGGCTTCTCAGCTCTGGTCCAGCTGAAGACAAAGCAGAGGAACAGATTGGACATTGAGCATGACCTCAGAGTTGCTTTGTCTACCATCATCCCAGACTTTGAGACTCTTGTCAGGAGCAAACAACATCCCCAGTTATCCCATTAGTTCCCTGGGATGTTAAGCTAAGAAGTCTGCTAAGAAGGATATATTATTTATTATTATTATCATTATTATTATTATTATTATTATTATTATTATTATTATTATTATTATTATTATTATTATTATTATTATTATTATTATTTATTATTTATTATTTATTATTTATTATTTATTATTATTATTATTATTATTATTATTATTATTATTATTATTATTATTATTATTATTATTATTATTATTATTATTATTATTATTATTTTATTGTGTTTTTAGCCCTAGTTGCACTTTTGTTGCAACCCCAGTTATCCCATTAGTTCCCCCAAACTTACTGTCGGTCTGTTATGTTAAGCCAAGAAGTCTTCAGCTAGACCAGAGCTGAGAAGCCACTTTCACAAAGATTATAAAAAAAAAAAAATTATATAGTTTTTTTTAGATTAGTCGACTAACTTTTCGAATTATTATTTCAGTATTTCCGTTTCCGGCTGTGATGTGAGTCTCTGCAGCAGGTAAGTATAGCAAGTATACATTTTTTTTATTTATTTTTTAACGACTAATCGACGCAAAAAGTCTGCGTCAACGAGTTTTTATGATCAACGTCGTCGATTATGTTGACTAATCGTTGCAGCCCTAGTATCCAGTATGAACAGCATTACATAACATTAGTTTTGTGTCTAACTAACCAGAGCTGTTAGTATCCAGTATGAACAGCATTACATAACATTAGTTTTGTGTCTAACTAGCCAGAGCTGTTAGTATGCCGTATGAACAGCATGGACTCTACTGATCATCTTACCAACATCATTGGTATGTAGGAGATGGTGTTAGGTGTGAACAATCTTAAATATGTCCTAAAGATGACGCTGGTCAGAGGTGGTACTACAAAGGAATTTTGATTCTTGGGAGTCACAAGAATCGAATGTAAACCTTGCCTGCCATCTCAAATGAGCTGTTACATATTGTTCTCACAAGTCTTCAGCTAGGGCTGCTCGATCATGACAAAAATCATAAACACAATTATTTTGATTGATATTGAAATCACTATTATTAAACATGATTTCTCATTGATGGCACCGCTTTCTGAGTAAAAAAGCAGATAGGATGATATACTTGGGCTCAATTATAGTGTGGATCATGTATCAGTGATAGTGTAAGATTCCCCAAATACTTCACTGTCGTTTTGCAAAGCTTGCCTATTGTGTGAGTCTTATCAAGTTCCATCTTCTCAGAAGTTTGTAATGCTGTTTTTAATTATTTTTACACAAACCAAACGTTTTGTTTAAAAATTATTATTAAATAAACAAATTGTAGTCTATATTTATCGTAACGATAGGTCATACAGACCCTCATCTGTACATTTGTTTGCACTGTTTATTCTTTTCTGTTATCTTTTTATATTCAGATACAATTTTATTTCCAACTGTATATGTATTTCTTCTATTACCCTGCCCATACCTGTACATCTTATCTTAAATTCTTACTCGGATGAGCATAATAAACAAAGTAGTAGGCTATAAATACTTAGTTACCATCTCCCTCTGCCCCAGGTTCACCCAGCGACCTACTGATTATTAAAAAGGAAGAGGATGAGGGCACACTTGACCCACCCGGGGATATTTCCTTTGAGATGAAGGAGGACGACACAGACCAGGATATCGGTATGTTACTTTCTCTTTCTACCATTCTCACATTTAAGAGAATCAAGAATCAAGAATCAAGAGGTTTATTTCAGGGGTGCACAATAAAGATTTTTTGATATCGATACCGATAACTTTCTACTCCTCAAGGTCGATACTGATAACCGATATATATATATTTATTGTATTATAATATTTTATTTTTAATGTATATTCCTGTAGTTTTGACCTAACCAGATTTATCATGACATGAGCGTTACTACTATGAACAAAACAAAGCCAAGAGAACATTTTTGACTCTTCAAATAAAGTGACTATATTTATTTTTCCAAATAAATATAATTTGAGTCAATCACAAAATTCACAATCCGTCAATGTCATTCAATGTGTTTCCCTGAACAATGAGTGAACTAAAAACCAACAGGTATTGTGCTTTGTCAGTAGGGATGGGTACCGGTACCTGTGAATCGATACCGGTACCCAACGGTACCTTTTTTCGGTACTTTAGTCTCTAAAAAATCTACCTACCTCAGTTGTGAAAAGAAATAATCCAAACTTCAAATAACCACATTTTCGACAGTTTTCGGCTTGCCATTCCCCCGACTGCTTTGTTGTTGAATCAAGTCAAATCCTAAGTAAGCATATATTGTGCGTGTGAACGTTGACATGAAAAGAAAAAAGTTTAATAAAAACTATTTATTATTGGAGCTATCAATAATTTTATCGGGATGACGTCATAATAGCTGATATCGGCCCGATAATTATCGTGCATCCCTAGTTTATTTGTCACATACATACCAGGGCATACAGTGAAATGTGGGTGGTCATGCTCACATTGATTGTGCAAATACAATAAAAAAAAATAGGCATAGAAAAAATTAAATAGGTAAGACACAAGATATGCATGGTAAAAAAGACATGCTAAGTTCCTGAGAAACTGGTTCCTATATACACTACTATACAATATACAATTTACAATTTGAACTCAGTACCTCCTTCCTTTAAAGTGACTTTCTATTTTTTAAAGTGACATTTTGTTTAAAGTAGAGGTGGGCATAGATACATTTTTTTAATCTAGATTAATCTATCTGCAATCCTGGATTTAATTAACCCTGCCAATGCAAATCAACTGCTCCAGTGGAGTTGCTCAGTGGCCAATGGTGTCAACTGTGGTTGTACTGGGCAGCTCCCAGGTGTGAATGGAACTGTGTGAATGTGAAGCAGGGCGTTCCTGAAAAAGAGCATCTGTGCTCAGCGAATCTACCCTGGGTAAAAAAAAGGTAAAAAAAGAAAAGAAAATGTAAATTTTTTATTTTATTTTATTTTTTTAGATGAACTGCGTCAATTATATTATCGCGCGATACTAGTATCACGTTAACGCCGTTAACGGCCCAGCTCTAGTTTAAAGTGATTGTTTTAGCGGTTGCCGCATGAGTGTTGTGTGTGTGTCTGTGTGTGCTCATGTGTACTTGTGAGTGGAGAGTTCAGTGTTCTGATGGCCTGGGGGAAGAAGCTTACCTGACCGCAGCTGCTTGAACATGCTGTTGTTGGGGTGGTGGGGGTCTTTCATAATTCTGCAGGCTCTGGATTTGCACCTCCTGTTATATAAGTCCTGCAGGCAGGCACGTGCACACATAGACATGAAGGGGTGCCCGGGCACCTGCCTTTTTCATTTTTCATTAGAAAGTGCCCTTTTTATGCCCCCTTTTTTTCTTTCTTTTTTTACTGTTGCACATATAGATAGACTGTCCTGCCCTTCCAAATGCAATATGTCACGATAGAATCTAAATATTTGGTAAAGAAAGAGAGAGAAATGCCCCTACCCCTCTCCTGGAAGGACCTATTATTTACGCATAGCACGTGGGTGGGTGATGATGAGATGATGTAAACCGCGCGCTGACAGCCGGGCCAGCAGTGCACTGAACACGAAATTGATATCCAGCTGTTGAGCTCATACTCGAGTCGAGACCTCTTTTTTTACAGTTACTATTTCAACTTAAAACAAAGCAAGAGTACACTTCATCATCAGGTAAGGTATTTGCCCAACAAAATAAAATGTCGGGTTTGCAGTGCACTGTATAATCCGGGCATGCCTTGTGAAGTTGTGATTGTCCGTGCTTTTCTCTCATGCAATCAGGCAGGCAGGCTAAAAGTGGCAACACTGCACTTCCCCCATACTACATTTCTTATTATTCATACCGCGGTGGCATTGCATTATCTCTTTACTTTATGCTTGATCACATTCTCATCTCACGGTCTCAGCACCTCACTTGCAAGATGCGGCTCTCGTGAAACACATTGCCGCCTTGCCGGATCACCCCTCCCCAGCCCCTCCCTGTCTGTGCTAGGAAAATCACTTAGCATACTCTGTCTCTGTCTCTGTCTCTGTCTCTGTCTCTGTCTCTGTCTCTGTCTCTGTCTCTGTCTCTCTCTCTCTCTCTCTCTCTCTCTCTCTCTCTCTCTCTCTCTCTCTCTCTCTCTCTCTCTCTCTCTCTCTCTCTCTCTCTCTCTCTCTCTCTCTCTCTCTCTCGCTCAATAACAATAGCAATAATAATAACAATAATAATGTATTATTATTGTAATTATTATTATAATAATGCAATAAATTATTAATTGGTAAAATAGTTATTTCAGCAGCTGTACATTCTGAGTTTAAAATATTACCATCTGTAATTAAACTGGATTTGTGTTAATTATGCCTGCAGAAATATGCCCAAAAAAGAAAGATATCAGAAAATGAAAGAGAGAGAGCGCCAGGAAGCAGCTAAGGGTAGCAGGTATATGAATGCCTGGCTAAAACCAACACCTGAGAGAGTGGATGAGGCTGTAGAGCAGTGCTTCTCAAACTTTTTCTGTCAGGCCCCCCTTTGGCGGACCAAAATATTTTGGGCCCCCCCCCCCCCCCCCTCGCCCCAACAAAATAGTCATGAAATGGGCCATGTTTAAATTTATTGAAATAACACCAATATCGTGACCTTTCAAATTGGCCCTATATTTTGTTTTCAGAGCTGTCATGGATGAAAAGCCAGCTTCACACAGATACTGTATGTGGTGCTGAATGGTATCAACACCTTAACTGCTGCATCATGAGATACTTGGTGGGCCATGAGATGAGATACTTGGTACTCAGCACCACACTCTGAAACTAGCTCTCTAGGTGGTATCAGATGAGATTTCAAATTGTTCTTCCAAGAGTTTGGATGGAGATGTGTCAGGAAGCTTTGTCTCAATGTTGTCTGTAAAAGTTTTTTTTATCCAGAATAACTTGGTGATCCTTTTCTGTGTTTTATTAAATAATGATTTTCAGATTTTGAGAAATGGCATTTTCATGGAGAACAGTGCAGCTGCAACAGATAGCACTTTAGTGATAATTTTCTGTAATCAAATCTTTTTTTTTTAATAAATCTCAAGGGCCCCCTTGTCATGCCTCTGTGCCCCCCCTGGGGGGCGCCCCCCCCACTTTGAGAAACACTGCTGTAGAGGAACCTGAGAGAGAGGAGGAGGAGGATGTAGAATAACCTGAAAGAGAGGAGGAAGATGTAGAAGGACTTGGGCCTACAAGCAGGGGGTGAAACTAGAGCCCGCCAAGCGCCATTGGCGGTCAGTTTTTACATTTGGCGACTACCACTGAGAGGTCTGTCCGCCATGTGGCGGGCAATCAAATAGTCATGTGAAAACCGAAAATCATGATCCAATTCTTAGCGGAGTTCTCACTCGCTGTCTCGGCACAGGCGCATTGCTGCTCCTACCCCTCCTGCACCTGTTTCTGTATGCTGCATGTAAACAGAGGCTATTGCCTCGGACAGTCACCGTGACGTTAGTCTAGTCAGTAGGACCTTCGTGAGATAACGTTAGCTACCGTTACAAAATGACCCAGTCAACTATTCACTTAGTTTAATACATGAGGCATTGTGTAACGTTATCCAGCCGGCTAGCTACTGATAGCTCCCGACATCAACAAATGCTCCAGCAATAGTCCAGTGCATAATACCTCCGTTGGCTAGGTAGCTCACGTTAGCCCACGTTAGCTCACTAGTCACTATGAAATGTCCCAGTAAACTAAATAGTGAACTGAGGCGTTGTCCCAACGCCATCCAGCAGTAGCTACAGATAGCTCCTGACATCAATGTCATACAACATGCGTATTCGAGCCCCTGGCTTACATCGCATGAGGGCTGCTGAATAGGGTCCAGCTGCAGCGCAGGACAATCCTTGCATGCTGAATGTAGAGTTTAGGACCCAGCTGCAGCGCCGGAGAATCCTTACATAGCTGGAGGCCACTCGAGTATACACACAGACAGTGGAGCTGTTTGCAGACAGCAAGGTGGCGATGTCTCGCAGATAACACAATCAAGTATGATTATATAATATATATATTTTATTAAAAAAAATTAAAAAAGAAAATTTGGCGGGTCAGAAATATGCTTGGCGGGTAGATTTTTCTCATCTACCCGCCACTGGCCGGTGAGTCAAAAAGTTAATTTTGTGCCCTGCCTACAAGTAATGTAGAAGAAGAGGTCCTATCGAAAATTGCACTCTTAAAGTATCCTACAGATCCTGCCCACCAACAAGCTTTTGATCTCAAATGTAATGCCAGTTATGTAAAAATGTGTGTTGATAGAGGACCAAGTCAACCTGTACTTAGATGTCCCCAAAACAGAGATGGACGTTCATTTCAAAGAAATTGGTATACTACCAGGCCCTGGTTAGAGTATTCACCAGACAAGGACACAATGTACTGCTTCAGCTGTCGGCTTTTCCTTGGAGAGAAGTACAGCAAGTCTGCTTGGAGAGTGGCTGGATTAAACAGTTGGAGAAAAGGGCTTGAATCTATACAAGAGCATGCAAACTCAGAGGCCCACCTAACAAGCATGGTGCGATGGAACACATACAAAAAGAGTGCTTGTCAAGCAGCTTTTGATGTGTCAGATGTTCAAGGCAAAGCGATAAGAGAGCGAGAGAAACAAAATAACATTTTGACCAGATTGATTGACATCATTTCATATCTTGCATGACAGGGAAAGGCTCTCAGGGGTGATGATGAGTCTACTGAAAGCTCAAACCAGGGCAACTTCCTTGAACTTGTGAAAATGTTCAGCCAATACGACAGTGTACTGAAGCTACATTTAGATCATGTCAAAGAGAAGAAAGTTGGAAAGAAGAAGAGTTGGGTTTCTTTACTCTCAAACAGGACACAAAATGATCTCATAAAGGCCCTGGCCACATTCACTAGAAGAGAGATAGGGAAAGAGATGAAGGAGGCAAACATCTACTCAATACTTGTAGATGAAACAACTGATGTGTCTCACTGTGAGCAGGTATCCTTTGTTGTTCGTTATGTGTTTGAAATGAATGTCAAGGAGCGCTTCCTCCAGGTCTGTAACGTGTCCAGAACAACAGGTGAGGAGATGGAGAAAACAGTCCTGGACTTGTTACAGAGCAATGACCTAGAAATAGAAAGCATGCGTGGTCAAGGCTACGACGGCGCAGCCAACATGAGTGGGCAGTACAAAGGACTGCAAAGTAGAATACTGCAGCACAATGCCATGGCTCTGTATGTTCATTGCCACGCCCACTGCCTTAATCTAGTGCTCGTTGAAAGTGCAAAATCAAGCCTGCACTTTATCACCTTCTTCAACCTTGTGGAGAAGCTCTGTGTTCTTCACTGCCTCCACAAAACAACATACAGCATTTATAAAATGCCAAGAGGACCTGCACCCTGGAGAACGTGTGATTCAACTTCAGAAGCTCTCGGACACACGCTGGGCATGCAGGGAGAGAGCCCTGAAAGCCCTCAACAAAGTGATGGATGCTGTGGTGAAGGCCCTCACTGATATCACCGACCAAGAGCCTCCAGATACTTCTGCTGGGGATGCAAAGATGTACATTAAAGCCGTTGACTTCGAGTTCTTCCTTTGCCTGGAGATTGCCACGCCAGTTTTCAGGTCACTGCACACATGCTTCCAATGCACTCCAGAATCAAGGTATTGACTTGTCGACGGCTTATCACGTTGTTTCTGGAGTGGTGGATACCCTGACTAACGGGAGGACAGAAAAACAGTTTGCCAAACTGTACAAGAGTGCCACAGAGAAGGCAGAAGCTGCTGGAATCAGCATCCCCATAGTCCCCCCAGGACAACAAAGACAGAGAAAGGGGCCTGCCAGGTACAAACAAAGCTCCACAGCAGCCACAGAGAGTCACGCCTTCACAACAGTGGAAGACTACTACAGAGTTAAGCTCTTCTACCCATTCCTTGATGTCCTCTCTCAGGAACTACACAGGAGGTTTAGGTGGGATGGGGAGACACAGTCGAACAAGATCCTAAATGCACTCCACAGTTTGACGAAGGCCAGCAACTGGGCAGGTAAAGATGCCATGGGTCCTGACTCTGCTGAGGCTGTTCACACACTGTGTGCATTCTATGGAGGAGAAGAGGAGAAGCTGAAAACAGAGCTCAGGTTTTTTCCACGCTTATTTCCCAAAAACACTCGCAGTAAAGGGGATACAACTCTCAGAGACAACAGCGGACATGACATCTTTCCAACACTGGTGGAAATGATAAGAACATATGCCACCATTCCAGTGTCCACAGCAACAGTGGAGAGGTCCTTCTCCAAGCTCAAACTGGTCAAATCAACACTCAGAAGTCTATGCACAGAAGAGAGGCTCTCTGATCTCCTCCTCCTTGCTATCGAGAAAGACATCCCCATCAATCACAACGAGGTGATTGACATCTACAGGAACATGGCCCCCAGAAGGTTGCTGCTGTAAGGGAGGAAGAAGGTACAGAAAAAGAGGACACAAGCTAGCAATACAGGAAACAAGCTAGCAATAATAATTGTATTTACAAACTTAAAAAAGACAGATTTTCTCAGTCTTTTCTTTTCCATCGTCATGTTATTTTATTCAACAATAAAAAGCTTAAAAAAATAATAAAAAAGCCAGTGTTTGAATATTAAATTGTTGGACGTATGGTCTGATGCAGATGGCCGAGTAACTATTGCTAAAATAGATTACTGTAACAGGAAAATCGCTTTGGTAGCGGCTTACGCCCCTAATCTTTACGACGCTAACTTCTACGCTTCACTCACTAGAGCGATGTTAGATCTCCCTGGGTATTCATTTATAATTGTTGCGGATTTTAATGCCATCTGGGATCCCTCGATTGATAAATCTAGTCTCACCACATCCTCTGACCAGAAACAGGCCTCGAAAGCACTACAGGCTTTGGCCAAGGATACAGGTGTAAAGGATCTGTGGCGATCACTCAACCCAACGGCCCGAGAGTACTCCTTTTTCTCAGCAAGACACGAGACATTTTCTAGAATAGATTGTTTTTGCATTCCCGGGCCTAGACTATTTGATAGCTTTGACGTTGAATTGGGACCCATTGCACTGTCGGATCACAACTATTTACTCCTAAAGGGCTCATTCAGTAGAATGACTTCCCGAGCCCTGCTAGATTTTTCTCATCTACCCGCCACTGGCCGGTGAGTCAAAAAGTTAATTTTGTGCCCTGCCTACAAGTAATGTAGAAGAAGAGGTCCTATCGAAAATTGCACTCTTAAAGTATCCTACAGATCCTGCCCACCAACAAGCTTTTGATCTCAAATGTAATGCCAGTTATGTAAAAATGTGTGTTGATAGAGGACCAAGTCAACCTGTACTTAGATGTCCCCAAAACAGAGATGGACGTTCATTTCAAAGAAATTGGTATACTACCAGGCCCTGGTTAGAGTATTCACCAGACAAGGACACAATGTACTGCTTCAGCTGTCGGCTTTTCCTTGGAGAGAAGTACAGCAAGTCTGCTTGGAGAGTGGCTGGATTAAACAGTTGGAGAAAAGGGCTTGAATCTATACAAGAGCATGCAAACTCAGAGGCCCACCTAACAAGCATGGTGCGATGGAACACATACAAAAAGAGTGCTTGTCAAGCAGCTTTTGATGTGTCAGATGTTCAAGGCAAAGCGATAAGAGAGCGAGAGAAACAAAATAACATTTTGACCAGATTGATTGACATCATTTCATATCTTGCATGACAGGGAAAGGCTCTCAGGGGTGATGATGAGTCTACTGAAAGCTCAAACCAGGGCAACTTCCTTGAACTTGTGAAAATGTTCAGCCAATACGACAGTGTACTGAAGCTACATTTAGATCATGTCAAAGAGAAGAAAGTTGGAAAGAAGAAGAGTTGGGTTTCTTTACTCTCAAACAGGACACAAAATGATCTCATAAAGGCCCTGGCCACATTCACTAGAAGAGAGATAGGGAAAGAGATGAAGGAGGCAAACATCTACTCAATACTTGTAGATGAAACAACTGATGTGTCTCACTGTGAGCAGGTATCCTTTGTTGTTCGTTATGTGTTTGAAATGAATGTCAAGGAGCGCTTCCTCCAGGTCTGTAACGTGTCCAGAACAACAGGTGAGGAGATGGAGAAAACAGTCCTGGACTTGTTACAGAGCAATGACCTAGAAATAGAAAGCATGCGTGGTCAAGGCTACGACGGCGCAGCCAACATGAGTGGGCAGTACAAAGGACTGCAAAGTAGAATACTGCAGCACAATGCCATGGCTCTGTATGTTCATTGCCACGCCCACTGCCTTAATCTAGTGCTCGTTGAAAGTGCAAAATCAAGCCTGCACTTTATCACCTTCTTCAACCTTGTGGAGAAGCTCTGTGTTCTTCACTGCCTCCACAAAACAACATACAGCATTTATAAAATGCCAAGAGGACCTGCACCCTGGAGAACGTGTGATTCAACTTCAGAAGCTCTCGGACACACGCTGGGCATGCAGGGAGAGAGCCCTGAAAGCCCTCAACAAAGTGATGGATGCTGTGGTGAAGGCCCTCACTGATATCACCGACCAAGAGCCTCCAGATACTTCTGCTGGGGATGCAAAGATGTACATTAAAGCCGTTGACTTCGAGTTCTTCCTTTGCCTGGAGATTGCCACGCCAGTTTTCAGGTCACTGCACACATGCTTCCAATGCACTCCAGAATCAAGGTATTGACTTGTCGACGGCTTATCACGTTGTTTCTGGAGTGGTGGATACCCTGACTAACGGGAGGACAGAAAAACAGTTTGCCAAACTGTACAAGAGTGCCACAGAGAAGGCAGAAGCTGCTGGAATCAGCATCCCCATAGTCCCCCCAGGACAACAAAGACAGAGAAAGGGGCCTGCCAGGTACAAACAAAGCTCCACAGCAGCCACAGAGAGTCACGCCTTCACAACAGTGGAAGACTACTACAGAGTTAAGCTCTTCTACCCATTCCTTGATGTCCTCTCTCAGGAACTACACAGGAGGTTTAGGTGGGATGGGGAGACACAGTCGAACAAGATCCTAAATGCACTCCACAGTTTGACGAAGGCCAGCAACTGGGCAGGTAAAGATGCCATGGGTCCTGACTCTGCTGAGGCTGTTCACACACTGTGTGCATTCTATGGAGGAGAAGAGGAGAAGCTGAAAACAGAGCTCAGGTTTTTTCCACGCTTATTTCCCAAAAACACTCGCAGTAAAGGGGATACAACTCTCAGAGACAACAGCGGACATGACATCTTTCCAACACTGGTGGAAATGATAAGAACATATGCCACCATTCCAGTGTCCACAGCAACAGTGGAGAGGTCCTTCTCCAAGCTCAAACTGGTCAAATCAACACTCAGAAGTCTATGCACAGAAGAGAGGCTCTCTGATCTCCTCCTCCTTGCTATCGAGAAAGACATCCCCATCAATCACAACGAGGTGATTGACATCTACAGGAACATGGCCCCCAGAAGGTTGCTGCTGTAAGGGAGGAAGAAGGTACAGAAAAAGAGGACACAAGCTAGCAATACAGGAAACAAGCTAGCAATAATAATTGTATTTACAAACTTAAAAAAGACAGATTTTCTCAGTCTTTTCTTTTCCATCGTCATGTTATTTTATTCAACAATAAAAAGCTTAAAAAAATAATAAAAAAGCCAGTGTTTGAATATTAAATTGTTGGACGTATGGTCTGATGCAGATGGCCGAGTAACTATTGCTAAAATAGATTACTGTAACAGGAAAATCGCTTTGGTAGCGGCTTACGCCCCTAATCTTTACGACGCTAACTTCTACGCTTCACTCACTAGAGCGATGTTAGATCTCCCTGGGTATTCATTTATAATTGTTGCGGATTTTAATGCCATCTGGGATCCCTCGATTGATAAATCTAGTCTCACCACATCCTCTGACCAGAAACAGGCCTCGAAAGCACTACAGGCTTTGGCCAAGGATACAGGTGTAAAGGATCTGTGGCGATCACTCAACCCAACGGCCCGAGAGTACTCCTTTTTCTCAGCAAGACACGAGACATTTTCTAGAATAGATTGTTTTTGCATTCCCGGGCCTAGACTATTTGATAGCTTTGACGTTGAATTGGGACCCATTGCACTGTCGGATCACAACTATTTACTCCTAAAGGGCTCATTCAGTAGAATGACTTCCCGAGCCCCAAGATGGCGTTTTAACTCGACACTATTGAAAAACATTGAATTCAATCTACAATTCAAAAATAAACTAAATTAATTCCTGCAGATTAATGCGTGTTCGATACAAGACCCCAGCATGTTATGGATATCGATAAAGGGTTTTATCAAGGAAAACACTACTGTCTTTGCCTCCAACCTCCGCAAGAAACGTCAATCCAAATTGGTAGAGCTGGAAATGCTTCACTCTTCGTTGTTCTCCTCTTTACAACGCAACTACTCGTGTCAACTGGAGTCTCAAATTAAAATGTTAAAAAAGGAGATTAACTCCATTTTAAGACAACAATCTGAATTTCAAATACGCAGAACAAGACAACATTATTACTTTCATGGCTCTAAACCGAGTCATCTACTAGCTATGAAGATACGATCCAATGAGCAATTTGCTGATATCCCTGCTATTAAGGACCAACAAGGACTTGTTATTACAGACCCCAAAAAAATCAAAGACTTTCAGTACGTTTTACTCCAACCTGTACAAGTCGGAAGTGATTTTCGATCATAATAAACTGGATAAATTTCTTGATCAAATTAACTTACCTAAACTTTCAGAGGAAGACGCTAAACGGTTAGATGCACCTATTACACGGGGAACATAGGGAGGCTATATCTGAATTGCAAAGTGGTAAGGCCCCTGGTTGGGATGGCATTCCACCAGAACTGTACCTTTCATGTTGGGATGTAATTGGACCCCTATTACTTGATATGATTTTATACTCAATCAAAGAGGGGAACGTCTCCAGGGACGTCAATATGGCACTCATATATATATAAAAGACAAAGACCCCACTGAATGCGGTTATAGACCCTTAAGCCTCCTCCGAACCGATCTCAAGCTGTACGCTAAGGTACTAGCCATCCGACTTCAAAAACATATGACATCTTTAGTTCACCCTGATCAGACAGGCTTCATAAGAGGCCGCCTGATCACGGATAATATTAGACGGTTACTGCATGTGATAGATCCAGCAAGGATGCCGCGCCTCCTACAGCTGTATTATCCTTAGATGCGATGAAGGCCTTTGACAGGTTGGAATGGTCTTATTTATGGGCAGTACTTGGAAGGATGGGGTTAGGAGATGGATTCATTAATATGATCAAAGTACTATACACAGATCCATCGGCCATGATTTTAACAGGTAAATTCATCTCCCCACACTTCCCTGTGTCGCGCTCGTCCAGACAGGGTTGTCCTCTTAGTCCAGGACTATTTGCTCTATCCCTAGAGCCTTTGGCACAGTACATAATACAATCCCAGTCCATAGAGCCGATCTCAATTAAGGGCACACAGCATCATATTAGCTTATATGCGGACAATGTAATATTGTTCATGCAAAACCCTACCACCTCCCTACCTCATCTTCTCAAAGTAATAGATGATTTTGGCAATCTATCGGGATTTAAGATAAACTGGCCAAAATCGGCCTTCCTTCCACTCAATGTGACTGCGAAGGCTACCTCCCTCCCAGCAAATATACCAATGGTAGAACACTTTAGATGTCTTGGCGTTGAAATATTCCCTACTATATGCCAAACGGTGAACTATAATTATTCCGGATTCCTAGATAGGATCACAAATGACTTCGGCAGGTGGTCAAAACAAAAAAACTCAGTACAGGCCCGAGCATCAATAGTTAAGATGGATGTTTTACCCAGAATTAACTTCTTCAGCTCGATGTTGCCGTTACCCCCCCCCCCCCCCCCCCCAAAAATTACACTCTGCCGCATATACATTTATTTGGAACAACAAACCTCCACGAATAAAAAGATCCACTGCACAGAGAAATAAAGCCGACGGGGGTTTAGCATTTCCAGACTTCAACTATTATTTTAAAGCGTTCTCTTTAAGACCACTGATCACCTGGTTTGATTCTCAAGCATCTGTATCCTGGAGTCCATTAGAGGAGAACATAGTGGCACCACATAGACTGCAGGATATAGTATACAACAACTTATCAATTAAGCAATGCGACTTGAAATTTGGCCCTCTTATTACACATGTTATCCGGATATGGTGTGACACACAGAAAAAGTATACTAACCACCATAAATGGCATAGTCACTCTCCCCTATTTAATAACAATTTACTCTTTATTGCACAACAACCTATCAGATTTCCTAAATGGGAAAAGAAGGGTATACATACATTGGGGGATATCTTCGACGACCGGGGACTCTGCAGCTATCATGATATATCTAACCAATTTAACCTCACCAGCTCCACTCATATTTTCTATCTACAATTAAGAGCAGCTTTAAAGGCTCACGGAGTCCCATTAAAGATTCCACAGATATCACATTCTTTTATGAAAAGGAGACATCGAGAGGCTTCGTCTCTGACTTTTATCGTCACTTACTTACGTCCTCATATGATGTCCTTCCCCTAGACTCAGTTTGGAGGAAGGATATCCCAAACTTGGAAGTAGATTTTGATTGGGATGAAGTCTGGGCAAACGTTCGGCTGTCGTCACGCAACCCGGATCATCAACAGATTAATCTTAATTTTATTCATAGGACTTACCTGACTCCTAGACGTTTGCACCTAATGGGGCTCAGACAAGACCCTCAATGCTCCTTGTGTTTAAACGGTGATATTGGTACATTTATGCATATGTATTGGGAATGCCCTCCTGTTAAGATATTCTGGGAAGAAGTAACCACTCAATTATCAGAATTTTTATCTCTGACCATACCTGTACTGCCTTCTGTATTGTTGTTGAATGATGTTTCTCAGTTATCAACCTCTGTACATGTAAAGAGACTAATTTTGTCCGGTCTTACGGCTGCCAAAAAGTTGATAGCATCACGCTGGATTCAACCGGATAAAATGTGCCAGAAGGTATGGGTTCTTACTAGGGCAGTTAATTAGTTAATCGCGTTAATTAGATTAATTAATTACACAGCAAATTATCGCGTTATGAAAATTAACTCAAAATTGATTACAAAAAAAATATATATTTTTTTTTATAATTTTTTTTGTAGCTCATTCATTCCATAAGAATGTAGAATACACATTTACAGATTTTTTTTTAATATGGTCCATTTGCATGTTCTTGGTATCTGATTCTAGGGACATCTATGAATCTCAGGGAATGTATTCCCAGTGTCAGAAATACTGTGGGCTAGATCCACAAAGAATGGATTGCACGGTGCAAGTTGCACCCTTACAATTCATTATGAATTGAAAATGGGGGACCCTGATGTAAACAAGACGAAAGTCTTTCTCTGGTCTGCATCCCCTTAACAATTGTGTGTATTGAGCCGTACTGTATTGTACCCATTCTGCAATCTGTTAATAACATTTTCATTCAATCAATCAATCTGCGCGGTCATTGATTGAATGAACATTTTATTTTGAGTAAATTGTAATGAACCAAATGAGAATATCAATTTTTTTTTTATCTTTGACTGTGAATAACATGCTCAAATTGACCAGACCTGAAAAATCTAAGCAAATTAATAGATGGAAGATGATTAAACAGAAGGTTTTGTAGATGCAGTACTGAATTCTGCCATCCGGACACATGCAATTTGAAATATGATTATAGAATATAGAATATCAGGCATAAAATGGTAATGCGATTAAAATGCGATTAATTAGATTAATTCATTACAAATCCTGTAATTAATTAGATTGCTTTTTTTAATCGCCTGTCAGCACTAGTTCTTACCTATCTCGATGTGATTTATCTAGAGATATCTACCGCACGAATTTGAGGTGTTAATGAAGCCAGCATAGCAATCTGGTTAGATGTGGTGGAGAAGATAAAGGGTAGCATATGAACTTGTAATCCCTGATGTTAATCCGAATAGTGGATGTATAGTCCAAAAGGGGGTCCTGAGGGGGAGGGGGAGGGAAGGCGAAGGAAAGAGTGATGAAGAGCGAGCAAGAGCATATGCATTGTATTGTATTTATTATTTTTATGTCTTTCAATCTACATTTATTTTTATTTAATTACTGGACTGTCATTATTGTTATTATTATGTCGGTCATTGTCCTGTGATTTATCATAGATTTCTACTATTAATGTATTGTTTGTCTAGTTTTGTGTTAAAAAAGCGAAAATAAAAAAACATTTGTTAAAAAAATAAAAAAAATAAGTGTTTTGTTTCTCTTAACACTTTCTCTGCCAAGAACGCCTAAACTCGTCATTCCCCGCCATGCTCATTCTGCCAATGACGCCGTAACACGTCATTGAGATCAATATTTCAAAAATCTGTGATCGCAATCATATTTCTCCCCCGGAGACTTGAGATCTACTGTTGATCCCCTCTCAACTCTCCAACGGTTCAAGAGCGCCATCTGGTGGCCCATCGGCGGATCTCCCAAACCGGAAACGGAAACTGGTGCTCATTCCAATTCGGTCCGATCACTCGCTAATAGTCCCGGGACTCGAGCTAGACACAATGGATAGCAATCCGTACCAATAACTCGATAAACAACATGATTTGGACGTATATACTATTATACAACCTGGAGATGGATCGCATATTTCAACATCCCATAATAGGAATATTTTTGCTCCACGCTCATCGCCCAACGCTACGAGGAAGCTACGGTGAGTTTCAGCGTTTTATTTTACCGTGTTCGATACAAACTGCTCTAATGATCATATCACCCACACTAGATGAATCATCTAACGTTTGGCACGGAATTATAAACGACCCGGTTCCTGACAGGGAGCGAGCGAGCGAACTAGAGACGAAATCGCGCGCGACACTGTCCTGATATGAGGCGGCGCGTGTCCGAGTGTGTCTGTGTGTGTGTGTTACCTGGAAGCACACGTGGGGGGGGGGCAAAGCAGCCTGCGATTCTTGACCAATAAAAAGTGTTTAGGGGCGGGACTCGGCCGCGTAATCGCTCAACTAGAGACGCAGCGAGCGAATATCTGAGGGGTGGACGACATCGCTGCTCAGTTCGCTGTCGCTCGCGGCAGGTCAGGATAGTCTGATTGAAACGAATACATTTTAATCATTTTCGCAATCAGGCTTGCTCGCGTCGCTGCCTGTCAGGAAAGGGTGTTAAGGGGAGTTTAGATTCCTGCCTGCGTGAGGAGCTTGGCACGGCTCATGCGCATGCGCGCGCTCGGCCAATCAGAGCGCAAAACGGCAATGCGGAACTGGAACAGCGTTGTAGAAGGCATTCATGCGTCCGGGATAAACACCAATACAGCCCCTAAAAATATACAAATAGGAAATAGTAGCCAGAACTCCCTACCAGACGAGGCAAATAAGTTCTCACCTGGACATCCACTGGAAGTGTCCACACAGTCTGTAGGTAAATATTTTAAAGAGATTAAGGTAAATAAAGCTAAAGGGCCAGATGGAATATGTGCTGATCAACTGAGTCAAGTGTTTCAAAGACTATTCCAGCTCTGCTTGGACTCAGCAGTTATTCCTGATCTCTGGAAGAATTCTATCATCGTTCCAATTCCAAAGATCAGCAGACTCCAAATCCTCAACGACCTGTGGCCTATCGCCTTAACATCACTAGTAATGAAAAGTCTGGAGAATGCAACCAGATCAGCTCTTGACCCCATGAAATGTGCATATAGGCCTGAGAGGGGTGTTGAAATTATTTATTTTGAACTCTGTACATGAGCACTTAGAAAAAAATAACACGTATGCAAGATTACTATTTGTTGACTTTTCATCAGCCTTCAATACAATGCAGCCTCACATACTTGTAGAAAAACGTATAAATTACTTTCACTTGGATCACCAACTTATCAGATGGATTATCAGTTTTCTTACATATAGAACTCAGACAGTAAGTATAAATGGAAAAAGTTCCAAATAAATTATAATCTCCACTGGCTCACCGCAAGCCTGTGTTCTTTCTTCTCTTCTTTTTGTTTTTATACACAAACGACTGTCTTAGCAAATATATAAATCACCATATTGTAAAATTTGCTGACGACAGTGTTATCCTATCTCTATCTCTTCTCAGTCAGTCAGATAGATCACATGGACCCATAATACAAGACTTTGTATTGTATTCTTCTTTTATTGAAAGCATTCTAACCTTTTCATTTGTATGTTGGTTCACATCCCTCTGTCAAAGAGACAAGAACAAACTGCAAGGTGTTGTCAACCTTAGCTAAAAAATTATCGGCAGAACACAAAGATCCCTAATGCAGTTTTACAGTGCTCAAGTGCTCAAGAAAGCACATAATATAATTGATGACTCCACACATGTCCTTCATGTGAGTTTTGACCTGCTGCCCTCAGGAAAGCACTTTAGACAGCCTGCCTGTAAAACAAACAGAAGAAAGTTTGGGTTTGTTCCAGAGGCCATTCAACTGGTGAATGGCCACAGTACAAGGAATGGTCAGTTTACTAACATGCACCCTTTGACCCCTTGATTTTAAAATGTTTGACGAAAGTGCACTTTTTTTGTACTGACCAATTTATTTATATTTAATAAATATCAATTTATTTATTGGACTTGGCAGATCAACAATGTAGGGATCCCATTCTGGCAGTGTCATGCTTTAAAGTGTCATGTATGTCTCTTGTCCCTGTTTCGTCTTGTTTAGTCTTTAATGTGTAGAAATGCAGCTGTTTGCCGTATCATGCTCTAAATTGCCCCTTGCGGGACTAATACACTTTTTTTTTATTGAATTGAATTTGCCTGCGTGGGAGTTTGTCGGAATAATGAGATGGTTGCTGCGGTAATGGGAAACTTCACATGACTAATAAACTCATGACAACACCAGTATTACCGGTGACACCAGACATTTTACATAATGACTCAATATCTGTAGAGCGCTTACAGCGCTACATCCTGTGTGTCTAGTCTGTTTTAATACATTTTTAATTACTAGTATCCATTTGTTGGACGGACAGAGTTAACGTTCTAATTTAAAAATAAACCAACGGACAGTAATACCTTCCGTCAATTTTTTAACTGACTGATCAATGTAGCTGTTATTTAAAGCATTGCTCAAACATACTTTTGCTGGTCTGGACTGATCCTCTGAGCTCCTCTCCAGTCGAGCTTTAGTTTCTGCAGGCTTTAAATCCATAACATTGCCAAATCCTTGTGTCGCCTCTAGACCCTTCTTTCTCTCCTTCATGTGAAGTTAAATCTACCCTACTACTAGAAATGAAAGTGAAACTGCGAAGTCTGTGCACACTTAACTTGTCTGACTAAGTATTGATAACGTATTTTACTAATTCAATTTCTTTTATTTGATGAATGTTGGCACTGATATGTGAAAATGAACTAAATGGGGTTTATTTATATATCTAGTCATCCCTGTTTATGTTTGAACCTCTATGTTCTCTTAGTTATTTGAGTTAAATCTCTTTTCTTCTTCCCTCTTTTCTCCAACACAGATATCTTCCCTGGCCTTCCCTCCACTAACAAACAGAAGAACATTGACAAACCAAGGCAATGGTTTGACCAGTTTGGGACAAACATTACTACAGAGAGGAATCTCCCATATTACTGTGACGAGTGTGGAAAGTGCTTCAATCGGTTATCGCATTCACAGCGACACCAGCGTGTTCATACAGGAGAAAAACTACCCCTGTGACCAGTGTGGAAAGTGCTTCAGTCATTCATCTCATTTACAGAAACACCAGCATACTCATACAGGAAAAAAACATAAATCAGGGTTCCCAAGTGTCCTAGAAAACAATTGACCAATTTTCCAGTCATGGAAAAGGAAAAATATCCTGGACAATCCTGAGTTGTTCTGGAAAATGATTTCAATATTCTCCTATTTTTCCTTTAGTTGAGAATGAACTACTAGGTCTGTCTATCAGAGCTCCCCAAAACAGATAGCATTGCCATCTGAAGGGGTTATGCTATGTTCAGGATCATATTATTTACATTCAAATGGTAGTTAATGGAGGTGAGTATTTTGAATAGGCTGCTCTCTGCTATGTTGTGGAAAAGCTGTGAACAGACCCCCAAGTCACCTCACATGGTAGCACTTGCAGGTTGAATGACAATACAACTTAAATGGCCGAAACTCAGAATAATGTAAGTTACAGTGTTGGGACTAACGCGTTACAGTAATACCATTCACTTTTGGCAGTAACTAGTACTCTTAACACATTACTTTTTAAATTCAGTAACTCAATTACCGTTATTACTAAATGGTTCGTTATTGGGCACAAGGCACAACGAGTCAGGTTAGCATTTGTTCTAGTAAACACAACATTCAAAGGTTAGCATTTGTTGTTCTTAGTAAACCCAACATTCAGAGTTAGCGGAGTGACGAGCCCGGCTCACGAAATCCAGATCAAACTGTCAAACTAGGTGTTGCAGATCAAATACGAATTAAGATCCAGCGATTGCATATCCGATTTATCACCTAAAATGTTGTCAGAAATAGGGCTGTGCGATAAATCTTCTATCACAATATGGGACATTTTATATATCAATAACGATATACGGTATATCACAATATAGTATGTTTTCTGTAAATTCAATAAAACATTTGTCTATACAAAATAACTACATACTTCATGACTACTTTTTGTTAATCCTGTGTGTGAACTAAATCCGACACACGTGCACAGCACACCGAAAACACCTCTCACCTCGGCATCTCTTTCTACCACAGATTTCACTCATCTTGCGCAAAACCAATATTTTCCATTGATTTGATTTCAGAGTAGGTATGATGAATTAGCAATAATCCACTTGATACAGAAAAATTGGATGCAACAGAATAATACCACGGCTTGAGTCGAGTGAAAACGGACGACTGACAAGCTTTTAAAAACGAAAGTAAATAAAAACACAAGGTACAACTGAAGGCAATATATTGGGTCCTACTCCAGTGGTCCACGAAAGCAGATGAATGCATTTGTATTAAATAAAAACACGATACAGGTGCATATAACGCTCTGGGCTCTTGCAAGTAATTTGTATTGCTGCTCATAGTGAGATGGTGCACTTGATTTCCATCACAAGCCAGCTGTTCTGTATTCCAGAAACGTCCTGAACACAAGAAGAAGTTCCAGGCAGAAGGAAGGGTCTCTGCAGATACAGATATCTCCACACACCTCTAGTGGGTCATAAAGGATGATTGAGAGCGATTATTTCTGTATGAGATTATTTTCTATACATAGTTTTTTAGGAGAATCTACTTGTTGTGCCTTTTGAACTTTTGTAGTGGTAGCTCACAGTTGGCCTCTTTAACCCTTTTACTATCACACTACAGACGGTTAACCCTTTCACTACCACACTACACATGGTTAACCCTTTCATTACCACACTCTTTTTCTCTGAGAGAATGAGCTGTCAATCTTTCCATGTCTGTAATTTTCCCCATGGGCTGTATAGTAGGCTATTTCCCAGATCTCCGCCCATCCACTGTTTAAAATGTCCCTAAAATCATGAATCACAACTAATGGACTCTAATAACACAGCCGGGTCATCAAACATTGCAATAGACTGAACAGTTTAATCATTTTCTTGTTCTGATTCAGACAAGACCGCTTTTAAATTCTCTCACTCACTCACTCATATATATTATTATATTTAATATTATATTATATGGCTGTTGGTCTCCCAGACAGTTTCTGTCGGGTGACTGTGACACATCAGTGAGTTACTCGTGTTGCCTCTGATCTGGGGCTTTTTGTTGGCGAGCACAAATTCAGGGCTATAATCACACGTTTTCATAAAACAATGAGATAGTTGAACGAAAACCATTCACGTCTGACATGTTCAAGCCAGAAGGAATCCTGAATTATTTCCAAGATTTTCCTATTCATGGAAAGGTGAAAGACTCACACTCACAGCCATGCTGATTTGGCTAAATGACATCCAGTCATTTTAGTTTGAAACAACTTTTAGTCAGGGCAATGTCATGGTTTCTCCCAGTCATACTTTTTTAGCGCAGAAGCTCGTGCAGGTAGTGGGCAACTTAGTCATGTGACTCAGTTGGTATTGCTGATTGGCTCGAACAAACAGCGAACAGGTCTATGGTAGTCTACCCCTTGCCTTAGTTATAGTTTTGTCTTTTGTTGTAATGTATAACTATATTTTGTATGTGATGTATGTAGCCTAGTTTACCAAATATGTTTTTATCAAATATGTACAGTTTTGTTATACAATGAAAATTTGCTTTTAGTTCATCCTGTTTTTCCCAAAGTATAAAATGAGGGAATTTGCACGGCAATGTAAATGTTTCATACTATCAGAAGAAGGGTGTGTGTGTGTATATATATATATATATATATATACACGGTATATTGAAATGCTCAGATTTTAAAATGGTATTGCTTTGGAGTCTTGCTTCAAGGCTCAAAGCCATGTGTTCTACAAACCCCTTTGTGAACCCCTTGGCAATAATGTTTTGAATGCTCATTTTTCTTTCATGTTGTGGAAAACAACATGAAAGAGAAACCCAATGGAAACCCAATGGAAAAACATGCACAACAGATCCCCCACGCTGTCGCGTCCCTGACGAAGACGGATGTACCTCGCCGACGCCCTATCTGCTCCCGGCTGCCCAGAACTCCCTCTGGTGTTGTGGGATTCACTGACCTTTGGGAAGTATTTCGACATGTACATGGGTATCTTATTGGTGTAGTGTATCTTGTAGACCAGGCCCATTGCAAGTTGCTGTACTCTGTCGTCTACTCTAAGCCAGTGGCGAATCCTTATGGAAGCCAACGGAAGCCATGCCTCCCTATAAATTCATATCAAATATGAAATATTAAATATGAAAAAAATATATATATAATTCTTTTTTTAATATAGTTTACATTCTTTTTCATCTGTGCATCTGTGTTATATATATATATATATATATATTTTTTTTAAATGTCTCCCTCTTCTCCTTCTCACTCCCTCTAACACACTGTCAGACTGTGCTCACTGCAGCTAGTATAGGAGAGAGGCAGTGGGTAGGTCTCTTTCTCCAGGCTTCCAGCATTATAGAGTCCAAATCCGATCCTAGCCAATCAGATTCGAGCTGACTGCCACACCCTAAAAGTTTAAAACGGAGCTGGGAGGAAAACACTCAGCATATTTTCCCCCCTGGAGGCGGGGCACTCAGAAGTTCACGTTTCCACCTGACTACCTAACGTGACATCCCATTAGTAGTATAAAACTGTCTGGCGTCACTCAGTCTAGTAGTCTACTACAAACATGTCTGAACATCATCCCCTCGCGGAATTGATTGAAAATGTTATTAACAGAGCGGGCACGTTCGAATCCTCTATTAGTGTATCTAACATTTAGCACTTTAATAGCAACTTATTTTCGCCGGCGGGACATTTACTGAGGACCAGCAGAGCACACCACTGTGGATATTATGATTTAACAAATCTATCTGGCAAGAGGAGGACCACATTATTGACCAGGTAAGCACTGAGCAGCCTGACTGACTAACTAACGTTATCAGGCAAGCTTGTATACCCTTTCATGACTGCAATGCAAGCCATGGGCTGGAATACGCAGTCACTTATTCCTCCGTAGTAGCCAGGTTAATGTGCACCATCAAGCACTGCTTAAAAGCTAGCGGTGGGTCCAAAATATATCGGATATAAATGTCAAAGGTACCCAGCGTTCCATTAGGGTTTCACACATGCGGCGGGGTTTGAAAGCTCGGCGTTGCTAATAAACATTTAAAATCATTTTTATAAACGAGTAAAACGGGCTGAAATGGCTGCTTCCGCATTTTACAGTAGGAGCGCTCTGATGGCTGGGCGCGCCGCGCAACAGACACGTGAATGAATGAATGAATGAAAACTTTATTTAACAGATTGCAGAATGGGTACAATACAGTACGGCTCAATACACACAATTGTTAAGGGGATGCAGACCAGAGAAATAAGTTTGTCTTGTCACGTTTGTCTAATAGACAGTCATATTCTCTCCCGGCCATATGTATATTTCTCTCCCACCCACCCACCCCCTCCTAATGTACAGTCCCCTCCCCATCATATGTATATACTCTGTCAGGATCTATGGGTAACAGTACTGTATATGTGATGTCATGATGTCTTGTATGTCATAAATGTCACTATGAATTGAAAATGGGGGACCCTGATGTAAACAAGACAAACGTCTTTCTCTGGTCTGCATCCCCTTATACAATTGTGTGTATTGAGCCGTACTGTATTGTACCCATTCTGCAATCTGTTAAGAAAGTTTGACTGGCCGCCGAGCCATACTGTAGTGTACATGGTGACTGCTTGACTTAAAAAAA
The DNA here is from genome assembly GCF_963971535.1 of Notolepis coatsorum. Taxonomy (NCBI): domain Eukaryota; kingdom Metazoa; phylum Chordata; class Actinopteri; order Aulopiformes; family Paralepididae; genus Notolepis; species Notolepis coatsorum. The sequence goes on along the minus strand of NC_140165.1, from coordinate 88,860,371 downwards.
AAAAAAAATATTAATAAAAATATTTAATAATTTTTTTTTAATAATTTTTTTTGGCTTCCCCTGTTATTTTACCCACGCGACGCCACTGCTCTAAGCCACCCTAAGTTGTCAAAATGTGCAGGGGTATGGTGGGTTTAGGCCAAGCAGTAGTCTGGCCAGTTTATTTCGTGATATTTGTAGCCTTGTTTTTAGGGCCTTTGAGGTGCTTTGGTACCATGAGGTGCAAGCTAGTCGTAGTACCCTTGAATGAGTGCTCCTGTTATAGTCTTCAAGGTATTCTTGCTTACCAGAGAGGAGATCCGGTACAAGAATCTTGTTCGTTGGTTGACTTTTTTTATTACATTGGTTGCCATTTTGTCACAGGAAATATTTGCCTCTAGGATGGAACCCAGGTAGGTAATTTCATCTTTGCTTGTGACAATATTGTCCCCCACTGTAACAGAGAAGCCGTTGGCCTTGCTGAGTTTGCTATTTGATCCAAAGAGAATGCATTCTGTTTTACCCAGGTGTAATGATAGTTTGTTATCAGCGAGCCAGGTGCAGATTCTGCTGAGTTCAGAGCTGAGGGCTTTTCAACCTGCAACTTGTCCCTGTCACCACAGAAAATCTAAGTGACTATAAAAAGTCCTTTCTGTGAGCAATAACTCGATCTGTATCTACCTCTGTTATGAAGGATTCTGAAAGAAAAATTGGCAGCTGATTTATAGCAGATCCTCTTACAAATCTTTTTAACCTTACAGTGGAAAATTCCAAGGATATGGAAACACGATTTTGTTCTCCCGTTATTAAAAGTATTACTATACTATAGGCCAATATTTAAATGATCAGTAAAGGGGGCAGCCATGGAAAGGGTCTCCTCCTACAATTATATTGGGCTGTGGTTGGATGAAAAGCTTTCTTTTAAGGTGCACATTGAAAATCGTGTAAAGAAACTTAAACTAAAACCTTGTTTATTTTTTCGCAGCAAAAAACTGGTTCATGCCACGTTATCTGTGATTTATTATGGTGACATACTGCCTCCTCCCTGCTAATATTTATAATGATGTCACGTGCACGCATGCGCATACATGTTGCCTCGCGTGCGCACAGAACATGATTATTATGCATAAATAGTAGGAAACATGTTTGTATAGGAAATTACTAGTTTTAGTTTAGTTTTTGTAAATATTGCCTTGAAATAGAGAAGCTGAAAAAGGTAGCAGGATGTAGCATTCAATATATAAAGAAATTATATTGACAACAGATATTGTTGAAAAACTAACAATGTTTTAAATGTAATTGTAGTCAATATTGTAGTTACAATTTCTTTAATTGAATTAACTTAAACTAGAAAAGTAAATACAAACTAAATTAACACTTTGATCGCCATGGGTTAAATTCATAATTTACCATCCCTCGCCAGCTCTATTTGTCTATGGAGAAGTTCCCCTTCTTTGCAGGGCTATAACTTTTTAAATTCTATTGCTACATTGCCATTATTATGGCCCATTCAATGTCCTATATGTATTGTTCAGGGTGTAGCAACGTTAAACTTTTTCATTCACATATTCATACTAAAATATGGTCTAAAGTATAAGTATGTTTTTATCGTTTTCTGCAGCTTTCTTCAGAACGTGATTTATAGCCCTAAATGCATTATATTGATGAAATACAGTTTGGTAGCGATCGGTGCGAGATGAAAAATTTCAACTGGACGTACTTCTAGAATGATCTACGTATGATCTGATGATGACCGGATGGGCGGGGGATCGTTTATAATTCCGTGGGCAGCGTTAGATGATTCATCCAGAGTGGGTCATATGTTCATCATAGCAGTTTATATTGAACACGTTAGAATATAATGCTGAATCTTACCGTATGTTCCTCGCGCCATTGGACGATCAGCGTGGAGCAGACGGTTTTCGATTATGGGATGTAGAAATGCCCGATCCATTTCCAGGTTGTATAATAGTATATACGTCCAAATAACGTTGTTTATTGAGTTAGGGCGAGCAATCTATTATCCAGTGTTTCAAGATGGAGTCGCGGGAGCTATAGAGAGTGGCCGGACCACATTTGCATGAGTACTACTGGTTCAAAGGTTAATATCCGGTTGGCGATCTGCCGATCGGGCACCAGATGGCACTCTTGAACCGCTAGAGAGTTGAGAGGAGATGTTGCTGTGTCTCAGAGCTCCGGAAAGGAAATATGATTTCGATGACAGATTTTTGAAATATTGACATCAAAGATGAGTTAAGGCGTCCTCGGCGGAATGAGCATGGCGGGGAATGACCGCGTTTTCGGCGGTTAAAGTGAACAATGTAACTTACAGTTTACAGAAGGACAGTTTCCTTCTGAAGCACAACTTAAGAAATGTCTCATCCTTCCAGTCGGGACCATTATCACATAGTGAGAGCTCCACAGCTCAAGCAAACCTCCACAGGGCTTGTATTTTGGTTTGGCCCTTCTCGTTCTTTGTTATCCTATTGTTATGCAAAGACAAGTAGCTAGATAAGTACCGGTACTTGGCGCACGACGAGTCGAGTGGAGCGCATTTTTGTGTGTGCGCGCGCGCACATCCGTGCGTGTACTTCTGCTCAGAAAAGTGGTAGGACGGCGCGGTAGCGCGTGCCATGACCACTGCACCCCTGGATATTACCACTGCACCCCTGCATGTACATCTTTATATATAAGGCCATCCTAAAGCTTCCCCTATACCTCTGTAGCTTACTTTCCTTTGCCTCTAGTAGATACCAGACCAAGTCCACTAGATGGCTATTGGAATTTTTTTTTATATCCCAGAATAATTACTGACCTAGGAAAGCCAGCCTTCTCCCACTTTATACCTCTGGCATGGAATGACTTGGCCTCACTTGGCAAATTTTAATATTAATTGCAGAGCTCCTTGAAGGAAGAGTGTTGTTGATTTAAGTAATTTTGATCCCCAATGATTATTTCTGTAGCGTTTTCAGCTATACATTTTTGTTATGTATACTTTATGTTTTGTGTATGTAATGTATATTTACTGTTGCTGTTATCTTGGCCAGATTTCCCTTGTAAAAGAGATATTGTATCTCAATGGGAATTTCTGGTTAAATCAAATTTAGTATATACAATTCTTGAATCCCTTGCGAGTGATGAATTAAAGGAGTTGTTATACCAATGACATTTTACATTTTATCAACATGCCAATCAAATGTTTTAGAAGAAACAAAACATAGCACATCACAGCTTCACTGAAGGTGCTACATTTCTGTTGCACTTAACAAGAAACAATATTGTGCTTCACTCTTTACTGATCTGTCCAACGCTTTTAAGACAGTTGACCATGATGTTTCTAGTCTATTTTCGCCATGAGCTGCTGCTTCTTCTTTCGTGTATCATCAGATGGCCAACTCTGTGACCTGCAGCCACACCCTCGTCTCTGGTCCTACGTCGAAAAGACCAGCTTCTGAGGGCGGGCTGTAGAGGGGGCAGCCGGTGATTATGCTCGGGCAGTCTGTTCAGGCTCGCCACACTCTCATGCCGCACTGTCCGTGAGGCCCCACTTCTTCATGGAAGACTTGAAGCGCCCGACTCCAGTGCGTAGACGGTTCAGCGAGGTCCATAGATGGCGTGGCAAATCGTCTCCTTTTACACCACCTCCTGGGTCCTGGATGTATCGTTGGATACGGGAGGGCCCAGCCGACTCCCATGATCGTTTCCAGGATGCTGCCAGCCAGGCGTCTCTGGACAAGTCCTCAGATATCAGATATAGACTAGCATTTCTTGTGCTGCCTTGTTGTAGGGATGGCGAGAGTTTAGCCTGCTTGGTGGTGTTGTTGTGGCTTTGTGCAGGATGTGCCAGTCGTACTTCTGGGCTTTTCTTGCCAGGGTGCGGGTAGCCGCATCACGTCGGAGACTGGCTGGGGCGATTCCAGCTAGGACTGGCAGGTAGGACACGGGTGGGTTTCAGGCAACCAGTTACTGTCCGGAGGGCGCTGTTGATGACAGTATCTACCTTGTTGACGTGGGGACTTCTGCTCCAGACAGGGGCGCAGTATTCTACTACGGGCAGGACCAGGGCTTGCATGGATATGCTCAGGGTCTGGGGGGAAGCTCCCCAAGTAGAACCCGCTAGGCGGCGGATGAGCGAGACCCTTGCTGTTGTTTTGGCCTTCACTTCATCTAGGTGTTGCTTGTAGGAGAGTGTCCGATCCAAGCATACGCCGAGGTACTTGGGGGCTTGCTGGAACTCCAGGCGGTGGTTGCCCACATGCACATCCAGTTCCCTCCTTGCTTCCTGATTAAAGAGGTGGTAAGCTGCAGACACTGTTTTGCCAATGCTGAGCTGAAGATACCACTTCTGGAGGTAGTTTGCCAGAATGTCCATATCTTGGTTGAGGCCATCTTCCATCGCCTTCCATGTTGGGCGTCGAAGCATGATGGCCAAGTCGTCCGCATAGCCATACTTAGTAGATGTTGTTAATGGCAGGTCGTGAATGTAGATGTTAAACAACATTGGAGAAAGGACGGAGCCTTGCAGGACACCGTTCTTCAGCCTTCTGAGCCTGCTGGTCTGGCCATCTCTGGTCTGTAGGATGAAGCTCCGGTTGGATATCATCTCACCATATGCCGGTCCGGGATTGTCCTCAAGAGTTTCAGGTGTAGTCCACGGTGTCATAGGCGGCTGTGAGGTCCAGGAATACTGCTCCAGCTTCCTCATTGTCCTGAAAGCTGTCCTCAATGTCCTGAGTGAGTAGCGTAACCTGGTCCACTGTTGACCTGCCTTGGCGGAAGCCAGCTTGTTCCGGGGGGAGTTGTGGGTCCACCACTGGCTCGATCCGGCTGTGTATAAGCCTCTCCAGAATCTTATATGGGACACAGAGCAGAGAGATGGGCCTATAGGACTTCGGGTCTCCAGGGGGTTTGTTTGGCTTTGGCAAGGCTATGACGGAGGCACGGCGCCAGGTCTTTGGGATGTTGGACCTCCGGAAGCATGATGAGAAGAACGCGCAAATCCACTGGGATGTTCTTTCACTTTGGTGCATGACAAACTCTGGGTGGATGTTGTCTTGACCGGGTGACAGTTTTTTCATTGCTGTCCTTAGTTTGGCTGCCGTGAAGTCTCCCGAAAGGTTAGCATCGACGCTGGCTGCCCTGGAGATAGATGATACATCACATGATTGATGTCAGTCAGTGAGCTGCTAGCGAATACGACACATACCAAAACATCAAAACTGGATGAACAAACACATTATTGGGTCAATATCACCATAGAGTGCCTTTCAACCCTCACAATACTCAGACATTTTTATCTTAATTTCCCATTCCCTTTATGTCTTATCATAAATAGTAGATACTCAAGTTGTAGAAATATATATAAGCTGAGCTCCCACACATATTTTCAGATAATTATGGGCATATATTCGCAGAATAAACCATGAGATATGTCCACCCTGTCATGGACATAATACATTACTGTTAAATATGTTTTCATTGCAATATTAAGATGAAAATTACTTTTTCAGAAAGGTATGATGTCCCTTTCCTGAACAGGGTTATTTGTTTGCTTTAAATTATAAATAAATAAAAGATTTTATGTAAACCATCTGTTTTTAAAAGACACGCATACAATTCGCACATATATATTTTATAATTAGGAGAAAATATTTGGATGCAGTTTTTTATTTGCATATTATTGCCCCCCACTTAGCTATTGAACACACTAGATTATTTAAACAGATATCTCACAGTATGATTGAATTATTATTAAAAAATATCAAGATGACAGGGTGGACCAGTGCATGACAGGGTGGACCAGCACATGACGGGGTGGACACATAAAGCAGAACACACAAAGCATCACAAAATATGAAAATGAAACATTTATTCAACTTTGAAAATGGGTACATTCTCAATCTATTTGAAATAAATAATTTACCATAGAACATACCACACACCATAGAACATACCATAGAACATATCACATACCATAGAACATACCACACACCATAGCACACACCACATACCATAGAAAATAGCACATACCATAGAACATACCACACACCATAGAACATACCATAGAACATATCACATACCATAGAACATACCACACACCATAGAACATACCACATACCATAGAACATAGCACATACCATAGAACATACCACACACCATAGAACATACCATAGAACATATCACATACCATAGAACATACCACATACCATAGAACATACCACACCATAGAATATACCACACACCATAGAACATACCATAGAACATATCACATACCATAGAACATACCACATCCCATAGAATATTTCATTTCAACCTTTATTTAAAATCGTAAGCATCTGAGGTTTCCCTCATTTACAGAAACGACGATTGTACAGTACATAATAAAAACAATATTCACAGAAATTTAAACACCAGAGTAAAACAAATTAAAAACGTTTAAAAAGAATTTTAAAATATCAACTAAAACAGTTACAGGTAGTCACACAATGGTCTGAAATCATACATTTAAACATTCCAAGGGAAGGGAGAACCTCCAATTTTAGCGTGAGTTGAAGGACATTCCATGAGTTAGAGGCATCAAAGGAAAAGGCTGACTTCCCTAGCTCAGAACAAATCTGAGGAACCCTAAGAACCATCCAGTCATTCGATCGAGTTGAATAGGTTCCAATATTCCAATTTAACAGTGAGGAGATATAAACAGGTTGTTTACCAATAAGGGCTTTAAAAATAAATAAATACCAGTGTTTGTTGCGCCTTTCTGCAAGAGAAGGCCAACCCACCCTATCATACAGGACACAATGGTGAGTATCATATCTGTCACCAGTTATAAATCTGAGAGCTGAGTGATATGCAGAATCCAGAGGTTTAAGAGTTGATGCCGCAGCATGCCTATAAATTACATCACCATAGTCCAAAACTGATAAGAAGACTGATTCCACAATTCTTTTTCTACTAAATAGAGGAAAATTGGATCTGTTTCTGTACAGGAAACCAATTTTCTGTCGCAGTTTAGTGGCAAGATTTTCCACATGGAACTTAAATGTTAATTTCTCGTCAAGCCACAGGCCAAGATATTTATACTCAGTGACTCTCTCTATACAAGAGCCACTGACAGTAGATATCCTCACATCATCAAGGTTAATATTCCTTGCTCTTGAAAATAACATAAACTTTGTCTTACTAGCATTAAGAACCAATTTAAGACTAGTAAGGGCATCCTGTAGAGCATAAAAGGAAAGTTGCAATTTCTCAAAGGCCAGCTGTACAGAGTCTGCAATACAGTACACAATTGTGTCATCAGCATACAGATGGGCATGACATCCATACAAAGAAGAAACAATATCATTAATATAAATTGTAAAAAGGACAGGACCCAAAACTGAACCTTGTGGCACACCTTTAGTCATGGCCAAGAATTCAGATTGTGCTTGACCTAACTTCACACACTGCCGCCTAGAAGATAGATAATCCTGAAACCAGACACAGGCATTATCATCCAACCCAATGTTAGATAGTTTCTTTAGAAGTAAGTAGTGATCAACTGTGTCAAATGCTTTTGATAAGTCAACAAAGAGGGCAGCACAATGTTTCTTCTTATCTAATGTTGAAATAATGTCATTTGTAACCAAAGTGATGGCTGATGTTGTACTATGTTTGGCTCTAAAACCAGATTGTTGAGAGCTAAGTATGGAGTTAGTTGAAAGGTAATATTTGAGTTGTTTACTTACTAGTGTTTCCAGGACTTTAGCTAAGCAAGGTAGCCTGGAGATAGGACGATAATTATCTAAGTTATCCCTATCACCTCCCTTATGTAAAGGAATCACCCATGCAGATTTCCAAACTAGAGGAAATCTACCTGATGAGATAGAGAGATTCAAAATATAAGTAATCTGTTCAGCGATAACTGGTGCAGCCAACTTAATAAAAAAAGACTCTAAGTTATCCTCACCTGTAGAACACTTTGCATCAATTGATTGCAAAGCATCAAATACAGCTGACTGTGTAAAAGGTTGAAAGGAGAAATGGGAAGTGACGCCCACAGGGTACAAACAATCAGAATCAACAGGACAAGGTCCATTATAGTTCCTATATACCCATATACCACACACCATAGAATATACCACATACCATAGAACATACCACATACCATAGAATATACCACATACCATAGAACATACCACATACCATAGAATATACCACATACCATAGAACATACCACATCCCATAGAATATACCACACACCATAGAATATACCACATACCATAGAACATACCACATACCATAGAACATACCACATACCATAGAATATACCACATACCATAGAACATACCACATCCCATAGAATATACCACACACCATAGAATATACCACATACCATAGAACATACCACATACCATAGAATATACCATAGAACATACCACATCCCATAGAATATACCACACACCATAGAATATACCACATACCATAGAACATACCACACACCATATAACATACCACACACCATAGAATATACCACATACCATAGCACCTCGGCTAGGTGTTCAGGCCATCCCTTTTTGATGAGTCTGGCGACTGACAGCAGTTCGGCATCAGCTGCTGTGGCCGCTCTGATCTCGTCCATCTTGCTTGCGGACGCTGGGATCCCCTCCATTACACTAACCACATAGCATGCCACCTCACACTGTGTGTCCAAGTCTGCACCTATGTTGGCCATTGGGCTGCGTGACAGAGTATCTGCGACGACCAGAGTCTTTCCAGGAGCATACTCTGCCACCGCGTTGAACCTCATGAGCCTCATGAGGAGTCGCTGGCATCGGAGAGGCACATTGTCCAGGCTGCGAGTGTTAATGAGAGGTACAAGGGGCTTGTGGTCAGTTATTAGCTTGAACTGGTCCAGGCTACTGAGGTACCGGTCGAACCTCTTGCACGCCCGCCAGACCTTCTTTTTCAATCTGGGCGTAGCGCGTTTCTGCTTCGGTGAGGCATCTTGAGCAGTACGCCACAGGTTTCCACTGCTCGCCATGAAGTTGAAGTAGCACGCCCCCTAACCTGTAACTGCTTGCGTCGGCAGACACGACGGTGGGCTTGCTCACGTCGTAGAAGGCGAGTACTGGTGCTGTGGTCAACAGCTCTTTGATCCTCTGAAAAGCTGTTTGCTGGGCATAATTTCATGCCCATGCATTCTTGTGCTTCAGGAGCTCATACAGCGGCTGTCCTACTGTTGAGAGGTCTGGGACGTACCTGCCGAGATAATTCACCATTCCCAGCACCCTCCTCAGCTCCTGCATATCTGTTGGCGGCGCCAGCTGCTGGATAGCCTCCACTTTCGCTGGGCCAGGCCGGATCCCGGACTGGTCGATGATGTGCCAGAGAAACCGTAGCGGACTTTGCTTGATGGAGCACTTTTCTCGATTCAGCTTCAGCCGTCTCTATGCGCTGCATCACCTCCAGGCGACTGTCATGCTCCTTTTCTGTGGCCCCATAGACGAGAATGTCTTCCATAAAGATCTCGACGCCCCCTCTAACCCGTCCAGGGTCTCCATCATCTTCCTCTGGAAGATTTCAGGCGCGCTTGTGATCCCGAATGGCAGTCGCTTGAAGTTGAACCTGCCAAACGGCGTGATGAAGGTGGTGAGCTTACAGCTGTCTGGGTGCAACGGGATTTGGAAGAATCCACTGGCGGCATCGAGTGACGTAAAGACTGTGGCCCCGCTTAGCTTTGCTGTGATCTCGTCGGTAGTGGGCAGGGTGTACTGTTCTCTTTTAACAGCCTCGTTCAGCCTCTTGAGATCCATACAGATGCGGGCTTTGCCTGTGCTCTTCAGGACCGGCACCATGGGTGCACACCAATCGGTAGGCTGTGTCATCCTCTCGATGATGTCGTTCCCCTCCATCCTCTGGAGCTCCTCCATGACCTTCTGCAGCATAGGGAGAGGTACACGTCGCGCTGTGTATACAGCGTACGGCTGGGCGCCACCTTTCAGCAGTATTCTTACTGGTTCAGTTTGTAATGTCCCATGCCTGCCTGCAAATGTAAATCTTTCCCGCTGCTGCTCACCATTTCCTCCACTCTTCTCACTAGATTCATTTTCACTGATATTGGTCTGCTGAGTAGATTGTTTACTGTAGGCCCCCGGATGACATAAGCTGTGAGTGGGTGTGTCTTACCCTTGTAGGTCACAGTGCTCTGGATCTGTCCTATGCACTGCAGCTCGCCACCTGGGCTGTCCAGTGGTATTTCCGCAGGCTCCAGCGGTCTGTTTGGCATGAGTGAGTGGTAGATCTCCTCGCGAATGATGCTCACATCCGCCCCAGTGTCGATTTTGAACTTGACCGGTGTGGAACCCATCAACACCTTGACGGCCCACTTCTTTGGTGACCCACCTGCTTTACTCACTTCCCACATGTAGTACCCATCTTCTGACCCGGAGTCCTGCTGTTGTTGCTGCACTTCCTTTTGTTCTCTGACCTCACGTACTGCTTTCCTATTCCTACACACTTTGCTCCAGTGCCCTACTTTGTCGCAGGTATTACATGTGGACTTTTTAGCTGGACAGTTCTCATCTCTACTGTGCCACGCTTTTCCACATTGTCTACATTGTCCTCTGTCGCCCCCTTGTGGCTTACCCTGGCTGCCATTGCCTTTGTAGCGCTTGTTGTGAGTGACCTTGTGTATCGGCCGGCCTCCGGCTGTCTCTCCTTGCATGCTGATCTGCGAAGCAACCTCTTCAGACTGCCTGACCGTCTCTATGGTCAGCGCGAGTGTCAAGTCCCTTGTCAGCTGCAACTTACGGGAGACTTATTCTCCGACTCGCTTCCCATAGCATATATCAGACTGCTAACCTGCACGGCACCATCTTTCTTATCCAACTTGGTAGCCGTTCTGAATCTCACAAAACGTTGCTTCCAATCGGGCCATTCTCTTGGTTTGTCGAAAGGAAAACTCGCCGGTGGGTGAAATTTTGCCATTTCTGTCTACTTTACTTCTGACACCATTTATTGTAGATTAATCGTCTGGAGGCTTTGACTTGGTGCGAGCTCTGCTAATTTATTGACAACTTCCGTATGCAGTAACCCACTGACTCATTCACGTTCAGTGTAACAATATAACTCCAGATCAATGCGCAGGCCTTAGAACTACCCACGTATATCTTATATACTTCCATATATGACAGTATGCTTAATAACATTAGAGTTAGAGTGTTAGAGAGACAGGGAAGAAGAAAATAGTTATTTCATGTTTATTAAGGCTTTATTAATGCATAATGATGCTACACTTAATATACAACTTGACCCAACAAGGAATAAGCAATAATATAGACTAATATGACCTAGTGTGTGTGTGTGTGGTTGAGTCCATTATCAAAGGGATGATAAATTAACATCCATCTACAAATTAACTATATGTCCACCCTGTCATGTGTATGTCCACCCTGTCGGGTCTAAGTGGCCGACAGGGTGGACATTTTGGGACAACGATAGGGTGGACATTTTGAGCTTCAGTTAGCATATTAGCTTACAACAAACTGTGACTAGCTAACTAGCTAGTCTGGTTGTTGAAGAGAATTTGGTATAGTTAAACTTACATATTTTGAAAATATTGTATTCTAATCACTTCCAGCATATTTTATGCTGACAGGGTGGACATGTTAAGCTTGGTCAGTTGAGTAATATCTTATTTAACTAAATAATATTATGAAAACAAAATAATTATTTTTTTGGATTTGACTATTTTTTACGCACATTGAAATTGAATGAGCAGTGCATGGGACATAGCAAAACAGCATGCATCCTCTCATACAAAACTGGAAAAAAATCTGGAAAATGTATTTAAAGAGCCAGGTAATGCTTTTTTATTAATATAAAGACTTAGCCCAATATACCAAACCCTTTCATAGTAATTTTTATGTTAAATTGACATGACAAATGTATTATTTATGTACAGGACACCAAAATGCACCCTACAGCGATATTGACCCATTAATGTTTTAATATGTCAATTGTAAATCAGTGAAGCTACAGATAGTGAATTATGTATATTGTTCAAATACAATAATAAATTGATGAGGCTGTTACATACCCATAATAAAGATCAGCTCTAAGTGTAATTATAAAGAGCAAGAGGAGAAATACGCTTCTGATGTGAACAACCATTCTACTGCTTGCTTCATTTGTATTATATAGCTTAGTTTATTGTTTGAATTGAAGTATTACAATTATTTTTTGGGGGGGGGGGGGGCGTGTGCTTTAGACTTATGTAGAGTTGTTCTTTTATTTTGGAAAAAGTCCCACCGGAAATCTTATTGTTGGTGTCTCTACTCGCTAGCGGAAGTGCGGAACAGTGTGTCTTGAGAGACGACGCCATTAGCATTGTCTTGCAGATCATTTAGAAAACGTTTGGTCAAAAGCCTGCATTAAACGTCTAACTAACATGACGCCCACCACTCGTTCCTGTAATTATGACGACTAGACTATCGTGGGATCAAAGTTGTGATAATCTTCCTAGCGGGATATGTCTACCTGTTCTGACTCCTGAGTAAGTTGTATTTCTTATTTATCAACGATGGAGTGCATATGCTGATTTTACAAATGCTCGGCTATCTTGTGAATGTTTTACCTTAGTTCATTTAAAACCACAGAACAACACGGATATTTATAGTACGACAATTATTCAAAACCATAACATATTATTTGATACACAACAGTGTCTATGGGCCTTTCTAACCGATCCCCCAACAGAAGACTGCGGTCAAGTGAGCCGTCTTTCACTTTTGCGTGGTCGTCTGCAGTCTAACAGAAGACCGGTGGCGTTTGGCTCCGCCCACTCGCCGCTCGAACGCTTTCTATGGTTTGTGGACCCAAGTCTTCACATGAGACAAGGACAGAGATCTTCCATTGAGCTAGCCTATATAAAGGGACTCGAAGCAGTTCTTAATAGTGCTAGCTATCTAGATAGTTTAGTATTTATTTATATATTATTTATTAGAAATAGTTGAGTTTTTATTGATTTTGGTATTCCTGAATGATATCAACTTCATAGGTTCAATGTCATAGGTTGCCAGCAGTGTTTTAACTTTTTTCTTCCAAACAAGTTATCCAATATCGTGGACATGTCAGGGGAACAGCTAGGCTGTCATTAACATCTATTGTACTGTAGCGTAGCTTTTGTTCCAAGTGTAGAATTGTAGATTTTAAAATAATGAATATTTCCTAGCTTTGTCTAGCTGCCAACACAATGCTAGATCAACAGCTGACACCAGCACTGGTGTGGATTTTCTATGACACTAATGTAAGGAAATTATATACCATCACACTATCCATTCATTTGACCATAATCACTCAGACATCTATTTACAAACCATAAAGCCACATCCAAGATTCAATCATTTCCTATTCTACTTATAGGCGTATTAGACTGGTCACAGTAATATTGTATTTAACTTTTGAAGCAAGTAGATAATGAAACAAAATAAGTTTAACACACTAGACTAGAGCCAATGGCCCAGCATTACGCAATAACCATTTGTAGTAGATACCGGAGTCTCATGGCAAGCACAGAGAGACTCAGAAGAAGCTTCTATCCTCAGGCCATCAGAATGCTAAATGACAATAACACTATGTAACAACCATCAAATGCACTCACAGCACACACATCCACATGCACACACTTACTTTAAACAAACAACTCACTGCAGCACCCACTTTACCCACTTTAGAACACCTAAACACACTTTATATTTATTGGTAAAGATTTTGCACTACAACCCATACCTCATTACACCTTACTGTAAATTGTACCTAAATTGTACCTCATCCCATTTCTGATTTGTACTGTATAGTATATTGTATTGTAACTCTGCATTATATATATGTATATACTGAACACTTTTGTCTACGTACTTGACTTCTATTTTACACTTGCTATACTTATTTTATACTTATCTATTTTTGTCTAGCACAGTCTTTGGAGCGTAACAGAAAGAAGTATTTTGTATAAAAGTATTCTGTACTTCTGTATGACAACTAATAAAGAAACTTGAAACTTGAACGAAACTTGTATTGCAGTGCCAGTGAGATACAGTGGACACATCCACCTCCCCCTAATCAATTTGCTATTGAAAAGTCAATAGGAAAGGACTGGAGCAGCCTATAAACATTACTTGCACTAATAGCTACCTGAATACCTTCAATATGGGAAATAGGCTAGCTTAACGTTAGGCCTCAATTTGCATGATAAATATAAAGTCATGTGTAGGGATGTTGTTAAATTATTTTAAAAATCAAATAGTTTATGCGAAAAATAAATTGTCCCTTGTTTTTACTGGTAACTAGTAACTACACTGTGTAGTGTATTGAGAGGGGACCCTATTAACTGTTACACCGCTGAACGGCATGCTGGGTACAGCTCGCCAGCTAGAATAACAGCTGGGAGAACAGAAAAGAAAGAGAGACCTGAGATGTTACATGGTAGCAATGTTTTGCACGTTTGTCATGTTGTTTCATTTAGCTCACATTTAAAGCATCAGAATGCAACTGTCAGAATGAATGCTTTTGCAATGACATCAGCCAGCTTGTTGGATTATCTCACATTCGCTATAGGGAGGTGTAGTGGTTATGTCATTCGTTTTTTCCTGTTCCACCCTCTGTTCCACTTAATGTATTTCCCCATTGCCCATTTCTAAAACGGTTCGTTTATTAAAACAAATAAAGCAAGGACATTGGCATGGTGTACCTTTCTGTGCGTATTCATCCACAATCTATAGCTCAACATGAAAATATTCGCAAAATTTCAGGGAACAAAATTAACTTTTTGACTTACCAGCCATTTGGCTGGTAGATTTTAAAAACTACCAGCCAGGCAGATTTTTTACCAGCCAAAAATTTAAAATAGCTTTTTAGTATATCGCCATGTGTTATTATTACTATATAATACTCTCATATGCTATTTTCAATTAATATCATAAACAACATAAGGAATATTAGCATAATTTTGAGTGGACTGAAGGAATGAGTCAGCGTTAATAGTTTTAAATGCAAATAATTTATTGAAACATAGAAGTGGGGTCGGGGACACACACACTGTTTCAACTCACCACCCCCGCATCATATTGTAGTCTATTAGTCTGTCTTCAAACTTCCACTCCTCTCGAAACCTTTTTATATTTGAATATCAACATTATCTGTGCATCCTCAGTAATCCTCAGTTTACTACAATATACTCCTCTCCTGAGTCCTGACTAGTGACTTCATCGTCTTTCCAAACGCACGCACACACACAGAGAAAGGGAGAGTTCCCCCCCCCCCCCATTTCCCTTTCCCCAGTCCACACTGTCTGCTGTTCTCTATGGCTCTGCCGCTGATCAGGATTAGCTTGTTAGCTTACGCTAACATAACGTTCATTTCGGGCGATGTGGGCATAAAGGAATGGCGACGATGCAATGCATGTTAGATGCATTTGACCCGTTGTGAGAAGAAGAAAAAACCACAGACTTATTTCGGCTCGCAAAATAGGCGCACTGCTGTGTAGCAAATGACCTCAATACCTTCTATGCGAGGTTTGATGCTGGTAATAACAACACCAGCCCACAAGCCACGGCAATGGGGGTGGGGGGGGGGGCGTCTGCTGCTGATGGAGACTCAGTGTTCAAGGTAACAGAGCATGAGGTGAGGCGGACCTTTAAAAAAGTGAATATCAGGAAGGCAGCAGGACCGGACGGCATCCCCGGCCGCGTCCTAAAAGTCTGTGCCGACCAACTGGCCCCGGTATTCACTGACATATTTAACCTGTCCTTAGAACAGGCTGTCATCCCCACCTGCCTGAAGAAGTCCACTATTATCCCTGTACCCAAGAAATCCAAGCCTGCTTGCCTCAACGACTACCGCCCTGTAGCTCTCACCTCCATAGCCATGAAGTGCTTTGAGAAGCTAGTAAAGGGCTACATCTGCTTCTCCCTCCCCATCAACATGGACCCCCTGCAATTTGCATACCGCCCCAACAGGTCCACGGAGGACGCCATAGCCCATGTGCTGCACACAGCAGCATCACACCTGGACAAGAGGAAGGGGAACTATGTGAGAATGCTATTCATCGACTACAGCTCGGCATTCAATACCATAGTCCCCTCCAAACTCATAGCCAAGCTCAGGGACCTGGGCCTGAACTATGACCTCTGCCAGTGGGTCTTGGACTTCCTGACGGGCAGACCCCAGGTGGTGAGAGCAGGCAACTGCACCTCCTCATCCATCACCCTCAACATAGGGGCCCCCCAGGGCTGTGTTCCGAGTCCCCTCCTCTACTCCCTGTACACACACGACTGTGTGGCTCAGCGGAGTAGCAACACAATCATCAAATTTGCTGACAACACAGTGGTGGTGGGCCTGATCTCTGCAAACGACGAGAGGGCCTACCTGGATGAGGTCAAGGTCCTGGCGGGATGGTGCCAGGAAAACAGCCTCTCCCTGAACGTCAGCAAAACAAAGGAGATGATTGTGGACTTCAGAAGGTCGGGGGTCAAGGACTACAGCCCCCTCAGCATCGACGGGGCACCGGTTGAGAGAGTGAACAGCTTTTATAATATTTTATTTTCAGCTTTTATAGTTTCACAAACACACATCAAGACAAATCACAAACACAAAGAAAATAAAAAATAAATAAAAAGAACACAAACAGTATGTTGCCAGACACCGTCACATCAATGAACAAACATACACCATGTCATATGCTATACACTAAGGACGCAAGGGGCTGATTCTCTGACATATATACACATACATATATATATACATATATATATACACACATACATAGTAGTGTTGTCGAAAATATCGAAAAATCGACATCGATTCTGAATACCCAAAACTGTTTCAATACTCATTTCCCGAAATATCGACACCTAATCATTTATAAAAAAAGATTAAAAAAAAAAAAAAAAAAAAAGGAAGTTGCATTGTTCACTTCAATACCCGCAATAGTACAGCAGTCCACACACACACATGTGCATTCAGTTAAGTCGGAACATGACTGCAATACAAACAGTTCAGCCCGTCAGGCACATGCAACACAGACCAGTGTTTACATCTGTCTGCCTGAGAAAACACCATGCTCTGCAACAAAAAACGATTGAAGTGAGATGAACAGTTATTTCCAAATGTATGATCTAAAGATAAACAAAGGGTTTCAAAAGTGCCATATCTATCCTCTCCTACAGTACCAGAGAGAAGCTGAGGAGAACCAACCAGCAACAGAAGCAAAACCTATCAAAAAAAATTATAATTTAACACTTTGGGTGCCGGGAAACGCTTAAACACGTCATTCCCGGCCATGCTCAAGTTGCCGAAGACGCTTTACAGCGTCTTTGATATCAATATTTCAAAAATCTGGGATCCGATTCTTATGTCCCCTCCGCTGGCCTGAGATCCACCAGGAGGACCCACTGAGCTCTCTGGCGGTTCAGGAGCGCCATCTGGTGGCCGATCGGCGCAATCGCTTAACAGGAAGTGCCATAGAGGTTGTGCTGGACGGCCGTATTACTTCCGGGCACTCGCTATAGGTCCCGGCATTCTAGCTCGTCACAATACACAGCGATCGATTGCCAATAACTCGATAAACAACATGATTTGGACGTATATACCATTATACAAGCTGGAGATGGACCGGGTAAATCTACATCCCATAATGATAAAATTTCTACTCTACGATGATCGCCCAACGGCGCGCGGAGACTGGGGTGAGTTTTAGCGTGTAAAGTTACAGTCTTCGATACTAACTGCTATTATCAACATTTGACCCACATTAGATGATTGGTATAACGCTGCCCACGGAATTATAAACACCCCCTAGCCCATCCGGTCAACATCAGATGACGTGTAGTAACTTCTAGAAGTACGTCTAGTTGGAATTTTTTATATCGCGCTGATTGCCATAAAACTGTATTGCATCATCAATATAATGTATTTGGGGCTATAGATCACGTTCTGGAGAAAGCTGCAGAAAGAGATGAAAACATACTTATACATTAGACCATACTTTACTATGAATATGTGAATGAAAAAGTTTAACGTTGCTACACAATGAACAATACATATAGGACTTTGAATGGGCCCTAATAATGGCAATGTAGCAATAGAATTTAAAAAGTTATAGCCCTGCAAAGAAGGGGACTTTCTCTATAGACAAATACAGCCGGCAACCTACGGTTGATAATGAATTTAACCCATGGCAGCCAAAGTGTTAAGATTGAACCTTTTTCCCTGTGGTATCGAAAAAGGTATCGCATCGAAGCTCGAAATTCCACTATCCTGACAACACCAATACATAGTACAGAAAATACACAGGAGGACATTGAGAAGCACTTATGTTCTAGCTAAGCATTCCAAAAAGGGACCCCATATCATTTCAAATTTGTTCAAGGTCTCAGACCTACTGTGACGAATGCTTTCCAGCTGCAGAGAGGAGACCATCTCAGTGAGCCATCTTTTAAAATTTGGAGACGACGTGTCTTTCCATTCCTTCAGGATAATTCTTTTGGCCACAGCCATACCAAACATCAGGGCCTCCTGCTCATTGTAAGGTAATTCTGCAGTGTTAGCTGAACAGCCGAGTAAAGCTAGAAGGCAGTCTGGGGCAATCTCTCTTTTGTACGCCTTGGTATACCAGTCAAAAATGTCTACCCAGTACTTAAATAGCTTGGGACAAAACCAAAACATATGTGAAAGATTACCCTCTGCGGACATGCAACGATCACAGATAGGCGATACAGAGGGATAGATTCTATGCAGTTTGGTTTTAGAGTAATGTAGTCTGTGAATGACCTTAAACTGTATAAGTTGGACTCTGGCATTAATAGAACATTTATGTATCCTGCTAAGTCCCTCCTCCCACATCTCATCAGAGATTTCCATACTAAGCTCTGTGGACCATACATCTTTAATATGGTCGGAGGAAGCCATAGATTGGACAGAGAAATATGAAACAAAATCAGAGATCAGGTGTTTTGAAACTGGTGATCGGCTCATGAGATTATAAAACTGGTAATCAGCAGGACATGTCTCAAAGTCTGGGATATTACTGCGGACATCATTTTTAACCTGCAGGTAACGAAAGAAGTGTGAGCTTGTAAGATTAAACTTAGACTTAAGTTCGTTAAATGAGGCAAAGTGACGATCAACATATAGATCTTTAATAGTGGCCAGTCCCTTTCCCTTCCATAATGAAAAAACAATATCAGATTGACCAGGGGGAAAATTATGGTTATCACATATTGGAGCATATGCCGAGGTTGAAGGTACTTTGAAAACCTTTTTGATTTGACTCAATATTCTCAGTGAGTTCCGAAGGATAAAATTGTTGAGAGCCATCTTATTAATCGTATCACACTTAGAAAATAACATTGCAGGAAGAGAGCTTTTTAGGTTCACATGCGCCTCCATGTCTAGCCACCTGGGGGCGTCCATGGCTACTGTAGCATCACCTATGAAGTAATCTTGCCAGAAGGTCATGGCCCTTGCATTAGCAGCCCAGTAGTAGTGCTGGAATACCGGCAGGGCCAGCCCCCCCATATGCTTTGGCTTCTGCAAGTGTGCTTTTGAAATACGATGTGCTTTATAGCCCCAGACAAATGGCAGAAGTATAGTGTCTATCTGTTTAAAGAAAGAGGCAGTCAAAAAAATATGCACGCTCTGAAAAAGGTAAAGGAACCTGGGGAGAACCACCATTTTTATGACATTCACACGCCCCACCAAAGACACTGGCAAAATTTTCCACCTCTCCATATTTTTCTTCAATTTTGAGACCATTTCACCAAAGTTCAGTTTAAATAGGAGTTTGGGATCCTTTGTTATAACTACTCCCAGATAGGTGAAGTGGTCATATTCTATTTTAAAGGGTAAGCTGTCAGTAAAGGAAGAGTCTAGGCTCCCTGAGATGGGCATGAACACACTTTTCTCCCAGTTAATGGAGTAACCAGAGAAAGTACCAAACCTGATTAAATCTAGGAGGCATGGGACGGAGGAGGCAGGATCAGCAAGATACAGGACCACATCATCCGCATATAGCGAAATACGGCTCTCATACTTTCCCAACTTTATTCCTGTGATGTTGGGATGACTCCTGATACTGATAGCCAGGGGTTCGTGGGCTAAATTGAACAGTAAGGGACTAATACAACATTCTTGTCGGGTGCCGCGATGGAGTGGGAAGGAGTCAGATCTATTAGAATTGGTAAGAATGGAAGCTCTGGGATGAGCATACAACATTCCAATAAGAGAACGAAACCTGTCACCGAAACCAAAGCGCTGGAGGACACTGAACATATATTTCCATTCGATCTGGTCGAATGCCTTTTCAGCGTCAAGTGATATGATCGCCGGCTTAGTGTCCTTTCTTTGGTTAGAGTACAATATGTTTAGTAATTTCCGAATATTAGAAAAAGCAAGCCTGCCAGGAATGAATCCCGTTTGGTCGGAGTGGACGAGAGAGTGAACAGCTTTAAGTACCTCGGAGCCTACATATCCGAGGACTTGACATGGACCACACACATTGACAGTGTTGTGAAGAAGGCACGACAACGCCTCTACTTCCTCAGGCGCCTAAGGAAGTTCCAAGTCAGTCAGAAGATCCTTAAGAACTTCTACTCATGTACAATAGAGAGCATCCTGACTGGCAACATCACCTCCTGGTTTGGGAATAGCACTGCACAAGACCGAAGCAGACTACAAAGAGTGACGCGTTCAGCCAAACGCACAATTGGAGGGGGGCTCCCCACCCTCCAGAACATTTACAACAAGCGGTGCAGGGGCAAGGCTAGGAGAATCATTAAGGACTCCAGTCACCCGAACAACTGCCTCTTTGAACTGCTGCAGTCAGGCAAGCGATACCGGAGTCTCAAGGCGAGCACAGAAAGACTCAGAAGAAGCTTCTATCCCCAGGCCATCAGGCTGCGCAACGAACAATGAACACTACACAACAACCATCAAACGCACATAGCACACACATCCACACGCACACACTCACTTTAAACAAACACACTGTAGCACCCACTCCCCACACTTTATAGCACACACTCACTTTAAACAAACACTGTAGCACCCACTCCCCACACTTTATATTTATTGATGAAGGATTGCACTACAACTCGTACACCTTACTGTAAATTGTACCTAAATTGTACCTCATCCCATTTCTGCTTTGCACTATATAGTATTGTATATTAGTACACTGCATAGTATTGTATATTATATGGTAACTCAGTTACGTCTATTCTGCATCGAACATTGTACATATGTCTATACTGAACACTGTGACCTCATTTTCTACTTCTAATTTACATGCTATACTATGTTATTGATACTTATCTTGTCTAGCACAGTCTCTGGAGCGTAACAGTAAGAAGCATTTTGTATAAAAGTATTCTGTACTTCTGTATGACAACTATTAAAGAAACTTGAAACTTGCTCTCAGGGAACAAACTTAACTTTTTGACTTACCAGCCATTTGGCTGGTAGATTTTAAAAACTACCAGCCAGGCAGATTTTTTACCAGCCATTGGCGGTTGGCTGGTACTTATTTTGTTCCCTGTTCGCAATTAATCGTAAAGGTAGTAAAATAACAACGTTTATGTTTTCGTTCGCTGGGAAACTACACTGCTATGTGGCGCTGCTGAGCTGACTGATGTCACCACAGCGTAGACGCCTGGCTTTAGTCGCAGACCTAGGATCAGATTTCCCTTACATTCGATGAGCTTAACAATTCGTACAATGGGAAAATAACTGACCCTGAATCTGTTGCTAGTATCTGTTTCACCCAACACCAGTTTATAGCCAACCACCATTTTTTTTTTTAAATATTTGTATTTATAATTTAAATTGTATAACGTTATTAACACTTTCTTCGCCAGGCTTATGTACATCATTATACCATCCTCTGCCAGCTCTATTTGTCTATGGAGAAGTTCCCCTTCTTTGCAGGGCTATAACTTTAAATTGTATTGCTAAATTGACATTACTATGGCCCATTCAACATCAAGTATCTATTGTTCAGGGTGTAGCAACGTTATACTTTTTCATTCACATATTCATACTAAAATACGGTCTAATGTATAAATATGTTTTTATCGTTTTCTGCAGCTTTCTGCAGAACGTGATTTATAGCCCTAAATGCATTATATTGATGATTGTATACAGTTTGATAGCGATCGGCGCAAGATAAAACATTTCAAATGGACGTGCTTCTAGAAGTTACTACTTATCATCTGATGTTGACCGGATGGGGGGGGGGGGGTCGTTTATAATTCCGTGGCCAACGTTAGATGATTCATCTAGTGTGGGTGATATGATCATTAGAGCAGTTTGTATCGAACACGTTAAAAAAAAAACGCTGAAACTCACCGTAGCTTCCTCATAGCGTTGGGCGATGAGCGTGGAGCAAAAATATTCCTATTATGGGATGTTGAAATATGCGATCCATCTCCAGGTTGTATAATAGTATATACGTCCAAATCATGTTGTTTATCGAGTTATTGGTAACGGATTGCTATCCATTGTGTCTAGCTCGAGTCCCGGGACTATTAGCGAGTGATCGGACCGAATTGGAATGAGCACCAGTTTCCGTTTCCGGTTTGGGCGATCCGCTGATCGGCCACCAGATGGCGCTCTTGAACCGTTGGAGAGTTGAGAGGGGATCAACAGTAGATCTCAAGTCTCCGGGGGAGAAATATGATTGCGATCACAGATTTTTGAAATATTGATCTCAATGACGTGTTACGGCATCATTGGCAGAATGAGCATGGCGGGGAATGACGAGTTTAGGCGTCCTTGGCAGAGAAAGTGTTAAATCACTGTAAATACTAGGGATGCACCGAATGGGAAATTCTTGGCCGAAACCCAATACCGAAAATAGGAAACAGTTGGCCGAATGCCGAAAGGCCGAAAATGATTAATATAAATATATAATGTTTTTTTTTTTTTTTTTTTTTGCTACCTGATTATGGCAAAAGATATTATTATGGCAAAACTTAACTTAAATAATATTAATAATCACTATGGAGGGGTGCCCCATTGGTATATAATTTCATTATTTATTTTTTTCCATTTGACGCCGGAAATGCCACTCAGAAATGGTTAAAAATGTCCATGCACGAATAACATGCACAAGCAAATTAAAACGCTTATAAGAGCTATCAGGGCCATGACATCACGTCTGGTATCTTTCCCCTACTTCTGATCCACTACAAGGAGTTTTGACGAGTGCAGAAAGCTATTTCCTTGATCCAAATGGACGCCTTACAAGACGCAAATGGGTTTAATCGTCTGAGACTTTGATGGACCAGCTACAACAACTGGTTGAAACAAGGTAGTTATAATGTTTTTAATGTCGTAAAAAAATAACTACATTTACCACTAGGCAGCCTGTTGTTCAGTACAGCAGCGCTACTGGTCCGCGGGCTGTCGCCTATCCCCGGGTCATAGTACCAAGCTGGCTATATCGCTCTGGCTAACGCTACCCCGCTAACTAGCATTATACATCTACTGTCGTGCATGTAAAAGAGTTTTGGGAACGAGTAAAATGTGTAGGTCCTCTTCTCAGACCTGTGGGACAAAGCACTGCACACACACCATTTTAAATCGGGTGATGTTAGCAGTTTCGAGAATGCTGGCTAGCAAGCTATGCATCCCGGCATGTTGATACGATAGTAGCCCCTTTAGCTCCACTCGGTGCATCAGTGACGATAGCTATGAGCTAACTAACGCTACAAGCTCAAACACGTCGTGTCCATAAGTTCCCTGGCATAATACTTGTGAGGACAAAGGTATACAAAGAGGAGAGAACCATTTTAAATCGGGTGATGTTAGGAGTTTCGAGAATGCTGGCTAGCAAGCTAAGCTACGTTAGCTAACTTAGCTAGCTTCTAACGGTGTATACACAATATGTACAACGACACAATGATTTTCATTATTACAAATATGGTAACGTGGTTGTGGCTTTTACAAATAGTAGTTAGCTTTAGAGATGGATGATCACGGAGCAATAGTGTTAGGTGAAACAGATACATTTTCATTCATTACTCCTCGGCTAGTAGTACTAGCAAGGCTCTCTGCTTCCTGCCACTAGCTGTGTGTGACTCTCAGAGCCCCTCACTGCCCTGCACCTGACGTGACGTCAGCATTAAGATGACACATGCACGTTATTGATCCATGGATTAAAATATGCGTGTGCGTGGAGGCTGTGGTTTAGTCGACAAAATGTTTGATAAAAACGCTAAAACTGGGTCAATTTCGATACTTTTTTTTTCTCTTCATGAAAGTCAGCGTTGCCCTAGTCACATTGTTTATTGAACAAAAATACAACCTGCAAGTTGGATGTTACTGTAGTGGTTACTGAGTCATAATTCACTGCGTTCTAGCCTACATGGAAGGACTGTTGTATTTTTTTTTATCCACTTTTTCTCCCATTTTCTATATTTTCTCCCATCCCAATTTCGTATCATCCAATTCAACCCTCTCCTGTCACGAACGCTGTTTCTTGCCTCCCACAAGCCGGCTGCAATGTGGACTAAGTCATACATAGCACAAGTAAGTCCCCTCCGGTACTTGAGGTAACAGCAGTCGCATCTTTTCACCTGCGCAGCTCGATCTCTCAGTGGCGAGGAGTAACGTGTGGGAGGCTCACGCTGCCCCCGACACTTCCTGATTCTACTGCGCAGGCGCACCAACCGACCTGTAGGAGTCGCTGTCGACAACGCCCGATCCCCACCCATCAGTTTCCCACCCCCTAATATGGCCAATGTGTATTAGTATGAACGACCAGCTAAACTGAAAGCAATGTGGAGCGCTGGGCTCGAACAGGCAAGCCCAGCGTCTCCGTCATTCGTGGCGAGCGCCTTGCCCACTACGCCACGTAGCCGCCCTGAAGGACTGTTGTATTTACTACATCTCCTGTGACTCTTAGTGGGGGATGACATAGCTTAAGAGAGACTAGTGAAAGAGGAATGGAAGCGTTGTTAGCTAGCTTAACGCTAACATTAGTTTAAAAGGTTTTTAACCGCGACGGGCATATAGTAATGGCGAGGATATAAAGTATGTTAAAGACTCATTTATTGGATGCGTTGCTCGCAGAGTTTACATAGAAACAGTGCAACTCCCAAGACGAGGAGTTATCACAGGCTGTAGAATGCAGTTAGAGCTGCCAAGCTGCTCACGTTACACGTTGCGCATGCTATGTCTGTAGCCGCGTTTTCATTACTTCATCACAACAACACGTTAGGTTACGAACGTAACCCAGTTATTTGACATTCGGTGATATATTTTCGGTGCTAAAACCCTTTCGGCCGAAAGTGCCCTTTTTAACCATTTTCGGCCGATCATTTTCGGTGGCCGGATATTCGGTGCATCCCTAGTAAATCATTGTTTCGTTGTACATATTGTCTATAGTTTATAACGTTATTGTTTTTTACATAACGTTAGTAGCTAGTAGGGATGCCCCGATCACGTTTTTTGCCACCGATCACCGATCGTCGTGAGCCATATCGGCCGATACCGATCCGATACCGATCGTTTTTGATTAAAAAGAAATTAAAAATTATTTTATAATTTTTTTTTTTAATAAAATATATATATTATATAATTAGACTTCTACTTGTATTATCTGCGAGACATCGCCACCACGCAACAAGTCAAAATGCTCGCTATCTGCAAACAGCTCCACTGTCTGTGTGTACTCTAGTAGCCTCCAGCTACCAAAAAGGATTCTCCGGCGCTGCAGCGGGACCCTATTGGTAACGTTATGCTTTGGTCATTTCACATTCAGCAAGCCCTCAGCTCGAATACGCATTCAATCAATGTTATAAGACATTGATATCAGGAGCTATCTGTAGCTACTGCTAGCCGGCTAGATGACGTTAAGACAACTATTTAGTTCAATCGGACATTTCGTTTTGAACAGTGAATTAACGTCAGCTAACGCAAGCTAACGGAGGTATCAACATGCACTACAAGACTTGCTGGAGCATTTGTTGATATCAGGAGCTATCGGTAGCTAGCCGGCTAAATACCGTTAGACAATGCCTACTAAAAGTGAATAGTTGACTGGGTAATTTTGTTTAAACAGTAACGATAGCTAGGTAGCTAACGTTAGCTCAGGTCGAATGCACTATCTAGACTCAGCAGAGGAGGTCCGCCTCCTCTGTGTTTACAAACTCTACACGGGTACGGGCGGGGCTAGGGAGGAGGAGCAGTTTGCAGGTCCTGTGCGTCTGAGACAAGCGAGTGAGATATCCACTTGATCAGTTTCCGCGATCGGCGAATATGACTAATTATCGGAATTCCCACGATCGCATATTTATACTAATTAGCGGCCGATAACGATCGGTGGCCGATCGATCGGGGCATCCCTAGTAGCTAGCTAGCTTGCTAGCCATTCCCGAAACTCCTCTACATGCCCCGATTTAAAATGGTTTTCTCCTCTTTGTATACTTTTGTCCTCACAAACAAAGTATTCTGCCAGGGAACTTATGGACACGACAGTAGTAGTTATAAGGTTTTTGAGCTTGTAACGTTAACGTTAGTTAGCTATCGTGGTATCAGCAGGCCGTGACGTGTAGCTAGCTAGCTTGCTAGCCGGCATGATGCGTGTTCAGTGCTTGCCCCACAGGTCTGAGAAGAGGACCTGCACATTTTACTTGGTCCCGAAACTCCTCTACATGCCCCAATTTAAAATGGTTCACGACAGTAGACATTGCTAACGCTGATTAGTATTATTGATTAGCAATATAGTGTGCGTTCAATCAGCCATGTTCACTGATCGATCACGTTAGGTTTTAAAACAATGTCCAATCCAGCTGTAATTTGGGGGAATAGTGTCCTACCGTCAGCCCATGTGATCGCCGGCAGCATTTCTTCATTAGTCATCGGATTCTGGTAGATCGATATGTCCATTGGCTAATCATAAATCCCATTATTCCAGGCTGAAAAATACGTTCGGTAACTGGATCAAAGATGGAGGGTCTTCGTTTGGAATCGAGGCTCATATGATCCGCCCACAGGACTGTAAAATAATTTTTTTTTAATCCCCTCAATGATACTGCAGTGGAGCGATGGCGCCCCTAAGCGGATCTGGCCGGTATTGCATGTTTCGAAAATCAAATATGTGGATAGGTCATGGGCCTCGATCACGAACGTTAATAGCGTTATAAATATGGAATAAAACAATAACAACTTGCCACGAGTATATACGTGGCTCTGGTCCACAACGCATGGCACCGAAACACGTATATACTCGTGGACGGACGGCATAGTGTTAAAACACAGACACAAGCCATAATAATAATAATAATAATAATAATAAATGTATTTTACATAGCACCTTACATATGGTATCTCAAAGCACTTTACAGACATTACGTGGACAAACACAGTACATGGACTTTCACAATGACAACATCATGGTGGGGATACTACAGAGAAAGGGAGACAGCTAGTGTACAGAATGTATAAATGTAAGTGATGCAGTGATGTAAGTGATGAGTAATGATTCTGAATGTTGGAATAACCAGCAAGGAGTGAGAAAAGAGAGAAATGCACATTTCAGTTAAATATGGAGTATGCAAGGTCATGTAGCTTCCCCCAGTCCCCGCGAACACTGGGATAACATTGAGCCCAATAGTTCATGTTATCTAGGCCAGGGGTTCCCAAACTTTTCAGGCCGGGACCCAGAAAATAAGGCGTCAGAGAGCCGCGGCCCAATGCACATCGTCAGACTTTTTTTTTTTTTTTTTTTGCCAGGCGACCGATTTTTTAAGCCAAATATCACTTCAATCCTATTAAGTTAGTTCAAGTTAGTTATTCATTTATATGTGCTATTTATGAGAGGGCTAACTTGTTGCAAAATAATAATGATAATAATAATAGCCTCATTAAAATACTATTGTTGCTTCGGTTGTTTTCAGCGTTTTATGTGCATAATCTGTTATTTAGTTTGAAATGTTCGTTGAAATAAGTAGATTTTTCGTTTTTGTTTATTTATTAAGTTAATATAAAACCATATAGTCACATTTTAGAATACAATAGAATATAATTTTAGAATACAACTAGAAACACTGTCCTGGCCTGCTTCTAAGTTCAGTGGCCTGACAAAAAAAATATATATATATTTTGACGTTTTTTTCTTTTTTTTTAATCATCTCGCAGCCCTCCCGTGGCTGCTCGCGGCCCACCTTTGGGTCGCGACCCCGACTTTGGGAACCACTGATCTAGGCTATCTAATGTATCGGCCGGCCATGCTAAGTGGCTAACGTTAGGCTACTTACGTTAGCTTAGCAATTGGAGTCCATGGTAAAGTCATATAAGTTGTTTGCAGATTACATTACGTTGCTGTGGCATGAACTGCACACACACACACAGACACACACGCACGCACGCACACACACACACACACACACACACACACACACACACACACACACACATACACACACCGAGCAAAATTATATATCTAATTTCCTTGGTGGAGGTAATTAAACCCTGTCTGCCTTTTGACTATATACCAAAACGTTATATTGTCATCATACTGTATCGGCACACAAAAGTGAAGTTTCAAACTGCAGTTGGTAAAGTAATGTGTTATTTCCCCCCCAGATCTACCCAGAGACATGGATGATTCCACTGGACTGAAGGAGGAACCCAGAGACCCACAAGACTTTATACTGAACATCAAAGAAGAGACTCTGGACTTTCCTGACCCACCCAGGGACATTTCCACCAGACTGAAGGAGGAGCCCACAGATGATCAGGACATCTGTAAGTTAAGTTTATTTCTGTGTAACAAGGTGGCTGCTGGTCCATAAACAATCTTAAAATTCACTTTGACTAATTAAAGACTTTAAAAAGCATTAAATAGTCCTCTGTTTGAGAAGGTCTTAAATATGTATTTATTTAATGCTATAAGCAGGGTCTAAAATGAATGGCAAGCGCCAAATGCCTGGAAAAGAATATTTTGGCGAAATCGATAAGTAAAACCTTTATATCTCATTATCATGTTACAGTCTTTGGTGTTTGCTATTCATGTTCTCAGACGTTGACCTTTATCTCTGTCCACTCTCACATGATTGGCTGTCGTGTCTGCATTTGTATGGGTGGTATAGAGATAGCTAGTTAGCTAACCTGCAAACACCCTGGCTGATGGCTCTCTCCCTATGTGCTCATATAGCAATTTCTCCTGTTAATCGCCTGTATTTCAGACCAAGTCTCATTCATGATAGTTAACAAGTGCCGGACGTCCCGCGATGATGTCGGGGAGTTCGCGACCCTCTCTGCGCCGCCCCCTATCTCCCTGTCTCCGGCTGTCCCTGAGCAATGACCGGAGTGTTGAATGTCCCGTGATTAAGACTGGGAGGACGCAACCCTCTTTGCGCCGCCCCTGTGCCTCAAATAGATTAGCTATCAGCTCTATCTTCAATCTTTCAAAATGTTCAGTTGCTATCGCTATCAGCTCTATCTTTAATCTTTCAAAATGTTCAGTTGCTATTGCATGCACTCATCTGTGTTTCACTACAGTACTACACACTTGAGTGCATGCTTACCAACTGATAGTCTGCACCACTACTATCACCGACATCTAAGAAGGGAGATCCCCCCTTGAATGGCCCTTCTAAGGTTTCTCTCCTCCACACTGCCTGTGGAGCATTTTTCCCTATTGTTAGGTTTTAGTGAGTTTTTCCTTACCTTCGCGTGGGGTATGTCTTGGAGTGCTTGCATTCTTTCATTTATTTGCATTTATTATAAATTTGTTGGACCTTATGGTGTTCTTGTTCTGTTTATAACTTATTGTTATGTTTTCTTCTTGACTTGTTTAAAGAAGACCTGTACGGCCCATGGGGACATTAACGTGTGTTGTCGGGCCTTATAAATAAATTTGATTTGATTTGATTTGAGTCATTGCAGCCGTCACTTGAACTGCTGATTCGCATCGCACTGTCCCTCATTCATTCCCTATTCAGAATATAAATGCAAGGAACAATGGAGGCTAAATGGTAAATGGACTGCATTTATATAGTGCTTTTTATCCAAAGCGCTTTACAATTTATGCCTCACATTCACCCATTCATTCATACATTCACACACCGACAGCAGAGGTGACCATGCAAGGTGCCAACCTGCTCACCGGGAGCAGTTAGGGGTTAAGTGTCTTGCTCAAGGAAAACTTCGACACACTGCCGGGAGCGGGAATCAAACCGGGAACCTTTCGCAGCTCAACTGACTTTGTGCCAGTCAGATTTAGGAGCTGTATGGGGAAGGAGTCATTTCTGTATTCAGCAGCTATCTATTGGAACAGGCTGCCCAGTGACCTGAAAATCGTAGACAATGCCGTTAGATTCAAGTCCAGCCTGAAGACATGGCTCAAAAGGGACTATACTTGACCTAGACACTTAGCTTAAGGCACCCTTGCATGTTGTATGAGTCTGTTATGTATATAAATGTTAAATGGTATATGTGATGTGTTGTGATGTCACGTTTTGTATGATGCATGTATTAAGCATCATACTCCCCCACCCCCCTACAAGGACCACAATGGAAATAAGCTCTGAGCTTTTTTGTGTTTGGCAGTATATCCTGACTGTGCTCTTCTGTCACATGTTTATTTTTTATATTGTCAAATAAAGTCATTCATTCATTCATTACCAGGCGAGCCCTCTAACTCCTGAGCCACTGTCGCCCCACTGTGTCTGAAATATTGCCAGGTAGAAAATGGTCTTAACGGTACCAATATTTGCGCAAAGGACAATCCTTAAAAAGTACCGGTAGGTCCATTTCACCAAGAGGAAGTTGACTACCGTAGATTTATTATGACAACCGACTGCCTTTAGGCTAAATGTTCTTATTTTGCATCTATTTATTTAAAAGCTCTGTATTAACTATGAAACAGAGAACCACCATAATACAACCATGGTCTAAATGACTTCTACCTTGATATAGGCTCAACATGGCCAACCCAACCACTGAAGCCACACTCGTACAGGTAGCACAATACACTATTGTGAAAAGTAGGCCTAGAGGAGCCCTTTGCAGGTTCATTTCCGACTCTGGCTGTAAGACTATTGTAGTGATTAATATCATTAAGGACACATATTTGTTCACATTAATAAACATATTTGGATATTTAATTCAACCAGTTATTGTCATTTTGCCCTACTGATAATTTTGAACTGACAATATGCATATTTACTCATTATAAATACCCACAGTATAGATGGTTTCACTGGAATTGTGTTGCTTTTCCCGTCAGGGGTCGCCACAGCGTATCATCCCTTTCCATCTGTTCCTGTCCTCTGCGTTGTCCTCCGTCACGCCCGCTGCCCGCATGTGTGTCCTTCACTGTGTCCATAAACCTCCTCTTGGGCCTTCCCCTCCTCCTCTTTCCTGGCAGCTCCATCTCCAGCATCCTCCTCCCGATGTACCCCACCTCCCTCCTCCGCACATGTCCAAACCATCTCAGTCTTGCCTCTCTCACTTTCTGCCCGAACTGCTCAACATGGGCCTTTTCTCTGATGTAGACATTTTTTATTTTGTCCAACCTTGTTACTCCCAGAGAGAACCTTAGCATCTTCATCTCTGCCACATCCATCTCCGCCACCTGCTTGTTGGTCAGTGCCACAGTTTCTACACCATACAGCATAGCTGGTCTCGCTACCCTGCTGTAGACCTTTCCTTTTACCCTTGCTGGTACACTTCTATTGCAGATCACCCCTGTCATCCATCTCCACCCGCACCACCCGGCCTGCACTCTCTTCTTCACCTCCCTACCACAGTCCCCATTACTTTGGACAGTTGACCCCAAGTATTTAAACTTGTCCATTTTTGGTACCTCTACTCCTTGCATCTTCACCACCCCTCCGTCTTCCTTCCCATTCACACACATGTACTCGGTCTTGCTTCTGCTCACTTTCATCCCTCTTCTCTCCAGTGCATGCCTCCACTTCTCCAGGTTCTCTTCCACCTCCTCCCACTACAGATTGCGATGTCATCTGCGAAGTGCGAACATCATGGTCCACGGGGACTCCTGCCTGACCTCGTCTGTCAGCCTGTCCATCACTCTTGCAAATAAGAATGGACTGAGGGCCGACCCTTCGTGCAGTCCTACCTAGGCATGTACCGGTATGACATTTTTAAGGTATGATAACTGTAACTGAGGGGTACAATTCCCTGACTGTATTACTAGATATGATACTTACTACCACTACCTTTGTACTTTATATTCGGCCACCCAGTACTCGGCATAAATATATTATGATAATATGATGATCCAACACAAATGTACGAAGTCGAAGTATGTATTTATTCCTACACAGCAATGGTGTGTAGAGCAAGCACTTAATCACTTAATTACATTTATGAATTGAAATAGTATGCACTTTTATGGCAAAGAGTATTCGTCGGTATATCAATAGAGAATGTCCAATCTCTGATGGCGCAGGTGGTAAATATACGACCTGGAATAGTTAAGGAATAACAGCAATGATACTTTAATGATTATAAGACTGGATACACTAGGGGGGTTAATCCGGTCGCTTGTAAGACAACAGGAGTAGGAGGGGGGGGGGGGGTAGAGTCTGGCTGCCTCGTCCGGCTAAGGGTATCCTGGGTGAACCCACAGTAGTGCAGTTCAATGCGCCAGCGATCCTTGGACCACAGATGAAAGCAGCTGGACTCTCTGTGGGCCGGCTCTCTCCGGTCCACGGAGGAGAGACGTGAAGCGACCTCGTCTTGCAGAGCGCCTCCTCACCTTGCGTCCTCTCCAGGGGGGGGGGTTCCAACACACGGCAGTGTCGGGGGTCTTTATCCATGGAATAATCACTGTACACAAAGCATAATCCGTGCCTGGGAAGGCGGGCTGTCGTCTGTAGAATAATCCGGTATGCAGGTCCACTCGCTCGTCCACTGCTCCTCGGGTGCAGCCTCACATGGGGTCGGCCACCCTGGATAAGCAGCCAGTTCTCTGCCCGAAACGATGGGGTACTGACTACGATAGTATTCTCACCGCACGAAGCACTACATATGAATAGACTATTATTAGCTTAATAGACTACGTCCAACTCGACGATATAGTGCCAAATATGACTATTCAAATATTAATATACACGATGTCTCAATACCGATGGTAGGCCGAACTTGGCCTTACTCCCACACGTGGCGTCGCAGGGAGGCTTTACGTCTGTCACTCTATTGGAGGGTAAGAAACTGGACTAAAAAAGGAAGTCCTACTTTAGTAGCGCAGTATATATACGCACTATGAACAAATAGTACCGTTAGTGGTGCGGTAGCCAGATTCCTACGCGGAACTAGGACTTGTTCGTACATGTTGAGCGGTACGTTTGAACTGGGTCTGGGGGGTATGGCAGCCTGGCACCAAGGTCTCGACCAATAGTAGAATGGAGACTATTATGGGATGTTCAGTAGGCTAGAATGGATATTCAATGCATATTGTACAAGGAATATACAAGGGATATCAAGGAATATTAGAGAATATACAAATACAATTAAATATATATATATAAATAAATATATATATTCGGTTTAATCTGGCCCTTCACAACAATAACCTTTGGCAAAAATACCCCGGTTCACGGTATATCACGGTATTAGAAAAAAAATTAAAATAAAAATCCCATTGAACAAAACTTCTTTTATTACAGTGCACAAATCAGCTTTTCTGTAAGTGTTATTTATGAATGTGTGAAGACTGTCTGTATTACACACAGAGGGAACTGTCTGACCACTTTCAAACTAAGTACAGAATAAAAAATACTTCCACCAGACCTATAGGTGTTCAGCAGTATGATGGAGGTTTCTGTTAATGTAATGTAATCTACTTGCACAGATGTTGTATGTATGTTATATAGCCTAGTACTATTCTTACTGGATTAAACGTACATTTAAACAATTCATCTTTTGTGGAAGATCAACAACCACCCACGGAACTGTGTTGGCGATAAGGGTTCCGCACGGACCATATTGCTTATGTAATGGGAAATATTAAAGAGACAAACGATGAGCCGTTTACATTAATGATTCTGAGTCATTATTAATAGTAAATAAGAAAGTTTATTTCATCTGTGGCCACAAATGAAAGATCAGTCTACAATCAGAGACAACATGTTAATACAGTAGTGTCTGACCATAGAATGATCCAGAGCTCTGGTCAGACACACAATTAAATACATGAAAATGACGTAGAAGAAACAAAATGGCTGTTTAGAGACATTAATAATACGACTGTATTATGGCTATGATCTGAAAGCAAAACAGCTTTGTCTAACTGTTCATCAGATATGATGACGAAGGTAAACAAAAATGGTTCTCAGTCACTGGAAGCAACAACAACTTTGTTATGACTGGGGAGATGTCCGTACTTTGGAGTCTTCTTAAAGAGACACACACACACATTAACCAGTCAAGCTGGTCACACTGAAAGTCAAGCTGTATAACATGATATCTCAACACAGATCTATAAGGACATGATAATATATTTCCACGACACTTGTTACTTTCCTGTCAGCACACTAACTGTTAGCTTAACGTCAACAGAGTTTAACATTAAATAAATGTTTATCGTCGTCTTTCGACATCCCCGCCTCAGACTCCTATCCTTCTCATGATTATGAATATGTAACGGAACGTAGGCCAATCTCGCTAACGTTAGTCGACCCTAAATCAATTAGCAACATGATTCACCGGTACTACTAGCTAGCTGGCTAACTAGTTAACGTTAACTAGCTCCCGTTAAAACGTTAGCTGTAATGGATCATACATGATGTGGTGTGCTGTTAGTTATCTGAAAATAATGCTCTATACACAGGGGGGTAATTAACGTGAGCTAACGTTAGCCCTTCGACGAGTGGTTTGCATGGCCACTGGACAGTAACGTTAGCTACAGCTTCCGACGTTAGCCTAGCTAACGTTAGCTACATATCTAGCAAGCTATAGACAAAGAACGTTTAATGTGACTGATCTAGTGAGCTAGAATCAGAATATTCCACCCATCAATAGCTAATGTCAAGTATAAATAACGCATTGGCCATACCAACCCGTTTGTTTTAACGGGAGCTAGTTAACGTTAAGTTAGCTAGTTAGCCAGCTACTGACAGTTTGTAAACAGACAGGCAGATTTGCAACATACCGTCGGGGCCTACCGTCTGAACGTAATTTTAAAGGTTTTGACACCGCGACATTTTTAAACCGTGAAACCGGTTACCGGCACATGCCTAGTCCTACCCCGACCTTGAACCCCTCAGTCACTCCCACTGCACACCTCACCACAGTCGCACTGCCCTCATACATGTCCTGTACTACTCTCACATACTTTCCCACCACTCCTGACTTTCTCATACAGTACCACACCTCCTCTCTTGGTACCCTGTCATACGCCTTCTCTAGGTCTACAAAGACGCAATGCAGCTCCTTCTGGCCTTCTCTATACTTCTCCATTAGCATTCTAAGGGCGAACAATGCGTCTGTCATGCTTTTTCCTGGCATGAACCCATACTGCTGCTCACTAATCCTCACCTCTACTCTAGTCTTAACCTAGCCTCCACTATCCTTTCCCATAGCTTCATGCTGTGGCTGATCAGCTTTATTCCCCTGTAGTTGCTGCAACTCTGTGCGTCTCCCGGCTTACTCTTTTTTTTTTTAAACTTTGACCAGTCAGCTGGTTCTTTTCGCGTTTATCGCTTTTTCTGGTCAAGTATGACCGACAGAAACAGGTTGAATGGGGGTATAGATGGGGAGAAAGACACTCTGAGAAAATACGGCTAGTCCGGGAGTCGAACTCGCTACCCCAGATCCGTGACGTGCACGGTTGTCCCCGACGCCGAAATAGCGTTCGAGGTACGCGGTGAGCTACTGGAGCTCCCCTCCCGGCTTACTCTTAACCCTTTCACTGCCACACTACCAAAACGGTTAACCCGTTCACTGCGACAATACACAGAGGGTTAACCATTTCACTGCCACACGACAGCAGGTTAACCCCGGCGACCGTCGGTTGTGTGATAGTAAAGGGTTAACCTTCTGTCGTGTGGCAGTGACATTTTTTCTAATTTTCCAAGATGTTGTTAAACAATCTCCAGGCCTCCGCTGGTATGTCATCTGGGCTGACCGCCTTCCCACTCTTCATCCTCTTCAAAGCTGCCCTCACTTCTTCCTTACTGATCTGTTGCACTTCCTGGTTCATTGCCTCCACACTGTCTGTGCTCATCTCTCTCTCATTTTCTTCATTCATCAGCTCTTCAAAGTACTCCTTCCTCCTTCTCACCACACTGTCCTCGCTGGTCAGCGCCTTGCCCTCCTTATCCTTTATCACTCTGACCTGCTGTGTATCCTTCGCCTTTACCGATCCGGTATGGAAATCTGATTTTTTATCCGCATAATAATTTTGGCAATTTGGTTTTACGCCGGATGCCCTTCCTGACGCAACCCTCCCCATTTTTCCCGGGCTTGGGACCGGCACTCGAAAGTGGCTGGGTTAGCAATATGTTATTATATAATATTAGCAAATATTAGCAAACACTGCAGCAGGAAATAAACTTGGGTCCATTTAGAATGTTTTTGTTGTCGATTTGAAACTGTCTATTTTCACATTTATTGCTTATTTTTATTGCAAAATTTGCCTTAAATGTAATATAAACTGTGGCATTAAAAAGTCTTTAACTTAATACTTGTAGACAGACACCTCAAAGTCTTAGTTTTCTAGTGCAGTGTTTCTCAACTGGTGGGTCGCGACCCAAAAGTGGGTCGCGGGGCCATTTTGAGTGGGTCGCGGATGTGTGTGTAAAAAAAAAAAGTGCTACCTATCTTTGTGAAAGTGGCTTCTCAGCTCTGGTCCAGCTGAAGACAAAGCAGAGGAACAGATTCGACATTGAGCATGACCTCAGAGTTGCTTTGTCTATATACCATCATCCCAGACTTTGAGACTCTTGTCAGGAGCAAACAACATCCCCAGTTATCCCATTAGTTCCCTGGGATGTCTTCAGCTTGGGGGGGGGGGGGGGGGGGGGGGGGGGGGGGGGGTGGCAGCTCGATTCATGACAAATCATAAACACAATTATTTTGATTGATATTGAAATCACTATTATTAAACATGATTACTCATTGATGGCACCGCTTTCTGAGTAAAAAAGCAGATAGGATGATATACTTGGGCTCAATTATAGTGTGGATCATGTATCAGTGATAGTGTAAGATTCCCCAAAATTTGCCCAAATACTTCACTGTCGTTTTGCAAAGCTTGCATATTGATTCAAGATTCAAGATTCAAGATTCAAGAGTTTTAATTGTCACGGCATACAGGTATACAATGAAATGCGGCTGGTCTTGCCCGCGACGATGTGCAATACAGTGGTACAACATATAATAGAATCCAATAAAAATACAGTGGTACAACATATTAATAGAATCCAATAAAACAGTGCAATAAACAGGTACATGGTGTGCCATCTCGGTATCTGTACATTAGTATTTACAGAGCATATAGGACATGCTAGTTAGCTTTAGTAGTGCAATACACTGTTCCTGATGTTATACTACTTTAAGTGGCCTTTCCTCTGGCCATAAGTGTGCGTGTGTGCGGCATGAGTGTTAAAGTGGCTGCTAGTGTGTGAGCGTGCTCAGCGTGCGTGTCGTGTATGTACTTGTGTGTGGATAGTTCAGTTTCTGTGTCTCTCAATGTTCATTGTTCAAGGCTCTGATGGCCTGGGGGAAGAAGCTTAGCCTAAGCCTCTCCGTCTTAGTCTCTAGAATTCGCAGGCGTCTGCCTGACCTCAGCAGCCAACGTTGTGTGAGTCTTATCAAGTTCCGTCTTCTCAGAAGTTTGTAATGCTGTTTTTAATTATTTTTACACAAACCAAACATTTTGTTTAAAAATTATTATTAAATAAATAAATTGTATTGTCTATATTTATCGTAACGATAGGTCATACAGACCCTCATCTGTACATTTGTTTGCACTGTTTATTCTGTTATCTTTTTATATTCAGATACAATTTTATTTCCAACTGTATATGTATTTCTTCTATTACCCTGCCCTAGCCCCTTTCGTGACTTTCGGTTTGCAAGCCTGGGGCTTTTGTGACCGCAGTCACTTCTTTATGTGACGCCACCACCCACCACTTCAGAAAATACCAACCAAGCGTGAATGTGTGGATCACGTTGTGTCAAAAATATATCAGATATGAATTTCAAAGATACCCAGCGTACAATATGGGTTTAACACAGCTTTACGGTGGGGTCTGGAAGCTCGGAGTTGCTAATAAACAGTTTAAAACATTGTTAGGAAAAACAAGTGGTACTCACAACAAACTCTGGCAAGATGGCGTCTTCTTCTTCTGCCGCTATTAGGCTGCCTGGTGCGCATGCGCTGTGACACCAACGGCGGAAATGGACGTTCGGTCTGTAAGTACCACTCGTCGAGTAACAATATTTTAAACTGTTTATTAGCAACTCCGAGCTTCCAGACCCCACCGTAAAGCTATGTTAAACCCATATTGTACGCTGGGTATCTTTGAAATTCATATCTGATATATTTTTGACACAACGTGATCCACACATTCACGCTTGGTTGGTATTTTCTGAAGTGGTGGCGTCACATAAAGAAGTGACTTCGGTCACAAAAGCCCCAGGCTTGCAAACCGAAAGTCACGAAAGGGGCTAACCCTGCCCATACCTGTACATCTTATCTTAAATTCTTACTCTGATGAGCATAATAAACAAAGTAGTGGACTATAAATACTTAGTTACCGTCCCCCTCTGCCCCAGGTTCACCCAGCGACCTACTGATTATTAAAACGGAAGAGGATGAGGGCACACTTGACCCACCCGGGGATATTTCCTTTGAGATGAAGGAGGACGACACAGACCAGGATATCGGTATGTTACTTTCTCTTTCTACCATTCTCACATTTAAGAGAATCAAGAATCAAAAGGTTTATTTTAGGGGTGCACGATATCGATACCGATAACTTTCTGCTCCTCAAGGTCGATACCGATACGATAACCGATATATATATATTTATTGTATTATAATATTTTATTTTTAATGTATATTCCTGTAGTTTTGACCTAACCAGATTTATCATGACATGAGCGTTACTACTATGAACAAAACAAAGCCAAGAGAACAGTTTTGACTCTTCAAATAAAGTGACTATATTTATTTGTCCAAATAAATATAATTTGAGTCAATCACAAAATTCACAATCCGTCAATGTCATTCAATGTGTTTCGCTGAACAATGAGTGAACTAAAAACCAACAGGTATTGTGCTTTGTCAGTAGGGATGGGTACCGGTACCTGTGAATCGATACCGGTACCCAACGGTACCTTTTTTCGGTACTTCGACCTACCGCAGCTGTGAAAAAAAATATCCAAACTTCAAATAACCACATTTTCGACCGTTTCCGGCTTGCCATTGCCCCGACTGCTTTGTTGTTGAATCAAGTCAAATCCTAAGTAAGCATATATTGTGCGTGTGAACGTTGACAACGTGACATGAAAAGAAAAAAGTTAAATAAAAATAAAAATGTAAAAAAAAAGAAAGAACATGTATTATCGGAGCTATCAATAATTCGGGTTTATCGGGATGACGTCATAATAGCTGATATCGGCCCGATAATTATCGTGCATCCCTAGTTTATTTGTCACATACATACCAGGGCATACAGTGAAATGCGGGTGGTCATGCTCACATTGATTGTGCAAATACAATAAAAAAAACAGGCATAGAAACAATAAAAATAAATAGGTAAGACACAAGATATGCATGGTAAAAAAGACATGCTAAGTTCCTGAGAAACTGGTTCCTATATACACTACTCTACAATATACAATTTATCATTTTAACTCTTAAAGTATCTAAACTATACTATACAGTACCTCCTTCCTTTAAAGTGACTTTCTATTTTTTAAAGTGACATTTTGTTTAAAGTGATTGTTTTAGCGGTTGCCGCATGAGTGTTGTGTGTGCTCATGTGTACTTGTGAGTGGAGAGTTCAGTGTTCTGATGGCCTGGGGGAAGAAGCTTGCCTGACCGCAGCAGCTTGAACATGCTGTTGTTGGGTTCAAGTTTCAAGTTTCTTTAATAGTTGTCATACAGAAGTACAGAATACTTTTATACAAAATGCTTCTTTCTGTTACGCTCCAGAGACTGTGCTAGACAAAAGATAAGTATGAAATAAAATAGTATAGCATGTAAAAAATAGAAGTAAAAATAGAAGTCACGTACGTAGACACAGTGTTCAGTATATACATATGTACAATGTTCGATGCAGAATAGAAGTAACTGAGTTACCATACAATATACAATATACTATGTGTTGTGAAGGATCAGATTAAACCGAATATATATATTTATTTATATATATATATTTAAATAGTATTTGTATATCGTTTGATATCCCCTGTATATTCCTTGTACAATATGCACTGAATATCCCTTTAGTCTACTAAACAGCCCATAATAGTTTCATTCTACCATTGGACGAGAACCTGGCGCCAGCAGCCATACCCCTAGGTTCAAGTTCAATCGTGCCACCCAACATGTCGTGGCAAGCCCGGTTCCGCGTAGGAATACGTCTGGCGAAATACGAATGGTACTATTTGTTCACAGCGCATATATATATGGCGCAAGTAAAGTAGAACTTTCTTTTAGTCCATTAGTTCTTTACCCTCCAACCGAGTAACAGACGCGAAGCCTCACCCACGACGCACGTGTGGTGCAGTAAGGCCTACTTGGCCTCAGAATAGGCATTGAGATATCGTGTGGATTAATAGTTGAATTGTCATAGTTTGGCACTATACCGTCGAGTTGGACGTATTTCTATTAAGCTAATAATAGTCTATTTATGTATGGTGCATCGTTCGGTTAGAGTTATAAAGTTATCAGTACCCCCATCGTTCCTGACGTTATCTGGAGTCTTAACCAGGCTGGGCAGACCACTAGTGGTGCTTGCATCCGAGGAGCTCCGGGCCAGGACGAGGAGACCTGTACATTGGATTACTTTACCCGGACGACGGCGAGCCTTCCACGGCTTGGATTATGCTTTGGGTGCTTTGATTATTCCATGGATAACGGCCAACACTGCTGAGTGTTGGAACTACCCCCCGGAGAGGAGTCCAGGTGAGACGGCGCTCTACACCAGTGAGGTCGCCTCACGTCTCTCCGTTGTGGACCGGCAGCTACCGTCCACCAGAGGGTCCAGCTGTATTCATCTGCGGACCGAGGTTCTGTGGGCACCGTGTTCAAGACTTTGAATTCTCCCAAGAAATCGTCGGCCAGATGGGATACCGCCAGCGGCTCTTCTAACCCCCCCCCTCCTACTGTCTTACAACCAGCGGGACCCCCCCCCCCCCTTAGTGTATCCAGCTATAATCATTTAAGTACCATCGCTATAGTTCCCTAAATAACCGGGTTGTATACTTAGACCCTGTCCACACGAGAGTTTGGATTTAATATGACCGAAGTTTGAAAAAATAAAACTCCGTCCACACGGTGAACACAGGTGGACAACCGTGTATAACTGCGTACTCACGGCAGAGCTGGAACCCAGCAACCGATACATTTAGTACAATGTAATACAATGCCAAAGCAGTAGGCGGCGATGTTGTTCAGCCATGAAGGCCATTTCAACCAATCAGAAAAGACTGAACGCTCACTAAACTTC
Source organism: Notolepis coatsorum (assembly GCF_963971535.1). Classification (NCBI taxonomy): domain Eukaryota; kingdom Metazoa; phylum Chordata; class Actinopteri; order Aulopiformes; family Paralepididae; genus Notolepis; species Notolepis coatsorum. The sequence continues at coordinate 88,818,696 of NC_140165.1, read as the reverse complement.
CTGTTGGGTCGCGATCTGCCATTAATTAACTGAAGAAGAAGAAGTAACGTTACCGATATGAAATGGATGTAAACGTTATTTAACAGATTGCAGAATGGGTACAATACAATACGGCTCAATACAAACAATTGTTAAGGGGATGCAGTCTGGACTGGGTTCCTTATAAGTTATAACAATAACTTGACAACACATGAGTTTAGTTTAGCTGCAGCTACATGTTTACTCTGAGCGTCAACAGACATCAGTCGATCACAACACTCTTCAACACAGACGATACGTTTTGAACAAAAGTTTGTTACAATCATTTTCATATAACGCTACTTGGGACAGCTCTGCTGTAAACACTGGTGTAGTTGGCTCTGCTCTAATCTCTCTACCCCGCGGTCTGCCGTGAACATGGGGAATAATTGCGACAGCTCTGCTGTAAACACTGGGAATAACCTCGGTTGCTATGCCCACACGCAACTGCAAAACCGCACAACTCCACCCTGGCCACCGGTTTCAAAAGACCGCGGTTGCAGTGTAGCAAATCCCCGGTTGTGTGTGGCCGAACAGTGCAACTGCGCACATACAATCACGGTTACATTAAACCCAGCGTTCGTGTGGACGGGGCCTCACTCCCTGCGTAACCAGAGATTGGACATTCAATGTTGATTTACCTACGAATACTCATTTGCCATACAAGTGCCTTTCAAATCATAAGTGTAAACAAGTGAACGTTGTATATACCTTTTGCTATATTAAATATTCGATTTGTACATTTGTGTGGACTTCGTTTCATCAGGTGGGAAAGTGTTCATCATATCTATATCATGTACTGGATGGCCAGAAGTTAAAGTACAAGAGGTAGTGGTTTAATAATACCATACTTAACAATACAGTCAGGGAATTGTACCCCTCAGTTACACTATGCAATATACTAATATACAATACTATATAGTGCAAAGCAGAAATGGGATGAGGTACAATTTAGGTACAATTTACAGTAAGGTGTACTGAGGTATGGGTTGTAGTGCAAATCCTTTACCAATAAATATAAAGTGTGTTTAGGTGTTCTAAAGTGTGGAGAGTGGGTGCTACAGTGTGTTTGTTTAAAGTGAGTGTGTGCGTGTGGTTGTGTGCGCTGTGAGTGCATTTGATGGTTGTTGCATAGTGTTATTGTTCGTTGAGCAACCTGATGGCCTGGGGATAGAAGCTTCTTCTGAGTCTTTCTGTGCTTGCCATGAGACTCCGGTATCGCTTGCCTGACCGCAGCAGTTCAAAGAGGCAGTTGTTTGGGTGGCTGGAGTCCTTGATAATTCTCTTAGCCTTACCCCTGCACCGCTTGTTGTAAATGTTCTGGAGAGTGGGAAGCCCCCCTCCAATTGTGCGTTCGGCTGAACGTGCCACTCTCTGTAGTCTGCTTCGGTCTTGTGCGGTGCTGTCTATTAAATTTTTTTTTTTTTTTATATAATTTTTTTTTTATAAAATATATATATTATATAATCATACTTGTAGTTGTATTATCTGCGAGACATCGCCACTACGCAACAAGTCTAAATGCTCGCTATATGCAACCAGCTCCACTGTCTGTGTGTACTGAGTAGCCTCCAGCTACGGCCAGGATTCTCCGGAGCTGCAGCTGGGCCCTATACTGTAGCCTCCAGCTACGGCCAGGATTCTCCGGCGCTGCAGCTGGTCCCTATTGACTATATTCAGCGTGCCCTCAGCTCGAATACGCATCGACTCAGTGTTATAAGACATTGATATCAGGACGGAGCTATCTGAACTATTTAGTTTAATGGGACGTTTCGTTTTGAACAGTAAGCTAACGCAAGCTATCATGCACTACTAGACTTACTGAAGCATTTGTTGATAGCTATCAGTAGCTAGCCGGCTGGCAGGCTCACCTAGGTCCCAGTGTTTACAACAGCCACGGGTGCGAGAGCGCTGAGGAGGAGCAGACGCCGCAGCTCGCTGATCATACCTGCTGAGTGCTCACTGCTCAGCTCGCGTGAGTGACGTCATCGCGTCATCACACGCCTTGGATAATTTAGGAGTGAAATGCGAATCCAAGGCTTGAAAGCACTACTCGCAAGCCCGCCCCCAGATAATATTTACCAATCGCAACGGCCAATTAAAGGGGCAATTCGCGACGATATCATCGCACTGTACAGCCCTGCCCTGGGTGGCCCCTATGTTGAGGGTGATGGATGAGGAGGTGCAGTTGCCTGCTCTCACCACCTGGGGTCTGCCCGTCAGGAAGTCCAAGACCCACTGGCAGAGGTCATAGTTCAAGCCCAGGTCCCTGAGCTTGGCTATGAGTTTGGGGGGGACTATGGTATTGAATGCTGAGCTGTAGTCGATGAATAGCATTCTCACATAGTTCCCCTGCCTCTTGTCCAGGTGTGATGCTGCTGTGTGCAGCACATGGGCTATGGCTATGGTGGTGGGGGTCTTTCATAATTCTGCAGGCTCTGGATTTGCACCTCCTGTTATATAAGTCCTGCAGGCAGGCACGTGCACACATAGACATGAAGGGGTGCCCGGGCACCTGCCTTTTTCATTTTTCATTAGAAAGTGCCCTTTTTATGCCCCCTTTTTATTTAAGTTTTTTACTGTTGCACATATAGATAGACTGCCCTGCCCTTCCAAATGAAAGATGTCATGATAGAATCTAAATATTAGGTAAAGAAAGAGAGAGAAATGCCCCTCTCCTGGAAGGACCTATTATTTACGCATAGCACGTGGGTGGGTGATGATGAGATGATGTAAACCGCGCGCTGACAGCCGGGCCAGCAGTGCACTGAACACGAAATTGATATCCAGCTGTTGAGCTCATACTCGAGTCGAGACCTCTTTTTTTACAGTTACTATTTCAACTTAAAACAAAGCAAGAGTACACTTCATCATCAGGTAAGGTATTTGCCCAACAAAATAAAATGTCGGGTTTGCAGTGCACTGTATATTCCGGGCATGCCTTGTGAAGTTGTGATTGTCTGTGCTTTTCTCTCATGCAATCAGGCAGGCAGGCAGGCAGGCTAGAAGTGGCAACACTGCACTTCCCCCATACTACATTTGTTATTATTCATACCGCGGTGGCATTGCATTATCTCTTTACTTTATGCTTGATCACATTCTCATCTCACGGTCTCAGCACCTCACTTGCAAGATGCGGCTCTCGTGAAACACTCTCTCTGTTTCTGTCTCTCTCTCTCAATAACAATAGCAATAATAATAACAATAATAATGTATTATTGTAATTATTATTATTATAATAATGCAATAAATTATTAATTGGTCAAATAGTTATTTCAGCAGCTGTACATTCTGAGTTTAAAATATTACCATCTGTAATTAAACTGGATTTGTGTTAATTATGCCTGCAGAAATATGCCCAAAAAAGAAAGATATCAGAAAATGAAAGAGAGAGAGCGCCAGGAAGCAGCTAAGGGTAGCAGGTCTATGAATGCCTGGCTAAAACCAACACCTGAGAGAGTGGATGAGGCTGTAGAGGAACCTGAGAGAGAGGAGGAGGATGTAGAAGAACCTGAAAGAGAGGAGGAAGATGTAGAAGTACTTGGGCCTACTGTACAAGTAATGTAGAAGAAGAGGTCCTATCGAAAATTGCACTCTTAAAGTATCCTACAGATCCTGCCCACCAACAAGCTTTTGATCTCAAATGTAATGCCAGTTATGTAAAAATGTGTGTTGATAGAGGACCAAGTCAACCTCTACTTGGATGTCCCCAAAACAGAGATGGATGTTCATTTCAAAGAAATTGGTATACTACCAGGCCCTGGTTAGAGTATTCACCAGACAAGGACACAATGTACTGCTTCAGCTGTCTGCTTTTCCTTGGAGAGAAGTACAGCAAGTCTGCTTGGAGAGTGGCTGGATTAAACAGTTGGAGAAAAGGGCTTGAATCTATACAAGAGCATGCAAACTCAGAGGCCCACCTAACAAGCATGGTGCGATGGAACACATACAAAAAGAGTGCTTGTCAAGCAGCTTTTGATGTGTCGGATGTTCAAGGCAAAGCGATAAGAGAGCGAGAGAAACAAAAGAACAGAGAAATTTTGACCAGATTGATTGACATCATTTCATATCTTGCACGACAGGGAAAGGCTCTCAGGGGTGATGATGAGTCTACTGAAAGCTCAAACCAGGGCAACTTCCTTGAACTTGTGAAAATGTTCAGCCAATACGACAGTGTACTGAAGCTACATTTAGATCATGTCAAAGAGAAGAAAGTTGGAAAGAAGAAGAGTTGGGTTTCTTTACTCTCAAACAGGACACAAAATGATCTCATAAAGGCCCTGGCCACATTCACTAGAAGAGAGATAGGGAAAGAGATGAAGGAGGCAAACATCTACTCAATACTTGTAGATGAAACAACTGATGTGTCTCACTGTGAGAAGGTATCCTTTGTTGTCCGTTATGTGTTTGAAGTCTAAAGTGTTAAGCACATATATAGTCAATTGGTCCTGTTGTTCAGCCTCACAATGCTATTTGATAGTAAATGTGTTTATATGTCCCACCCTCTGCCTCTGAATTTGCTAATGTCTTTTTAATTTGGGCCTCACAGGGTTAACCTCTTAAGCCCGAGATATACAGTAAAAGTGTATATTTTCAGCATTACGTTTGTTTACCAATTATTTTAACTGTTATTAGTGAAATATAAGATTATAGAAATCTCAGGGCATTGAGTCGGAAACCGGCGCATATTGACAGGAGGAAGTGGCACAGCCAAAAGTGAGTGTAGTCTTTTGAAGGAAGAGACTCAGGGCTTTCGAATTTCGAAAAACTACCCTACCCAGCTCACACCAGCCCCTGTCAATCATCTTATTTTTTTAGGATTATCTCCCACAAACCTGAACGTTATTGCCATAAAACAGAACGCAGTTAGTTTCTCTACCTTTCTGTGAACGTCTTGCAAAAAACGGTGTTGCAATACGATGAAAAATGGTGGAGAAATGTACATTATAAAAAAGATGGCAGAATTCAGTACTGTATCTACAAAACCTTCTGTTTAATCATCTTCCCTTTATTCATTTGCTTAGATTTCTCGCGGGTTGGCCACCCCTGCTGTAGACCATGTCAGGTCCTCTGTGATGTGGACCTATGGAGCTGAACCTGGCCACACAGTCATGTGTGTACAGCGAATACAGCAGGGGGCTCAGAACGCAGCCCTGGGGGGACCCGATACTCAGGGTGATTTTGCTGGAGGTATGACCCCCCACCCTGACCTGGGGGCCTGTCACTTAGAAAGTCCAGGATCCAGGCGCTCATGGCGGAGCTCAGACCCAGATCGATCAGCTTGTCAACCAGTCTGGTGGGGACTATGGTGTTGAAAGCTGAACCCAGGCCCAGCCATCATCTATCTATCGGCCGGCCCCGCCCTCTCTCTCTCTCTCTCTCGCGCGAGTGCACAGGGGGGGAGACACGTGGCGGAGGAGGCAGGATGAGCAAGGGCATTGGACGAGGGGCCGGAAGGGGAGGGGATATGCAAGGTGAAAGAGAGGACCGCCACATGCGGCTAGTTAGCTTTCATTACTGGGACAATTCTGTGACGTTGATTTATGTGTTCTGGAATGACTCCCTTTCCATGTGTGTGTGATTAGTCGTTTTGGAGGTTGTGGCTCCCTGAAGACAGGCTGTGTGTGGTTAGGTTATTTTTATTTTTATTTATTTTTTAATGATGTAATAATGTAAAAATTATCATTAAAAATACCTGATTATGAGAAAAAAATATTACGATGCATGGAATATTGTTGATATGGCACACTAGTTACAACTATATTTCAAACAGTCACTTCATGTCAAAAAGGTTGCTGACCCCTAGTGTAGACTGTAGACCATGTCAGGTCCTCTGTGATGTGGACTCCCAGGTACTTGAAACTGCCTACCCTGTCCATGATAGCCCTATTTATCCACAGTGGCGTGTGTCCTCCCCCCCCCCCCCCCGCTGTATTCTCCTAAAATCCACGATCAGCTCTTTGGTTTTACCAATGTTAAGGAGTAGGCTGTTATCCCGGCACCAGCGTGCCAGTTCATCAACCTCCTCCCGATAGGCCTTCTCGTCATTGTTAGAGATCAGCCCCACCACCACGTGTCGTCCGCAAACTTCACTATGGAGTTGGAGCTGAACCTGGCCACACAGTCATGTGTGTACAGTGAATACAGCAGGGGGCTCAGAACGCATCCCTGGGGGGACCCGATACTCAGGGTGATTTTGCTGGAGGTATGACCCCCCAGCGTGAATACTTTCGGCAACCAACATGCCCTTCCGCGTTGCTCTGATTGGCCGAGCGCTTGCATGCGCATGAGCCGCGACAAGCTCGCCAGCCAGGCAGGAATACTAAACTCCGCTTAAGCTCCAGGAGAGAGGAGAGAGGCTGAAAACCCGCAGTTCTTGCCCGACTGATGGGAGCCGAATCCCGGATCAGATTTTTCTGATGAATACCCCCAAAACATGGAGGTCCCGAACGCAATTTATACAAATGGAAGTATTGATTACGCCGTAACGAATCATTAAAAAAATATACCGTTAACTGGAATATGTTGTTTCTTTACACATATGTTGGATTATGTAACTGGTTTGTCATGACAAACCAATAAAAATCGCGATTTACCCGGTGGCTACAACAACACACAGTAACTACATGCATCATTGTTTACAATGAACGGTGGGGTTAATCGACACGGACGCGTTAAACTAACCTAAAGTTAGTTGTTCACCAACAATCTACAGACACAAACAAACACAGAACCGGACTGTTATATTAAATTAATTGATTGCTGTTTAACGCATCCGATTAGCCCAGTCCGGGATCCAGGATCCAGGTGCTCATGGCGGAGCTCAGACCCAGATCGATCAGCTTGTCAACCAGTCTGGTGGGGACTATGGTGTTGAAAGCTGAACTATAGTCAATGAACAGGAATCTCACATAGCCCCCCTTCTGACTGTCAAGGTGAAATAGTGTGTTGTGTAGTACTTGGGAGACCGCATCGTCAGTGGACCTGTTTGTCCTATATGCGAACTGCAGTGGGTCCATGTTACTAGGGAGAGAGGCACAGATGTGGTCCTTGACCAGCCTCTCAAAGCATTTCATGACCACAGAGGTGAGTGCCACCGGTCTGTAGTCATTAAGGCCTGCTATAAGACTTTGTTTCTCTATATCTTTATCTCTTGTCATTCTATATTTTACAGGACTTTGTTTCTCTATATCTTTATCTCTTGTCATTCTCTCATTTATAAGACTTTGTTTCTCTATATCTTCATCTCTTGTCATTCTCTCATTTATAAGACTTTGTTTCTCTATCTTTATCTCTTGTCATTCTCTCATTTATAAGACTTTGTTTCTCTATCTTCATCTCTTGTCATTCTCTCATTTATAAGACTTTGTTTCTCTATATATTTATCCCTTGTCATTCTCTCATTTATAAGACTTTGTTTCATAGTAGTATATTGAAGGCTTTGGCACACCGACTCGACAGAGATAAGACCATCACCGGTAAGCAGAAAGGGGGAGGTGTCTGCTTATATATAAACCAAAAGTGGTGTAAGACTGTTACTGTACGGGATACAATATGTACAGCTGACATAGAAATGCTGACTGTGTCTCTTCCTCGCATTACCTACCAAGAGAGTTCCCGCAACTCATGTATGCAGTAGTGCAGGGGTTCCCAAACGTTTCAGGCCGGGACCCAGAAAATAAGGCGTCAGAGAGCCGCGGCCCAATGCACATCGTCAGGCTTTTTTTTATTTTAATTTTTTTGCGAGGCAACCGATTTTTTAAGCAAAATATCACTTCAATCCTATTAAGTTAGTTCAAGTTAGTTATTCATTTATATGTGCAATTTATGAGAGGGCTAACTTGTTGCAAAATAATAATGATAATAATAATAGCCTCATTAAAATACTATTGTTGCTTCGGTTGTTTTCAGCGTTTTATGTGCATAATCTGTTATTTAGTTTGAAATGTTCGTTGAAATAAGTCGATTTTTCGTTTTTGTTTATATATTAAGTTAATACAAAACTATAGTCACATTTTAGAATGTGTAAATGCATGCTTTTAATGTTTTTTAAGTGGCGAGTGACTTTTTTTGTTATTGCAGTCGCTCCCCTTCCGTCTGCTTTGGGATAGGAGCAGAGGTGGTTGAAACGCGCAAACTTCACACGCACTAATAAGCATTGGCGGCTATTAACAGTTTCACTATTAACAAGTTTCACCTGAAGAAGGCAAATGCCGAAACATTGGTGACAATAAACTGCAAAGAGGAGACAAATGAGTGTGCAACTTTCTTTATCGTTTTCAGTACGTTCTGTCAGTCTGCACCTCTTAAACGTTTTTGGGTGTGCTCCACCTTGTGCTATTAACATGCACAATAACTACACACAATAACAAAAACAACACAATAACCAAACAACCATGAAATGAATATAGGCCCTACATATAGATTCTATGATTATGAAAAACGTGTAGGCCTATGTACTTCAGAAAATGAACTATTTAAAAGCATCACAGTAGTTTGCTATATATAAAGAGATTATTATCACTCGTAGACTGCAGACTGATTGTCACAGATTCAATATTATTTTATCCATCATGCTGCATATTTATTGCGTGGACATTGGCTGTCTCTAACAAAGTGTGATCCCATGCTGTCACGCAGTCTGTCAAACCTCCTCTCCTGTGGTGCGTTTATGGACGCCTGCCTCACACCTGAATGAGAATGAGAAAGTATAACAACGATGTTATGGTTCTGACCGTTTCCCCCCTGCTCACAGCCATAGGAGGTGGTTGTGAAACATGCAAACGTTACGCAGTAATAAGCATTGGTATGTCGATCCAAATGTGCGTATTCCCCCTCAGCGGATATCCAGAACTCAGTCAGCGGCTTGGACTGAAACTCTGTCTTTAAGGTTTGGTCGCTTGACAGTTCAACAAGTGTGTCCTCCAGGTCGGATGGCAGGTGTGATGCTGTTGTTACTGTGAATGGGGATCTTATCCAGTCATGCTGTTCTGGTGCTGTTTCCTCTGGGAAATACTTTTTAAATCGTTCAAGAAGGGCTTTGAGGTGACTGGTTATGGACATCTTCACTGTGTTCACACTGAGTTCATTTCCCCCCATAAACTCATCCAGCTCTGGAAACATATCAATCCTGCCCATTGCTACCCGTGCAATCCAACGCTCGAGTTTCCTCGTGAACGATAGTATTTTGTCATTGAGCGACAGGATGCTTGTATTTTCACCCTGTAGTGAGAGATTAAGTCCATTCATTTGATCAAATATGCCAGACAGATAGGCTAGCCTTGTTATCCAGCCAGGATCGGAGAGGTGGGCAGCGAGCTGGGGCGCATTCTCCGCCAGAAACAAGCACACCTCATCCCGCAGCTCAAACAGGCGCGTGAGGACATTTCCTCGTGAAAGCCACCGCACCTCAGTATGGAACAGCAGGCCTTCATGCTCAGAGCCCATTTCGTTGCAGAGAGATGCAAACAGCCTGGTGTTGAGTGGACGAGATTTTATATAGTTGACTATTTTTATGGCTGTGTCAAGAACACCTTTAAGCTCTGCATCGAGCGTTTTGCCTGCAAGAGCTTCTCTGTGAATGATAGTGTGTGAACTTCACGTGAGGTGCCACTTGCAAGACTCTGGCTTTCAGTCCTTTATTTTTCCCCACCATCGCCCCAGCGCCGTCGGTACACACACCAACACACTCCTTCCAAGACAGTCCCTCCTCTTTCAGTTTCTCATCCAGTTTTAGGAAAACATCCTCACCTGTGCATGTTCCCTCCAGTACAGTGCACACAAGCATGTCCTCCTCCAGCTTCCCATCAAATTTGTACCTCACAAATACAAGCAACTGGGCACAGTTCGAGATATCTGTCGATTCGTCTAGTTGCAAAGCATATTTGCCTTGCTTCACTCTGTCAATAAGCTGACACTTGATGTCCTGGGCCATATCTGTGATAAGCCGGGCAATTGTGCCGTTAGAGAGCGGCACTGATTCAATTTCACGAGCCAGTTTATCCCCATGCATATTCCGACTCAAAGCTATAGCAGCGGGTTTGATGAGAGTTTCCCTGATTGTGTGTGGCTTTTTTGCCAGAGCAATTAAATATGCCACCTCATGAGGCCTTTTGTGCTTTCGCAGGGACTGATGTTTGTGTATATATCACCTTTTTTTGGCCTAGCAATTCTCGCTCTTTTCGGCGGAAAAAATCAACGTGTTTCTCAGCGAGGGAGGGGTGCTTTGTTTTTAAATGCTGTATCATTTTGCAAGGCTTTAAGCAGTCATTTGAAAGGACGTCGGCACACACGACACATTGAGGAAGTTGCACCTCGTTCACAACATTACATATGAATCCATATTGGATATATTCCTCACGATATTTTCGACTATAGATAGGCTGCCGCTGGTCCAACTTTGGGTGGGTGCTTCTTTGTGTCGCACACGGCCCTGGTCCCACATCATCCACATGGCTACTTTGACTATCACCTCAATCCCGTGTCAGCTGATGGCCTTTCTGGCGGTGGAACTGCTTCTCGACTCTCCTCCGCTGGCTTCTCTGCTTCTCTGCTTTTGGCCGTTATTAACCAACGTTTCATTTTGAATTTGAGCTAGCTAGCAACAAGTATACATTTGCCAATCTCCGACCGAAATTCAAATAACCACAGTGTGTCGCTAGTGTCTCGCCGTACCTCAAGTCAAGAGTTTTATTTGCCGGCTATGAAAATTCCCCGCGTGCCTATGCAGGCACGCGTGCCTAGGGTTGCCTACCCCTGATCTAGATCGACATCCCATAATAATGATCTTTTTGCTCCAGTATCATCCCCCATCGCTACGAGGAAGCTGCGGTGAGTTTCAGCGTTTTTGATTATTATTATCCATACAAACTGCTCTGATCTATATATCACCCATACTACATGAATCATTTAACGTCGGTCATTGAATTATAAACAACCCCCCCCCCCCCCCTCCGGTCACCAGCAGATGACCAGTCATGACGTTTAGGATCGTGTACAGTTGACATTTTTAATATAACGTTGATTGGTATCAAACTGCATTTGATCATCTAATATATGCATTTATGGCTATAACTCATGTTTTATGAAATACTGCAGAAAACGATAACATATTTATACTCTAGACCGTATTTTAGTATGAATGTGTGAATGAAAAAGTACAACGTTGCTACATCCTAAACGATAGATACTTGATGTTGAATGGGCCATAGTAATGTCAATTTAGCAATACAATTTAAAAAGTTATAGCCCTGCAAAGAAGGTGAACATCTCCATAGAGAAATAGAGCCGGCAGACTGGCTACAAGGATGAGTATAAGCTCTGGCAAAGAATGGGTTAATAAAAATAAAAGGATATTTTTCTGTGGGACACCCGAGGAGAAGAAAGATGTTAATAAAGAGGTCAAACGAGCAGTGAGACAGGCATGGCTAAACTATAAGAATAAAATAGCAGATAAATATAATCAAGGTGACATGTGTTCAGACCGGAAAGGAATTAAAATTATGTCCGGGATAAACACCAATACAGACCCTAAAAATATACAAATAGGAAATAGTAGCCAGAACTCCCTACCAGACGAGGCAAATAAGTTCTCACCTGGACATCCACTGGAAGTCTCTACACAGTCAGTAGGTAAATATTTTAAAGAGATTAAGGTAAATAAAGCTAAAGGGCCAGATGGAATATGTGCTGATCAACTGAGTCAAGTGTTTCAAAGACTATTCCAGCTCTGCTTGGACTCAGCAGTGGTTCCTGATCTCTGGAAGAATTCTATCATCATTCCAATTCCAAAGATCAGCAGACCCCAAATCCTCAACGACCTGCGGCCTATTGCCTTAACATCACTAGTAATAAAGTCTGGAGAAAATAGTTAAATCTGAAATTGTTGATGCAACCAGATCAGCTCTTGACCCCATGAAATGTGCATATAGGCCTGAGAGGGGTGTTGAAATTATTTATTTTGAATTCTGTACATGAGCATGTAGAAAAAAAGAACACGTATGCAAGATTACTCTTTGTTGACTTTTCGTCAGCCTTCAATACAATGCAGCCTCACATACTTGTAGAAAAACTTAGAAATTACTTTCATTTGGATCACCAATTTATCAGATGGATTATCAGTTTTCTTACATATAGAACTCAAGACAGTAAGTATAAATGGAAAAAGTTCCAAATCAATTCTAATCTCCACTGGCTCACCGCAAGGCTGTGTTCTTTCTTCTCTTCTTTTAGTTTTTATACACAAACGACTGTCTTAGCAAATATATAAATCACCATATTGTAAAATTAGCTGACGACAGTGTTATCCTATCTCTTCTCAGTCAGTCAGATAGATCACATGGACCCATAATACAAGACTTTGTAGACTGGTGTGATGGCTGTTTTCTGGATTTAAATGTATCCAAAACCAAAGAAATGATTATCTCACCAAAACACATAGACCAGGGGTGTCAAACTCATTTTCACAGAGGGCCACATCAGCATTATGGTTGCCCTCAAATGGCCAAAGGCCGTATCAATGTTAATGTAATGTAAAATAAATGTAGCTACTCATTTACATATTGTTAAACATGTTGTTTCTGTATTTATTACTTCATTCAAGTTACACATATTGCATATGCATTTGCATAGATGTAAAAATATATGTTAGCTTATGTTATTTTAACAAATAATTTTAGTTTATCAGAACCCCATATTACTCTATCAATCAATGATCAACCCATTCAAGTAAATAACAAAGAAGAATATCATCAAATACAAGCTATGCCATTAAGTTTGTTCAAAACACAGATGTTATAATAAAAAAGGCTCATCAGCATCTGTACTGTCTTCGTAAACTAAACTCCTTTGGAGTCGACCAGAGAATTCTGACAATGTTTTATTCTTCCTTTATTGAGAGCATTCTAACCTTTTCATTTTTATGCTGGTTCACATCCCTCTGTCAAAGAGACGAGAACAAACTGCAAGGTGTTGTCAACCTCGGCAGAACACAAAGATCCCTAATGCAGTTTTACAGTGCTCAAGAAAGCACATAATATAATTGATGACTCCACACATGTCCTTCATGTGAGTTTTGACCTGCTGCCCTCAGGAAAGCACTTTAGACAGCCTGCCTGTAAAACAAACAGAAGAAAGTTTGGGTTTGTTCCAGAGGCCATTCGACTGGTGAATGGCCACAGTACAAGGAATGGTCAGTTTACTAACATGCACCCTTTGACCCCTTGATTTAAAAATGTTTGACGAAAATGCACTTTTTTTGTACTGACCAATTTATTTATATTTAATAAATATCTATTTATTTATTGGACTTGACAGATCAACAATGTAGGGATCCCATTCTGGCAGTGTCATGCTTTAAAGTGCCATGTATGTCTCTTGTCCCTGTTTCGTCTGGTTTAGTCTTGAATGTGTAGAAATGCAGCTGTTTGCCGTATCATGCTCTAAATTGCCCCTTGCGGGACTAATACACTTTCTTTAATTTAATTGAATTTGCCTGTGTGGGAGTTTGTCGGAATAATGAGATGGTTGCTGCGGTGATGGGAAACTTCACATGACTAATAAACTCATGACAACACCAGTATTACCAGTGACACCAGACATTTTACATAATGACTCAATATGTGTAGAGCGCTTACAGCGCTACATCCTGTGTGTCTAGTCTGTTTTACTTTTAATACATTTTTAATTACTAGTATCCATTTGTTGGACGGACAGAGTTAACGTTCTAATTTAAAAATAAACCAACGGACAGTAATACCTTCCATCAATTTTTGATCTGACTGATCACTGTAGCTGTTATTTAAAGCATTGCTCAAACATACTTTTGCTGGTCTGGACTGATCCTCTGAGCTCCTCTCCAGTCGAGCTTTAGTTTCTGCAGGATTTAAATCCATAACATTGCCAAATCCTTGTGTTGCCTCTAGACCCTTCTTTCTCTCCTTTGTGTGAAGTTAAATCTACCCTACTACTAGAAATGAAAGTGAAACTTAAGATGCTCTGTACCGGCTGTCACAGTGAAAGGGTTAACCGTTTGGTAGTGCGGCAGTGAAAGGGTTAACTTGTCTGACTAAGTATTGATAATGTATTTCACAAATTCATATTTTTTTTTAAAGATTTATGAATGTGGGCACTGATATGTGAAAATTAACTAAATGGGTTTTAATATATATAACTTTGATTGTAAATGTCTAGTCGTCCCTGTTTATGTTTGAACCTCTATGTTCTCTTAGTTATTTGAGTTAAATCTCTTTTCTTCCTCCCTCTTTTCTCCAACACAGATATCTTCCCTGGTCTTCCCTCCACTAACAAACAGAAGAACATTGACAAACCAAGGCAATGGTTTGACCAGTTTGGGACAAACATTACTACAGAGAGGAATATCGAACCTGCATTATTTTCCTACGGCTGTGACGAGTGTGGAAAGTGCTTCAATCGGTTATATGATTTACAGAACCACCAGCGTATTCATACAGGAGAAAAACCCTACCAATGTGACCAGTGTGAAAAGTGCTTCAATCAGTTATCTAATTTACGGCAACACAAGCGTGTTCATACAGGAGAAAAACTCTACCCCTGTGACCAGTGTGTTCAGTCATTCATCTCATTTACAGAAACACCAGCTTACTCATACAGGGAAAAACATAAATCAGGGTTCCCAAGTGTCCTAGAAAACAATTGACTAATTTTCCAGTCATGGAAAAGGAAAGATATCCTGGACAATCTTGAGTTGTTCTGGAAAATGATTTCAATATTCTCCTATTTTTCCTTTAGTTGAGAATGAACTACTAGGTCTGTCTACTAGAGCTCCCCAAAACAGATAACATTGCCATCTGAAGGGGTTATGCTATGTTCAGGATAATATTTACGTTCAAATGGTAGTTAATGGAGGTGAGTATTTTGAATAGGCTGCTCTCTGCTATGTTGTGGAAAAGCTGTGAACAGACCCCCAAGTCACCTCACATGGTAGCACTTGCAGGTTGAATGACAATACAACTTAAATGGCCGAAACTCAGAATAATGTAAGTTACACAGATTTGGGACTAACGTGTTACAGTAACGCCATTACTTTTGGCAGTAACTAGTACTCTAACACATTACTTTTTAAATTCAGTAACTCAATTACCGTTACTAAATGGTTTGTTACTGAGCACAAGGCACAACGAGTCAGGTTAGCATTTGTTGTTCTAGTAAACACAACATTCAAAGGTTAGCATTTGTTGTTCTTAGTAAACACAACATTCAGAGTTAGCGGAGTGACGAGCCCGGCTCACGAAATTCAGATCAAACTGTCAAACTAGGTGTTGCAGATCAAATACGAATTAAGATCCAGCGATTGCATATCCGATTTATCACCTAGAATGTTGTCAGAAATAGGGCTGTGTGATATGGACATTTTATATATCAATAACGATATACGGTATATCACAATATAGTATGTTTTCTGTAACTTCAATAAAACATTTGTTATACAAAATAACTACATACTTCATGACTACTTTTTGTTAATCCTGTGTGTGAACTAAATCCGACACGTGCACAGCACACCGAAAACACCTCTCACCTCGGCATCTCTTTCTACCACAGATTTCACTCATCTTGCGCAAAACCAATATTTTCCATTGATTTGATTTCAGAGTAGGTATGATGAATTAGCAATAATCCACTTGATACAGAAAAATTGGATGCAACAGAATAATACCACGGCTTGAGTCGAGTGAAAACGGACGACTGACAAGCTTTTAAAAACTAAAGTAAATAAAAACAAGGTACAACTGAAGGCAATATATTGGGTCCTACTCCAGTGGTCCACGAAAGCAGATGAATGCATTTGTATTCAATAAAAACACGATACAGGTGCATATAACGCTCTGGGCTCTTGCAAGTCATTTGTATTGCTGCTCATAGTGAGATGGTGCACTTGATTTCCATCACAAGCCAGCTGTTCTGTATTCCAGAAAACGTCCTGAACACAAGAAGAAGTTCCAGGCAGAAGGAAGGGTCTCTTCAGATACAGATATCTCCACACACCTCTAGTGGGTCATAAAGGCTGATTGAGAGCGATTATTTCTGTATGAGATTATTTTCTATACATAGTTTTTTAGGAGAATCTACTCGTGCCTTTTGAACTTTTGTAGTGGTAGCTCACAGTTGGCCTCTTTAACCCTTTTACTACCACACTACAGACGGTTAACCCTTTCACTACCACACTACACATGGTTAACCCTTTCACTACCACACTCTTTTTCTCTGAGAGAATGAGCTGTCAATCTTTCCATGTCTGTCATTTCCCCCATGGGCTGTATAGTAGGCTATTTCCCAGATCTCAATCGCCCATCCACTTTTTAAAATGTCCCTAAAATCATGAATCACAACTAATAGACTCTAATAACACAGCCGGGTCATCAAACATTGCAATAGACTGAACAGTTTAATAATTTTCTTGTTCTGATTCAGACAAGACAGCTTTTAAATTCTCTCACTCACTCACTCACTCACTCACTCATATTATATTATTTATATTTATATTATATGGCTGTTGGTCTCCCAGACAGTTTCTGTCGGGTGACTGCGACACATCAGTGAGTTACTCGGGTTGCCTCTGATCTGGAGCTTTTTGTTGGCGAGCACAAATTCAGGGCTATAATCACGCGTTTTCATAAAACAATGAGATACTTGAACAAAAACCATTCACATCTGACATGTTCAAGCCAGAAGGAATCCTGCATTATTTTTCCAAGATGTTCCTATTCATGGAAAGGTGAAAGACTCACACTCACAGCCATGCTGATTTGGCTAAATGACATCCAGTCATTTTAGTTTGAAACAACTTTTAGTCAGGGCAGTGTCATGGTTTCTCCCCATCATACTTTTTTAGCGCAGAAGCTCGTGCAGGTAGTGGGCAACTTAGTCATGTGACTCAGTTGGTATTGCTGATTGGCTCGAACAAACAGCGAACAGGTCTATGGTAGTCTACCCCTTGCCTTATTTATAGTTTTGTCTTTTGTTGTAATGTATAACTATATTTTGTATGTGATGTATGTAGCCTAGTTTACCAAATATGTTTTTATCAAATATGCACTGTTTTGTTATACAATGAAAATTTGCTTTTAGTTCATCCTGTTTTTCCCAAAGTATAAAATGAGGGAATTTGCACGGCAATGTAAATGTTTCATACTATCAGAAGAAGGGTGTGTGTGTATATATATATATATTAAGGCTGTCAAAGTTAACGCAGTATTAACGCGTTATCGCCCGATTCTATTAACGCCACTATTTTTTTAACTCGCGATTAACTTTTAAGAAAAAAAACTAGACTTCACTCAGGTGTATTATTGATGCTCTCATTGATACTATGTTTGTTTCTGAATTGTGTGTGTGTGTGTGTGAGATATAGAGAGAAAGAGGGGGAGGGGTGAGAGAGATGAGGAAGGGGCAAGAGAGAAAGAGCTGGGAGAGTGTGTGTGTGAGAGAGAGGGGGGGGGGGTGATTACTCAGCCCTTGTGTGAGTGAATGTAACAAGTTCCTAACGTTTTCTTTCCCCTATTATTTCATGCACACTTTATTCATTGTTTTAAATTATTATTTTCTTTTAAGTTATTTTGTGCATCACTCTGTTTTGAATTTGATGCAAATTTGCAATGCATGAGGGTCATCCTTTTGTGTTAAATGGCTGCATAAAGCAAGCATTTTTGACTCATGTTGATAAGAGTATTAAAACTTGGAACTTGAAAAAGATCCGTTTAAGGTAGATAAAAAATACTAGGAAAGACAGCCTTCTCCCACTTTATACCTCTGGCATGGAATGACTTGGCCTCACTTGGCAAATTTTAATATTAATTGCAGAGCTCCTTGAAGGAAGAGTGTTGTTGATTTCAGTGATTTTTTTATCCCCAATGATTATTTCTGTAGCGTTTTCAGCTATACACTTTTGTTGTTATGTATACTTTATGTTTTGTGTATGTAATGTATATTTACTGCTGCTGTTATCTTGGCCAGATTTCCCTAGTAAAAGAGATATTGTATCTCAATGGGAATTTCTGGTTAAATCAAATTGAGTATATAAAATTCTTGAATCCCTTGCGAGTGATGAATTAAAGGAGTTGTTATACCAATGACATTTTACATTTTATCAACATGCCAATCAAATGTTTTAGAAGAAACAAAACATAGCACATCACAGCTTCACTGAAGGTGCTACATTTCTGTTGCACTTAACAAGAAACAATATTGTGCTTCACTCTTTACTGATCTGTCCAACGCTTTTAAGACAGTTGACATGATGTTTCTAGTCTATTTTCGCCATGAGCTGCTTCTTCTTCTTTCGTGTATCATCAGATGGCCAACTCCGTGACCTGCAGCCACACCCTCGTCTCTGGTCCTACGTCGAAAAGACCAGCTTCTGAGGGCGGGCTGTAGAGGGGGCAGCCAGTGATTATATGCTCGGCAGTCTGTTCAGGCTCGCCACACTTGCATGCCGCACTGTCTGTGAGGCCCCACTTCTTCATGGAAGACTTGAAGCGCCCGACTCCAGTGCGAGAGTTTAGCCTGCCTGGTGGTGCCGGTGTTGTTGTGGCTTTGTGCAGGATGTGCCAGTCATACTTCTGGGCTTTTCTTGCCAGGGTGCGGGTAGCCGCATCACGTCAGAGACTGGCTGGGGCGATACCAGTTAGGACTGGCAGGTAGGACACAGGGGTGGGTTTCAGGCAACCAGTTACTGTCCGGAGGGCGCTGTTGATGACAGTATCTACCTTGTTGACGTGGGGACTTCTGCTCCAGGCGGGCGCAGTATTCTGCTACGGTCAGGACCAGGGCTTGCGTGGATATGCGCAGGGTCTGGGGGGAAGCTCCCCAAGTAGAACCCGCTAGGCGGCGGATGAGCGAGACCCTTGCTGTTGTTTTGGCCTTCACTTCATCTAGGTGTTGCTTGTAGGAGAGTGTCCGATCCAAGCATACGCCGAGGTACTTGGGGGCTTGCTGGAACTCCAGGCGGTGGTTGCCCACATGCACATCCAGTTCCCTCCTTGCTTCCCGATTAAAGAGGTGGTAAGCTGCAGACACTGTTTTGCCAATGCTGAGCTGAAGATACCACTTCTGGAGGTAGTTTGCCAGAATGTCCATATCTTGGTTGAGGCCATCTTCCATCGCCTTTGTTGAAGTCAGAGGTTCTAGGTAGGATTGTTATTAACTGTCTAACTGCATATGTAACTGTTTCCACTAGAGGGCGCTCTAGGCGGAGCCACTCAAGACACCACCAGGTGGCGAGTATAAATAGGGATGTCTCCTCCTACTCGACCTCTCTCCCCCACCTACCTCTCACAGAGAGGAGGACTCATGTGTTACTGCTCATACCATGTGAATAAATAAACCACGCCAGTTAAAGGCTAAAGATAGAAACCATGCCTCTTGACCACATTATTGTTGCCCTATAGCCTGATTCTGTCAACAGCCTTCCATGTTGGGCGTCGAAGCATGATGGCCAAGTCGTCCGCATAGCCATACTTAGTAGATGTTGTTAATGGCAGGTCATGAATGTAGATGTTAAACAACATTGGAGAAAGGACGGAGCCTTGCGGGACACCGTTCTTCAGCCTTCTGAGCCTGCTGGTCTGGCCATCGCTGGTCTGTAGGATGAAGCTCTGGTTGGATATCATCTCCATGATAAACCTCACCATATGCCGGGCCGGTGATTGTCCTCAAGAGTTTCAAGTGTAGTCCACGGTGCCACACGGTGTCATAGGCGGCTGTGAGGTCCAGGAATACTGCTCCAGCTTTCTCATTGTCCTGAAAGCTGTCCTCAATGTCCTGAGTGAGTAGCGTAACCTGGTCGACTGTTGACCTGCCTTGGCGGAAGCCAGCTTGTTCCGGGGGGCGTTATTTTTTTTCTAGCCGCATTTCTCGGAAACGCTCTCTGATTGGCCACTGACTGACGCTCTCTGATTGGCCACTGACATGTTTGCCCAATCGCGTGACGAGCTGTGTCTTTGCCCATTTCCGCATCGAACAGCCTGCAGTGCAAACCATAGATATCTAAACTACCTGGTGTTTGATTGATTGATTGATTGAAAACTTTATTAACAGATTGCAGAATGGGTACAATACAGTACAGCTCAATACACACAATTGTTAAGGGGATGCAGACCAGAGAAAGACTAGTCTTGTTTACATCAGGGTCCCCCATTTTCAATTCATCAGGACATATATGACATACATGACATACAGATAGTCAGTACTGCTACATCTATACATTTATGACAAACCAGATTTGCAAATACAGTACTGTTTGTGATACAAAAGGAGTCAAGAAAAGGGAGTATATACATTTGACGTAGAAACTGTACATTGGAGGAGGTTGGGTGGGGGGGGGGTTGGGTACATTGGGATATTGACAACCATACTGGGTAATTTACATTGGAGGTGGTTGGGGGGGGGGGGGGGGGGGCGGAGAAACACTGTATAAACAAGCAAAACTGTACATTGGGGCGGGGGGGAGAGACACTGTACAAACAAGCAAAATTGTACATTGGACTATTGACAACCATACTAGGTAAATGACTGTACATTGGAGGGGGTTGGGTTAGGACATTTACAGGGGCCAGTTTTGAATTGCAGTCTCCCGTAGGTGTCCCTTGAGAGTGGTTTTGAAAGTGGGTAGTGATCCACATTCCTTTACAGCTTTGGGTAGGGCGTTCCACATTGATGTGGCATAATTGCGAAATGTGTTTAGTCCCTTATTTGAGCCGAATCTGGGTTTAACATGATTTGTGGAGCTCCCTCTGGTGTTGTGATCGTGGTATTCACTGACCTTTGGGAAGTATTTTGACATGTACATGGGTACCTTGGTCGTGTAGTGTATCTTGTAGACCAGGCCCATTGCAAGTTGCTGTACTCTGTCGTCTACTCTAAGCCATCCTAGGTTGTCAAAGTGGGCAGGGGTGAGGTGGGTTCTAGGAGTAAGGTCAAGCAGTAGTCTGACCAGTTTGTTTTGAGATGTTTGTAATTTTGTTTTTAGCGCCTTTGAGGTGCTTTGGTACCATGAGGTGCAAGCATAGTCGTAGTACCCTTGAATGAGTGCTCCTGCCAGAGTCTTCAGGGTATTCCTGTTTACCAGAGAGGAGATCCGGTACAAGAATCGAGTTCTTTGGTTGACTTTTTTTTAAGCCGTCGGTCTTGCTGAGTTTGTTATTTGTAATTACAGTTTTTTCATTGCTGTCCTTAGTTTGGCTGCCGTGAAGTCTCCCGAAAGGTTAGCATCGACGCTGGCTGCCCTGGAGATAGATGATACATCACATGATTGATGTCAGTCAGTGAGCTGCTAGCGAATACGACACATACCAAAACATCAAAACTGGATGAACAAACACACTATTAATGTTTTAATATGTCAATTGTAAATCAGTGAAGCTACAGATAGTGAATTGTGTATATTGTTCAAATACAATAATAAATTGATGAGGCTGTTACATACCCATAATAAAGATCAGCTCTAAGTGTAATTATAAAGAGCAAGAGGAGAAATACGCTTCTGATGTGAACAACCATTCTACTGCTTGCTTCATTTGTATTATAGCTTAGTTTATTGTTTGAATTGAAGTATTACAATTATTTTTGGGGGGGAAACGTGTGCTTTAGACTTATGCAGAGTTCTTTTATTTTGGAAAAAGTCCCACCGGAAATCTTATTGTTGGTGTCTCTACTCGCGCTAGCGGAACAGTGTGTCTTGAGAGACGACGCCATTAGCATTGTCTTGCCGATCATTTAGAAAACGTTTGGTCAAAAGCCTGCATTAAACGTCTAACTAACATGACGCCCACCACTCGTTCCTGTAATTATGACGACTAGACTATCGTGGGATCAAAGTTGTGATAATCTTCCTAGCGGGATATGTCTACCTGTTCTGACTCCTGAGTAAGTTGTATTTCTTATTTATCAACGATGGAGTGCATATGCTGATTTTACAAATGCTCGGCTATCTTGTGAATGTTTTACCTTAGTTCATTTAAAACCACAGAACAACGCGGATATTTATAGCACGACAATTATTCAAAACCATAACATATTATTTGATACACAACAGTGTCTATGGGCCTTTCTAACCGATCCCCCAACAGAAGACTGCGGTCAAGTGAGCCGTCTTTCACTTTTGCGTGGTCGTCTGCAGTCTAACAGAAGACCGGTGGCGTTTGGCTCCGCCCACTCGCCGCTCGAACGCTTTCTATGGTTTGTGGACCCAAGTCTTCACATGAGACAAGGACAGAGATCTTCCATTGAGCTAGCCTATATAAAGGGACTCGAAGCAGTTCTTAACAGTGCTATCTATCTCTAGATAGTTTAGTATTTATTTATATATTATGTATTAGAAATAGTTGAGTATTTATTGATTTTGGTATTCCTGAATGATATCAACTTAATGGCATAGGTTGCCAGCAGTGTTTTAACTTTTTTCTTCCAAACAAGTTATCCAATATCGTGGACATGTCAGGGGAACAGCTAGGCTGTCATTAACATCTATTGTAGCGTAGCGTAGCGTAGCGTAGCGTAGATTTTAAAATAATGAATATTTCCTAGCTGCCAACACAATGCTAGATCAACAGCTGACACCAGCACTGGTGTGGATTTTCTATGACACTAATGTAAGGAAATTATATACCATCACTATCCATTCATTTGACCATAATCACCCAGACATCTATTTACACACCATAAAGCTACATCCAAGATTCAATAATTTCTTATTCTACTTGTCTTATAGGCTTATATAGACTGGTCAGTGGTCACAGTAATATTGTTTTTCACTTTTGAAGCAAGTAGATAATGAAACAAAATAAGTTTAACACACTAGAGCCAATGGCCCAGCATTACGCAATAACCATTTGTATTGCAGTGAGATACAGTGGACACATCCACCTCCCCCTAATCAATTTGCTATTGAAAAGTCAATAGGAAAGGACTGGAGCAGCCTATAAACATGTGTATTGCAGTGTGCAGTGCACAGGTTGAAATGGTAGTAGCATTACTTGTTTGCACTAATAGCTACCCGAATACCTCCAATATGGGAAATAGGCTAGCTTAACGTTACGCCTCAATTTGCATGATAAATATAAAATCAATTGTAGGGATTTTGTTAAATTAACAAAATCGGATAGTTTATGCGAAAAATATATTTCCCCTTGTTTTTACTGGTAACTACTAACTACACTGTGTAGTGTATTGAGAGGGGACCCTATTAACTGTTACACACCGCTGAACGGCATGCTGGGTACAGCTCGCCAGCTAGCATAACAGCTGGGAGAACAGAAAAGAAAGACGGACCTGAGATGTTACATGGTAGCAATGTTTTGCACGTTTGTCATGTTGTTTCATTAAGCTCACATTTCAGAATGAATGCTTTTACAATGACAGCAGCCAGCTTGCTTGCTTGTTGGATTATCTCACATTCGCTATTAAGTGAAAACAAAGCCATACGTGAACGTGGAAGCTCAGACATTTCAAGCATCAACAATGTAACTTTCAGAATTAATGCTTTTGTTCCTGGAAATGCGTAGAAGTGTGACTCAGCTGTTGGCCAGCCTTTCCTTCCAATGGCGTCTCAAAATTGGCATCACACGCACTTGCTCACCTTTCCGTGCGTGCATCATGAGAAGGCCCAAAATGGGCTCCACCTTTCAGCCATGCTGTGTCATGGTCTTTTCAGAAGGGGAGAGACTGACACCTTTAATACATGGAGCAAGTGACATGGAAGTGGGGCAAATAGTTTTGCCGTCTACATCAGTTGTGTCCCAAGCCGTGGCACATTATTAGTTAAACCTACCCTCACTAGAGGCATAATCTAGTGAGGGTAGGGGAAATTGTGCTATATAGATGGTTATTATTACTTATATTATATTGTAAAAATAATTATGCATTGAAATGTTTAACTCTCGATGACATTGGAAAATGAGGGTGACCTCAATTGTCCTTTTTGAGAATAAATAAAGGTTTGAATGAATACCACATCTTGTCCTAAAATAGAGATGAAACATTTATTGTGTGACTGTGTGATCATCGATTTTCAAAGATAATAGGCCGAGTATAGTTAAATAAAATAGGTGTAGAATAGTTCTACTCGTGGCCTCCGACTACTCCATAGCAGTATTTTTCCACATTGATCTTAAATCATGATCAACTTCACCATACCAACTGCAACTTGCTCTGCACCTGGTAATCATATTGACATTTTCACATACGTTAGTTGACTGCTCAGCTTGTAATGCCGGGAAGTGTCTATGCTTTAGGCAAGTGGCTTGTCCTTCCGCGTTGCTCTGATTGGCCACTGATCTACGCTAGTTTCGCCCCCATGCTAGATTTGCCCCCACGCCGGTCACTGCGGTCAGGGTTTCCGTTGTTTGGTAATTACCGGTTTTTGACCGGCAAAATCTGTTGGAAGTCCGACATATTTAATCTCTCCGGTCATAATGTCCGGTGAAAATAATTCCCTTTAAGCACAATTTGATTATTTGAATTGTATTAAAATAGGCTAAAATTAAATAGCCTATGCGATGAACGAAACAATCATTACATTTGTTTCATGGTTGCTTCACCAAGCAGGTCTAATAATGACAACGATGTTGTCAGCGGGAGCTTGGTGCTGGATTTGTGAGAGCATGCAGCTGCAGAGCCGCAGAGCCCACAGAGCTGTGCCCGCACAGTGCAATACTCCAATTCAGCCATTGGCAATTCAGCTGTTGGGTGGGGGGCGCTGCTGAGCGGTCCCCAGACCGGACCTGAAAACACAGCTGGCTCTGCGGCTCTGCAGCTGCATGCTCTTGCAAATCCAGCACCAAGTCGTTGGGAGGTGGAGATAGTCATCACGCAAACCCACGATAATGTTGCCGTCTTTCTCTGCCAAATTTCTCAGTTCTTCGCTTGATATAATTAATACAAATGTCCAATATAACGGAATTCGTTAGCTCATAAAAATGTAATTATTTATAACAGACTGCTGTTTATTAATGTCGGGCCGACTGCCCACCGACACCTATTTGATTTCAAGTCGGCAGCAGCACGATGTCTCGAGGGACTTATTTTATTTGGAATATATTAATGACTCTATATACACAAAAGTAGCCTAGTTTTAAAGGGGAACTCCAACATTTTGGGAAATTAGCTTATTTAACATCTTCCCTGGAGTTAGACAAGAAGATACATACCTTTTTTGTCTCTGTGCATGCATTTTAGCTTTGGGAATAGACGCTCCGTTAGCATAGCTTAGCTTCATCACTGGAAGTGAGGCAGGACAGTAGCCTTACAGTGCCTTACAGTGTATTGCAAGGTCTGACATTGACCAAACTTGATATGCATGACCTTGGTGGGCTCTAGGTCAACTCCTGAAAAGGGGGTCAATGTCAGACTTTGCAATCACAAGTTAGGGGGCTAATAACCCTTGCCATAATTTCAGTGCGCCCCCTAACTTTTGATTGCAAGGTCTGACATTGACCCCCTTTTCAGGAGTTGACCTAGAGCCCACCAAGGTCATGCTTATCAAATTTGGTCAATGTCAGACCTTGCAATACACTGTAAGGCACTGTAAGGCTACTGTCCTGCCTCACCTCCAGTGATGAAGCTAAGCTATGCTAACGGAGCGTCTATTCCCAAAGCTAAAATGCACGCACAGAGACAAAAAAGGTATGTATCTTCTTGTCCAACTCCAGGGAAGATGTTAAATAAGCTAATTTCCCAAAATTTTGGAGTTCCCCTTTAAGTTAAAATATTATAAATCTACATGCCTTGAGGATGTCATTCTTTATATAGCCTGCCTATCAATTGTTTTTAAGCTCAATAAACTCTGACCGGAATTGATCCCATTTGTCTGGTAGATTGAAATCTACCGGACACTGAGACCGGCAACAATTTTTTCTAACGGAAACCCTGACGCCGGTATGAGCGCGCGCATATGAGCCTAGATAATAATAATGCGCGAGCCCTCGCACACACGCAGGTTTTCCCCCCACGCCGGTAGATAATAATAATGTGAGAGCCCTCGCACACACGCAGGTTTTGCCCCCACGCCGGCAATTGGCACAAGTGTAAATTATGCATTCGTCACTCAGTTGTTACATCGACGCACTTAGCTCAACTCGTTCGTCAGCTGGCTGTGGAGCCTATGGTCACAAGTTCAAATCACTAGTTAATTTTTTTTCCCCTTTACGTTTAATTAATTTATCATCTCTCTATATTAACGTAACTAGCTATTCATATCAATCGAAAATGGGGGACCCTGATGTAAACAAGACGAAAGTCTTTCTCTGGTCTGCATCCCCTTAACAATAGACCTGTCTCAAACCCTGCCCCTTTTCTTGATCCTCCAATCACAGCTGTCGCTTACCTCTGACTTCCTCGTACAAACTTTGTTTGTACGAGGAAGTCAGAGGTAAGCGACAGCTGTGATTGGAGGATCAAGAAAAGAGGGCAGGGTTTTGAGACAGGTCCATTGTATTGAGACGCCGCCTAACTAACTAAGATGGACGATCACTGCTATTCAGCCAAGCCAAAGCAGAGGTACATTTTAGTACATAGTTATAACAGCTAAGGGGTGTTGTTAATGCATTTTATTCTAAAACCTGGTGTGCTGTAGGTTACATGATTGATTGATTGATTGATTGATTGAAAAGTTTATTAGTACAGCTCAATACATACAATTGTTAAGGGGATGCAGACCAGAGAAAGACTTTCGTCTTGTTTACATCAGGGTCCCCCATTTTCGATTGATATGAATAGCTAGTTACGTTAATATAGAGGGATGATAAATTAACACTTTGACTGCCAGGGGGCGTCTTTAGACGTCTTTGCTGGCCATGCTAAAGTTGCCGGGGGACGCTGTACGTCGTCTTTATATCAATATTTCAAAAATCTGCGATCGGATTCATAATGTCCCTCCGCTGGCCTGAGATTCACCAGCAGGACCCACTGAGCTCTCTGGCGGTTCAGGAGCGCCATCTGGTGGCCGATCGGCGCAAGCGCTTAACAGGAAGCGCAGTAGAGGTTGTGCTAGATGTCCGTAGTACTTCCGGCCACTCGGGATAGGTTCCGGCACTCTAGCTCGTCACTCTACATAGCGATCGATTGCCAATAACTCGATAAACAACATGATTTGGACGTATATACCATTATACAAGCTGGAGATGGACCGGGTAATAATATATCCCATAATGATAAAATTTCTACTCGACGATGATCGCCCAACGGCGCGCGGAGACTGGGGTGAGTTTCAGCGTGTAACGTTACCGTCTTCGATAATAACTGATATTATCAACATTTGACCCACATTAGATGATTGGTATAACGCTGCCCACGGAATTATAAACGCCCCCTCGCCCATCCGGTCAACATCAGATGACGTGTAGTAACTTCTAGAAGTACGTCTAGTTGGAATTTTTTATATCGCGCTGATTGCCATCAAACTGTATTTCATCATCAATATAATGCATTTGGGGCTATATATCACGTTCTGGAGAAAGCTGCAGAAAGAGATGAAAACATACTTATACATTAGACCATACTTTACTATGAATATGTGAATGAAAAAGTTTAACGTTGCTACACAATGAACAATACATATAGGACTTTGAATGGGCCCTAATAATGGCAATGTAGCAATAGAATTTAAAAAGTTATAGCCCTGCAAAGAAGGGGACTTTCTCCATAGACAAATAGCGCTGGCAATCTATGGTATATCATTAATTTAACCTTAGGCAACCAAAGTGTTAATTAAACGTAAAAAAAAAAAAAAAAATTAACTAAGAGTGATTTGAATTTGTGACCATAGGCTCCACAGCCAGCTGACTAACGAGTTGAGCTAAGTGCATCGATGTAAAAACTGAGTGACGAATGCATAATTTACACTTGTGCCAATTGCGTGCGTTTGTCTAAGTATTATTATTATTATCTAGCGGCGTGGGGGCAAAACCTGCGTGTGTGCGAGGGCTCGCGCATTATTATTATTATTATCTAGGCTCATGCGCTCGCTCATACCGGCTTGGGGGCAAAACTAGCGTGGGGGCGAAACTAGCGTAGATCAGTGGCCAATCAGAGCAACGCGGAAGGACAAGCCACTTGCCTAAAGCATAGACGCTGCAGGGAATGGCCTAGATAACCCGGAAATACATCTGTATAGTCCTAGAAATAATATCCCTTAACCGATAACTCCCCCTGGTGGGAAAACATAGCTATTGCATCTCAATATAAATCCTAGCTATATAATGCTCACATTATAACAGGAAACATCACCCAACATCATGGGTTGTTATTGTTATTAGGGCTGCCCCCGACTAAAGATTCTTTTGGTCGACCACTACTTGTCAGTTCAAGCCATTAGTTGACTAGTCATCACATGTTTATGATATAAAAAGTGAATAGTTACATTTATTTATTTTTGGGGCATCAGAAAATGGTTTGAGTTACAGGGCTGCGGAAGAATGTCATAAGTAACCTTGTTAACACTGTGCTACATAACAGAGAAATACAAAACGGTAATAATGAGCCGCCCTTCATAATGTAAATTTTTACAAATGGACAACATGCATGAAGCCAGCCTGTTAAAACACAGACACAAGCCGTAATAATAATAATAAATGTGTTTTTATATAGCGCCTTACATATGGTATCTCAAAGCACTTTACAGACATTGCATTACGTGGACAAACACAGTACATGGACTTTCACAATGACAACATCATGGTGGGGATACTACAGAGAAAGGGAGACAGCTAGTGTACAGATGTGTAAATTAGGGGTGCACGATATTGATTTTTTGACCCCGATATCGATACCGATAACTTGCTACTCCTCAAGGTCGATACCGATAACCAATATATATATATATATTTATTGTATTATAACTTTTTTTTTAATGTATATTCCTGTAGTTTTGACCTAACCAGATTTATCATGACATGAGCGTTGCTACTATGAACAAAACAAAGCCAAGAGAACAGTTTTGACTCTTCAAATAAAGTGACTATATTTATTTTTCCAAATAAATATAATTTGAGTCAATCACAAAATTCACAATCCGTCAATGTCATTAACAATGTGTTTCCCTGAACAATGAGTGAAGTAAAAATCAACAGGTATTGTGCTTCGTCAGTAGGGATGGGTACCATTCACATTTTAACCGATACGGTACCGGTACCTGTGAATCGATACCGGTACCCAACGGCACCTTTTTTCTGTACTTTAGTCTCTAAAAATGTAATCTACCTACCTCAGTTGTGAAACTTCAAATAACCACATTTGACAGTTTTCGGCTTGCCATTGCCCCGACTGCTTTGTTGTTGAATCAAGTCAAATCCTAATGTAGAAGGGTGGATTATCCCTGCTTATGGGAGTAGTGATACACAGCCACCTGGTAGCAGGATACAATAGAGTTGGATCTATCTGTACCCCCGTCTTTGGCCCGGAACGTCGTTCTGGAGGGCGTGCAGCAGGAGTGGATGGGGCCCAGGATTTACTAACCTTGGGGGTGGTACTCTGGTCTTCCTCGCCTTCCAAGGCGGTCAGCAGTAGCTCCCCACACACTCTCACTTCCCCCAGTACCTCCGTCAGCCCTCCCACACCCGGTGACTGTCAGTTCAATAGTTATATTGGGCTTCCCTTTAAGCAGTACCCTTCCTTGACCAAAACAACATTTTCAACCAAAGAAATTGACATTCCCTAATAGATAGTGTGTACGTAAATGAAAATGTATGTGTCTGATAAAGAGATAGGTGGATGAAAAGGCATGTGTCTGATAGGGATATATTATTAAAATATTGTATAATTGGCTGATATGAACATAGATAATGTATGTAAAAGCTAAATAGTATATTATGCTGTATTGTATTATGAATGAATTATGAGTAGGTATTATTGTATTGAATTATGAATTCATAAGGCGTATATATTGTTGTATTGTATTATGAATTTGATTAGGGTTTTTATTGTTTTAATTGTCTGTATGACATGTAAATGTTGTGAGTGTATAAGTCTGTAACTGTATTTTATGTGTTATGGACCCCAGGAAGAATAGCCTCAGCACTGCTGTGGCTAATGGGGATCCAAATAAACTTAAACTTAAACCTGTATAGACCCTCAATGAATATGCTGCGAATGGGGTGGAAGGGTTAAATAATTATACCAGTCACAAGTATTTACCCGGTTACAAGATTAGCATATGATCAGAAATAGACACACACACCGTGAATGAATGAAAACTTTATTTAACAGATTGCAGAATGGGTACAAATTAACAATACAGTACGGCTCAATACACACAATTGTTAAGGGGATGCAGACCTGAGAAAGACGTTTGTCTTGTTTCCATCAGGGTCCCCCATTTTCAATTCATATAGACATTTATGACATACACAACATACATGACATTTATGGCATAGGGACATATAGGTATTTAGTACTGATACATTTGTGACATAAACGGTATTCAAATATACAGTACTGTTAGCCCTAGATCCTGACAGAGTATATACATATGATGGGGAGGGGACTGTACATTAGGAGGGGATGGGTGGGTGGGAGAGAGATATACATACGGCGGGGAGGGAATATATACATGCGGTGGGGAGGAGACTGTCTATTAGGAGGTGGTGGGGGTTTTGGGCATTTACGGTGGCCAGTTTCGAATTGCAGCCTCCCGTAGGTGCTCTTTAAGAGCGGTTTTGAATGTGGGTAGGGATTCACATTCCTTTACAGCTTTGGGTAGGGCGTTCCACATTGATGTGGCATAATTGCGGAACGTATTTAGTCCCTTGTTTGAGCCGAATCTGGGTTTAACATGATTTGTTGAGCTTCCTCTGGTGTAGTGGTTGTGGTATTCACTGACCTTTGGGAAGTATTTTGACATGTACATGGGTACCTTAGTCGTATAGTGTATCTTGTAGACCAGGCCCATTTACATCTACTTTATATAAGCCTGGTCAATTATCAGTTACAAGTTGTACTTTATGTGGTTCATATGGCATGTATTCATAAACGGCACCGGGTGCTCTCACTTGTATTGTAGCAGGGCTGTACGCTAAGCTTTTTCACTAGGGGCACACTTGCCCCTAAATGAGAAATTTAGGGGCAAAAAATATTTTTTAGGGGCACATTTTTAAATAACAATTTTACCATTATTTATATCGATTGTTTTTGATTTAAAAATAAATAAAAAAAATAATTTTATATATTTTTTTTTAATAAAATATATATATTATATAATCATACTTGTAGTTGTATTATTTGCGAGACATCGCCACCACGCAACAAGTCAAAATGCTCGCTATATGCAACCAGCTCCACTGTCTGTGTGTACTCGAGTAGCCTCCAGCTACGTACGGCCAGGATTCTCCGGAGCTGCAGCTGGACCCTATACTGTAGCCTCCAGCTACGGCCAGGATTCTCCGGCGCTGCAGCTGGAACCTATTGACTATATTCAGCGTGCCCTCAGCTCGAATACGCATCGACTCAGTGTTATAAGACATTGATATCAGGAGCTATCTGAACTATTTAGTTTAATGGGACGTTTCGTTTTGAACAGTTAGGGTTGGGTACCGTTCACATTTGAACCAGTACCTGGGGATCGATAATGGTATACGACGACAGGGCTTGAGACTAACACCGTCCCGTCGTCCCAGGGGAAATAAAATATGTATTTGGGATGAAGAAAAATCCTCCACGGGGCCGGGACACAGTCGGGA
Organism: Notolepis coatsorum; assembly: GCF_963971535.1. Classification (NCBI taxonomy): domain Eukaryota; kingdom Metazoa; phylum Chordata; class Actinopteri; order Aulopiformes; family Paralepididae; genus Notolepis; species Notolepis coatsorum. The sequence continues at coordinate 88,786,972 of NC_140165.1, read as the reverse complement.
CGAAGAGGATTTATTTTCCCCCACTTGGAAAATGTCAACTGCGCCGACTGTCAGTGCGCATATCACTGTCAAACGGTGCGTGTCTTCCGAGTGCTCGCTTTAGTTGACAGTGGCACGAGACCACTGCACGAGACCCGCGGAAATATCAGAATGTTTAATAGAATGTTTAATAAAAGTTCTCGTGGTTCCGGCCATCCTCTAGCCATCCTCTCAGTCAAGGGAGCACTCTCAAACATGCTGCACTATTTGAAGTGTATAACGTTAAACAGAGCAGAAGAAGATGGAATAACAGACACAGACTGACCAACAGGGAACTGCATCCAACCCTAGTACAAAGGCAGGTCTGCGGTGGTGGCTACTGCCACTGCTGGCTCAATGTTCTCGACGGTCACATTTTCATTCGACGGCTCACTAGGAGGTGGAACGCGTCGAAAATATGAAGCAATACTAACTTTACTTTTCTTCATAGGCATAGCTAAAGAGTGCTCAATCGATTTTCCCCACTCTCATACCTGAGTGCTCAGCTCGCGTGAGTGGCGTCATCACACGGCTTGGATAATTTAGGAGTGAAATGCGAATGCAAGGCTTGAAATCCCTACTCGCAAGCCCGCCCCCAAATATTATTTACCAATCGCAACGGCCAATTAAAGGGGCAATTTGCGACGAGCTCGTCGCACTGTACAGCCCTGTGTAGGGGAACACTATTCCCCACATAGGCACCTCGTGCTCAATACATTAATAATAAACCCTGCTTGGATTAGGGGAGACCCAGGCACAAGGTAAGTAGTTCAATGGGAATTCAAGAACGTCACAGTAATGCACAAATACAAAATAAATCATTTAAATGTGGGCCCACGTTACTAGGGATGCCCCGATCGATCGGCCACCGATCGTTATCGGCCGATAATCAGTATAAATATGCGATTTGTATAAACAAATGCCCCAGGAAGTCTAGTAGCCCATGTTGATATCTCCGTTAGCTTGCGTTAGCTGACGTTAGTTCACGGTTCAAAACGAAATGTCCGATTGAACTAAATAGTTGTCTTAATGTCATCTAGCCGGCTAGCAGTAGCTCCTGATATCAATGTCTTATAACATTGATTGAATGCGTATTCGAGCTGAGGGCTTGCTGAATGTGAAATGACCAAAGCATAACGTTACCAAGGCAATAGGGTCCCGCTGCAGCGCCGGAGAATCCTTTTTGGAGCTAGGGCTACTAGAGTACACACAGACAGTGGAGCTGTTTGCAGATAGCGAGCATTTTGACTTGTTGCGTGGTGGCGATGTCTCGCAGATAATACAAGTACAAGTCTAATTATATAATATATATATTTTATTAAAAAAAAAAAACTTTTTATATAAAATAATTTTTAATTTCTTTTTAATCAAAAACGATCGGTATCGGATCGGTATCGGCCGATATGGCTCACGACGATCGGTGATCGGTATCGGTGGCAAAAAACGTGATCGGGGCATCCCTACACGTTACCAAATAAAACCTACTCTAAAGCCGGCTTATAATGTTTGGGGTACCCCTAGACACTGGTCGTTAATGTTTGCTCGAATGGATACTGTGGTGGGCACACAAGGTACTGTTGTACTTAGCCAAGATGGCGGACCCACTCTCATCACCTCTCGTCCGGGTGACAAGATGGCGTCGGGCGATCCCGCGAGCACAGCCAGCGGCCTGGGGTAGAAAGCATAAGCAGTGGTGAAACTGGAGGAGCGTGCTGTGTTGTGGTGACCTCTGCTGGTGGGGAGAGGTGTCCTCTGCAGCGTCGATGAGACGTCCACTGCGGGCTGCTGTCTGGGCTGGCGCGCTCTAAACTGTTTGGCTACCTTAAACACAGCTAAACTGTGGGTCTTAGTGAACCCTCCTGCTATCGTCTGTACTACTAACGCAACGTGGCTGTATGCACCACCGGTCTTCAGCGCCGCGCGCCCGGTAGTATACTTGAGTCAATATAGCCGTTAGCAGCATGCTAATACACCGCACACACTGCTACTATAACACGTTATCTATGGACGTTGGTCCTTCTTTCCGTATCGCTTACTCACACACTGCACTATCGCTTGTACTTCTAGGATAACACGTTATCTAGCAAGTACTCTCTATCACGCGTCTCTCTCCAACGGGGCTCTTCAACATCACTCTTCCAACGGGGCTCTTCCTGAGCACACACCCGTTGCGACCGTTCATGTCCGAGTTCACTGTCAAAGAGGACTTCCTGGTGCTCCGCCCTCCAGGTAATCATCTCTTGCTCGTTGCTTCTCTCTCCTCCGCTCCACCTGCCACCACTGCCCCCTGCTGGCAACCGCAACTGATCCCACTATAGGACCACTCCAGAAAGGGAGAAAGATGCTTCAATGTTATGTTAGTGATCCATATCGAAGCCGGAGAAAGAGTAGCACCTCGCATCATTAGTAGTCCGGGCGAGATATCAAAAGGAACACTGTTTATCACACTTTATACACACACAGGGGAAGTAACAGTTAGTCAGCACTTCTGAATACTTAGCAGAATATTCAGGATCCTACACTAAGTAAGCATATATTGTGCGTGTGAACGTTGACATGAAAAGAAAAAGGTAATTTTTTTTTTTTTATTATTATTTTTATCGGAGCTATCAATACTTTTATCAGGTTTATCGAGATGACGTCATAATTGCTGATATCGGCCCGATAATTATCGACCCGATAATTATCGTGCATCCCTAGTGTAAATGTAAGTGATGCAGGTAACAGGTAATGAGTAATGATTCTGAATGTTGGAACAACCAGCAAGGAGTGAGAAAAGTGAGAGAAATGCACATTTCAGTTAAACATGGAGTACACAATGTCATGTAGCTTCTAGGGGTGGGACGATACATCGATCCAGATCGATATATCGATCTATTATCAATAATCAAATAGGATCGATGCAACGTAAAAAGATCAATTCATATCTCTTATTTTGAAAATCCCATGTCTGGTATCCGCTCGGCTCGGATCAACAGCACACAGCAGTAGCGTCTAGAGCGTCACTAGAGCAAGACTAGTGTGCCTATTCTGTGACCCAAAACATGTCCCTGCTGTTTTATTCCGCAACGGGTCCAATGCATCTAACCTGCTTTGCAATCCTCGCCACTCGATTATGCCCACGTCGCGTTAAAGATCAAAGATAACGTTACGTTAGCGTAAGCTAACAAGCTAACCCAGAGCCATAGGCAGAGAGAAGTGGGGACTGGGAAGGAGGGTGCATTCTCGGGATAGCCCCACTAACAGGATCTGGCCGGTACTGCACCTTCGGACTCCCAATATGCCTTTTCCAGCCAAAATACAGCTCTGTGACAGACAGTGAATAGGATATTAATATTGAAAAAAAAAAGATAAACAAACCAAAAACAGTGAACAGGAGGTCTATTTGTATTAAAAACAATAGATTGTTTTTCATTTAAATGTCTGGAAGAGCTCAATAATAAAAATGTCAAATGATATTTCCATTGCCTTTTTTGTTTGTTGATTGTGTTAAATGGGCATATAATATCGTCTCATATCGATCGCAGGCACCTGAATCGAATCGTATCGTATCGTATCGTGGCAGACTGTGTGATATCGGATAATATCGTATCGTTGTCCAAAGAATCGATATCGTATTGTATCGTGATGAAACTGGTGATTCCCACCCCTAGTAGCTTCCCCCAGTCCCCACGATCACTGGGATAGCGTTAAGCCCAATAGTGCATGTTGCATAGCCTATCTAATGTAGCGGCCATTCTAAGTGGCCAACATTAGGCAAACATTAGGCTACTTACGTCATACAGTAATATGATGCTGGGCTGTAGTGATGAGTTGTTCCGTGTGGGGCAAGTATGTAAAAAAGAAAAACAGAAACAACACGTTTGTCATCTGTAGTAAATAAATGAAGCTGGAATCCATTCGTGACCATGAACAGAGCCAGTGTCCCGTAACCGTTGTGTCCCGGATTCAATCTCCTCTCCTCTAAAGACGCTCTGTGGCTAGGCTAACAGCCATGTCAGACAGAGCAGATGTGGAAACTGAGCTACACTTTCTAACAACCTGCCCACTACCAAGATATCAGAGACATATACTCCCCAGCAGGGACGTGCACAGGACTTTAGAGGGCCAGGTGCTCAAAGGCTGAAAAGGGCACTACACTTGTGTGTATATATTAACCGAGCGCGCAAGCGCGATTTTTAAGGGCCCTTTTCGGGCGGGGGCCCCCTTTTTATGCTTTTTGGGGGGTTTTGGTGATCAAATATTGAATATTGAACTATAATAATCAGTGCAGGAGCTCACTTATTCTTGAAAGACACTTTTATCACTGACTTAAAAGGCCCATACATCTCCATAAATGTTCAGGGGGGAGGGAATAAGTGCTTACCCTACATACCCCAAGAAGTGCTGTATATTCTGTATTGTTTAATATAAATTTGAATTTTTTATTCCAATCCCGATTTGTATTTGAGATTCCCAAATCCCATCGGACTTGACTTCTTCGTGTCCCTCAATGAGTGTAATACCAGCATTCAACTGTATGCGCCACAGCGGTTTCTATCATCATCATCATCACCACCCACGCTATGCATAAAATATATAGGTCCGCGGAGAGGCACGCTGAGGAGTCCGTGCAAACTGCAATGGAATATGGGGCATCTCTCTCTCTTTACCTAATATTTTGATTCTATCCTGACATTTTTCAGTTGGAAGGGCAGTCTATATGCGTAACGGTAATTTTCTTTTTTTATTTATTTATTTTTTCAATAGGGGCACTTTTTTGATGAGGCTCAAAAAGGCAGGTGCTCAAGCACCCCTTGGCCTCTATGTGTGCACGACACGTGCCTGCTCCCCAGTCCCCATGAATTGCAAACACCCAAAGAGAGAGGCTCATTAGGCTTGCATTTCTTTGCATCAAAGATGCTACAATCTTCAGCTTTCAAAAAGATGCTGTGTTTGACCAAGTGTTTCCTCAAGTTGCTTGTATTACCCTTCCCTGCTTTGCACATCGCGTTACAAATGTTGCAGAGAGCGTTGTAGGGCTGGACGATAGTCTAAAATTTATATCACGTTATAATTTGAAGCATAGATGGTAACAGTATATATCACGGTATATTCATTTATCTTAAAATGTCTATAAATGCTTCTGAAGGGGTAAACACTGGCAGCTATTACTGTACTCTTGTATTACTACGACATATTTCACATAGTACAGAGGTATTTTAAGAACATTTATTGTGCAAAACTGCAATAGAAAAATGCTAAACCTTTTCTCAAGTTACTTCCATCTCTGAAAAACACTTTTTTCATGAAATACAATCAAATCAAGCGGCACAAAGTGAAAATAAAAACTACTGCAGGACAGGAGGTTTCTTTCCCTCAAACAACTCAAACACAATACATGTTTGACAACGTAGAGAGAGAGCGTGATGTAATAGGTTTGAGTTTGAGGTTTGAGCGTCCTAAGTTGCCGTAGTTGATGATGTCACACCAGGATGTCATTGTCAACACATAGAGTTGGAAACGAGAGCAGCCCGATGGATAAAGCGATATAAAGAAACAAATAGCCAATAAATGTGAAGTTATCTTTGAACCTCTGTTGTCAAGCCTCGTCAATATAACCCCCCCCCCCCTTTCCTCACTAATTAAACTGGTGCCGCGGAGTCACATTAGAACGTTAGCTTAAACGATAACGTTAGCCTGTTGCTGCGCTAAAGCAAGTCTCCTCTCAGCCTCCTTCAATAGGGTCCAGCTGCGTCTTTACAATTCGTAGCCGCATTTCTGCAGACCCCTCTCTGATTGGTTGAGGCCATTTCTGCAGACCCCTCTCTGATTGGCCGAGCGTGCGCATGCGCATGAGCCGCAACAAGCTCCTCTAGCCAGGAGTCGAAACTCCATTAAGCTCCAGAGAGAGAGGCTGAAAACCCACAGTTGTTGCCCGACGGATGGGAGCCGAATCCCGGATCCGAGTTTTCTGATGAATAGCCCCAAAACATGGAGGTCGCGAACGCAATTTATACGCATGGAAGTATTGATTACGCCATAACATTGTGTTGTGAAATGTGCATAACGTTATGAATAAACCGCGAAGTCACGGGAAATAAATAACGTTATACGCGAATCTGGTAGTACATTTCTGCTTATCTTCTTGATATGATAACATTACATCCGCCTTTTACCGCGTGACGAGCTAAACCAATCAGAGAGAGGCTTCGCTCACATGACGCTCAACCAATCATAGAGGGGCTTCGCTCAACCAATCAGAGAGGGGTCTGCAGAAATGGAGTTCAACCAATCAGAGAGGGGTCTGCAGAAATGCGGCTACGAAATGTAGAGACACGGTCCAGCTGCATCCCCGGAGATGTTCTCTCACGGGCAACTTCCGCCAGCCACACGACATTTCTGCCGCTGACAGGACACGCGCTGATTGGCGGAAAGTACGGAAGTATCTCTAAGTACGTCTGACGTATCTCGAAGTACATCTGACGTTTCTCTACGTCCGTTAGCGAACGTTAATTGAACGTCAAAAGCAAGTACGTCTGCGCTGACGTGCGGTTGTTGAGAGTGATTGATTGAAGAGTTCCTTGTTCCATGAGAGGGGGGGGGGGGCTTGTATTGATCAGGTTAGTAGATATTGTACCGATCAGGTATTACAGATCATATCCGCATGAAATAAACTAAAATGTTAAAACCCATTTAGACTGTTTATCATTCCTGTACTGTACTCTGCTCCTGTGTTGTAACCCAACCCCCTCCAATGTACAGTAAATGACCAAGTATGGTTGTCAATATTCCAATGTACAGTTTTGCTTGTACACAGTGGTGCGTTATTGAAATCATCTGGGGTTGCGGCACGGTGGTGTAGTGGTTAACACTGTCGCCTCACAGCAAGAAGGTCCAGGGTTCGATTCCCGCTTGGGGACCAGGTTTCCATGATGCCAGTTACCCAGGTGGGGTATCTCCCAGGCCTTTCTGTGTGGAGTTTGCATGTTCTCCCCGTGCTCGCAAGGGTTTCCCCCCCGATAAGATAAACCCAATGGAAAAACATGCACAACAATAGATCGCTAACGCTGTGGCGTCCTTGACGAAGACGGACAGGAGCACTTGGATTGGTCCCCTGGCGCGGCTCACGTTGACGCCTGTCTGCTCCCGGCTGCCCTTGGGGGGGAAGGACGACGGGATGGGTTAATCGCAGATACGAATTGCATGCATGCATCGCATGTGTGCCGATTGATGACCTCTGAGCAGGTCCTAAATTATAAATTATTATTATTATACCTAATGCATGCACGGTGCGCGCGCTCCCGCGAATGCGCATTTAATGTCCCCTCGCTTGAGCACAGACTAAAGACGGTGCCTAATTGCCTCTACGAATGGAATGTAACACATGGCATTCACAACAAGTTAGGTGTGAATGTATCTGAGAACGTATTTAACACACCTGACGACCGGCGCTATTGATATGCAAATAGCGAGTACTTATCTGGGGTTGCAACCCCGTCCCATGAAGAACGCATGCCTGCTTGTCCCCCACCCACCCACCCCTCCTACCCGACCCCCCCCCCCCCCCCCCAACCACCTCCAATGTACAGTCCCCCCCCCACCTACCCAACCTCCTCCAATGTACAGTTTCTACGTCAAATGTATATACTCTCTTTTCTGGACTCTTTTTGTATCACAAACAATACTGTATTTGCAAATCTGGTATGTCATAAATGTATAGATGTAGCAGTACTGTCTATCTGTATGTCGTGTGTGTGTCATATATGATATGATGAATTGAAAATGGGGGACCCTGATGTAAACAAGTCGAAAGTCTTTCTCTGGTCTGCATCCCCTTAACAATTGTATGTATTGAGCTGTACTGTACTGTACCCATTCTGCAATCTGTTAATAAAGTTTTCAATCAATCAATTTATTTATCCTTTATTTATCCAGGAATGTCCCATTGAGATACAAGATCTCTTCTTCCAGGGAGTCCTGTCAATCAGACAGCGTTTGCTCTGTACCTACCTGTATTCCAATAATGGATTTGTCCATACCTGAGATCCATAGATGTCCCTAGATGAGAGGTTAATGGTGTTACCCAGTGTCTCAAAATACTGAGGATAAGGTGTAACAAATACAAACATAGTTCAGTTATTGGGTTGTAATGCTAAAATGCGTTTAAAATCTAATGGCATTACATAACTATTTACAGCTTTTAGGTAACACAAGTGTTATTGATCTAAGCGATTTGATTTTATTACGGATCCCCATTAGCTGGTACGTCTGAAGATACGTCAGACGTACTTCGAGATACGTTAGACGTACTTCGAGATACTTCCGTACTTTCCGCCAATCAGCGTGTGTCCTGTCAGCGGCAGAAATGTCGTGTGGCTGGCGGAAGTTGCCCGTGAGAGAACATCTCCGGGGCTGCAGCTGGAGGCTACTCGCCTCCTTAGCCAAATTGAAATGCCCAAACTATATGGCAAGGTCCGTGAGCAAGTGGAGAAAAACTCGGTACAATTAAACACTATGCAACCACTGCAAACGTTGAGTGAATCATCAAGTAGCGTTAACGTCATTGCTACTGCTGTAGCTGTTCTAGTCTACCGGTCACAAGGTATGAAAATATAGTCAAAATCCATACCGTAGCGCAAATTCATACCTTTTATGTTGTTTGCAGATTACATTACGTTGCTGTAGCATGAACTGCAGATGGTGGGCAGGTGGGTGCAACACACACACACACCGGGCAAAACTATATTTTTAATTTCCTTGGTGAAGGTAATTAAACCCTGTCTGCCTTTTGACTATACCAAAACATTATATTGTCATCATATAGGTGCACACAAGTGAAGTTTCAAACTGCAGTTGGTAAAGTAATGGGTTATTTCCCCCCCAGATCTACCCAGAGACATGGATGATTCCACTACTAGACTGAAGGAGGAACCCAGAGACCCACAAGACTTTATACTGAACATCAAAGAAGAGACTCTGGACTTTCCTGACCCACCCAGGGACATTTCCACCAGACTGAAGGAGGAGCCCACAGATGATCAGGACATCTGTAAGTTAAGTTTATTTCTGTGTAACAAGTGGCTGCTGGTCCATAAAGAGTTTTAAAATTCACTTTGACTAATTAAAGACTTAAAAGCATTAAATAGTCCTCTGTTTGATAAGGTCTTAAATATGTATTTATTGAATGCTATAAGCAGGGTCTAAAATGAATGGCAAGCGCCAAATGCCTGGAAAATAATATTTAGGTGAAATCGATAAGTAAAACCTTTATATCACGTTAGTCTTTGGTGTTTGCTATTTGTGTTCTCAGATGTTGACCTTTATCTCTGTCCACTCTCCCGTGATTGGCTGTTGCGTCTGCATTTGTATGGATGGTATAGAGAGATGGCTAGTTAGCTAACCTGCAAACACCCTGACCGATGGCTCTCCCTATGTGCTCATATAGCCATTTCTCCTGTTAATCGCCTGTATTTCAGACCAAGTCTCATTCATGATAGTTAACAAGTGTCATTGCAACCATCACTTGAACTGCTGATTCGCATCGCACTGTCCCTCATTCATTCCCTATTCAGAATATAAATGCGAGGAACAATGGAGGCTAAATGGTAAATGGACTGCATTTATATAGTGCTTTTTATCCAAAGCGCTTTACAATTTATGCCTCACATTCACCCATTCACCCATACAGTCACACACCGACAGCAGAGGTGCCATGCAAGGTGCCAACCTGCTCAGTGCTCACCGGGACCAGTTAGGGGTTAAGTGTCTTGCTCAAGGAAAACTTCGACACACTGCCGGGAGCGGGAATCAAACCGGGAACCTTCTGATTACCAGATGAGCCCTCTACGGCTCCTGAGCCACTGTCGCCCCAGTGTGTCTGAAATATTGCCAGGTAGAAAATGGTCTTAACGGTACCAATATTTGGGCAAAGGACAATCTGTAAAAAGTAGGTCCATTTCAACAAGAGGAAGTTGACTAGATTTATTATGACAACCGACTGCCTTTAGGCTAAATGTTCTTATTTTGTCATCTATTTATTTAAAAGCTATGTATAAACTATGAAACAGAGAACCACCATAATACAACCATGTTCTAAATTACTTCTACCTTGATATAGTCTCAACATGGCCAACCCAACCACGGAAGCCACACTCGTACAGGTAGCACAATACACTATTGTGAAAAGTAGGCCTAGAGGAGCCCTTTGTTCATTACAGACTCTGGCTGTAAGACTATTGTAGTGATTAATATCATTAAGGACACATATTTGTTCACATTAATAAACATATTTCGATATTTAATTCAACCAGTTAGTCATTTTGCCCTACTGATCATTTTGAACGGACAATATGCATATTTACTCATTATAAATACCCACAGTATAGATGGTTTCACTGGAATTGTGTTGCTAGGGAACAGCTTTTCAGTCAGTTATTGATATTAGCAATATGTTATTATATCTTTTTCTTTTGGCTTTTCCCGTCAGGGGTCGCCACAGTGGATCATCCCTTTCCATCTGTTCCTGTCCTCTGCGTCGTCCTTCGTCACGCCTGCTGCCTGCATGTCCTCCTTCACTGTGTCCATAAACCTCCTCTTGGGCCTTCCCCTCCTCTTTCCTGGCAGCTCCATCTCCAGCATCCTCCTCCCGATGTACCCCACCTCCCTCCTCCGCACATGTCCAAACCATCTGTCTTGCCTCTCTCACTTTCTGCCCGAACTGCTCAACATGGGCCGTTCCTCTGATGTAGGCATTTTTTATTTTGTCCAACCTTGTTACTCCCAGAGAGAACCTTAGCATCTTCATCTCTGCCACCTCCAGCTCCGCCACCTGCTTGTTGGTCAGTGCCACCATTTCTAGACCATACAGCATAGCTGGTCTCGCTACCCTGCTGTAGACCTTTCCTTTTACCCTTGCTGGTACACTTCTATTGCAGATCACCCCTGTCATCCATCTCCACCCGCACCACCCGGCCTGCACTCTCTTCTTCACCTCCCTACCACAGTCCCCATTTCTTTGGACAGTTGACCCCAAGTATTTAAACTCGTCCACTTTTGGTACCTCTACTCCTTGCATCTTCACCACCCCTCTGTCTTCCTTCCCATTCACACACATGTTGTACTCGGTCTTGCCTCTGCTCACTTTCACCCCTCTTCTCTCCAGTGCATGCCTCCACTTCTCCAGGTTCTCTTCCACCTGCTCCCACTACAGATCGCGATGTCATCTGCGAAGTGCGAACATCATGGTCCACTCCTGCCTGACCTCGTCTGTCAGCCTGTCCATCACTCTTGCAAATAAGAATGGACTGAGGGCCGACCCTTGGTGCAGTCCTACCCCGACCTTGAACCCCTCAGTCACTCCCACTGCACACCTCACCACAGTCGCACTGCCCTCATACAAGTCCTGTACTACTCTCACATACTTTTCCACCACTCCTGACTTTCTCATACAGTACCACACCTCCTCTCTTGGTACCCTGTCATACGCCTTCTCTAGGTCTACAAAGACGCAATGCAGCTCCCTCTGGCCTTCTCTATACTTCTCCATTAGCATTCTAAGGGCGTCGTGCTTTTACCTGGCATGAACCCATACTGCTGCTCACTAATCCTCACCTCTACTCTTAACCTAGCCTCCACTATCCTTTTCCATAGCTTCATGCTGTGGCTGATCAGCTTTATTCCCCTGTAGTTGCTGCAACTCTGTGCGTCTCCCTTACTCTTAAAAATCGGCACTAGCACACTTTGCCTCCACTCCTCTGGCATTTTCTCATTTTCCAAGATGTTGTTAAACAATCGTGCTAGAAAAAAACCTGCCATAGGCATCTCCAGACCTTTGCTGGTATGTCATCTGGGCCGACCGCCTTCCCACTCTTCATCCTCTTCAAAGCTGCCCTCACTTCCTGCTTACTGATCTGTTGCACTTCCTGGTTCACTGCCTCCACACTGTCCGTCCTCTCTCTCTTTTTCTTCATTCATCAGCTCTTCAAAGTACTCCTTCCACCTTCTCACCACACTGTCCTCGCTGGTCAGCGTCTTGCCCTCCTTATCCTTTATCACTCTGACCTGCTGGTTCCTCTGCCTAGCCAGTTGACATAGGTTCTTTTCTCCTTCCTTGGTGTCCAACCTCTCATACAGCTTGCTGAATGCTCTTTCCTTCACCTTTGCCACAGTTTTAACAGTTTTTGGACAACAAAGTAGAAGAAATGCCTTATAGGTTTTGAGAGAGAGGGTTTGCACGCTGAATACAATGCTGCCACTGGAGGTCTTAAAAAGTCTTCCATTTAACTTTTTGAAAACTGCAGATACCCTGTACTTCATACTTGATACCAAGCTCCTCCTACAAAACTAATGTGAAATGAATGGGAGCACTGTAAAACACAACATACTCAAAAACAAACTTATTTTAGTGTTGTGTGCGCAGTATAGTGTTTATTTCAGTTATTTATTTTTTATTTTTTTTAGCATTTTTACAGCTTTTCTTGGTCACGCAGGACCGACAGAGGAGAGGGCGAACGGGAGGAGAGGTGGGGAGGACATGCGACAAATAACGTCGGGTGCTGGGATCGAACCCGGGTCGGCCGCGTAGGTGCGCGAGGCACTATGGTATGCGCCACGAGGGCGCCCCTTATTTCAGGTTTTTAATAGACTGAAGCGTGGCCCGGCCCATTACTTAACATTCGTTTTGTGTCTTAACTAGCCAGAGTTGTGAGTATCCAGTATGAGTAGCATTACTTAATAATAACATTCGTTTTGTGTCTATTGTCTAACAGTTAGTTTTGTGTTACAGGCAGAAAGATAAAGCTCTTTATCGCTCATCTTCCACAAGAGTAACATTAAGGTTATCTATCGGTAGTTTGAGTCAACCGTCAAAGATACCTCAGCGAGAGATGGAATTTTAGTAAATGTTAACTAACGTTTTGTGTCTAACTAGCCAGAGCTGTTAGTATCCAGTATGAACAGCATTACATAACATTAGTTTTGTGTCTAACTAGCCAGAGTTGTGAGTATGCAGTATGAACAGCATGGACTCTACTGATCATCTTACCAACATAATTGGTATGTAGGAGATGGTGCTAGGGGTGAACAATTTTAAATATGTCCTAAAGATGACGCTGGTCAGAGGTGGTACTCCAAAGGAATTTTGATTCTTGGAGTCACAAGAATCAAATGTAAACCTTGCCTGCCATCTCAAATGAGCTGTTCCATATTGTTCTCACAAGTCTTCAGCTTGGGGGGGTGGCAGCTAGGGCTGCTCGATCATGACAAAAATCATAAACACAATTATTTTGATAATTGAAATCACGATTATTAAACATGATTACTCATTGATTTGAGAACATCACAGGGCTTGACATTTACCTTTTTCCCAAGGAGCACATGGCCTACTCCTAAATGAGAAAGTACAAATGGCACATTTTAGGAGCAAACTAAGACATTTAGGAGCACAGTGAAAACATTTAGTACCGTAATTATTTCAGTAGGGTTGGGTATCGCAACACGAAAATGGTGCACGTGGGTTGAAGCAAATGCTTTGTCATATTGGAGGTGCTTCCTTGCTTGCAGAAACGTCAGTGTTTCCCCTATATGCATTCAGCTGCGGTGCTGCTGAATTAGGACCGCCGCTGCTATGAACTAGAGTACTAGACTATTACATTTCTTTTATAAAAAATATATATATATAATAATTATATATATACGGTATATATATATTTTTTTTTTAATCATTTCATTTCGGCTATGGGGGGTGCTTAATGTAAAAGACTGACCTGAGGAAAAGGCTGCAGGGAGAAAGCACTGCAGTCTAGTCGATTTTGTGTTTTGAGCACAAAGTTCATCATAGATCTAGCCTCTTTATTTTGCTCTCAAAGTGCACCAGATTGATGCATTTAACTTTAAAATGTAAAAAAGAGGCACAGCACCGCTGCTGATTTTTTTTTCAGGGGAAACACTGAACCTTTTATGTAGATGATCTTGTTTTCATCGTCGTGGTAAGCCAAAATCATAATCAAAATAGAAGTTTGCGTAATCAAGCAGCCCTAGTGGCAGCTCCAGTACAGTAGTCTGTCTCTGTTTCTGCTCAAGGACATGATTTGTGATGAGGCTGCAGTAGAAGAATCCATTGATTCACCTCATCCTCCCGTGACATGGAGGGCAGCTTCAGAGTTTGTCACGTTACCAAGCTGTGTAGAAGCTAGCATGTGAGCAGCATTATCCATATTACCAGGTCGGTATTGTTAGTTGTGAGTTTATATGTGACGGTATGAAACGTCTCACATTTGCACCTGTGTGGCTTTCATGCTAGTTTGTAGAAGACAAGACTCAAGCTACCAGTCATCAGTGATATAAAACGTTAGTACCGGTAAGTAGTGAAGGTAACAAATGACTGATGGCTGCTGCAACCCTTTTCTTTGTCTCTTGGCACCGCTTTCTGAGTAAAAAAGGAGATAGGATGATATACCTGGGCTCAATTAAAGTGTGGATCATGTATCAGTGATAGTGTAATATTCCCCAAATACTTCACTTGTCGTTTTGCAAAGCTTGCATATTGTGTGAGTCTTATCAAGTTCCGTCTCTGGCGTCTCCTCAGAAGTTTGTAATGCTGTTTTTAATATACCTTTTTTTACACAAACAAAACATTTTGTTTAAAAATAATTATTAAATAAATAAATTGTATTGTCTATTTATTGTAACGTATATAAATGATCCTCATCTGTACATTTGTTTGCACTGTTTATTTTGTTCTGTTTTATTTTTATATTCAGATACAATTTTATTTCCAACTGTATATTTATGTATTTCTTCTATTACCCTGCCTATACCTGTACATATTATCTTATCTTAAATTATTACTCGGATGAGCATAATAAACAAAGTAGTAGACTATAAATACTTAGTTACCGTCTCTCTCTGCCCCAGGTTCAGCCAGCGACCTACCGATTATTAAAACAGAAGAGGATGAGGGCACACTTGACCCACCCGGGGATATTTCCTTTGAGATGAAGGAGGACGACACAGACCAGGATATCGGTATGTTACTTTCTCTTTCTACCATTCTCACATTTTATAAGACTTTTGTTTTTCTATATCTTTAATCTTGTCATTCTCTCATTTATAAGACTTTGTTTCTCTATATCTTCATCTCTTCTCATTATATCAGTTATAAGACTGTTTCTCTATATCTTTATCTCTTGTCATTCTATCATTTATAAGACAACCTACTGTTCACATTTACCTACTTAAGTTTGAGACATCAGGGTTTCCCAAGAAAAGCTGTTAAGCAGGGGGCAAACCTCCTACTACAGGGTATCTGCAGGGTATTAAAAGTCTTAAATTCATAATTCTTAAGGCCTTTACAATGTCTTAATTTTAATTTGTACAGGTATACGATTTTTGGGGGGCAGCCTGGCTGTTGGGAGATGAAATAATATAAAATATATGAAATGTTTTTGTATTCAAGTTGTTGTTTTTTGCGGGGCTACCGGGAGCTTGGTGCATCTGGCGAGAGCTTGTATGGAACGCACAAACATTTATAGGGGAGCGCAGGTGCTTTCGTTCCATGTTCCCAGATTCGGGATTGGCCCGCACATTAAAATGTAGCAGAGACGAGCCCGCCTACATAAAAAAGTTAGCCCCGTTCATCAAAAACAACATTTCAAGCAGTGTCAACCAGGCAACCAGAGAAGTCAAAGTAAGAAATGTTCCTTTATCATAACATTTATTGACTCATAACAGTCACGTCGCATTAATATGTAGCGGTGGCCTAAAACAGTAACGTTACAGACAGAAAGATAAAGCTCTCTATCGCTCATCTTCCACAAGAGTAACATTAACATTATCTATCGGTAGTCTGAGTCAACCGTCAGAGATACCTCAGCGAGAGATGGAATTTTAGCAAATGTTAACTAACGTTATGTGCTGGCAAAATAGTGATTTCTATGTATAATGCAGTTGGTTGATTGTGATGACAGACACATATTTAATAGACCACAAATATAGCAACAATTAAATGTCGGAGGTTGTAAAAAGAATTAAAAAAAACGACAACGAAAAACATATCCCTGCATATTTATAAGGTAACATATCATGTTGGACTATTTGACAGTGACATCACATTGAGTATTTGATTCATAGGATTGATTTCATGATTAAGTAACTAATGGCAAGCTATAACATAACATTGCCAACCCATTAGATATAATGTTGCACACACACAGCAGAGATGAGAAGGATGTAGCTGTGCACAATAAGAAGGGCTCTAGACTGCGGTAATTTTTTTGAGTGTCCAAGTTAAAATGCGACATGCTTTGCGAGTGCATGGGAAGACACAAAACTAATTTCATCTCACCTGCTGCCCAGCCAGCAGCCTCACATGCACTTCAAAAGTCACAGACATAAGCTGAATATTTCATTTCAAACCTTTTATTTATTCTAAAAGGACAATTGAGGTCACCCTCATTTGCAATGTCGTCGAGACTTACAGAAATTTTATTGCATACATTTTAAAATAATATAATAATAACTCTATAAGTAGGGCTGCCGCGGTATTGATTTTTTCCTTACCTCACAAATTTGCGAAGCTATTCAAACCGCTGCGGTAACCAAAAAAAAAAAAATTTGAATGCATTTTTTTAATTTTTTTTGTAGTCTATTCTTTATAGCATATAGCTTATAGCGTTATTGAAAGTGAAACACAGACAACATAGGCTACTGAACAGTGAACACTGTTTATTGACGCTTGCAGTGAGGTACAACGTGAGCCATAAAACCTGAGCGCGGTGTGTGGCTCCGGCCCCTCGCGCGCCGCCGCGGTTCCCTTCTCCTTCTCCTTCTCCTTCTCCTTCTCCTTCTCCTTCTTCTTCTTCTTCTTCTTCTTCTTCTTCTTCTTCTTCTTCTTCTTCTTCTTCTTCTTCTTCTTCTTCTTCTTCTTCTTCTTCTTCTTCTTCTTCTTCTTCTTCTTCTTCTTCTTCTTCTTCTTCTTCTTCTTCTTCTTCTTCTTCTTCTTCTTCTTCTTCTTCTTCTTCTTCTTCTTCTTCTTCTTCTTCTTCTTCTTCTTCTTCTTCTTCTTCTTCTTCTTCTTCTTCTTCTTCTTCTTCTTCTTCTTCTTCTTCTTCTTCTTCTTCTTCTTCTTCTTCTTCTTCTTCTTCTTCTTCTTCTTCTTCTTCTTCTTCTTCTTCTTCTTCTTCTTCTTCTTCTTCTTCTTCTTCTTCTTCTTCTTCTTCTTCTTCCATCCCAATTTCGTATCATCCAATTCAGCCCTCCCCTGTCACAAACGCTGTTTCTTGCCTCCCACAAGCCGGCTGCAATGTGGACTAAAGGCCTCTGCATGCTACAGAAACTTCAAAGCAACTACAACATCGACAAAGCAACGGTGTTGCAGACACATTACCTTTATGCTTCTGCAAAATCAACGCGCAGCCTATGATGCAACAAAATGTACCCCGGATGTGCGGCTCGAGCGCGCCCAGCCCGCCTGAATACTTTGGGCAGCCGAAGGTGCGCACTCTAGCAATTACAAACGGATTTCCCTTCTCAACCATACATCGTTAGTATAATAATAGCCCTGTTTATGTTTGTTTTCGCTTGTGTTCTTGTATATAGTGTAATATAGTTATATCGCCACATCAACCCAGTCCATCCCCATTGTTTCCCCAATCTCCTTCCACGGATTCATCGTCATAATGCTATCCTTGTAGTCTTTAGACCCGCTATTATATAAATGTTTGTACTTTCGGACCTCCTCTGCAATACGTTCCTGCATTTGATTCATTTTAAACAAACAATTAAACAAGTGTAATGAAACAATACACTAGCTATCGAGCTCCTGTCAGAAAGTTTTCTTTTGGTCTCGAGCTCCTGTCAGAAAGTTTTCTTTTGGTCTCGAGCCAGGAAAACACTAGAAGTGACAGACAGCCCCGCCCCCATTCACTACCAACCAATCACTGCTACGCAATACCAACGCAACGGGTCTTTAGATTAGATTTTGGAGACAGGTACGCAACGTCCTCGCAACACAGTCTACAAGACTGTCTGCAACAAGCGCGCTGAAATCGCGCCGATGTTGTGTTGAAGTTGCTTTGAATTTGCTGTAGCATGTAGAGGCCTTAAGTCATACATAGCACAAGTCCCCTCCGGTACTTGAGGTAACAGCAGTCGCATCTTTTCACCTGCGCAGCTCGATCTCTCAGTGGCGAGGAGTAACGCGTGGGAGGCTCACGCTGCCCCAGACACTTCCTGATTCTACTGCGCAGGCGCACCAACCGACCTGTAGGAGTCGCTGTCCACAACGCCCGATCCCCACCCATCAGTTTCCCACCCCCTAATACGGCCAATGTGTATTAGTACGGACGACCAGCTAAACTGAAAGCAAATGTGGAGCGCTGGGCTCGAACTGACGAGCCCAGCGTCTCTAGCATTTCGTGGCGAGCGCCTTGTCCACTACGCCACGTAGCCGCCCCATTATTATTATTATTATTATTATTATGTAATGACATGGGTCCCTTGAATTATTCACGGACGATTGGGCAAAGCTCAGCCGCTCTGACCACCATAAGAGGAACCCCTCCCTCCCGCCATCCCCCCCCGAGAAACAGGACACCCCCATATCCCAGGTCCACTATGCGTGGAGCCGAGCACCCAGAGCCCCCTCCCCGACCGTCAGACCCTGGCCCACGAGAAACCCAGGCCCTCAGAAGGCCAGAGCACCACGCCTCAATGGCCCCCAGACCCCCCAAGTCTGGGGCCCCCCGGCCCAGAGACGAAACCGCCCAGATGTAGCGGCCGAGGGCCCAAAAAGAACCCCACCCCACGCACACCGACCCCACAACACGCCGGGCCCCCCTCTCCCGGGCCGAACCGCCGAAACTATGGCCCCCCCCGCCGGCGCTCCCCCCGGCGTCATGTGTGTTAGTTCCTTCAGTTTAGTCTAGTATGTGATAGGGGTGCACGATAGTTTTTTTGATCCCGATATCGATAACTTTCCTCAAGGTCGATACCGATACCGATAACCGATATATATATATATTTATTGTATTATAAAAAAAAATTTATGTACATTCCTGTCGTTTTGACCTAACCAGATTTATCATGACATGGGCGTTACTACTATGAACAAAACAAAGCCAAGAGAACAGTTTTGACTCTTCAAATAAAGTGACTATATTTATTTTTCCAAATAAATATAATTTGAGTCAATCACAAAATTCACAATCCGTCAATGTCATTAACAATGTGTTTCCCTGAACAATGAGTGAACTAAAAACCAACATGTATTGTGCTTTGTCAGTAGGGATGGGTACCGTTCACATTTGAACCGATACGGTACGCGTGTAGCTTTTCTCCAACGTGTCCGTGTTTCCGGGTTCCCGTTTTGCGCTCCGATTGGCCAGGTCATGTGACATGTGCGGCAATCGTGGGACGGCAAGTTCTGCGCCTATTTCCGGGTCGAACAGCCTGCAAACTACCTAATGCCTAGTTTATCACTGGTTAAGCTTAGGCGACTCTTTCGAAGTTGGTTATGGTTAGAGTTTGGAATCAGGGCAGGCGTTCTATCGCCATGCTCTAAGACAAACTCCAACCATAACCAACTTCGAAAGAGCGCCTAAGCTTAACCAGTGTAGAAACTTGCGGTCCCACGATTGGGCGTACATGTCACATGACCTGGCCAGTCAGAGACGCGGAAACACGAACACGTTGGAGAAAGGCTACAGGCATACGGTACCTGTACCTGTGAATCGATACCGGTACCCAACGGTACCCTTTTTCGGTACTTTAGTCTCTAAAAATGTAATCTACCTACCTCAGTTGTGGAAAAAAATATCCAAACTTCAAATAACCACATTTTCGACCGTTTTCGGCTTGCCATTGCCCCGACTGCTTTGTTGTTGAATCAAGTCAAATCCTAAGTAAGCATATATTGTGCGTGTGAACGTTGACATGAAAATAAAAATGTGTAAATCTTTTATTTTTAATTTTAATTTATTTTTTATTATTGGAGCTATCAATACTTTTATCGGGTTTATCGGGATGACGTCATAATTGCTGATATCGGCCCGATAATTATCGTGCATCCCTAGTATGTGATATTTTTTATATATGTCCCGAATCAAAACCCCAATTTCTTTTCAAATAATATGTATACCTTGTATGTATTCCAAATCAGAACTTGAATTGTTTTATTTTCCCCCTTATTTGTATATATTTAAATTATCTGGTTCCACTTAGTTTAATTGTTATTTATAATATGTGTCCCGAATCCAAACATCCATCTAACTCTAACCTTGAATTGTTTTTCGTATCAAAGCGTCTATTTATTCTCAGCTAATGTGTATTCGTAGTACGTATTCCAAATCCAAATTTTTAATTGCCTTTCTCAGTGGTTTGTGTGGTACTTATAATGTGTCTCGAGTCATAACATCCATTTATTATCAAATAATATGCATATGTGATATTGAATCCTGGTTGGTGTGGGTGACCTCAGTGCTTGAATCCTGGTTGGTTTGAGTGTCCTCAGTGCTTGAATCCTGGTTGGTCTGGGTGGCCTCAGTGCTCGAATCCTGGCTGGTCCGGTCGATCCCGGTGCCCGAATCCCGGTTGGTGGGCGTGGCCTCAATGCTTGAATCCTGGCTGGTCTGGGCGATCTCCAGTGATTGCATCTCTGCCCGAATCCCGGTTGGTCCAGGTGCATCCAACGTCCCCACGTCCTTCCCGTCCTTTACTTCTTTTGAATTAGTCTCCATGCTCCTCTGAATATTCTGTATTGCATCGAGTCCGATCTGCGTGTTAGCTTGCATGTTATTGTTAGCATCTATAGTGTTCTGTATTGCATCTAGTCCGGTCTGTATGCTAGCTTGCATATTTGTAGCTAAGGGGCTACACAACCCTGACTGTATTGAGATATGTTAGATTAAACCACTGCTAAAGAATGTTAATAGCCAGACAGTATAGGTAGACCAAATGGCAGACACTCCATTAACTGCGAGGGGACAGTGAAACTGAGGTAAACAATCACTTTAATGTTAATAGTAAACATACATATTACATAACACAGCTCTCCTTTATTACTTTAATATCAATGCCACAATGTCCGCGGTAACGATAGTTCCTATGCTACGGGTACCCGAACCGGTGGAGCTCTGAATGGAGTGGATTGAGACGAAGCACGCAGAACAGGGAAAAGCAAGATGGTGGCTGGAGACGGTGGTTCTCTAGAGCTCCGGCTCCAGAGAAACTGTAGACTGGTGGGATGATCCTGTCGTCACTGGGAGAATGGGTCTCGTACGGACCGGTCCTTGTATTCCTAGCGCCCGATGGCAGGATTAATAGCTAGTAGTCCAAACACCCGTTGGCATGGTTGATAGCTAGTTAGCCCTTGGTGCTAGGCTAACCCGCATGAAGTCTTTGATGAATAGTTATATTCAGAACGTCGCCCTGGCGCCTACGGCATTAAGAATGGGACATATACAATAAGCGAATGATGAATACTGTTAGGCAAACAGACGACGTAAAGATATATATCTTATATATATAAACAATATATAAGTTATACAAAATAATAAACGCAGACTTTCAGTGTTAATCTGGACCTTCAGAACAATATTCATCGTGTTAGCTTCCATGTTAGCTTGTAGCTTCGTCACCCAGCCGGGCTGTTCCTCGCTGTTATCTAACGTTACGTTAGCTTGTTTTACCTGTTGCGTCATCTCCTCGTGTTGTACCTTTTCCTTTGTTGTATTTTCTTTGTCGGGAGTCGTTCTTCTCTCACTTATCCTTGAGTTTTGTGCACTGGGTCTTGTCATCGTTCTCTTGTCTTCGAGTTGTTACTTTTTATCGTGTTTTAGAACCTTTTATTACCTTTTTCTTTTTTTTATCCACTTTTTCTCCTTATTTTTCTATTTTTCTCCTATCCCAGGAGCTCTGTCCTGCAGCTGCCTACCTGTTCCTCGCTAAACCGGAAGTCTCTATAAGCACTCTTAACTCATTGACCTCCATGGATTAGACAGGCCCCGTGGTAGCACTGCCACGCTTTAAAAGAGTGCGTCACCTTGTTTGTAGAGCTATAACTATATTCTATATTATAGCTATGGATACAATACTATGGCCCATTTGACATCACCTATATCAATACATCACCTAATCACCTATCTATCAATAGGTTCAATATGTGAAAAAGAATACATTTTCTCATCCATACGTTCTTGTGTTATACCATGGTGAATATAAGTATAGTTATAGCGTGGTCTGGTAATTCCCGAAAGGCTGAGTAATAGCCTTATACGTCAATTCTACTATAAACGTTGCAGTTTCTTGCCTGTACACACTACTATTCCCAAATCAAATCTATGTCATAGGTATTATGTTTCATCGTGAATGCATGACGGGGGGGGGGGTGCGTTTTTTTCTTTTCCTTTTTTTCTTGTGATACTATTTTTTTCTTGTGCTGTTGTCTTTAATGTTCTGTTTATACTATGTTTTTAACTATGTTCTATTTTTATCTTATTTTTATTCTGTATTTAATTTCTTACTAATAATTATAAAAACAATTTAATTGTACCACTTTGGGATCCCAGTGAACAAAAAGTGCAATACAAATTCATATTATTATTATTATGCTTTGATCGTCACCAACGGCATACGTTGTGGAGTAACGTTACACACGTACGTTGCGATCGGGGTGAAGACATGGTTGGATCAAGGCAGGATTGGTATCATATACAGGTGGGAATCGCCAGAGACCTCACGATACGATACTATCGCGATACTTGGGTCACGATACGATAGTATTGCGATACTAAATATATCGTGATACGCTGAGTATTGCGGAAAAAAATATTATTATTATTATTATTTCTTTTATCAAATTTTATTTATTACCTTTTTTTTCAACTGCAAAGTAAAACTTTGACAACATGTTTTATCTAATAAAATAAAGCTCAGTCTGTTCATCTCACTTCAATCATTTTCATTGCAGAACATGGTATTTTCTTAAGCAGACAGATGTAAACACTGTAATCTGTGTTGCATGTACCTGACAAACTGAACTGTTTGTATTACAGTCATATTCCAACTTAACTGAATCCACATGTGTGTGGACTACTGTACTATTACAGGTATTGAAATGAACAATGCAACTTCCTTATACAAAAAAAGAAAAAAAGGGATACTTGGCGTCCCTGTATCGATACAGTATCGCCACGCAAAGTATCTCGATACTACTATGTATCGATTTCCCCCCCCACCCCTAGTATCATATAGCCCTTACCTTCACTAGGATGTACCCCAAAAAGAATATTCCAATTATCTGATCGCGAGTCCCAGTATTGGTGTCGATCGTGTCGCCAACATAATCCACCACACATCATGGATCGGGAGCATTTGACGCTTCTCAATCCGAACATTATAACCGCTCCATTCGCCCGACAAAGAAAAGTTCGCCCGGTGACATTTGACCGTTGCACAGGCCAAGATACAAGGTTTCAAAGGGTGCTTGATACCGCCGTCTAGCTGGATGCGGCCGGTATTGCACTTGCCGTCTAGCTGGATGCGGCCGGTATTGCACTTTGGCAATCTCAGACTCATTCCCTATGGTAACACTAAGGTCCCTGGATGAATAATGAATAAAAATATCGGAAAAAAGGAAAAACTATCAAATAACGAGTATACTCGCTGTTGGCGTTCAAGCGTCGGCTCCCAATAACGAGTAAACTAGTTGTTGGCGGGGAATGAGTTAACACTTGGACCACAGCCCAAAGTGCCCCTGAGCAAATAGCATAAAATTAACACAGGCATAAAATCTGCATACAGTCGACAGAATAAAAAACATCATATAAAATGCAGACATAAGAATAGGTACAAAAGACTAACTAATATAAGTAAATCTAAAACAGTTACAGACTGTTGCAGGCAGGCGGGCAAGTAAGCATCTAAACTTCCACTGCGTTACTTATAGGTAGTTGAATAATAATAGCAATAGCATCATGTCGAAAGCAAAACGTTCTCCAGTGGCTTTACTTCACTGAAACAGATGATCGTCCTTATTTTGCACCTTTTTACTTAGATGTGCCAATTAATTCCCTTTTAGGTTGCATTGGTTCCAATAACTTCCAATATTTGTTCAAAGAATACACAACAAGTGTACATTTTCCATTCCACTCTATTTTAATCTGCTGGGCAAGCTAAACTGCAAGTGTTCGGTTTGAGCGTCTCTCTCTCCACCTGTCTCTCTCTCTCTACCTCTTCCAAGCAGTGCACAGTATAGGCTACAGTAGATGACAACACTCTTTTGAAGAAGCGTGTAAGCATGCTCTTGTACTTCAAATTGATTGGTCTCCCTTGAAATCTAACGAGCTAACTGCCTGTCTATCAAAGTAGGTTGTGCTCATGGGTTCAAACCTTTATTTATTTTCAAAAGGACAATTGAGGTCACCCTCATTTTCAATGTCGTCGAGACTTGCAAACATTTCAATGCATACATTCTTTTACTTACTTACTTATCCACATTACGCCGGCTGGCGCATAGGGCAGCAACAAAGTTTCTCCACTTGCATCTGTCTTTGGCCATCTTCTCTATGGTCCCCCAGCTCTGGTGGTTTTGCTGGAGCTCCTTCTCCTACGCCATGTCGTTTTAGGCCTCGCTTTCTTTCTTTTGCCTTCTGGGGTCCAGTGTAATGCGACTCTTGGGATTGCATTGGTGTCCATTCTGAGTACGTGGCCAATCCAGGTCCACCTTCGTTTATTAATTATACAGTGCATGTCATCTTGTTGGGTAATGTTGAGGAGGTTATTGTTGGAGATGATCTTGGGCCAGAATATACGTAGGATTTTGCGCAGGCATGAGGTGTGGAAAGTGGATAATTTATGGATGTTGCTTTCTGTGGTTTTCCAGCATTCTGCACCGTATAGTAGTGTTGAGAGTATGCAGCTTTGGTAGATCCGGAGTTTTGTTTTGTTGCTGTATTGGCTTGACTTCCAGATTTGTTTAAGTCTTATGAAGGTTGTGTATGATTTGTTAATCCGGTTTTGGATGTCATGGTGAATGATGCTTCCAAGGTATGTGAAATTATCTGAATTTTCCAAGACCTGTTCTTCTATTGTTATATGTATTGGTGTTGATGGGCATGACTTTGGTTTTATTGTTGTTTATAATCAGTCCAACTTGATGGCCATAGTGTTGGAGTCTGTCTGTCTTTTCCTGGAGATGTGTGTGTGTGTATGTGACAGGTCATCCGCAAAGTCAAGGTCTTCAATGGTGGAATAGAGTGTCCAACGAATCCCCTTTGCCTTGTCTTCTGTGGTTCTCATAACCCAGTCTATTGTAAGGTTGAAAAGTAATGCTCACATCACACATCCTTGGCGGGATATAGCTTCTCATGATCTTCCAGAGACTATCACGGTGGATGCTGTCAAAAGCCTTCTGGAAGTCGATGAAGTTTATGTAGAGCCGTCATTGCCATTCACTGCACTGCTCGATGATATTCCTGAGATTGAAGATCTGGTCGACACATCCCTTTCCTTTCCTAAAACCGGCTTGTTCATCACGGAGTACTTTGTCAACTGCTGATGTAATACGGTGTATAATGATTTTACAGAATATTTTGCTGGGAACAGAAAGAAGTGTGATGCCCCTCCAGTTGTTACAATCAGATAGTGTGCCTTTCTTTGGAACCTTAATGATTACTCCTTTTGTCCAGTCTGATGGTATCTTCCCTTCCACCCCAGATGTTGGTGTATAGTGGGAGTAGGATGTTTGCAGTTATCTGCGGATCAACTTTAAAGAGTTCTGTGTTTAGATTATGAGCGCTTGGGGATTTTCCGTTTTTGAGTGTTTGAATGGCTTGGATGATTTCTATTTTTGTTGGTGGGTTGATGTTAATGTCCAGATCTTCTACGGCTTCTTGTGCTTCTATTGGGTATAGAGGGGGATCTCTGTTGAGAATCTCTCTGAAGTGTTCTGTCCAGCGATCTTCTTGTTCTTTTTCTGTGGTGAGTAATTGCCCTCGTTTGCTTTTGATGTGTTTGGTGTTTCTGAATTTTCTTCCACATATCAGGTTTGTGATTTTGTAGACCGTTCCATGTTGGTTATGGGATGCTGCTTTTTCGGCTGTGCTTGCCAGCTCTTCTAGGTAGGCTCTCTTTTCCCTCCTTACTAGCCTTTTCACCTGTTTGTTGGTATTTCTGTACTGGATTTGAAGTTCTTGTTTGATCCTGGATGATTTGGTGTTATTTATTCTGGATTTCAAGTTCCTTCTCTCTTCAATGGTCTTCCATGATTCATTACTGATCCATTTTTTATTCTGTTTTTTCCTGTGTCCAATAGTTTTCTTGCTGGTTTCTTTGTATGTTTCAACAATATTTTCCCAATGCTTGTTGATGTCAATCCCATCAACATTATCATCCCTTGTAGTACTGGAGAGAGCTTGGTATCTGTTCCGGAGTTGTATTGTGAATTTCTTCTTTATTGACTGGTCTTTCAACATGCAAACATCAAATCTATATGCTACGGAAACATACATTCTTTACAATATAATAATAATAAATATGAATAACTATCTTTATAGCATTTTCACACATGGACCGCAGTCCAGAGTTCCCCACAGCAATTAGTATAAAATGAACATAGGCATAAAATCTACACACAGTTGACAGAATAAAAACAATGCATAAAATGCAGACATAAGAATAGGTATAAAAGACAATAAAAGTAGTGCAACGTACTGTAGACGACGTGCAGACATAAGGTTAGGCATAAAATAAGTACAGTGTTGCTCGAAGGCATGTGAACCCCCCCGGAACAGCCAGTCCCCCAAACATCCCACACATCAATCCCCACCACATCTGTATCCGACTCAGAATCTTCTGCATTTCAGTGTTGGCATACGTTAACATTAGGGGTGTAAATATTTGGCCCCGCAACGATTCGATTACGATTCTTCAGGTAACGATTCAATGCATCATGAAATCTCTTCATTTGACCACGATTAGATTAGATTCATTTTCGATCAGTTAATTCCCCCCAAAAAGTTTTATGCACAAATGTGGCTGGGGGAACTGATTCACTCAGCATGAATGGACTATAGGTCAATAAAAACAATACACCAAGCTTTAACACTTTCAGAGCCCAATCTTAACACTTTGACTGCCCAAGTGTAATTTCTTATTAGTCCCTTGAATGCCCACATCCACTCCAATGTTAACGTTAATATCGCCAATATTTCTGGATTTTTTTAGTATCACAAACAGTACTGTATTTGAAAATCTGGTATGTCATAAATGTATAGATGAAGCAGTACTGTCTATCTGTATGTCGTGTGTGTCATATGATGAATTGAAAATGGGGGACCCTGATGGAAACAAGACTAAAGTCTTTTTCAGGTCTGCATCCTCTTAACAATTGTATGTATTGAGCTGTACTGTACCTGTTGTGAAGGGCCAGATTAAACCGAATATATATATTTATTTGTATATATATATTTAATTGTATTTGTATATTCTCTAATATTCCTTGATATCCCTTGTATATTCCTTGTACAATATGCATTGAATATCCATTCTAGCCTACTGAACATCCCATAATAGTCTCCATTCTACTATTGGTCGAGACCTTGGTGCCAGGCTGCCATACCCCCCAGACCCAGTTCAAACGTACCGCTCAACATGTACGAACAAGTCCTAGTTCCGCGTAGGAATCTGGCTACCGCACCACTAACGGTACTATTTGTTCATAGTGCGTATATATACTGCGCTACTAAAGTAGGACTTCCTTTTCAGTCCAGTTTCTTACCCTCCAATAGAGTGACAGACGTAAAGCCTCCCCGCGACGCCACGTGTGGGAGTAAGGCCAAGTTCGGCCTACCATCGGTATTGAGACATCGTGTATATTAATATTTGAATAGTCATATTTGGCACTATATCGTCGAGTTGGACGTAGTCTATTAAGCTAATAATAGTCTGTTAATATATAGTGCTTCGTGCGGTGAGAATACTACCGTAGTCAGTACCCCATCGTTTCGGGCAGAGAACTGGCTGCTTATCCAGGATGGTCGACCCCATGTGAGATTGCATCTGAGGAGCCCCAGAGCCGACGAGCGAGTGGACCTGTATACCGGATTATTCTACCGACGACAGCCCGCCTTCCCAGGCACGGATTATGCTTTGTATACAGTGATTATTCCATGGATAAAGACCCCCGACACTGCCGTGTGTTGGAACCCCCCCCCCCTGGAGAGGACGCAAGGTGAGGAGACGCTCTGCAAGACGAGGTCGCTTCACGTCTCTCCCCCGTGGACCGGAGAGAGCCGGCTCACAGAGAGTCCACCTGCTTTCATCTGTGGTCCAAGGATCGCTGGCGCACCGAGCTGCACAACTGTGGGTTCACCCAGGATACCCTTGGCCGGACGAGGCAGCCAGACTCTACCCCCCCCCCCCTCCTACTCCTGTTGTCTTACAAGCGACCGGATTAACCCCCCTAGTGTATCCAGTCTTATAATCATTAAAGTATCATTGCTGTTATTCCTTAACTATTCCAGGTCGTATATTTACCGCCTGCGCCACCAGAGATTGGACATTCTCTATTGATATACCAACGAATACTCTTTGCCATAAAAGTGCATACTATTTCAATTCATAAATGTAATTAAGTGATTAAGTGCTTGCTCTACACACCATTGCTGTGTAGTAATAAACGCATACTTCGACTTCGTACATTTGTGTTGGATCCGTTTCATCTACGTGAGAGTGTTTATCATAATATATTTATGCCGAGTACTGGGTGGCCGAATATAAAGTACAAAGGTAGTGGTAGTAAGTATCATATCTAGTAATACAGTCAGGGAATTGTACCCCTCAGTTACAATTGGTCCTTCGAGCCGGATGGTAATTAGTGTAATATTAATATAGTGTTATTAATATTGAAATGGCCTATGATGAACACTCCACGAAACGATCCTCCTAACCAACACCCGCAGCGCGAACGACGGCTCCCTCAGTACTTAGAGGCTTACGCTGTCAGTCAACAACCTAGTCTTCTACTAACAGTAAACGCGGTAAAACTAGAAAGTAAAAGTATGTCTAACCCCAACGCCCAGACTACCCCGACCATAGAGGCCCCTACGGGTTCTAATGTAACTGACCAAGTTCACGGTGGGGACCAGTGGGAACCAGACATGACCTCACACCCCGCCAGTACTGAAGAAGTAGTCCCCGATGAGTCCCGGGAGGAATACAACGCTACCGAGAGAGAACTCGGCACGGAAGAAGACGGGGAGAGCACCGTGGAGATAGAGCTCCAAGGCTCCGCAAGGAGTACCCCGAGGGAAGGCTCCCCTATACAACCGCCTTCTCCCAGCGAGGCAGAGAGGACCCTACAGCAGGCCTTCCTCATCAGCCTGAACGCCGCTGCTGAACGCGACCGACTGCAGATCCAGCAGCGGAGCGAAGAAGAGCATATACGTCTAGAAATAAGACTCATTCAGAGGGAAGAGAATGTGGCCCGAGACCGAGCAGACAGCCAGCGAGCAGCTGCTGGTGCTCTACGGCAGTGGTTCCCAAAGTCGGGGTCGCGACCCAAAGGTGGGCCGCGAGCAGCCACGGATGGGCCGCGAGATGATTTAAAAAAATAAAAAATAAAAATAAAAAAAAACTTTTTTTTAATTTTTAATTTTTTAATTTTTAATTTTTTAATTTTAATTTTTTTTGTCAGGCCACTGAACTTAGAAGCAGGCCAGGACAGTGTTTCTAGTTGTATTCTAAAATTCTATTCTATTGTATTCTAAAATGTGACTATATGGTTTTATATTAACTTAATAAATAAACAAAAACGAAAAATCTACTTATTTCAACGAACATTTCAAACTAAATAACAGATTATGCACATAAAACGCTGAAAACAACCGAAGCAACAATAGTATTTTAATGAGGCTATTATTATTATCATTATTATTTTGCAACAAGTTAGCCCTCTCATAAATAGCACATATAAATGAATAACTAACTTGAACTAACTTAATAGGATTGAAGTGATATTTGGCTTAAAAAATCGGTCGCCTGACAAAAAAAAAAGAAAAAAAAAGCCAGACGATTGGGCCGCGGCTCTCTGACGCCTTATTTTCTGGGCCCCGGCCTGAAAAGTTTGGGAACCCCTGCTCTACGGGACGCAGAGCGCGACAGACAGCAAGCGCAACTAATAGAACAGCTGATCAGACGGACAACACCCTCTCCCTCCGCCAGAGGCTCCAGGAACTCGTCTAGACACACCTCCAGGGCGGCATCCCCTAGCCGAGTAAACAACCCTGAACTTGACCAACAGACGAGGTCTATACCCCCCACAGACCACCTCCCCCCACCGGTCCAAGCGAGACCTAGCAACCGGGAAGGAGCAGCATATCCTGTGGAGAGGCTAAACCAGAGACTACAAGCACTGGATGACCTAACTGAAGACGAAGAGGAAGAGGAGGAGAACCACGCCCGACGACAGCACAGTACTCTACCGGACCAGGAGGTCCGGTACAGCCCAGGCTATACTCCCGCGGAGCTGCGCTACAGACCCCCGACTCTATACACGGGTGAGCACGACGCACGACCCGCACCGAGGAACAGCACCTGGACAAGCGGGCCATGGTACACTGCCGGTACCAGCCCATACCAAGGAGCGGGAGGAGACTCGCCTAGGAGGCCTCTCCCCCAACGCTCGCCGATGTATCCACAGTCAGCGTCATACATTGGCACGCCTATGGTACCCGACTTCACCCAAGAGAACCGGGCCCAGTATACAGAACTCTGCATGTGTCTGGAGACCATGTTGGTGGATGTATTGGATGAACGCCATAAATACGCCATCCTACTGAAGCACTTAAAGGTACCCCGCGCACATAATATAGCGCTCGCCTAAGCGACTTCCACCACCCCATACACAGCAGCGCTGGTAGCATTGGACCAGAGGTATGGGCGCATATGGGATTACGTGATCCAGGAGATCCGACACATCGACCGCTTACCCCCAGCAATAGACAATCGAGCACTGGACGACCTGTCCATCAGAGTGCAGTCCCTGGTAGGGATGTTGGGAGCGCAGAGAGAGAAGGGGAGGCATGAACTTTACGCCAACTCAAATGTGGAAAGGATCTTGGAGAAGCTGCCGCCCGCTCGACAGGAGCGTTTCAGGCGGCAGAGAGACCACCGAGACCCGAATGGCCCCGAACCGAACCTCCTCGATCTAGCAGACTTCCTGGCGAGAGAAGTCGGCAGCCTACGGCTAGATACATTCGGACGGAGCACCCCTGGCTCCAGAGAAGGAACCAGACGACTAAATGATGGAAGAAGATCGGTGACTGTGATGCACCAATCGGAGTCAGTACCGAGCAGCAGGAGCCACAGTACCCCCTCCAGAACGGAGAAGTGGAAGATAGTGTGCCCCTACTGTGAGAAAGAACACTGGCTAGCGCAATGTGACTCCTTCCCCAAGCTGAACGCGGAGGAAGCAAGTCAATGGATAAAGTCCAACAAGCGCTGTTTTCGCTGTGCGCGCTCACACATGGCAGCCGAATGCCGCTTAAAGAAAAGGTGCACCAAGTGCGATGGAGCCCATCTGGACATACTTCACGACAGTAACAGACGGCGCCCTTCACCCGCACCATCCAGCAGCAAAGCGAGCGTCATGTACATCGATCCCGCCAGCAGCAGTGGAGCCCGAGTACTCCTAAAAGTAGTGCGTGTGACACTAAGCTACCAGAATAAAGTCCTGGACACTTACGCCGTCCTCGATGACGGGTCAGAGAAGACCCTTCTGCTCGCCTCCGCTGCGGCCCAGCTAGGGCTGCGGGGAAGCGAAACCCAAATGACAATTCGGACAATAAGACGAGATTTGAAGACGATAAAGGGCGAGAATGTCTCATTCTCTATCGCAGCAAGCGGCCAGCCTGAGCGACGGTACCAGATTACAGACGCTTTCACCAGCCAAGAAATAGGACTGTCGCGGTACACATACCCCGTCGCCAAGCTGATGGAGAAATATGCACATCTGCGCAAGTTACCGATCCCGCTCATAGACAATGCTATGCCGACCCTGTTGATAGGCTCCGACCATGCAGACCTCATTGTCCCGATAGACCGGGTTCATACCGGACCCCGAGGCTGTCCTGCAGCAGTCGAGACCCGTTTGGGATGGACTCTCCAAGGCCCGCTCGCCACATCTCTCAACCGAAGTACAGCCACTAGATGTCTCCACTCCCGAGTCACAGAGGGAGAAACCGCACTCCTGCAACACGTAGAGCGGTTATGGACCTTGGAACAAATGCCCTTTAAGAACGGAAAGAAAGACATTCGCTCTAAAGATGACATTTACGCCATTCACCTCCTCGAGACAGGGACCAAGAGAGTCCCGGTCAACGGCGTGTTGAGATACGCCACGCCACTCCTGCGGCGAGAAGGAATGCCTACTTTCCACGCCAAGACAGACGCCACAGAACGGTACCTGCTGAACACGGAGCGGCGCTTAGCCAAGAACCCCGCCCAAGAGAGTGTATACCGCGCTGAGATTGAGAAGCTCATCACAGCGGGACACGTCACAAAGATGGACATTAAAGAGGCTGACCAGACCACTGAATCGTGGTACGTGCCTCACCACAAGGTCCATCACAACGGTAAAGACCGCATAGTATTTAACTGCAGCTACCAGATCGGATCCCAAAATCTGAATAAAGAGTTACTGCCCGGTCCCACACTCGGCCCCTCCCTACTCGGCGTTCTACTCCGCTTCCGCCAGGAAAAGGTGGCCATCAGCGGGGACATTAAAGGAATGTTCCTGCAGGTGAGATTAGTAGAGGAGGACAAGCCCCTGTTACGGTTCCTATGGAGAGAGAAGCCAGGAGATGAGCACCCAGCCATCTACCAATGGGAAGTCCTCCCCTTCGGAACGACGTGCAGCCCCTGCTGTGCTACATTTGCACTACAGAAACATGTAGCAGAGGACCCAGCAGCGGACGAAGAGGTCCGACACAGCGTAAAGAACAGCTTCTACGTAGACAACTGTCTACAAAGCCTTTCAACCCAGGAAGAAGCCGAGGCTCTCCTGATTAAACTCTGCGCCTCATTGATCAAAGGCGGCTTTGATCTCAGGCAGTGGGCCAGCAGCGATCCACAAGTACTGCGCAGCCTCTCCTCCGAGGACAAGGCAGCCAGCAGCGAGACCTGGATGGCTACAATCCCGGGAGAAGCCCAGGAGATGACCCTGGGATTGGTGTGGCGATTCAAAACAGATTCGCTTCACTACAGACACAAGCCCCTGACTACGGAGCAGGGAAGGCCGGCGGCGGCGCCGACCACCAGACGGAGTGTGTACACAACACTCGCCCGACAATATGACCCGCTAGGATGTATTCTACCGTACACCACCAGGGCAAAAATGATTGTACGAGCATTGTGGGACAAGGACCAGGGCTGGGACGACCCCATTCCCGCACACCTTGCATCCACCTGGAGAGAGTGGGAGATGGAGCTCCACTCACTCCCAGGCGTTAATATGCGCCGAAGCTACTTCCCACCCACGGTGAGGCCAGAGACATGTAAAATGGACTTACACGTCTTCAGTGACGCCTCAGAGGTCGCATACGGATCAGTAGCCTACTTGCGGGCCCAAGAAGAGGGGGGAGAGATCTACACAGCATTTGTCCTCGCCCGCTCGAGAATAGCCCCACGCAAGCAACAATCTATCCCACGTCTAGAGCTCTGCGCAGCCCTAGCCGGAGCGCACCTAGCCACGCTCATCCAACGTGAGCTCACCATACCGGTGTCTAGAACAATCCTGTGGTCAGATTCCACGACAGTACTCGCCTGGATCAAATCGGACTCATGCAAGTACAAAGTCTTCGTGGGAGTCAGAGTCACCGAGATTCAAGACTTAACCGAAGAGTTAACCGGAGAAACAGAGTGGCGCTACGTTGATACAAAACAGAACCCAGCTGACGTCATCACCCGGGGAATGTCCCTAGATGACCTCACCCGTCGCAATGTCTACAGTGACGGCCCAGCATTCCTAAAGCTCCCGGAAGGAGAGTGGCCCACGCCTATCCCGAGGGAAGCCAGTCAGGAGGAGGCTGAGAATAAGAAGCCTGTGTTCTGTGGATTGAGCACTGTTATCTCCGCAGACCCCAACATAGATGATTGCACTACCATAGAGAGTGCACAACAAAGGACATTCCGACTGCACTACCTACCGTCTCTACAGACCCGCCAGAAGTGGGTAAAGGAGAGAGACAATTTGACAGAAGGAACAGTCGTCATGATTATTGATCAATCACTGCCCAGAGCTATGTGGCCGGCCGGCCGCGTAAGCAAAGTGATCACCGGTGCCGACGGCAAGGTCCGAGCAGCTGAAGTGCTTGTCCAGGGTCGCACTTACACCCGTCCCGTGGCGAGGCTCATAGAACTGCCCCGACTCCCAGACACAATCGATGATGACCATGACCCCATAACCCTATGACTTTGTGAAGTTGACTGACCCCTACAGCAAACCCCTATGTGTAAATAGACAACGCGATTAATCTGTCTCTGCTTAACTGATTAGGTCTGGGACCAATCAGGGGGTGGCTGTTGTGAAGGGCCAGATTAAACCGAATATATATATTTATTTGTATATATATATTTAATTGTATTTGTATATTCTCTAATATTCCTTGATATCCCTTGTATATTCCTTGTACAATATGCATTGAATATCCATTCTAGCCTACTGAACATCCCATAATAGTCTCCATTCTACTATTGGTCGAGACCTTGGTGCCAGGCTGCCATACCCCCCAGACCCAGTTCAAACGTACCGCTCAACATGTACGAACAAGTCCTAGTTCCGCGTAGGAATCTGGCTACCGCACCACTAACGGTACTATTTGTTCATAGTGCGTATATATACTGCGCTACTAAAGTAGGATTTCCTTTTCAGTCCAGTTTCTTACCCTCCAATAGAGTGACAGACGTAAAGCCTCCCCGCGACGCCACGTGTGGGAGTAAGGCCAAGTTCGGCCTACCATCGGTATTGAGACATCGTGTA
Organism: Notolepis coatsorum; assembly: GCF_963971535.1. NCBI lineage: Eukaryota > Metazoa > Chordata > Actinopteri > Aulopiformes > Paralepididae > Notolepis > Notolepis coatsorum. The sequence goes on along the minus strand of NC_140165.1, from coordinate 88,751,940 downwards.
TATTAATATTTGAATAGTCATATTTGGCACTATATCGTCGAGTTGGACGTAGTCTATTAAGCTAATAATAGTCTGTTAATATATAGTGCTTCGTGCGGTGAGAATACTACCGTAGTCAGTACCCCATCGTTTCGGGCAGAGAACTGGCTGCTTATCCAGGATGGTCGACCCCATGTGAGATTGCATCTGAGGAGCCCCAGAGCCGACGAGCGAGTGGACCTGTATACCGGATTATTCTACCGACGACAGCCCGCCTTCCCAGGCACGGATTATGCTTTGTATACAGTGATTATTCCATGGATAAAGACCCCCGACACTGCCGTGTGTTGGAACCCCCCCCCCTGGAGAGGACGCAAGGTGAGGAGACGCTCTGCAAGACGAGGTCGCTTCACGTCTCTCCCCCGTGGACCGGAGAGAGCCGGCTCACAGAGAGTCCACCTGCTTTCATCTGTGGTCCAAGGATCGCTGGCGCACCGAGCTGCACAACTGTGGGTTCACCCAGGATACCCTTGGCCGGACGAGGCAGCCAGACTCTACCCCCCCCCCCCCTCCTACTCCTGTTGTCTTACAAGCGACCGGATTAACCCCCCTAGTGTATCCAGTCTTATAATCATTAAAGTATCATTGCTGTTATTCCTTAACTATTCCAGGTCGTATATTTACCGCCTGCGCCACCAGAGATTGGACATTCTCTATTGATATACCAACGAATACTCTTTGCCATAAAAGTGCATACTATTTCAATTCATAAATGTAATTAAGTGATTAAGTGCTTGCTCTACACACCATTGCTGTGTAGTAATAAACGCATACTTCGACTTCGTACATTTGTGTTGGATCCGTTTCATCTACGTGAGAGTGTTTATCATAATATATTTATGCCGAGTACTGGGTGGCCGAATATAAAGTACAAAGGTAGTGGTAGTAAGTATCATATCTAGTAATACAGTCAGGGAATTGTACCCCTCAGTTACAGTACCCATTCTGCAATCTGTTAATAAACTTTTCAATCAATCAATCAATCAATCACTGATTTTCTTACCTCAGGTCCCAATTGACAGGACTGGTGTGTTGTCACTTGGGGATGGACATTTTAAGGTGTCCCTTTACCGGTTGAGGGTTTTGGTACAGGGGGTTAAGAAGGACCTCAACAAAGAAGATGATGATGGGGGGGAATCGGTATAGTTTTGTTGTTTTGGTGATTTTGTTCACATGGGTGTTTTACTCTTTTTTTTTTTATGAGCAGTAATTTTAGAGTGGCCACGTTGAATTTGAATGGGGCAAGGGACATAAAGAAAATAGCTCTGTTATATGAAATGATCAAAGTGAAAAGCATTGATGTTATGTTGGTGCAGGAAACGCATAGTGATATGTCAAATGAAACAGACTGGAATACAGAATGGAAGGGTGAGGTGTTTTTAAACTCCCTGACCTCAGTGAGTGGGGGGATTGGCATTTTATTTTCAAAACGTTTTGTACCTTTGTCTTATGATATACAGTCGAAAGTGGAGGGGAGACTGATGGTAGTAACAGCCAAGTTTGAAAGGCATACTATGGTTTTTATTAATATTTATGCGCCCGTGGTTGGTTCAGAGAGAGCTTTGTTTTTAAATGAGCTCAATGACACTCTGAGGAGTTGTAATTCTGATGATTTTTTATTTCTGGGTGGTGATTTTAATTGCACTCAGAATAATTTTTTAGACAGAAATCACATTGAACCTCAGAGAATCGCAGAGGATTTTAAATCAAATAGTAGAGACGCATGATCTTGTAGACATTTGGAGAAGGTTAAATGACAACAAGAGACAATATACTTGGACTCATGTTAGAGAAAATGTTATTTCCCTAGCTAGGTTGGATAGGTTTTATTGTTTTAAACATCATTGTTGAGTTGTTAAGGTGTGTAAAATTATGCCTGTGGGTTTTACTGATCATTCGTTGGTTTTAAGTGATGTTTTTATTTCAAGGGTAAAACCAAAGAGTGCATATTGGCATTTTAACTCCACATTACTGTGTGATGTTAATTTTAAGGAGACCTTTATTTTTCGTTGGAAAATGTTTAGGGGTGAAAAAGAGGATTTTATGTCCCTGAGGCAGTGGTGGGACTGTGGGAAAGTTCAAATTAAACAGTTGTGTCAGCAATACACTCTTAATGTCACACGGGGCATTACAAGGTCAATGAGGGATCTAGAGGCTGAGATTGAGGGCCTTCAGAATATGTTTGAGTCCACACTGAGTCGAGGATATTTTGAGGTTCTAAAATCCAAGAAAAATATGCTTAAGGATCTGCTAGGCATACAGGCACAGGGAGCATTGGTTCGGTCGAGGTTCCAAAGTGCTAATTTGATGGATGCACCTTCCAGTTTCTTTTTTGGTATGGAAAAGAAGAATGGGCATAGACGTTTTCTGCACACTCTGCGAACGGCTGAAGGAAGAGAGCTAATAGAGGACGGAGAGATTCGTCAGGAAGCTGTGAGTTTTTATTCACGGTTGTATAAGAGTGAATATAAGGAGAATGAACCGCTGTTTGATTATTTTTGTGAGGGTCTTCCGAAGATCTCTGAGGAAGAGAATACCGGTCTTGGGGACCCTCTGGGTCTGAACGAACTGTACACTGCACTGCAGGGAATGGAGGGGGGGAAAGCCCCTGGCATTGATGGACTGACCATTGAGTTTTACAAAGCTTTCTGGGAGGAGATGGGTGAAGATCTGCTGGAGGTGCTCAATGAGTTTTGAGGAAATGTCCTTTCCTTTGAGCTGCAGGAGAGCGGTGATAACTTTGTTACCCAAGAAAGGAGATCTGCAAGACATTAAGAACTGGCGGCCTGTTGCGATTCTCTGTTCGGATTACAAGCTCCTGTCGAAAGCCCTGGCCAACAGACTCAGGGAGGTGATTGGGGAAATCGTACATAAAGATCAAACCTACTGTGTGCCTGGCAGATCCATTACAGACAATGTGTCTCTAGTTAGGGATGTTTTGGATGTCTCTAGTTCTTTGGGCTTAGATGTTGGGTTTATTTCACTGGACCAAGAAAAAGCTTTTGACAGGGTTGAGCACCTCTATCTTTGGAAGATTTTGGAGCGTTTTGGTCTCAGCCCAGGTCTTATAGCGATGATCAAAGTTTTGTACCGGGACATTGAGAGTGTATTGAAGATCAATGGGGGTTTGAGTGCTCCGTTCAATGTAGAACGTGGGGTTAGGCAAGGGTGTCCATTGTCAGGAATGTTGTACGCTATTTCAATTGAACCTCTACTGTATAGGATACGGGCTGGAATCTCCGGTCTGGTTTTACCAGGTTTGAAAAATGCGCAGATATTATCTGCATATGCTGATGATGTTTTAATCCTGGTCACACACCAAAAAGATGTTAATGTTCTAGGGGAATGTGTTAGTGATTTTAGTTTTTTAACAATGGCAAGGGTAAATTGGGGAAAGAGCGAGGCATTAGCAGTGGGGAAGTGGTCTGGTGGTTTACCAGTCTTGTCAGGGGGATTATAATGGAAAAGAGGGGGTATCAAGTATCTGGGAATTTTTTTAGGTGATGAGGTAACAGTAAAAAAGAATTGGGAAGGGCTAATAGAAAAGATGAAAGGAAGAGTAGATAAATGGAAGTGGTTGTTACCAAAGATGTCCTTCAGAGGAAGGGTGTTGATAATAAACAACCTGGTAGCCTCTGCACTATGGCATCGTTTGGCTTGTATGGAGCCACCTAGTGGATTATTAAAAAGCGTGCAAGCCATTTTAGTGGATTTTTTTTGGGACAAGTTACACTGGGTACCTCAAGCTGTTCTGTTTTTGCCTAAGGATGAGGGGGGGCAAGGGTTAATACACTTAGAGAGTAGGATGGCAACTTTCCATCTTCAGTTTGTACAAAAGTACCTCACTTATGCAGGCAATATTCTAGTGTGGAGGAATGTTGCAAGTGTGATTTTAAGGAGGGCAAATGGGTTCGGTGTTGATGCTGGTTTGTTTTTAATGGATGGTCATTTGTTAAGTTTGTCAGAATTGTCTCCATTTTACAAAGGGGTTTTTAAAGCATGGAATTTATTTAAAAGAAAAGTGTCTGAACCTGCTCTTTCATTGTATTGGTTGTTGGGAGAACCTCTTGTCGGAGGGGCAAGATTGGATGTTACGGGCAGTTCGACACCAGGACTCAGACATATACTGTGCAAAAACGGAATACTCACGCTGGGGAAAATTGTGGATATAGCTGGGCCAAGGTTAGAGGACATGCTGTGGCTAAACTGCTGGGTCTGAATTCAGTTCGAAAAATGGATTATTTTTTAAAACGGTGGGAAGATTTCGAACTTTTGAGGATGTACTGTGCGGGGGAGGAGATCCCAGATGAAGAGGACCCTTTTCCAGAGGTGGAACTTTATACTGATGTTAATGGTTGTTCTGGGCGCCTTTTGGACGAAACAGGTTCGAAAGGACTGGATTTATATACTGTCGGTGGTAAAGTTATTTACAACTGTTGTGTCAAAGCTCTCAACGCGGGCAAGCTAAATGGGAGAGAGGACTCTGTGTGGAGAAAACATTTTGATGTGGACTGTGTTTTAAGTCCAGGATGGAGAGCTTTGTACAAACTCCCATCAAAAAAAAGGACTGGGGATTTACAGTGGAGGATTCTCCATGGTGCTGTTGCTGTAAATGCTTTTATTTAGGTTATGAATCCTAATGTTTCAAATGAATGTCCTTTCTGTGGTTGTGTGGAAAATATTTTCCATTGTTTTTTAGAGTGTGGGAGGCTTGAGTTTTTATTTGATACATTAAGAATCCTGTTTTTGTCTTAAAGGGGAACTCCACTTTTTTTGGAAATTAGCTTATTTAACATCTTCCCTGGAGTTAGACAAGAAGATGCATACCTTTTTTGTCTCTGTGCGTGCATTTTAGCTTTGGGAATAGACGCTCCGTTAGCATAGCTTAGCTTCATCACTGGAAGTGAGGCAGGACAGTAGCCTTACAGTGCCTTACAGTGTATTGCAAGGTCTGACATTGACCAAACTTGATATGCATGACCTTGGTGGGCTCTAGGTCAACTCCTGAAAAGGGGGTCAATGTCAGACTTTGCAATCAAAAGTTAGGGGGCTAATAACCCTTGCCATAATTTCAGTGCGCCCCCTAACTTTTGATTGCAAGGTCTGCCATTGACCCCCTTTTCAGGAGTTGACCTAGAGCCCACCAAGGTCATGCATATCAAGTTTGGTCAATGTCAGACCTTGCAATACACTGTAAGGCACTGTAAGGCTACTGTCCTGCCTCACTTCCAGTGATGAAGCTAAGCTATGCTAACGGAGCGTCTATTCCCAAAGCTAAAATGGACGCACAGAGACAAAAAAGGTATGCATCTTCTTGTCTAACTCCAGGGAAGATGTTAAATAAGCTAATTTCCAAAAAAAGTGGAGTTCCCCTTTAACGTGAGTGGTCCAAGGCTGTTTTTATATTTGGAGCTCGGTACAGAAGAAAGAGAGAGAGTTATGATCAGGGCTGAAGTTTAATAAAAGATTTGTGACTGTTTAGACTGCATTACTCTCTGTCACAGTGATCTCTTGGTTGTTCCCCACTTAGGTTATCTAACTATCGCACCGCCGCAACTAGAAACACTGGCCTGGCCTGCTTCTAAGTTCAGTGGCCTGACTGCAAAAAAATAAAAATATTCAAAAAAATTATTGAATAATTTTTTAAGTACCACCAGCAGTACCACCAAGTACCACTAGTGGTACGCGTACCACAGTTTGAGAACCACTGCAGTACTGAATTCTGCCATCCGGACACATGCAATTTGAAATATGATTATAGAATGAATATCAGGCCTAAAATTGTTATGCGATTAAAATGTGATTAATTAGATTAATTAATTACAAATCCTGTAATTAATTAGATACATTTTTTTAATTGCCTGACAGCACTAATATATATATAACTTTGATTGTAAATGTCTAGTTGTCCCTGTTTATGCTTGAACCTCTATGTTCTCTTAGTTATTTGAGTTAAATCTCTTTTCTTCCTCCCTCTTTTATCCAACACAGATATCTTCCCTGGTCTTCCCTCCACTAACAAACAGAAGAACATCGACAGACCAAGGCAATGGTTTGACCAGTTTGGGACAAACATTACTACAGAGAGGAATCTCATACCATATTGCTGTGTAACCTACGGCTGTGACCAGTGTGGAAAGTGCTTCACTGATTTAAAGCGACACCAGCGTGTTCATACAGGAGAAAAACCCTACCACTGTGACCAGTGTGGAAAGTGCTTCAATCAGTCATCTAATTTACTGCAACACCAGCGTGTTCATACAGGAGAGAAACCCTACCACTGTGACCAGTGTGGAAAGTGCTTCAATCAGTCATCTAATTTACTGCAACACCAGCGTGTTCATACAGGAGAAAAACCCTACCACTGTGACCAGTGTGAAAAGTGTTTTAGAACAATATCTGTTTTAAGGCGACACCAGCGTACTCATACAGGAGAAGAAACATAAAGCAGGGTTCCCAAGCATCCTAGAAAACAATTGACCAATTTTCCAGTCATGGAAAACATGGAAAAGGAAGAATATCCTGGACGATCTTGAGTTGTTCTGGAAAATGATTTCAATATTCTCCTATTTTTCCTTCTGTCTATCAGAGCTCCCCAAAACAGATAACATTGTCATCTGAAGGGGTTATATTATGTTCAGGATCATATTTACGTTCAAATGGTAGTTAATGGAGGTGAGTATTTTGAATAGGCTGCTCTCTGCTATGTTGTAGAAAAGCTGTGAACAGACCCCCAAGTCACCTCACATGGTAGCACTTGCAGGTTTAATAACAATACAACTTAAATGGCCGAAACTCAGAATAATGTAAGTTACAGTGTTGGGACTAGCGCGTTACACGTTACAGTAACGCCATTACTTTTGGTAGTAACTAGTACTCTAACACATAACTTTTTAAATTCAGTAACTCAATTACCGTTACTAAATGGTTCGTTACTGCGTTATTTTTATGTATTGTTAAAATGTTACCTTTTCCTGTAATTAATCTGAACCGTAGTAGAGTACAGGGGAGCGTTCTCCTAGCCCTCCAGGGCCGAAGTGCCGGTCATGTAATGTGCTTTTTACAGCTAGCCGGACTTCGGGGTAATTCCCTCTGTAAGGTGGTGACAGTAAACCAGGAAACCGTTCTCGAGGACTGGGCATTTATTTCCATTTGCAGGGTTGACAACAGCTCTCTATTCTTAATGTTATTGACTAACGTTACACACAAATTAAATGCTACCTTTCTCTACCGTTCCCGCATACACTCTGACTATTCGCTGCTTGCGTAGACCACCTATATATCCCACAACGCATCAGCAGGCAACACCCTAATCTTACAACACTACCCCACTCTATACAATGGGGTAATTTAAATTTGTATGACCACATTGCTTAGCAGAGTTCAGTGATGTGAATGCAAATGAATAGAAACTGTCAAGGGCATTAATGGGAGCTATTTAAATAATGTTGTTTTTGTTTTTTAAGTAACTAAAAACTAGGGATGCCCCGATCGATCGGCCAGCGATCGGTATAAATATGAGATCGGTGAATTCCGATAATGCTTTATTTTCGCCGATCGTGAAAACCGATCGAAGACGCGCGGAAAACATGATCCAATTCTCAGCGGAGTTCTCACTCGCTGACTTCTCTCTCAGGCACACAGCTGCTGCTGCTGCAGCGCACTGCCCCTCCCCCTCCCAGACTCATGTCAACAAGCTCCGCCAATAGTATGCATGAGCAGCTCCGTTAGCTAGGTAGCTAACGTTATCTCACGTTAGCTCACTGTTTAAACGAATTGACCCAGTAAACTAAATAGTTCACTTTAGTTTATTACATGATGCATTGTCTAACGGTATCTAGCTGGCTAGCTACTGATAGCTCCTGATATCAACAAGCTCTGCCAATAGTCTGCATGAGCAGCTCCGTTAGCTAGGTAGCTAACGTTAGCTCACTGTTTAAACTAAATTACCCAGTAAACTAAATTGTTCACTTTAGTTTAATACATGATGCATTGTCTAACTATCTAGCCGGCTAGCAGTAGCTACAGATGGCTCCTGATATCAATGTCTTATAACATAATTGACATTATTCGTTTTTGCAGCTGTTGGCTAATTAGCTATCATGCTTCATAACAACACTGCGAACATCTTATACGTTTCAGACCCTGTTAGTCAGAGTATACACACAGACAGTGGAGCTGTTTGCAGATAGCGAGCATTTTGACTTGTTGCGTGGTGGCGATGTCTCGCAGATAATACAACTACAAGTATAATTATATAATATATATTTTTTATTAATAAAAAAATATATATATATTAAAAAAAAATTATATTTATAAAACCAAAAACGAGTAGTATCGGCAGTGTATCGGCCGATATGGCTCACAAACTATCGGTGATCGGTATCGGTGGCAAAAAGCGTGATCGGGGCATCCCTACTAAACTGTTACTTTTCACAGTAACACATTACTTTTTGGTGTAAGTAATCAGTAAAGTAACTGAGTTTTTGAAATTAAGTAACTAGTAATGGTAACTAGTTACTATTTTTCAGTATCTACCACAACACTGAAGTTACATTATCCTTCAAATGTAAATATTAGTCACTGCTGGCTGGTAACTGGTAGTTTTTATTTGGTTTATAGATTTTGCTTTCTTCCCAACTTGTTTTAAACAGTTGAATAATGTTAGATTGTTCAGCATGTTTTTTTAAGTTGCTAATGTTGACGTGCTTGCTAGCTTGTTTGGCCTGCAAAGGTTTAAGGTTTGTGATTTGACTGTGGCCAGGGCCCTGTTCCTCGTACCTGGCTAACTGAGTTAGCCGGATAATTTTCAGGATAACTTGACTTAAGCCAGATCTTTCGGTCCCCCGACGCACGATTCCTGAAATAATTCTCAGTCTAGATCCCATTATACCATTCTGAATTATGTTTTTGTGCTTTGTTTTTCTAGAGGGGGCTTTTGAAATGTAAAATAATAGACCTAAAATTCTGACAATAAATCATATTCAGCCTATTGATTTACTTTGTCCTAAATAATGCACGTCATAGTTATACGGATACGGCGCTCGCGAACACGACACACACTGTTTATTTTAATAACGTAACATTGCAAATGTGAATCCCGCTGGGATATTTTTAATGAATGAAACCTATCGGGCGTTTGGCTCTGATTCGTTTCATATTCTCTGCGGTTTATGTATTTGCTTAACGGAGCGCCCGGATTGTGTTTCATTCAAGCATAAATTGAAGCGTCTTTATCTGTGGATTGTGGATATGAATTACGAGGAATCTGAATCTGTGGATTGTTGAATTGTATCACTGTCACTCACACATTGTGATATTGTAACTGGGTATAAAATATATGAGGAGATGCGCTGTTTGACGGATTTGATGACGTGACTTGATAGATTGAATGAGCTTTTGATGTTTTGATGAATGAATTTGAGAAAATGCATTTATCTTTTCAAGCACTGCTATCTGATGATGAACATGAGGTGTCACTGGTATAAACCAAAGGTTAATCAATTCAATGCATGTATGGATGATGTCCGAAACAGATTAAAACCTGATTAATAGTGAAACTGTATAGCCTCCCTCCAAGCCTCTCTGACAGTTATTTCGGGGGTCGCGCCTTGAAAACTTTGGGAACCTGTATTTATATATAAAGTACATGATACCTAAGCCGAGCACATACAGTACAGATATCCTCGTAATATAATTTGCATCAATTAGATACTCTTTGGGCTTGTTTTTATCTACTTATTCTGAAAGAGTTGAACTCATTTGATTATTCATTCCATTAAGCCTACTGCCAGCAGGCACATTTAAAGAAATATAATCTGATTGATTGGGGTAATGAGGGATTTACAATTAGCCTATAGATTATGCATTTAACTTGTCGGCGAGGCTATTGAGCCGTACTGTATTGTACCCATTCTGCAATCTGTTAATAAAGTTTTCAATCAATCAATGCCGTTAGAAAATCAGGATTTCTGCGATCGACACCTGCTGTCTTTTCAGGAGAGGCGGCTGCGCGCAATTATCCAGAGTATCAAGTCTGGTTCAAATTAACGAGACTGAATCAGCGTTCGAGGAACAGGGAAAGCCTGGATTCAAACATCGGGTTAATTGAATCTGGATAATGGGACTTTTGATCTACTTAGTTGAACCAGGTACGGGGAATAGGGCCCAGGAGCAATGGTTTTAAATGTGTGTTGGGCATCGTTGAGAGTTGGATAGTAATGAATGGGAAGCCGAGGTTAAAACAATGAATGGGAACCCAACTATAGGAGTCGAACACTGACTAACTACTTTTTATTTTACTTTGCTAGCATTGTCTCTTCAAACGCAATGCTGCATTGTAACAATCAAAACATACTTGTTCATACTTCACTGTTCATACTTTTTGCACATAACTGCCCAATTGCACAACCCTGCTAAATATCCCATCCCACTATTGTTATTTTATTAGAATTAGTGTATATACTTGACCACAGTGTACAGCCCTGGCCTATTTTTACTTACATTTTTTACTTGTAATTATACTCTAAATATTATATTGTGCTCTTATTTAATTTAGTTTATATGCAATTTATTTTTCTATTCCACCTTTTTATTTTGCTATCTGTCTGATTCTGATGAAGGTAAAATGGACCATGACATGAAGGGCACAATGAGTCAGGTTATCATTTGTTGTTCTAGTAAACACAACATTCAAAGGTTAGCATTTGTTGTTCTTAGTAAAACACAACATTCACAGCGGAATGACGAGCCCGGCTCACGGAATTCAGATCAAACTGTCAAACTAGGTGTTGCAGATCAAATACGAATTAAGATCCAGCAATTGCATATCCGATTTATCACCTAAAATGTTGTCAGAAATAGGGCTTTGTGATATGGACAAAATCTTCTATCACAATATGGGACATTTTATATCTCAATAACAATATACGGTCTATCACAATATAGTATGTTTTCTGTAAATTCAATAAAACATTCATTATACAAAATAACTACATACTTCATGACTACTTTTTGTTAATCCTGTGTGTGAACTAAATCCGACATGTGCACAGCACACCGAAAACACCTCTCACCTCAGCATCTCTTTCTACCACAGATTTCACTCATCTTGTGCAAAACCAATATTTTCCATTGATTTGATTTCAGAATAGGTATGATGAATTAGCAATAATCCACTTGAAACAGAAAAATTGGATGCAACAGAATAATACCACGGCTTGAGTCGAGTGAAAACGGACGACTGACAAGCTTTTAAAAACGAAAGTAAATAAAAACACAAGGTACAACTGAAGGCAATATATTGGGTCCTACTCCAGTGGTCCACGAAAGCAGATAATAAAAACACGATACAGGTGCATATAACGCTCTGGGCTCTTGCAAGTCATTTGTATTGCTGCTCATAGTGAGATGGTGCACTTGATTTCCATCACAAGCCAGCTGTTCTGTATTCCAGAAACGTCCTGAACACAAGAAGTTCCAGGCAGAAGGAAGGGTCTCTGCAGATACAGATATCTCCACACACCTCTAGTGGGTCATAGGGGATGATTGAAAGCGATTATTTCTTATTTTTTTATCCACTTTTTCTCCTATTTTTCTGTATTTTCCTCCCATCCCAATTTTTTGTCGTTATGCCAATTCCCCCCCCCCCCCCCCTTCCTGGTCGTTGCGCGCATGTGCCCCCCACTGGTCGGTCTAGGGAGCCCTGGGCCCTCATTCATCAACGTGATTTACGCACAGATATGTGCTTAAGCTGTGCGTACGACCATTTCTAAGCAGAGTGTGGGATTCATCAATTTCAACTTGAACTTGACTTCGTGCTTATATTTACGCACAGCTCGGACCATGCGTACCTGGCGCCCGTTGGTAGAATATATTATTACAACAAGGAAATGAGCTTCTGTGCATTAGTTTCAACACTGGCATGTTCTGTATGAACCGTAATTCATTATAGTTCATTGTAAAATAGCAACAGTAGTGTAATTATGGTCAAAACCCTATAAATAGCATTTGGAATAATAGATCTTTCTCTCAGAATGAATGCAGCATGGTTTATATAGCGTTATCGGAATATACGGGGTGTACTGACTGACTGCGCTCCGCATAGCTCAACTCGTTATTATTTTGCGCACAGACCGCAGAAACACGGGAACGTTTTGATTATATTTAAAAGGCTTTACGTTAAACGAAACAAGTGGAATTTCGAAGCTGTAAGCAGAATACAAGTCATATGAACACCCACGATATAGTGTTCTTCCCCCTTTTTACTGTATAAGAAAGAATAAAAAACGCATTGCAATGACACCAGGGTGTATGTGTATTACAAAACCCTTGCAATAACAAACATAGTGGACAGACACAACATATAAATATGATGATGGAATTCATTCAAGTCCTCTCCACCCTCGGGTCTTTGCCACCGGCACGGTCCATCGTGATATTGGAGATGGATCGAGCAATAGACTGTTACTGAAGCTGTCAAAGCTCCATCACAAATGCAGTTATGTGAATAGAAAGGGATTCCACTCAGTCAATGTTGCGATGCGCATTTGCCTGATACATGTTGTTGCTGCATGCCGGGAGGAAAGGCATGCTGCATGTTTTCAATTCATTAAATAAAACGGATACTTTTTGCAAGGGTTTACTGACTGTCATACAAATAATCAACCAACTACATACTGTAACTTTTCAGTGCACGTTCTTATTTACATTGTGACAACAGCCTTGTGAGTTCCCGCAGTGACCCGCACACAGACATGATGGAATTCAAGTTTGTATTGATCACATATAGGCAGGCTACACATGGCGTATCTGCTACATCATACATGGCAGTGAGATTCATTGTTCTTGTATATGCTCTCGTATTATTGTTTATATAGGCTACCCAATACTGACATCAAAATAGATTGTATGCCTCTAGAAATCATATGCAGCAGGTAGAAAATTGACGGAAAATCCGTCGCGATTTGGAATAAAATTGAGGAGAACTTTAATCCCTGGGTATTAAACAAAACGGAAAAAGGCAGTCATATTCCAGCACGGTCTTTATTAGTGTTTGCGCTGCCCATGCAGCAATGGTTAATAGATATCATATCCGACATCACCGTACGTGTACACGTCTGTCAGCCTGTCTCATAACACGCTTCCCTCGGTTTAGTCCATTCTTCCACATTTCATGGGCGTGTCCATTACCGTATATGGTTAATCGGGGCGGTTTTGGTATGCAAATACGTGAAAGTGTGCACGAGCCTCGGCGCAGGGCCAAGGTGATATTTATCATGACAGGTGTGCGTAGAACCTGCGTACGCACATGTGGTAAATCCCGTTTTTTTTGTGCGTGCACTGATTCTAAATTCTGTGCTTACGTGTGGAAATAGAACATTTTCTACGTCACGTTGATGAATGAGGGCCCTGAAGTCTATCACATGCTTCCTCCGATACATAGGAGACAGCCAGCAGCCTCTTTTCACCTGACAGCAAGGACTCTCATTGGTGAAGTGTAACGCGTGGGAGGTCACACTACCTTCACCATTTCCCTCCCTCGCTGTGCAGGCGCCCTGACCGACCTGTAGGAGTCGCCGGAGGCACCGCTGACAGCCGGATTCGATACCAATGTCTCTTGCGGTGGTGGGCAGGCACTTAGTCCGCTGCGCCACCCGGCCGCCCCGAGAGGGATTCTTTCTGTATGAGATTATTTTCTATACATTGTATACTCGTGCCTTTTGAACTTTTGTAGTAGCTCACAGTTGGTGTGATTAGCCTCTTTAACCCTACCACCACACTACAGACGGTTAACACTTTCACTACCACACTACACATGGTTAACCCTTTAACTACCACACTACACATGGTTAACCCTTTCACTACCACACTCTTTTTCTCTGAGAGAATGAGCTGTCAATCTTTCCATGTCTGTCATTTCCCCCATGGGCTGTATAGTAGGCTATTTCCCAGATCTCCGCCTATCCACTTTTTAAAATGTCCCTAAAATCATGAATCACAACTAATAGACTCTAATAACACAGCCGGGTCATCAAACATTGCAATAGACTGAACAGTTTAATCATTTCTTGTTCTGATTCAGACAAGACCGCTTTTAAATTCTCTCACTCACTCACTCTCATTCATATATTATATTATATTATTATATTTAATATTATATTATATGGCTGTTGGTCTTCCAGACAGTTTCTCTCGGGTGACTGTGACACATCAGTGAGTTACTCGGGTTGCCTCTGATCTGGGGCTTTTTGTTGGCGAGCACAAATTCAGGGCGATAATCACGCGTTTTCATAAAACAATGAGATACTTGAACAAAAACCATTCAGGTCTGACATGTTCAAGCCAGAAGGAATCCTGCATTATTTCCAAGATTTTCCTATTTATGGAAAGTAATTTCAATCAGGGGCTGCTACTGTGCTGGGACCATTGTGTTTGTTATGCACTATGCTGTCATTCATTGTTACTATGTGTTTGTTGTATAGACCTGTTTGCTTTCCACGTCAGACTCGGTGTGCGCGCATCAAGTGGGCAAAAGGAATGTAATCCTGGTCAGAACAACTGGGGAGACTACAATATATTTGCATTTGTTAGCCATGCTAGCGATCTAAACAATCAATCCATGCCAAAGCTGGTTATGTAAAAAGTGAAAGACTCAGTCACATGCATGCTGATTTAGCTAAATGACATCCAGTCGTTTTCGTTTGAAACGACTTTTAGTCAGGGGAATGAATGAATGAATGAATGAATGAAAACTTTATTAACAGATTGCAGAATGGGTACAGTGCAGTACAGCTCAATACATACAATTGTTAAGGGGATGCAGACCAGAGAAAGACTTTCGTCTTGTTTACACCAGGGTCCCCCATTTCCAATTCATCGTAACATATATGACATACATGACATACAGATAGACAGTACTGCTACATCTATACATTTATGACATACCAGATTTGCAATTACAGTACTGTATTTGTGATACAAAAAGAGACCAGAAAGAAAAGAGTATATACATTAGGCGTAGAAACTGTACATTGGATTGGGTAGGTGGGGGTGGGACTGTACATTGGAGGTGGTTGGGGGGGGGGGGGGGTAGGAGTGGGGGGGGGGGGGTTGGGTAGGAGGGGTGGGTGGGGACTGTACATTGGAGGTGGTTGGGTGGGTGGGGGGGGGGGGGTGGGTAGGAGGGGTGGGTGGGGGACACTGTACAACTGTACAAACAACACTGTACATTGGATTATTGACAAGACCATACTTGGTAATTTACTGTACATTGGCGGGGGTTGTGTTCGGACATTTACAGGGGCCAGTTTCGAGTTGCAGTCTCCCTTAGGTGTTTTTTGAGAGTGTTTTTGAAAGTGGGTAGTGATTCACATTCCTTTACAGCTTTGGGTAGGGCGTTCCACATTGATGTGGCATAATTGCGAAACGTGTTTAGTCCCTTGTTTGAGCCGAATCTGGGTTTAACATGATTTGTGGAGCTCCCTCTGGTGTTGTGATCGTGGTATTCACTGACCTTTGGGAAGTATTTAGTCATGTACATGGGTACCTTGGTCGTGTAGTGTATCTTGTAGACCAGGCCCATTGCAAGTTGCTGTACTCTGTCGTCTACTCTAAGCCATCCTAGGTTGTCAAAGTGGGCAGGGGTGAGGTGGGTTCTAGGAGTAAGGTCAAGCAGTAGTCTGACCAGTTTGTTTTGAGATGTTTGTAATTTTGTTTTTAGCGCCTTTGAGGTGCTTTGGTACCATGAGGTGCAAGCATAGTCGTAGTACCCTTGAATGAGTGCTCCTGCTAGAGTCTTCAGGGTATTCTTGTTTACCAGTGAGGAGATCCGGTACAAGAAACGAGTTCGTTGGTTGACTTTTTTTATTACATTGGATGCCATTTTGTCACAGGAAAGATTTGCCTCTAGGATGGAACCCAGGTAGGTAATATCTTCTTTCCTTGTGACAATATTGTCACCCACTGTAACTGAGAAGCCGTCGGTCTTGCTGAGTTTGTTATTTGAACCGAAGAGAATGGACTCTGTTTTGCCCATGTGTAATGATAGTTTGTTATCAGCGAGCCATATGCAGATTTTGCTTAGTTCTGAGCTGAGGGTTTTTTCAACCTGTAATTTGTTCTTGTCAGAGACCAGCAGGGCTGAGTCGTCCGCAAACAGGAACAAGTTGCAGTCACAAGCTGACGACATGTCATTTGCATAAATTAGGAACAGTAGCGGACCTAGTATGCTTCCTTGTGGAACACCACAGTTTACTGTGAGGGGGGGGGATAGGGTACCGTTTACCTCCACCATCTGCTCTCTCCCCTCCAGGTAGGATTGCATCCAGCTCACTGATAGACTATCAAAACCAATTGCTTTTAGCTTGTCAATCAGAATGGTGTGATTGACAGTGTCGAAGGCCTTTTGTAGGTCCAGCATGACCATGCCGCAGTATTTGCCCGCGTCCACCTCTTGTTTGATGTGGTCGTTTAAATAGAGAAGGCATGTGTCAGTGGAGTGGGATGTTCTGAAGCCAGATTGGAATTCGTAGATTAGATTTTTTTCCGCAAGGTATTTTTCGACCTGTTCGTATACAATTTTTTCCATGACTTTCGAGATGGAGGTAAGGATAGAAACAGGGCGGTAGTTGTCATGGTTTCTCCCCGCCATACTTTTTTAGCGCAGCAGCTCGCGCAGGTAGTGGGCAAGGCCATGTTTAGACGGAGAGAGTCTGAACAGAAACCGCAAAAGTCGTCTTATGTTGCGTTTAGACTAGTGTTTTGGGATGGAATTCTGCGTGCAGAGTAGACGAGGCTGTAAAGAGTAAAGACTCAAGACGACGGAGCCCCGCTGTCACACGATTGGCGCATATGTCACATGACGTGCTGTGAAGACCCGCCCTACTCTGCCTCTGATTCGCAGACTGTGGGTGGGGGAATGTGATTGGACCAAAGCAGAGTCACTCACAGACAGTGGCTCCAGTCACTAATAGTTGCGATAGCCGCGGGACAGAGTCTTGTGTATTTAAAAGTACTGCCAATGTAGCCTTCAGGTGATCGCCATCATGGATAGAATCAGACATGCTTTGTTTACGGTTCTAGGCTACTGGCGCATGCCTGTGATGTAAGCAGTACGCGACGAGAGCCTTGAGCACCCTTTCGTCATAGTTTTATGCGGTTTGACTGTTCAGATGATAGCGCAAAGGTTTATCGTTTCTAGGATTTCCACCCAGTAAGGTGGTCTAACTTTTTTGCGGATTCTCCCCGCAAAAACGCCGTTGCCATATAAACAAAAGGCACATTCGAAGAAATATTTTGCCGGTTTCACCCGCGAGCGCTCCCGTCTAAACATGGCCTTAGTCACGTGACTCAGTTGGTATTGCTGATTGGCTCGAAACAAACAGTGAACAGGTCTATGGTAGTCTACCCCTTGTGTAACTGAGGGGTTACAAAACCCTGACTGTATTAAAGATTGTGATAGATTAAACCACTACTACATATTATTATTATTATTACTTGCCAGACAGTACAGTTAATTATGGCAGACACTCAGAATAGACGGCACGGTGACAAGGAGATATCATTTACAGTATTTATTATTATGCAGAAGATACAACTGTCAATTACTGGGTCGCTCTTTTATGGCGAATGATATTAGAAAGTCAGCGAGTAGCAAAGTCAGTGGGAATGAATAATTCCTAGGCTAGGTATACTAGACCAGACGCCGCCTGGCGTGGGATGGCAATATAGGGGGGCAAACGAGGGTACAGCTGGAGACTGAACCTCTCCACCTCTGTCAGGAACCTCGGGGTCATCTTCGACAGTAATTTTAAATTCGATAGACAGGTCAGCGCCGTAGTGAAAAATAGCTTTTATCACCTTAGACTCCTGGCGAAGACAAAGGCATACCTCTCCCAAAGTAACCTAGAGACGGTGATACATGCCTTTGTCACCACCCGCCTCGACTACTGCAATGCTCTGTACACTGGCATTGACAAGTCCCTCCTCCGCCGCTTACAACTGGTGCAGAACGCAGCCGCGCGCCTCCTCACCAAAACAAGAAAATACGAACACATCAGCCCAGTTTTGGCCTCGCTCCACTGGCTGCCTATTAGCTTCAGGATCGATTTTAAATTAGCACTAAATGTTTTTAAATCATTAAATGGCACGGCTCCCTCCTATCTGTCCGAGCTCCTGCACCGCCACACCCCCCACCGATCCCTCAGATCAGCTGACCAGATGCTATTGGTAGTACCCAGAACCAGGCTCAAAACTAGGGGAGACAGAGCTTTCTCCACCGCAGCGCCTAGACTGTGGAACAGCCTCCCCCTCAGCGTACGGACTGCCCAGACCGTACAGGCTTTTAAATCACTCTTGAAAACCTACCTGTTCTCCTTGGCCTTCCCCCCTACCTAACTACCACTAGACCCCTGACCCTTCTATCCTCTTTGTTTTACTGTGTCCTACCAGTTTTTATTACTTTCATTGCTTTATTATGTTTTTAATCTTATATCTTGCACCATATTGTTTGTTTAGTTGCTTTCATTGCTTTACCATGTTTTTTTTTATTTCTTTCTTTTAATCTTATACCTTGCCTCACACTAATTTGTTTTTATCAACCTGCTTGTGAAGCACTTTGGTGTCAGCTACCGCTGCCTGGAAATGTGCTATACAAATAAAACTGACTTGACTTGACTTGGTGATATCCTCCCAGAGTTGTAAGCTCCAGAGGAAGGAAGAATGTACGGATACTCAGGCTGTTCACTTGAAGAAAAGGGGTTCTCATACGGATCCGGTCTTTATAATCCAAGTGCTCGGCAGCAAGGTAATAGCTGTAATCCAATGCCCGATAGCAATGATGATAGCCAGCCAGCTTCGTCCACGAAGCTAGCCCGATGTAGAATCTTCCGGGTAGTTAAATCCAAACGACAGTGGGTATTAACGATGTTCTTCTCCACGGTACTACGTTTCCACAATCACTATAATCCAACCAATAATGGTTCTACAATATCGCCGCGGTAGGTTCCAATGCGCACATGTCCAATAGTTCTGCTACTAGGCCCACCTCGTGTGCTGGCACTAATTACTTTAAGTCCACACACACTTGCTAAGGTTCACGCTAGTTACTAAACGAACGAACTGCTTGTTAATGCTGCACACCGAACGAACTGCTGTAATACGATTCACACTAAATGACGACTCTTTACTTCACATTAAGTTAGGTCGAACTTGACTCTGCTATACGCTAGGTTCAACTACTGCTGTTGCATTACTCCGGACGAACTTCACGTTACTGCATTAGGTTGAACTTCACCGTTGTACTGACGAACGAACCAACTACTGTTTGCGCCCTCCACGATATATATACTTAGAGGGCTTTCTAGTGCGCAGCCGAAGCTCTTGTCTGGGATCAATGCGCTGGCCCCAGGCATGTCCCAACATGTCCAGACTCGTCTTTGAACTTGTCTCAGGGGCGCGATTCTAGGCGCCGCCGACGTCAAGGGCATTATCCAATGAGGAAAGCGAATAATGCTATGATTCAAACGGAGGCTTAAAGGGATATAGCTTATATATATAAATAATATACAAGTTATATAAAACAATAAAACGTAGATTCTCAATGTTAATCTGGCCCTTCAGAACAGCCGCCTCCTAATTAGTCCGCACCTAATTAGTAAAGGGAGCACAGATTAATATTAGGGTCCAGTCAACTTCTCCATACTTGTTGTGAGGAGTAGGGCAATCTACAAAGTCAGTGGGTCATGGTCGTCATCAGGGGAGTCAGGGATCTCCGGCAGCTCTATCAACTTCGCCACAGGTCGGGTGTAAGTCCGCCCTTGGACTATGACTTCTGCCGCTCTGACCTTCCCATCGGCACCAGTAATCACTCTGCTCACGCGGCCGGCCGGCCACATAGCTCGGGGTAGTGACTGGTCTATTATCATGATGACTGTGTCCACCTTCAGGTTGTCCCTGTCCTTTACCCACTTCTGACGGGCTTGGAGGGATGGTAGATAATGGAGGAGGAAGCGGGTCCAAAACTGGTCGGCCAATACTTGGCTGTGTCTCCACATTCTCCGGCCGTTCATCTCATCTTGTCTGTACACCGCCTGTGGAAGGGCAGGGTCCAGCCGCCCCATCAAGAGATAGTTTGGGGTGACTGGGTCGACGTCTGCTACATCACTTGAGACGTAACCGAGGGGCTTAGAGTTCAAGACGCCCTCGATCTCCGTGAGGACTGTCATCAGGACTTCCTCCACCACGGTCTGGGCCCCAAGTACGGTGTACATAGCAGTCTTTATAGAACGGACTTCTCTTTCCCAGGTTCCCCCGAAATGAGGGGCGTTCGGGGGGTTGAACTGGAATGTGATCTGAGCGGGAGCGAGGCGGGTCTTAAGTTCTTCACCCATAGCCAGGAAGCTCTCTCTCAGTTCTCGGTCTCCTCCTCTGAAGTTTGTCCCTTGGTCGGACAACAACACAGATGGGGTTCCTCTCCGGGCTTGGAATCTCCGGAAGGACATGAGGAATGAGTCCGTACTCATGGTCTGGAGGATTTCAATATGAACAGCTCGGGTGGTCATACACTTGTACACAATGCCCCACCTCTTCTCTGTCCCTCTTCCTTTCTTGACGTTGAATGGGCCGAAGCAGTCCACGCCCGTGGAGTGGAAGGCCCTCTCGCCGAGTCGGAGGCGGCAGGGAGGCAGGTCGGCCATCATCGGGATACTAGGCTGTGCTCTCCACTTGCGACAGGTTAGGCAAGTCCGTTGGAAGCGACGTACTGCTTCTCTCCCTTGGAGTATCCAGAAGCGTCGTCGGATCTCAGCGAAGACTCTCTCTGCCCCCGCGTGGTGCACCACCTCGTCGTACTTCTGGATGATCAGCTTGGTTATCTTGTGTCGGCTGTTGAGGACGATAGGATGCTTAGCATCGTCAGTCACGTCCGGGGCCCGTCTCAATCGACCACCCACCCTGATGAGGTGCTGGGCGTCGAGCTCTGGGGCCAAGGTGAGAAGTCGGCTGTCTGAGGGGACTGGCTTTTCCCCTGTCAGGCAGTCTAGTTCTTCTGGGAATGAGTCTCTTTGGGCTCTCCTTAGCAGAAGAAGTTCGGCTTCTTTGTAGTTCGATGCGTCAAGGTCTGTGGTGGGGGGAACCTCAGGGTGGTGCCACAAGAATGTCCTTTTCTGAGCACTCAAGAGTTAAGCAGTCGTCTAGGTTCGGGTCCGTTGGAGCCGGGGCGTGCGTCAGCCCGCAGAACATAGACTTCTTGATCTCTGCCTCCTCTTGACTCGCCTCCCGTGGTGTGGGGGTAGGCCACTTCTCCTCCGGGAGCTTGAGGAACTCAGGACCGTCACTGTAAGGGTTAAGACGTGTGAGGTTGTCTAAGGACATCCCCCGTGTGATGACATCCGCTGGGTTCTGCTTGGTGTCAACGTATCTCCAACATGCTGATCCTACCAAGTCTTGGATCTCGGTGACTCGGACTCCGACGAAAACTTTGTATCGACAAGAGTCGGACTGGATCCAAGTGGGCACAGTCATAGAGTCTGACCACAGGATTGTCTTTTGCACCGTTATGGTGAGTTCACTTTGTATCAGCGTGGCGAGTTGCGCGCCTACCAGAGCTGCGCAGAGCTCTAGACGCGGGATCGACTGCTGCTTGCGGGGAGCTATCCTCGAGCGGGCCAGGACGAAGGCTAAATGTACTTCTCCTCCCTCTTCTCGGGCTCTCAGGTAAGCCACCGATCCGTAAGCCACTTCGGAGGCGTCACTTAAGACGTGCAGGTCTATCTGACACGTCTCCAGCCGCACTGTAGGGGGGAAGTAGCTCCGTCGAATGTTCACATCTTGGAGTGAGTCTGTTTTGAAACGCCAGACGAGGCCCAATGTCATTTCCTGTGCTTCACCTGGGGTGGTCGCCATCCAGGTCTCGCTGCTTGCTGCCTTTGTCTCTGGGGGGAGGCTGCGGAGTACGTGAGGGTCACTGCTGGCCCATTGCCTAAGGTCGAATCCGCCTTTGACCAGGGAGGCTCGTAGCTTCAGCAAGATGCTCTCAGCTTCTTCGGGCGTAGATACGCTCTGTAGGCAGTTGTCCACGTAGAAACTCCTTTCCACGCTGTGTCTGACCTCCTCGTCGGCTCCAGGGTCTTCGGCCACGTGCTTCTGTAGCGCGAACGTGGCGCAGCATGGGCTGCATGTGGTGCCGAATGGGAGGACCTCCCATTAATAGATTGAGGGTTGTTCATCGTCGATCCTCTCTCTCCACAGGAACCGCAGCAGGGGCTTGTCTTCCTCCATCAGTCGCACTTGTAGGAACATTCCTTTGATGTCGCCGCTGATGGCTACTTTGTCCTGGCGGAAACGTAGTAGGACGCCGAGGAGGGAGGGGCCGAGTGTCGGGCCGGGCAGGAGCAAGTTATTCAGGTTCTGTAGTCCGATCTGATAACTGCAGTTAAATACAATGCGGTTCTTGCCGTTGTGGTGGACCTTGTGATGGGGCACGTACCAGGATTCAGTCGTCTGGTCTGCCTCGTGGTCGTCGATTTTCTTTATATGTCCAGCCGTGATCAGCTTGTCGATCTCGTCGCGGTATATCGTTGCTTGAGGGGGGTCTTTAGCGAGACGCCGCTCGGTGTTCTGTAAATAGCGTTGTGTCACTTCTTTTGATGCGTGCAGGGTGGGCATCCCCTCCCGCCTCAAGAGTGGAGTCGCGTATCTCATCACTCCGTCGACCTCGACCCTCTTGGTCTTTTGCTCGAGGAGAGCTATGGCGTACTTGTCTTCCTTGGAGCGAACTAGTTTACGTTCGTTCTTGAATGGCAGCGAGTCTAATGTCCATAGTCTCTCGACGTGCTGCAAGAGGGTAGTGTCTTGGTCGCTCACCTTCGTGTAGAGGCAGCGTGTGGACGTTGGTCGGTTGGAAGGCCCGGAGAGAGGGCCTTGGAGCGTCCAGCCCAGGCGGGTCTTGACCGCGGCTGGGCAGCTTTTGGGTCCGATGTGGACCGCGTCCGTTGGGACGATGAGGTCTGCGTGGTCGGAGCCTATGAGCAGGGTCGGTGTGGCGCCGTCGATGAGCGGTATAGGCAGTCGGCGTAGGTGCGCGTACTTCTCCATCAGCTGTGGGATGGGGTAGTCATAGCGTGACAGACCTATGTCGTGGCTTGTAAACGCCTTGGTGACGCTGTACCGCTTCTCTGGCTGCTCGACCGCTGCTATTGTGAATGAGACGTTTTCACCCTTTATTGTTTTTAGGTCTCGCTGAATGGTACGGATTGTCATTGTTTCCTCGGTACCCCGCAGGCCCAACTGGGCTGCGGCGGAAGCGAGGAGGAGAGTCTTTTCTGACCCGTCGTCGAGGACGGCGTAGGTGTCAAGGACCTTGTCCTCGTAGCTCAGGAGCACTCGGACCACCTTGAGGAGCACTCGGGAGCTCCCGCTCTTCGCAGGGTCTATGTATAGGACGTCTGCTCTCGAGCTGCTTTGTGGTGCGGGTCTCCGCTTGTTGCTCTCGTGTAGGACCTCCAGGTGGGCGCCGTCACACTTGCTGCATCTTTTCTTCAGGCGGCACTCAGCTGCCATGTGGCTGCGCGCGCAGCGGAAGCAGCGGCGGTTCGCTTTAATCCACTGACGCACTTCTTCACTTCTTGTTCTGGGCTGTGGGGGTCACGGTGGTCTCTCTGCCGCCGAAAGCGCTCTTGACGGGCTGGGGGGAGCTTCTCCAGTATCCGCTCCACGTTGGAGTTGGCGTATAGCTCATATCTCCCCTTCTCCTTCTGTGACCCGAGCATCCCTACCAGGGATTGTACTTTTATAGATAGGTCATCCAGGGCTCTATTGTCTTTAGCTGGGGGGAGGCGTTCAATCTCCTGTATCTCTTGAATTACATAGTCCCATGTACGTCCATAACGCGCGTCGAGGGCCACCAGGGCATCAGAGTAGGGGGTTCTTGAGTTAGAATATGCCAGCGCTATGTTGTGCGCTCTGGGTACTTTAAGGTGCTTGAGGAGGATGGCATATTTGTAGGACTCGTCCTGTACTTCGGACATAATAGTCTCTAAACACATGCGTAGTTCAGTATACTGTGCTCTGTCCTCACGCGTAAAGTCTGGGAATGTGGGTGTCCCAATGTAAGATGCCATGGATGGCTGTGACACCGATGCGCGTAGGGGGAGAGGCCTCCTTGGCGAGTCTCCCCGTATGTGGGGTCGTGGGTTAGTGCTGGGTGGGAACCAGAGGCCAGGCCCCCAGGTACTGCTCCTCGGTGCTGACTGTTGATTAAACTCACCCCTGGGTTGGGTCGGGGGTTCGTAACGCAGCGTCTCGGGGCTGAGGTCGGGGCTGTACTGTGCCTCCTGGTCCGAAATAGGTTCGTGCTGGTGGGCTTGGTGTCCTCCCTCGTCCTCCGCTAGGCCTTGAAGTCTCTTAGTTAGTTTCTCGGCGACGTAGGCGGGATCTTCCCGTTGGCTGGGTCCCGTATAGATTGGTCGGGGAGGGGAAGGTGCCCTCGACCCGTGTCGTGATGATCTCCGGGAGCTCCGGGTGGAGGAGTGGGGGGTCGCCCTCTGGAGCACTTGCTCCATCATCTGCGCCTGCAGACGGTCTCTTTCCGCCTCGCGCTGTGCATTGGCGCGGTCTCGCTGGATGTTTTCTTCAGCCTGGAGGCGCCTCTCTTCCAGTCTGATGGTTATCGCGGCGTCAGCCTGGAGGCGACTCTCTTCCAGTCGGAGGCGTTCGCGTTCACTCTGTAGGCGGTTACGCTCACTCTTTTGTTGCGCCTGGAGACGTTCACGCTCACCCTGGAGGCGGTCTCTTTCGGTTGAAGCTGTCAGCGTGGCGATCAGGGCTTGCGCTAGTCTCTGGTCGGCCTCGCTTGGGGATGACGCTGATGAGGGTGATCTGGAGGTGACAGGACTTGGAGTTGACCTGTTCTCTTTACACGCTCCGAGGTCCATCTCGAGGGCGCTGCTTCTTATCTTCTCCCGCGCTCCGAGGTCCATCTCGGAGATGCGGTACTCTTCTCTTTGGTGCGCGCCGAGGTCTATCTCGGGTGCGCGCTCTTTATCCTCTTGCGCTCCGAGGTCCATCTCGGTGGCGCTGTCTTTATCCTCTGGCGCTCCGAGGTCCATCTCGGTGGTGCTGTGGTCTTTGGGCATAGTCACGTCATGTCGCGCTTGTCCCCCCGTGAGCTAAGTCAGTTTCGTTTGAACCCGCTGGGGTCTCTACTAGTGGGGCCGACAAGTCGATAGGGTTGGGCATGCTTAAACTATTAGTTTTATCCGTGCTTAACGTCTTTTTAGATAAGCTAGGAGGTAAAACGACAGCGTAGTCCTCCAATTGTGGAGGGGGCTGACGTTGGCGCCTAGGGCGCGCTAGTTTGGGAGAGCCGTTTGGAGAGTGTCCGCCGCTGGCCATATTACTATTAATATGATTAAGATTACTGATACCCTCCGGCTCGAAGGACCAAATGTAACTGAGGGGTTACAAAACCCTGACTGTATTAAAGATTGTGATAGATTAAACCACTACTACATATTATTATTATTATTACTTGCCAGACAGTACAGTTATTTATGGCAGACACTCAGAATAGACGGCACGGTGACAAGGAGATATCATTTACAGTATTTATTATTATGCAGAAGATACAACTGTCAATTACTGGGTCGCTCTTTTATGGCGAATGATATTAGAAAGTCAGCGAGTAGCAAAGTCAGTGGGAATGAATAATTCCTAGGCTAGGTATACTAAACCAGACGCCGCCTGGCGTGGGATGGCAATATAAAGGGGCAAACGAGGGTACAGCTGGAGACTGGTGATATCCTCCCAGAGTTGTAAGCTCCAGAGGAAGGAAGAATGTACGGATACTCAGGCTGTTCACTTGAAGAAAAGGGGTTCTCATACGGATCCGGTCTTTATAATGCTCGGCAGCAAGTGCTCGGCAGCAAGGTAATAGCTGTAATCCAATGCCCGATAGCAATGATGATAGCCAGCCAGCTTCGTCCACGAAGCTAGCCCGATGTAGAATCTTCAGGGTAGTTAAATCCAAACGACAGTGGGTATTAACGATGTTCTTCTCCATGGTACTACGTTTCCACAATCACTATAATCCAACCAATAATGGTTCTACAATATCGCCGCGGTAGGTTCCAATGCGCACATGTCCAATAGTTCTGCTACTAGGCCCACCTCGTGTGCTGGCACTAATTCAGGGTGTCCGCGGGACCTTAAAAAGTCTTAAAAAGTCTTAAATTCAACTATCAACTATTAAGGCCTTAATTTGTCTTAAAATGTCTTAAATCCGACTTTCGGAGGTCTTAAAAACATGCCATGTCATCTAATCATGTTTCATTGTGAAATCTGGGGGGAAACTATTAACGGGAGATAAATCAGGCATTTTTTTTTCTTTCACGCAAACGGTACGCAGTGGGGCGGAACCAATAACATGGTCCTTAATGTGTGTCGCCGTCGGGAGCTATTTCAGAACACCGGAGCATAGGTAACACGTTATTCAAGCCGCAGCGATAACGCTGACGTTTAGTTTAGTTTAATTGATTTGTATTTATTTGCACTCGTTAATTTAACATGGGAAAGTGCAAATTTAATGAGAACTGGCTCGAAAACCCTCTGTTTGCACCGTGGTTGGTCCGCTGCAAACTCTGCAAAAAGGATTTTAAACTGGGAACGATGGGAATAAAAGCAGTCGAGTCACACATGCACATCGCTAAGCATGTTACCTCTGCAAAAACCCGCCTGCAGACAACTTCAATATCAAATTTATTTTCGACGCCGTCCACATCAACTGCTCAGGGACAGGTAGGTCGACCGTCTACCACCAATTACATCTGCACCTGTCCGGGTAACGTTCGGCTCCACGCCAACGTTTGAAGCTGAGGTACTGTGGGTTCTAAATACGGTCGCAAAGCATCAGTCCTACAATGGAAATGAGGGACTAGGAGAGGTATTCCATGCGATGTTCCCTGACATGTCATAAATGTCAATATGAATTGAAAATGGGGGACCCTGATGTAAACAAGACAAACTTCTTTCTCTGGTCTGCATCCCCTTTAACAATTGTGTATATTGAGCCGTACTGTATTGAACCCATTCTGCAATCTGTTAAATAAAGTATTCATTCATTCATTCAACCAAACCACAAAAACAAAACAACTGAATGAATGAATGAGAACTTTATTTAACAGATTGCAGAATGGGTACAATACAGTACGGCTCAATACACACAATTGTTAAGGGGATGCAGACCAGAGAAAGATGTTTGTCTTGTTTACATCAGGGTCCCCCATTTTCAATTCATAGTGACATTTATGACATACACAACATACATGACATCATGACATTTATGGCATAGGGACATACATGACATACAGGTATATAGTACTGTTACATTCGTGACATACTGTATACGATATGCAAATAATATGCAGTACTGTTACCCAGAGATCCTAACAGAAAATATTATATACATATGATGGGGATGATACTGTACATTAGGAGGAGGGGGGGGGGTTGGACATTTACGGTGGCCAGTTTATAATTGCAGCCTCCCGTAGGTGCTCTTTAATAAGAGCGGTTTTGAATGTGGGCAGGGGTAAAGTGGGTTTTAGGAGTGAGGTTAAGCAGTAGTCTGACCAGTTTGTTTTGTGATGTTTGTAATCTTGTTTTTAGTGCCTTTGAGGTGCTTTGGTACCATGAGGTCCAAGCATAGTCGTAGTACCCTTGAATGAGTGTACTGAGAGTACCCATGATTTTTGCCATTTTGTTATTGTGAAATTGGCATTACATTTTATTCTGAGTGGCATTAAAAAGTCTTAAAAAGCCTTAAATCTTACTGGGCTAAACCTGCAGATACCCTGTAATTACTTTAAGTCCACACACACTTGCTAAGGTTCACGCTAGTTACTAAACGAACAAACTGCTTGTTAATGCTGCACACCGAACGAACTGCTGTAATACGATTCACACTAAATGACGACTCTTTACTTCACATTAAGTTAGGTCGAACTTGACTCTGCTATACGCTAGGTTCAACTACTGCTGTTGCATTACTCCGGACGAACTTCACGTTACTGCATTAGGTTGAACTTCACCGTTGTACTGACGAACGAACCAACTACTGTTTGCGCCCTCCACGATATATATACTTAGAGGGCTTTCTAGTGCGCAGCCGAAGCTCTTGTCTGGGATCAATGCACTGGCCCCAGGCATGTCCCAACATGTCCAGACTCGTCTTTGAACTTGTCTCAGGGGCGCGATTCTAGGCGCCGCCGACGTCAAGGGCATTATTCAATGAGGAAAGCGAATAATGCTATGATTCAAACGGAGGCTTAAAGGGATATAGCTTATATATATAAATAATATACAAGTTATATAAAACAATAAAACGTAGATTCTCAATGTTAATCTGGCCCTTCAGAACACCTTGCCTTAGTTATAGTTGTCTTTTGTTGTAATGTAACTATATTTTGTATGTGATGTATGTAGCCTAATTTACCATATATGTTTAATCAAATATGCACTGTTGTAGCCTAAGCTATTCAGTTTAGTTATACAATGAAAATTAGCTTTTAGTTCATCCTGTTTTATCCAAAGTATAAAATGAGGGAATTTGCAAGGCAATGTAAATGTTTCATACTATCAGAAGAAGGGTGTGTGTGTGTGTGTGTGTGTGTGTGTAGCAACTTGAAACTATGCCTATTATTCAGATGTGCTGACTTGCCTTTTATCTCCCCTTTGTGCACAAAGACATGTTGAATAGTTTCCATTGATATTCTCACGAACAATGACGCGGGTGTCTCTTTCTTCTATCGGCTGGAATATGGATTATACGCAGTATCTCTGGACCATATTCATCATCCTTTTCCCTGTGTGACTAGCAGGCGGTACCAGCAGGGGGCGGTGGCAGGCAGAGAGTGTCCGAGAGAGATGGGAAGGAAATAAATGGAGGCGGAAGAGGGGAGACGAGTCCTCTTCTGCTTGGGATGTTGCTGTGAACGGTCGCAGCTGCAACGGGAGGTGCTTTGGAATAGCCCCGTTAAAGAACCCCCAGAGAGCCCCGCCGGAGCGAGCGACGGGTTATCATAGGAGTATCCGTGATAGTGCGTGAGTAAGAGAGACTGAGCCACGGGACTGACGTCCATAGTTGTCGGGTTACAGTAGCAGTGTGACGGTATAATTAGCGTGCGGCTAACGGCTATATCGACTCCAGTGCAACCCTAGCGCGAGGCGCTGAAGAAGACCGGTGGTATAGTCAACCACGTTGCGCCACAGTATAATCGTGTAGCAGGTGGGCTGTTTGGGACCCAGAGTGTAGCTTCAGTGTGAGTGAGGGCGAGTTTATATATGCGCGCCGTCGATTCTGCACCGGCTGTTTACAACCGTTCTGCACCGGCTGACTTCAGGCCAACACGGGAGATCGTCCCGACCGGCAGCACACGCTCTCAGCTCACTACTGCCCCTGCTTCAGCCCCGCCTGCTAGCACCCGCGACGAGAGCGTTCGACGCCATCTTGCCACCCGGACGGTGGTGGTCCGGCGCGGCCGCCATTTTGGGTTGAGTACAATTGAGCATCAATGCTCCGGATCTATTACACAGTACACAGTGTGGTGCAGCCTGCGGGCGAAGCTAATGGTTGCTAACTACAGTTCTAGGGGTACCCCATTAACAATACATGCCGGCATTAGCCTAGGACTTTTGTTAGGTATTTGTGGGCCCACATTTTTGGTTTCTTTGAGTGTGATAACGTGTTGTGTTTAATAATATTTTCCCATCTAATTAACCCTTTCCCTCTCCGAGAGCGCGCACCAAAGCATACAACGACGGCCTAGTGGCAGGCAACATGAATGACCACAAGGTGGCGCGATACAACGTAAGGAGGACAGTGACAGAGGCCAAACGACGCTACAAGGATAAAATTTAACTCCAGTTTGAACAGGCTGACTCTAGAGCTATGTGGCAGGGGCTCAAAACGATGACAGACTACAAAGGCGCCTCCCTCAAACTGAACAGTGACATCTCTCTAGCAAATGACCTCAATACCTTCTATGCGAGGTTTGATGCTGGTAATAACAACACCAGCCCACAAGCCACGGCAATGGGGGGGGGGGGGGGGGGGGGTTGGCTGCTGATGGAGACGCAGTGTTCAGGGTAACAGAGCATGAGGTGAGGCGGACCTTTAAAAAAGTGAATATCAGGAAGGCAGCAGGTCCGGACGGCATCCCCGGCCGCGTCCTAAAAGTCTGTGCCGACCAACTGGCCCCAGTATTCACTGACATATTTAACCTGTCCTTAGAACAGGCTGTCATCCCCACCTGCCTGAAGAAGTCCACTATTATCCCTGTAGGGTCCTACTAATCACCCCAAAGTACCAGAAAATACCAGAAAATACCAGAAACTACCCCAAAATACCCCAAAGTATACCCCAAAATACCAGAAACTACCCCAAAATACCCCAAAGTATACCCCAAAATACCAGAAACTACCCCAAAATACCAGAAAATACCAGAAACTACCCCAAAATACCCCAAAGTATACCCCAAAATACCAGAAACTACCCCAAAATACCAGAAACTACCCCAAAATACCCCAAAGTATACCCCAAAATACCAGAAACTACCCCAAAATACCCCAAAGTATACCCCAAAATACCAGAAACTACCCCAAAATACCCCAAAATACCAGAAACTACCAGAAACTACCCCAAAATACCCCAAAGTATACCCCAAAATACCAGAAACTACCCCAAAATACCCCAAAATACCAGAAAATACCAGAAACTACCCCAAAATACCCCAAAGTATACCCCAAAATACCAGAAACTACCCCAAAATACCCCAAAGTATACCCCAAAATACCAGAAACTACCCCAAAATACCAGAAAATACCAGAAACGACCCCAAAATACCCCAAAGTATACCCCAAAATACCAGAAACTACCCCAAAATACCAGAAAATACCAGAAAATACCAGAAACTACCAGAAACTACCCCAAAATACCCCAAAGTATACCCCAAAATACCAGAAACTACCCCAAAATACCCCAAAGTATACCCCAAAATACCAGGAACTACCCCAAAATACCCCAAAGTATACCCCAAAATACCAGAAACTACCCCAAAATACCCCAAAGTATACCCCAAAATACCAGAAACTACCCCAAAATACCAGAAAATACCAGAAACTACCACAAAATACCCCAAAGTATACCCCAAAATACCAGAAACTACCCCAAAATACCAGAAAATACCAGAAAATACCAGAAAATACCCCAAAATACCCCAAAGTATACCCCAAAATACCAGAAACTACCCCAAAATACCCCAAAGTATACCCCAAAATACCAGAAACTACCCCAAAATACCCCAAAATACCAGAAACTACCAGAAACTACCCCAAAATACCCCAAAGTATACCCCAAAATACCAGAAACTACCCCAAAATACCCCAAAATACCAGAAAATACCAGAAACTACCCCAAAATACCAGAAACTACCCCAAAATACCCCAAAGTATACCCCAAAATACCAGAAACTACCCCAAAATACCAGAAAATACCAGAAACTACCCCAAAATACCCCAAAGTATACCCCAAAATACCAGAGAATACCAGAAAATACCAGAAACTACCAGAAACTACCCCAAAATACCCCAAAGTATACCCCAAAATACCAGAAACTACCCCAAAATACCCCAAAGTATACCCCAAAATACCAGAAACTACCCCAAAATACCAGAAACTACCAGAAACTACCAGAAACTACCCCAAAATACCCCAAAGTATACCCCAAAATACCAGAAACTACCCCAAAATACCCCAAAATACACCAGAAACTACCACAAAATACCCCAAAGTATACCCCAAAATACCAGTACCTACCCCAAAATACCAGAAAATACCAGAAACTACCCCAAATAACCCCAAAGTATACCCCAAAATACCAGAAACTACCCCAAAATACCATAAAATACCCCAAAGTATACCCGAAAGTACCAGAAAATACCAGAAAATACCCCAAAATACCCCAAAGTACCCCAAAATACCCCAAAGTATACCCCAAAGTACCAGAAAATACCCCAAAATACCCCAAAGTACCCCAAATAGTGTGTAATAGTGTAATAGTGTGTATGTAATAGTGTGTAATAGTGTGTAATAGTGTAATAGTGTAATAGTGTGATAGTGTAATAGTGTGTAATAGTGTAATAGTGTGTAATAGTGTAATAGTGTAATAGTGTGTAATAGTGTAATAGTGTAATAGTGTGTAATAGTGTAATAGTGTGTAATAGTGTGTAATAGTGTAATAGTGTGTAATAGTGTAATAGTGTGTAATAGTGTGTAAAAGTGTAATAGTGTGCTAGTGTAATAGTGTAATAGTGTGTAATAGTGTAATAGTGTGTAATAGTGTAATAGTGTAATAGTGTGTAATAGTGTAATGTGTGTAATAGTGTAATAGTGTAATAGTGTGTAATAGTGTAATAGTGTAATAGTGTGTAATAGTGTAATAGTGTGTAATAGTGTGCTAGTGTAATAGTGCAATAGTGTGTAATAGTGTGATAGTGTAATAGTGTGTAATAGTGTGATAGTGTAATAGTGTGTAATAGTGTAATAGTGTAATAGTGTGTAATAGTGTAATAGTGTGTAATAGTGTAATAGTGTAATAGTGTGTAATAGTGTAATAGTGTAATAGTGTGCGTGTGTGTGTGTGCGTGTGTGTGTGTGTGTGCGTGCGTGTGCATGTGCGTGTGTGTGTGTGTGTGTGTCTCCACATTATGGCTGTAGTGACTGAGGCACTCTGTACTCTGGCTGCATCCAGGAAGGGATTAACGCAGTAAAGGTTTAGTGAGACAAAGAGTGAGACATAAAAAACGTAGAGGGCTCAGGAGGTAGAGCCGAGCGCTCGTCTGGTTAATCAGAAGATTCCCGGTTCGATTCCGGCTCCTCCCGGCGGCGTGTCCGAGTGTCCTTGAGCAAGACACTTAAGCCCTGCTCCTCCCGGTGAGCAGATTGGCACTTGGCATGGTCGCCTCCGCCGTCGGTGTGTGAGTGAATGTGAGGCATAAATTGTAAAGCGCTTTGGATAAAAGAGCTATATAAATAGCTCCTTCTCCCCCTCTTCTCCCTCTCTCTCTCTCTCTATCCATATTTCTCTCTCCCTCCCTCCCTCTCTCTCCCTTCTTCTCTCTCTTCCTCTCTCTCCCCCTTCTCTCTCTCCATCTCCCTCTATCCCCCTTCTCTCTCTCCATCTCCCTCTCTCCCCCTTCTCTCTCTCTCCATCTCCCCCCTCTCTCTCTCTCTCCATATCCCTCTATCCCCCTTCTCTCTCTCCATCTCCCCCCTCTCTCTCTCTCTCTCTCTCTCTCTCTCTCTCTCTCTCTCTCTCTCTCTCTCTCTCTCTCTCTCTCTCTCTCTCTCTCTCTCTCCCCCCCTCTCTCCCCCCCTGGTTGGTTTCCCTTGTTCCACAGCTCCTCCATCAAGATGCCATACAAGTTGGAATCCATCTTGAGTGCTAGAGACCCACACACACACACACACACACACGTACACACACACACACACACACACACACACACACACACACACACAGTACACGCACACGCACACACGCACACACACACATACACACGCACACGCACACACGCACACTATTACACACTATTACACTATTACACTATTACACTATTACACACTATTACACTATTACACTATTACACACTATTACACACTATTACACTATTACACTATTACACACTATTACACTATTACACTAGCACACTATTACACACTATTACACTATTACACACTATTACACTATTACACTATTACACTATTACACACTATTACACTATTACACTATTACACACTATTACACACTATTACACTATTACACACTATTACACTATTACACTATTACACACTATTACACAAAATTACACACGCACACACGCACACACACACATACACACGCACACGCACACACACACACACGCACACTATTACACACTATTACACTATTACACACTATTACACTATTACACACTATTACACTATTACACACTATTACACTATTACACACTATCACACTATTACACTATTACACTATTACACACTATTACACTATTACACACTATTACTACTATTACACTATTACACTATTACACACTATTACTACTATCACACTATTACACTATTACACACTATTACACTATTACACTAGCACACTATTACACTATTACACACTATTACACACTATTACACTATTACACACCATTACACTATTACACTATTACACACTATTACACTATTACACTATTACACACTATTACACACTATTACACTATTACACACTATTACACTATTACACTATTACACACTATTACACTATTACACACTATTACACTATTACACTATTACACACTATTACACTATTACACTATTACACACTATTACACACTACACACTATTACACTATTACACTAGCACACTATTACACTTTTACACACTATTACACACTATTACACACTATTACACTATTACACACTATTACACTATTACACTAGCACACTATTACACGTTTACACACTATTACACACTATTACACACTATTACACACTATTACACTATTACACACTATTACACTATTACACGATTACACACTATTACACTATTACACTATTACACACTATTACACTATTACACACTATCACACTATTACACTATTACACTATTACACACTATTACACTATTACACACTATTACTACTATTACACTATTACACTATTACACTATTACACACTATTTGGGGTACTTTGGGGGTATTTTGGGGTCTTTTCTGGTACTTTGGGGTATACTTTGGGGTATTTTGGGGTACTTTGGGGTATTTTGGGGTATTTTCTGGTATTTTCTGGTACTTTGGGGTATACTTTGGGGTATTTTAGGGTATTTTGGGGTAGTTTCTGTTATTTTGGGGTATACTTTGGGGTATTTTGGGGTAGTTTCTGGTATTTTCTGGTATTTTCTGGTATTTTGGGCTATTTTGGGGTAGTTTCTGGTATTTTGGGGTATACTTTGGGGTATTTTGGGGTAGTTTCTGGTAGTTTCTGGTATTTTGGGGTATTTTGGGGTAGTTTCTGGTATTTTGGGGTATACTTTGGGGTATTTTGGGGTAGTTTCTGGTAGTTTCTGGTATTTTCTGGTATTTTGGGGTAGTTTCTGGTATTTTGGGGTATACTTTGGGGTATTTTGGGGTAGTTTCTGGAATTTTCTGGTATTTTCTGGTATTTTGGGGTAGTTTTTGGTATTTTGGGGTATTTTGGGGTAGTTTCTGGTATTTTGGGGTATACTTTGGGGTATTTTGGGGTAGTTTCTGGTATTTTGGGGTAGTTTCTGGTATTTTGGGGTATACTTTGGGGTATTTTGGGGTATTTTGGGGTAGTTTCTGGTATTTTGGGGTATACTTTGGGGTATTTTGGGGTAGTTTCTGGTATTTTCTGGTATTTTCTGGTATTTTGGGGTATTTTGGGGTAGTTTCTGGTATTTTGGCGTATACTTTGGGGTATTTTGGGGTAGTTTCTGGTATTTTCTGGTATTTTGGGGTATTTTGGGGTAGTTTCTGGTATTTTGGGGTATACTTTGGGGTATTTTGGGGTAGTTTCTGGTATTTTGGGGTATACTTTGGGGTATTTTGGGGTAGTTTCTGGTATTTTGAGGTATTTTGGGGTAGTTTCTGGTATTTTGGGGTATTTTGGGGTAGTTTCTGGTATTTTGGGGTATACTTTGTGGTATTTTGGGGTAGTTTCTGGTATTTTCTGGTATTATCTGGTATTTTGGGGTATTTTGGGGTAGTTTCTGGTATTTTGGGGTATACTTTGGGGTATTTTGGGGTAGTTTCTGGTATTTTCTGGTATTTTGGGGTGGTTTCTGGTATTTGGGGTATACTTTGGGGTATTTTGGGGTAGTTTCTGGTATTTTCTGGTATTTTGGGGTATTTTGGGGTAGTTTCTGGTATTTTGGGGTATACTTTGGGGTATTTTGGGGTAGTTTCTGGTATTTTCTGGTATTTTCTGGTACTTTGGGGTGATTAGTAGGACCCTCCCTTGTACCCAAAAAATCCAAGCCTGCTTGCCTCAACGACTACCGCCCTGTAGCTCTCACCTCCATAGCCATGAAGTGCTTTGAGAAGCTAGTAAAGGGCTACATCTGCTCCTCCCTCCCCATCAACATGGACCCCCTGCAATTTGCATACCGCCCCAACAGGTCCACGGAGGACGCCATAGCCCATGTGCTGCACACAGCAGCATCACACCTGGACAAGAGGCAGGGGAACTATGTGAGAATGCTATTCATCGACTACAGCTCGGCATTCAATACCATAGTCCCCTCCATACTCATAGCCAAGCTCAGGGACCTGGGCTTGAACTATGACCTCTGCCAGTGGGTCTTGGACTTCCTGACTGGCAGACCCCAGGTGGTGAGAGCAGGCAACTGCACCTCCTCATCCATCACCCTCAACATAGGGGCCCCCCAGGGCTGTGTTCTGAGTCCCCTCCTCTACTCCCTGTACACACACGACTGTCATCAAATTTGCTGACGACACAGTGGTGGTGGGCCTGATCTCTGCCAACGACGAGAGGGCCTACCTGGAAGAGGTCAAGGTCCTGGCGGGATGGTGCCAGGAAAACAGCCTCTCCCTGAATGTCAGCAAAACAAAAGGAGATGATTGTGGACTTCAGGAGGTCGGGGGTCAAGGACTACAGCCCCCTCAGCATAGACTGGGCACCGGTTGAGAGAGTCAACAGCTTTAAGTACCTCGGAGCCTACATATCCGAGGACTTGACATGGACCACACACATTGACAGTGTTGTGAAGAAGGCACGACAACGCCTCTACTTCCTCAGGCGCCTAAGGAAGTTCCAAGTCAGTCAGAAGATCCTTGATTGATTGATTGATTGAAAACTTTATTAACAGATTGTAGAATGGGTACAATACAGTACAGCTCAATACACACAATTGTTAAGGGGATGCAGACCAGAGAAAGACTTTCGTCTTGTTTACATCAGGGTCCCCCATTTTCAATTCATCAGGACATATATGACATACATGACATACAGATAGTCAGTACTGCTACATCTATACATTTATGACATACCAGATTTGCAAATACAGTACTGTTTGTGATACAGAAGGAGTCAAGAAAAGGGAGTATATACATTTGACGTAGAAACTGTACATTGGAGGAGGTTGTGTGGGGGGGGGTTGGGTACATTGGGATATTGACAACCATACTGGGTAATTTACATTGGAGGTGGTTGGGGGGGGGGGGGGGCCGGGGGGCACACTGTATAAACAAGTAATACTGTACATTGAGGGGGGGGGGGGAGGAGACACTGTACAAACAAACAAAATTGTACATTGAACTATTGACAAAACCATACTAGGTAAATGACTGTACATTGGAGGGGGTTGGGTTAGGATATTTACAGGGGCCAGTGTTGAATTGCAGTCTCCCGTAGGTGTCCCTTGAGAGAGGTTTTGAAAGTGGGTAGTGATCCACATTCCTTTACAGCTTTGGGTAGGGCGTTCCACATTGATGTGGCATAATTGCGAAACGTGTTTAGTCCCTTATTTGAGCCGAATCTGGGTTTAACATGATTTGTGGAGCTCCCTCTGGTGTTGTGATCGTGGTATTCACTGACCTTTGGGAAGTATTTTGACATGTACATGGGTACCTTGGTCGTGTAGTGTATCTTGTAGACCAGGCCCATTGCAAGTTGTTGTACTCTGTCGTCTACTCTAAGCCATCCTAGGTTGTCAAAGTGGGCAGGGGTGAGGTGGGTTCTAGGAGTAAGGTCAAGCAGTAGTCTGACCAGTTTGTTTTGAGATGTTTGTAATTTTGTTTTTAGCGCCTTTGAGGTGCTTTGGTACCATGAGGTGCAAGCATAGTCGTAGTACCCCTGAATGAGTGCTCCTGCCAGAGTCTTCAGGGTGTTCTTGTTTACCAGAGAGGAGATCCGGTACAAGAATCGTGTTCGTTGGTTGACTTTTTTTTTTTTTGATCAAATTTTTTTTATTATTAATTACATGAAACAGGACAACACAATAACCACAGTAACAAAAAACATAACTTCACAGGAGAATAACAACAATAATACAGAATAATAAATTATAAGACAAAAAGAAAAAGAAACAGCGTCCAACCTATCAATATATAGGTGGCTACTTCAATAACAAAAAGGGGTCTTCAAGACATGGCAACCTTTCCCCACCTTTACAAAGTGGAGTGACTTAAAAGATTGTTTATGAGAGTGTTGTCGCAGATTTACTGTAGATAGCCTAGGTCCCTTACACATGTTCAAGACTGCCAGACTCGCAGACGGTAAAGTGTAAGAAGAAAGAAATTCCTCTTCCAAGTTGGTTGACAGGTCAATCAGTCTGCCAATATTAGTCCCTTGGGGAAATGGCATGTGAATTGACATATAGCGCAGAATAGCTAAATACCAACCCCCCCTAAAATCCCCCCAGCCAAAGTTAAGAAGGACAAGACAAAAACCAAGACAGACAAGACATTTCCTCCTCCCCCTCCCCAGAGACCGCCGGACCCCCCCGATCAAGCGCCCCAACCCCGCTCAGCCGCACACGGCGGTCTTTACCTTCTCAGCTGCTGCGAACCACAGGTCAATGCCAGCCTGCCCTACCCCAATCACCCGAGCCGTGGATATCTCAAGATAAATCACATCCAATAGAGTTAGGGACCAGTTGATCATTGTCAGCTTCTCAGGCTCCTTCCATCTCATTGCTATAAGCTTCTTCGCTGCTGTGACGCCCGCTAGGACAACCCTTTTCAGTTGTACGGACGCGGGTAGTGTCGTTATATCGTTCAGGAGTAGCGTAACAGCTGTGAATGGGATAGTTAAGCCACATAGATCTGAAAGTTTGTCCGTTATTGACCTCCAGAAACGGGCCACTGGTGGGCAATCCCAATACATATGCATATAAGTGCCAGTGGCCTTTTGAGAGCACAAAGTGCACCGAGAGTCGGTTATCAGTCCCATAGCAAATAGCTTCCTAGGCGTAAGATAGGTCCTATGAATATAATTAAAATTAATTTGCTGGTGATTGGGGTTGCGGGAAGATAATGCCACATTTGCCCAAACATCATCCCAGTCAAACTCGGGGTCCAACTCCGGGATATCCACACGCCAGATTGTATCCAATGATAAATTTTTATACGTGGATTGAATTAAGAGCGTATAAAAGTCTGAGACAAACCCTCTGGATGTCGTTCTGTCCACTATGAGCCTGAGGAAGGGGTGTGGTTGCAAAGCTTGAGCCCACGGTACGCCATGCGCCCTCAGTGCTGACCTTAGTTGAAGGTAAAGAAAGAAGGACTCGCCGGGAAGATCATAAAATTCTCTTAAGTCCTGAAACGCACGGAGGCCGTTCTTATCATAAATATCCTCCAGAGTATGCACTCCCCTCCTTTGCCATTGAGGAATATTAACCGGCTTGTGTCCAACAAGTAATTGCTGGTTATTAAAAATTGGAGAGTCCAGGTGCCAAGGGCATTTAACCCCACACGACCTCTGTACATTACGCCACGTTTGGATCACGTGAGTAATGATCGGTCCATACCTCAGCCGGCATTTCGCAATAGAGACAGTGGAGTACACTACATCCTGCAATCTTAGCGGAGACACCGCCGCCGCTTCTAAGGAGCGCCACGATACAGCCTCTACAGGGTCTAGCCAGCACATCAGAGGTCTCAGTGAAAAGGACCAGAAATAAAGTTTAAAATCAGGGATTGCGAGGCCCCCATCTTGTTTCCTACGTTGAGTAGTAGCCCTTTTGATTCTCGGGCGTTTGTTATTCCAGACAAACTTAGATACCATCGATTGTACCTTGCGCCAGTGGTCTATTGGAGGGGGCAGGGGGAGCATTGAGCTAATAAAATTTATCCTAGGCAGGATGTTCATTTTGATTATGGAAGCCCGGGCTTGTAAGGAGTTAGGAAGGGACGACCACCTGTCTAGATCCTGGCGTATTTTATCATAAGTACCCGTGAAGTTGTACTTAGTAGTTTGGTTCAGCGTGGGGAATATCTCTATGCCCAGGTATTTAAAATGTTCTACTATGGGGATATCAGCTGGTAGTCGTACCGCCTTGGCCAGTTCATTAAGAGGTAGGCAGGCTGATTTGTTCCAGTTAATCTTAAAACCTGACAATTTACCAAAGTCGTCGATTATCCTCAATAATTTTGTGGCCGACCGGGAGGGGTCGTCCATGAAAATCAGCAGGTCATCCGCATAGAGAGCAATTTTGTGTGGAGTATTGTTGACCATTATGGGGACGATGTCCTCCGATTGCCTAATAAATTGGGCCAAAGGTTCGAGGGAAAGCGCGAACAGTCCCGGGCTCAGAGGGCAACCCTGTCTAGAAGATCTGGAGACTGGAAAGAGTGTGGAACAGTTTTTGCCTGTCAGTATCATCGCAGACGGCGAGGCATACAGGACTTTAATCATATGAATAAAACTCTTTCCAAGACCCATGACCTCAAGTACCTTCCACAGGTATGACCACTCAAGTCTGTCAAACGCCTTCATGGCATCCAAAGACAGAACTGTGGATGGAGTTGTATTGTCTTTACTGTTATCGATTACATGCAACAGCCTCCTAAGATTATCTGCAGCCAGACGCCCCGGGATAAAACCAGTTTGATCGCAGTGTACCAATACAGACATAAATCTCTGCAGGCGACGGGCCAGCACCTTGGCAAACACCTTTAAATCGGCCCCGAGAAGACTCAAGGGTCTATAGCTACCACAATCATTGGGATCTTTGTCCTTTTTGAGAAGTAAAGAAATCAACGCCATATTGACATCTCTTGAGAACTCCCCTTGTTCGATAGCGTAATTGATCATATCGAGCATCAATGGACCCAGTTGGTCCCAGAAAGCTAAATACACTTCGGGTGGAATACCATCCCAGCCTGGCGCCTTACCCCTCTGCATTTCAACAATAGTCTCCCTCAATTCTACGAGAGTAATCGGTCTCCCCAGTTCCTTGGCCTCTTCCTCAGAAATGTGGGGTATCTCAAGCCCGCCAATGAACGATTCAAATCTAGAGTCATCCAGATTACCCTCTGAGCTATATAACTGTGAGTAAAACTCTTTAAAAGT
This sequence comes from Notolepis coatsorum, assembly GCF_963971535.1. NCBI lineage: Eukaryota > Metazoa > Chordata > Actinopteri > Aulopiformes > Paralepididae > Notolepis > Notolepis coatsorum. The sequence goes on along the minus strand of NC_140165.1, from coordinate 88,710,738 downwards.
GTCATTGATCTTTTTCGAATCAGTAGTGACTGCACCCTGGCTCGTCCTAATCGAGGGGATATCTGAGAAATGATCATTTGAGCGTATTTTCATTGCCAATAGATGGCTAGGTCTGGAGCCGTGAAAATAGTAATTTTGTCTTGTCCTATGTATTAAGAACTCAGACTGTTGTTTAAGTATGGAGTTTATTTCTTTTTTGACTATCTTACGTTGTGTGTTTAGTCGTTCATTATAGTCAGTTTGCAAGGATGCGTATAGGTCCGCATATAATGATTCCAGTCCTTCTAGCTTTTTTGACCGGGATTTTCGCAAATTGGAGGCAAATAGTGTGACATGACCCCTGATGAATCCTTTCAATGCGTTCCACAGGACCCTAGGGTCTTCTACCGTGCCAACGTTGATCTGCAAAAATTCAGCTAGTTTACTCCTGAACTCAGAACAGAAGTCATCGTTCTTTAGCAAGGTCGAATTAAAACGCCATCTGGGGGCTCTTGCGGAGAGCCTGCCAAAGGTTGCCGTAAGGAAAATCCCCTTGTGGTCTGAGAGAGCCAAGGGAACCAATGAGACATCGAAACTATCAAACATATTAGGGGACGCGAATGCATAGTCAATTCGAGAGAAGCTTTTGTGTCTGGCTGACAGGTGAGAGTAATCTCTGAGGGTGGGGTTGCATAAGCGCCAGAGGTCTGTGAGCCCCGTGTCTTTGGCCCACATCCTGAGGGCCTCAGAGGCCCGTTTCTGGTCGCTCGTTTCAGAGGTCCCGGACCTATCCATCTCCGCATCCCAGCACGCATTAAAATCGCCACCCACAATGAGAGCGTATCCATTAAGTTCCAACATATTCTTCGTGATTGTATTATAGAACGCTGAATCAAATGTGTTAGGAGCATACAATGCTATTATAGCCATCTTCCTATGCAAGAATTCAACTTTTGCTATAGTAATCCTTCCCTCCGTGTCCGACCATACATCCAAGATTTTGATATCAAGGTTACGTCTTGTAACTATGACTACTCCTTTCGTCTTATCATCGGCTGAGGATGAGGAGATAACGTGATATTGCCGATTTGCCAGTCTTGACACGTCACCTACCATTAAATGCGTCTCACTAAGGAGAGCAAGGTCAATATTTCTCCTCTTCAATAGCCAAAGGACACTGGCACGCTTGTGTGGGGCGTTAAGCCCTCCTGCGTTCCAAATTAAAATATTCAATTTAGCCATGGTCGAGCTTGTATAAGTGCGTAGAGAACATACCCGTGCAGCCAGGCTGAGTACAGAGGTGCCGATCCCGGCGGGCCCGGACGGTCAATCCCAGGAGTTCAGAGGAGGAACACTTACACATATATAAGACAACAGTACATAGAACACATAAAAATACCACCCCAGCTACAGCCCCCCCTCCTTCTACTCTAAACCCTAACCCACCCGTCCTACTATAAGTTCCTCTATACCCACTCTCCAATCCCCACCCTATGCCCCATCCACTGAGGATGGTCATCTTCCTATCACTTCCCACTAGAGACATGGATCAATAAGACGCTTCCCACTCCCACCCCCCTCTAGATAAACCCCTAAGTAAACCCCCACTAGTCCAATAAACACAAATATTATAAAATAAAATTCAATAAAGATATCGGTCGAAAACCACCTGAGCCCTGGCCCCAACATGAGACAACCATAATGGTAAAAATAGCCATTATTAAATAATAACTCTGCATCAACCTGCAGCCCTCTATTTCCGAATCTGCGCTTCAACATCACATTGTTATAGCCCAAAAAGGTATAGGAAAATTCAATACAAAATTAAATTAAAGCATCCCAGCCGATAGTCTAAGGCAGGTTCGGGTCACAGGTTAATTGTGCAAAATTGTGTGAACAGTGTCAATTAAACAATGACCAAAAAAAGGAGGAAGGGAAAAAAAAAGGTTATGGTCAAAGTGCACCCCTTTAGCCGTCCCTCTGATCAGGCACAACGGCTGAATGACCTAACCTATGTAAGAATAGAATTAAACACAATCATTCATTAATCAATCCGGGGATGGTAATAGGCAACACCTGACACCACCTGTCATCATACATTGTTTCAATAAAGATATCGGTCGGAGCAGTTAGTCCAAGGTAGGATCGAATCACAGTTAAATTGCTCATTCAAATGCCCTTAAAACAGCGACACTAATTATTATATAATTACTCAGCATCAACCCTGTAACCAACTACCTTGGAGTCTGCATATTAATGTCGCAACGTTATAGCATAAGTGGATCACGGAAAATTCAAAACACATTTAAGGATTAGCAGTTAGTCCAAGGTAGGATCGGATCACAGTTAAATTGCTCATTCAAATGCCATTAAAACAGCGACGATAATTATTATATAATTACTCAGCATCAACCTGTAACCATCTACCTTGGAGTCTGCATATTAATGTATCAACTTTATAGCATAAGTGCCTCACGGAAAATTCAAAACAAAATTAAGGCGAGTCAGCAGTTAGTCCAAGTTAGAACCGGATCACATTTAAATCGCGCATATAGATGACATCGACAATAGGAAAGAAAAAAGAAAGGAAGAGAGGGTAATGGCTAGAGTGCAAGCCATATAACCATATAGCCATGAAGTGCAAGCCATACCCGACCCAACCTGTTATCAAATATTGTATATGCATATTCAACCGACCTTGGCATCTACTTTGGATCACCAAAGCTCAAAACAACCTGGATATAAAAATAAAAAGCATACCAGAAGTTAGTTAGGGACTCGGTCACTCTTGAACTGTGCAAACCAATGTCCCTTTGAGCAGCAACAGCAACCAAAATACGTAACCATTAACGAATGTCTCAGCGCAGACCATAGTCGAAGCCCGCTGGCTAGCCCGAGGCTAGCGCGTAAGCTAGTGACGAATCCGGATAGCACGTTAGCCTACTATGTACATTGTTCAGCTAGCTCGTTAGCTTCCAAAGAGGCGATACACAAGTACGACCATGAGGTCAGCTTTAGCAAGTAACAGAAGTCATTGGGAAGCCCCGCTAGTTGGATGGGCAGAGGACAGTTAGCATGTCTGGGCATGACAGCAAGTGTTTGTGAATAGTCGACCTAATCAATGTATATAGGCCCAAACCGCCAAGTCACTCACCCTCCATAGATATCAAGCAACAGACTCGGGTGTCTCCGCGAGATATTCCTTCGCTTTAGCCAACGACCAAAACAAACGCTGACCACCGACCTTCTCCAACACAGATAGTTTCGCGGGAGCGAATAACGTGGGCCTCAGGCCTAGTTTCCATAGCTTAGTCAGGACCACCTTGTACTCGGCTCTCTGAGCTTGAACCTCCGGTGTAAAGTCCTCGAAAATGGCCACTTTGTGATCGCCAATCCTCAGAGTACCCCTTCTGGTGTTGGTTGACTTTTTTTATTACATTGGATGCCATTTTGTCACAGGAGAGATTAGCCTCTAGGATGGAACCCAGGTAGGTAATTTCATCTTTCCTTAAGAACTTCTACTCATGTACAATAGAGAGCATCTTGACTGGCAACATCACCTCCTGGTTTGGGAATAGCACTGCACAAGACCGAAGCAGACTACAAAGAGTGACACGTTCAGCCGAACGCACAATTGGAGGGGGGGCTCCCCACCCTCCAGAACATTTACAACAAGCGTTGCAAGGGCAAGGCTAAGAGAATCATTAAAGACTCCAGTCACCCGAACAACTGCCTCTTTGAACTGCTGCGGTCAGGCAAGCGATACCGGAGTCTCAAGGCGAGCACAGAAAGACTCAGAAGAAGCTTCTATCCCCAGGCCATCAGGCTGCTAAACGAACAATGAACACTACACAACAACAACCACCAAACGCACATAGCACACACATCCACACGCACACACTCACTTTAAACAAACACACTGTAGCACCCACTCCACACACTTTATAGCACACACCCACTTTTGGTGTGGGTAACGTTAATCCAATTAACCCCTTCCTATTCCACCTTTCCCTTTTTATTGTAAGGTTTCTAGTGGTCATCAAGGGAGGGTACTGCTTGCGGGAGGGACGAATCTATTTAGGCATATCAGTCACTAGGTGTGGGAGGGCCCAAGGAGGTAATCAGGGAATTGAGAGCGAGTTGGGGAGTACTGCTGACCGCCCCGGAGAGGCTAGGAGGACCAGAGTACCAAACCAGGTTGGTAAATCCCGGGCCCCATTCACTCTCACTACCGGGTCCCAGGTTGACGCTCCAGGCCCAAAGACGAGGGTGCAGTCAGACGGAGCTCTACTGTGTCCAGCTACCTTGTGACTGCCAGCAACCGTTCCCACGAAGCAGGGATAATCCACCCTGCTACATATATATATATAAAAAATGCTCAGATTTTAAAATGGTATTACTTTGGAGTCTTGCTTCAAGGCTCAAAGCCATGTGTTTCTATGTGCAAAACAACATATTTAAACCAAAACAAACCTTGATAAATTGGTGTTTTATTACTGGATGTTGTAAACAAGTCACAGTAGAACAGTAAGGGCCCAGCTACACAGTAGTCTGTGTGAAGGTATTACTTAGCCCCTTTCGTGACTTTCGGTTTGCAAGCCTGGGGCTTTTGTGACCGCAGTCACTTATATTTACGGCGCGATTACCCAGTAAAGAAACAACCAAGCGTGATCGCACCAGGCATGCGACAAGGAAAGTTGCAGAAGGAGAAGACGCCATCTTGCTGCCAGAGTTCGCTGTGAGTACCACTTGTGTTTCCCAACAATGTTTTAAACTGTTTATTAGCAACTCCGAGCTTCCAGACCCCATCGTGAAGCTGTGTTAGACCCATATTGTACGCTGGGTATCTCTGAAATTCAGATCTGATGTATTTTTGACCCACCGCGAGCCCCGCGATCACGCTTGGTTGTTTCTTTACTGGGTAATCGCGCCGTAAATATAAGTGACTGCGGTCACAAAAGCCCCAGGCTTGCAAACCGAAAGTCACGAAAGGGGCTAGGTATTACTGTCTGTTGTACAGGACAGTAGTCTGTGTAAAGGTATTACTGTCTGTTGGACAGGACAGCACAAGACAATGCATGCAATGTAATTCATTTCGAAATAAGAATACCCTCCCCCCAAAAAATATTTGTGTTAGTTAAAAATGTTGGTTTTGTGTAAACCTCCCATTGACCGCAATTCATTTTACACTTACTGGGCTTCGTGCACCCTCTGCTGGCAAAAGTAAGAGTTGGCCCCCTTGCGCAGTCCCCGCCCCCAGACAAAATGACGACGAGGCCCACGCCTCTTTGTGTAGCTTCGCCTCGTTGTCGATGGCTAATGAAGTGGGCTAATGCTAAAAGGCCCCTGAAAACATTATAGAACGAGGAGATCGTTTTAACGAACCGACTGTCTGCAGCTGCTGAATATATTTGTATGTGAATGGACTAAGGATGAAGTATGAACTACAGTAGAGAATCGCTCGCCAGATTCGCCAACGTAAAACTGAACGTGAGATGAAGACGCACAAAGCAGGTTTGTTAAAGGGGAACTATCTTATAAATGGCCTTTTTGAGTGTTTAGCATTGTTTCCTATCTATGTGAACTTATATTAATATGATCTATGTCTCAAAATTCTCATATTGGCGCATTCTTCCAATTCTCCTCTCACAATATTCACCCTCACTGAACTGAGTCATTTGAAAATGTGATGATTTGTGATGTCAGAAAAACACTGCTGCATGTTAATGTTGAGATACAAGATGAGCTGCACACAGTTCTGCTGCCCAGGCTCAAAACGGCTCGAGATCTTGAGGTAGAAAAATGCTGTTTTTGAGGACTTAATTAGAAATACAAAACAATGAATATGAAAAAATATATATATTACAGAGGTGTTCCATAGACTCACAGGAATTGTGTAAAAGTGCCCAAATAGTGAAAGAAATAGTAAAATAGTTCCCCTTTAAATCAGAAGGTCCTTTTTTGGACTTTATTCTTATGACATTGATCAACAGGGATGTGCTCCCGTTTGAGATTACGTTATCGCTGCTTTCCCTTGTGAACAAGTCAACTACTGAATCACTACACAACCTATTCCTGTGGCGGTAGCCATGCAGTGACATGTAGGCAGGGACCATGCAGTGACATGTAGGGACCATGCAGTGACATGTAGTGAGTAGGGTGACCAGATGCAAAAAGTCCAAAAGCAGGACAACAGTAAGATTTTGGTGGGACAGATAGATAATGTAATTTTTTTTATTAGAATAACATGGTCTTCACCGAGACCAATGTTTTTTTTGCTTCAAAAAGAGGGACATCCTCTCAATATGTGGGACGTTCGGTCAAATGGTGGGACAGTACAACCAAAAGGGGGACACCTGGTCACCCTAGTAGTGAGTAGTGACATGTAGGGACCATGTAGGGACCATGTAGGGACCATGTAGTGACATGTAGGGACCATGCAGTGACATGTAGGGACCATGTAGTGACATGTAGGGACCATGTAGTGACATGTAGGGACCATGTAGTGACATGTAGGGACCATGTAGTGACATGTAGGGACATGTAGTGACATGTAGGGACCATGCAGTGACATGTAGGGACCATGTAGTGACATGTAGGGACCATGTAGTGACATGTAGGGACCATGCAGTGACATGTAGGGACCATGCAGTGACATGTAGGGACCATGTAGTGACATGTAGGGACCATGTAGTGACCATGTAGTGACATGTAGGGACCATGCAGTGACATGTAGGGACCATGTAGGGACCATGCAGTGACATGTAGGGACCATGCAGTGACATGTAGGGACCATGTAGTGACATGCAGTGACATGTAGTGACCATGTAGTGACCATGTAGGGACCATGCAGTGACATGTAGGGACCATGCAGTGACATGTAGGGACCATGTAGTGACATGTAGGGACCATGTAGTGACATGTAGTGACATGTAGGGACCATGCAGTGACATGTAGGGACTATGCAGTGACCATGTAGTGTAGTGAGTAGTGACATGTAGGGACCATGTAGTGACCATGTAGTGACATGTAGGGACCATGTAGTGACATGTAGTGACATGTAGGGACCATGTAGTGACCATGTAGTGACCATGTAGTGACCATGCAGTGACATGTAGTGACATGTAGGGACCATGCAGTGACATGTAGGGACCATGTAGTGACATGTAGGGACCATGTAGTGACATGTAGTGTAGTGAGTAGTGACATGTAGGGACCATGTAGTGACCATGTAGTGACCATGTAGGGACCATGTAGTGACATGTAGGGACCATGTAGTGACATGTAGTGTAGTGAGTAGTGACATGTAGGGACCATGTAGTGACCATGTAGTGACCATGTAGGGACCATGTAGTGACATGTAGGGACCATGTAGTGACATGTAGGGACCATGCAGTGACATGCAGTGACATGTAGGGACCATGTAGTGACATGTAGGGACCATGTAGTGACATGTAGGGACCATGCAGTGACATGTAGTGACCATGTAGGGACCATGTAGTGACATGTAGGGACCATGTAGTGACATGTAGGGACCATGCAGTGACATGCAGTGACATGTAGGGACCATGTAGTGACATGTAGGGACCATGTAGTGACATGTAGGGACCATGCAGTGACATGTAGTGACATGTAGGGACCATGCAGTGACATGTAGGGACCATGTAGTGACATGTAGTGACATGTAGGGACCATGCAGTGACATGTAGGGACCATGTAGTGACATGTAGGGACCATGTAGTGACATGTAGGGACCATGTAGTGACATGTAGTGACATGTAGGGACCATGTAGTGACCATGTAGTGACATGTAGGGACCATGTAGTGACATGTAGGGACCATGTAGTGACATGTAGGGACCATGTAGTGACATGTAGTGACATGTAGGGACCATGTAGTGACATGTAGGGACCATGTAGTGACATGTAGTGACATGTAGGGACCATGCAGTGACATGTAGGGACATGTAGGGACCATGTAGTGACATGTAGTGACATGTAGGGACCATGTAGTGACATGTAGGGACCATGCAGTGACATGTAGGGACCATGTAGTGACATGTAGTGACATGTAGGGACATGTAGGGACCATGTAGTGACATGTAGTGACATGTAGGGACCATGCAGTGACATGTAGGGACATGTAGGGACCATGTAGTGACATGTAGTGACATGTAGGGACCATGTAGTGACATGCAGTGACATGTAGGGACCATGCAGTGACATGTAGGGACCATGCAGTGACATGTAGTGACATGTAGGGACCATGTAGTGACATGCAGTGACATGTAGGGACCATGCAGTGACATGTAGGGACCATGCAGTGACATGTAGGGACATGTAGGGACCATGTAGTGACATGTAGTGACATGTAGGGACATGTAGGGACATGTAGTGACATGTAGGGACATGTAGGGACCATGTAGTGACATGTAGGGACCATGCAGTGACATGTAGGGACCATGTAGTGACATGTAGGGACCATGTAGTGACATGTAGGGACCATGTAGTGACATGTAGTGACATGTAGGGACCATGTAGTGACCATGTAGTGACATGTAGGGACCATGTAGTGACATGTAGGGACCATGTAGTGACATGTAGGGACCATGTAGTGACATGTAGTGACATGTAGGGACCATGTAGTGACATGTAGGGACCATGTAGTGACATGTAGTGACATGTAGGGACCATGCAGTGACATGTAGGGACATGTAGGGACCATGTAGTGACATGTAGTGACATGTAGGGACCATGTAGTGACATGTAGGGACCATGCAGTGACATGTAGGGACCATGTAGTGACATGTAGTGACATGTAGGGACATGTAGGGACCATGTAGTGACATGTAGTGACATGTAGGGACCATGCAGTGACATGTAGGGACATGTAGGGACCATGTAGTGACATGTAGTGACATGTAGGGACCATGTAGTGACATGCAGTGACATGTAGGGACCATGCAGTGACATGTAGGGACCATGCAGTGACATGTAGGGACCATGTAGTGACATGCAGTGACATGTAGGGACCATGCAGTGACATGTAGGGACCATGCAGTGACATGTAGGGACATGTAGGGACCATGTAGTGACATGTAGTGACATGTAGGGACATGTAGGGACATGTAGTGACATGTAGGGACATGTAGGGACCATGTAGTGACATGTAGGGACCATGTAGTGACATGTAGTGACATGTAGGGACATGTAGGGACCATGTAGTGACATGTAGTGACATGTAGGGACCATGCAGTGACATGTAGTGACATGTAGGGACATGTAGGGACCATGTAGTGACATGTAGTGACATGTAGGGACCATGTAGTGACATGTAGGGACCATGCAGTGACATGTAGGGACCATGTAGTGACATGTAGTGACATGTAGGGACCATGTAGTGACATGTAGTGACATGTAGGGACCATGCAGTGACATGTAGGGACCATGTAGTGACATGCAGTGACATGTAGGGACCATGCAGTGACATGTAGGGACCATGCAGTGACATGTAGGGACCATGTAGTGACATGTAGGGACATGTAGGGACCATGTAGTGACCATGTAGTGACATGTAGGGACCATGTAGTGACATGTAGGGACCATGTAGTGACATGCAGTGACATGTAGGGACCATGCAGTGACATGTAGGGACCATGTAGGGACCATGTAGTGACATGTAGGGATCATGCAGTGACATGTAGGGACCATGTAGTGACATGTAGGGACCATGTAGTGACCATGTAGTGACATGTAGGGACCATGTAGTGACATGTAGGGACCATGTAGTGACATGTAGGGACCATGTAGGGACCATGCAGTGACATGTAGGGACCATGCAGTGACATGTAGGGACCATGTAGTGACATGTAGTGTAGTGACATGTAGGGACCATGCAGTGACATGTAGGGACCATGTAGTGACCATGTAGTGACATGTAGGGACCATGTAGTGACATGTAGGGACCATGTAGTGACATGTAGGGACCATGCAGTGCCATGTAGGGACCATGTAGTGACCATGTAGTGACATGTAGGGACCATGTAGTGACATGTAGGGACCATGTAGTGACATGTAGGGACCATGTAGTGACATGTAGGGACCATGTAGTGACATGTAGGGACCATGCAGTGACATGTAGGGACCATGTAGTGACATGTAGGGACCATGTAGTGACATGTAGGGACCATGTAGTGACCATGTAGTGACATGTAGGGACCATGTAGTGACATGTAGGGACCATGTAGGGACCATGTAGTGACATGTAGTGACATGTAGGGACCATGCAGTGACATGTAGGGACCATGTAGTGACATGTAGGGACCATGTAGTGACCATGTAGTGACCATGCAGTGACCATGCAGTGACCATGTAGTGACCATGTAGTGACATGTAGTGACATGTAGGGACATGTAGGGACCATGTAGTGACATGTAGTGACATGTAGGGACATGTAGGGACCATGTAGTGACATGTAGTGACATGTAGGGACCATGTAGTGACATGTAGGGACCATGTAGTGACATGTAGGGACCATGCAGTGACATGTAGGGACCATGCAGTGACATGTAGGGACCATGTAGGGACATGTAGGGACCATGTAGTGACATGTAGGGACCATGTAGTGACATGTAGGGACCATGTAGTGACATATAGTGTAGTGAGTAGTGACATGTAGGGACCATGTGGTGACATGTAGGGACCATGCAGTGACATGTAGGGACCATGTAGTGACATGTAGGGACCATGTAGTGACATGTAGGGACCATGTAGTGACCATGTAGGGACCATGTAGTGACATGTAGGGACCATGCAGTGACATGTAGGGACCATGTAGTGACATGTAGGGACCATGTAGTGACATGTAGGGACCATGTAGTGACCATGTAGTGACCATGCAGTGACATGTAGGGACCATATAGTGACATGTAGGGACCATGTAGTGACATGTAGTGACATGTAGGGACATGTAGGGACCATGTAGTGACATGTAGTGACATGTAGGGACCATGCAGTGACATGTAGGGACATGTAGGGACCATGTAGTGACATGTAGTGACATGTAGGGACCATGTAGTGACATGCAGTGACATGTAGGGACCATGCAGTGACATGTAGGGACCATGCAGTGACATGTAGGGACCATGTAGTGACATGCAGTGACATGTAGGGACCATGCAGTGACATGTAGGGACCATGCAGTGACATGTAGGGACATGTAGGGACCATGTAGTGACATGTAGTGACATGTAGGGACATGTAGGGACATGTAGTGACATGTAGGGACATGTAGGGACCATGTAGTGACATGTAGGGACCATGTAGTGACATGTAGTGACATGTAGGGACATGTAGGGACCATGTAGTGACATGTAGTGACATGTAGGGACCATGCAGTGACATGTAGTGACATGTAGGGACATGTAGGGACCATGTAGTGACATGTAGTGACATGTAGGGACCATGTAGTGACATGTAGGGACCATGCAGTGACATGTAGGGACCATGTAGTGACATGTAGTGACATGTAGGGACCATGTAGTGACATGTAGTGACATGTAGGGACCATGCAGTGACATGTAGGGACCATGTAGTGACATGCAGTGACATGTAGGGACCATGCAGTGACATGTAGGGACCATGCAGTGACATGTAGGGACCATGTAGTGACATGTAGGGACATGTAGGGACCATGTAGTGACCATGTAGTGACATGTAGGGACCATGTAGTGACATGTAGGGACCATGTAGTGACATGCAGTGACATGTAGGGACCATGCAGTGACATGTAGGGACCATGTAGGGACCATGTAGTGACATGTAGGGATCATGCAGTGACATGTAGGGACCATGTAGTGACATGTAGGGACCATGTAGTGACCATGTAGTGACATGTAGGGACCATGTAGTGACATGTAGGGACCATGTAGTGACATGTAGGGACCATGTAGGGACCATGCAGTGACATGTAGGGACCATGCAGTGACATGTAGGGACCATGTAGTGACATGTAGTGTAGTGACATGTAGGGACCATGCAGTGACATGTAGGGACCATGTAGTGACCATGTAGTGACATGTAGGGACCATGTAGTGACATGTAGGGACCATGTAGTGACATGTAGGGACCATGCAGTGCCATGTAGGGACCATGTAGTGACCATGTAGTGACATGTAGGGACCATGTAGTGACATGTAGGGACCATGTAGTGACATGTAGGGACCATGTAGTGACATGTAGGGACCATGTAGTGACATGTAGGGACCATGCAGTGACATGTAGGGACCATGTAGTGACATGTAGGGACCATGTAGTGACATGTAGGGACCATGTAGTGACCATGTAGTGACATGTAGGGACCATGTAGTGACATGTAGGGACCATGTAGGGACCATGTAGTGACATGTAGTGACATGTAGGGACCATGCAGTGACATGTAGGGACCATGTAGTGACATGTAGGGACCATGTAGTGACCATGTAGTGACCATGCAGTGACCATGCAGTGACCATGTAGTGACCATGTAGTGACATGTAGGGACATGTAGGGACCATGTAGTGACATGTAGTGACATGTAGGGACATGTAGGGACCATGTAGTGACATGTAGTGACATGTAGGGACCATGTAGTGACATGTAGGGACCATGTAGTGACATGTAGGGACCATGCAGTGACATGTAGGGACCATGCAGTGACATGTAGGGACCATGTAGGGACATGTAGGGACCATGTAGTGACATGTAGGGACCATGTAGTGACATATAGTGTAGTGAGTAGTGACATGTAGGGACCATGTGGTGACATGTAGGGACCATGCAGTGACATGTAGGGACCATGTAGTGACATGTAGGGACCATGTAGTGACATGTAGGGACCATGTAGTGACCATGTAGGGACCATGTAGTGACATGTAGGGACCATGCAGTGACATGTAGGGACCATGTAGTGACATGTAGGGACCATGTAGTGACATGTAGGGACCATGTAGGGACCATGTAGTGACCATGCAGTGACATGTAGGGACCATATAGTGACATGTAGGGACCATGTAGTGACATGTAGTGACATGTAGGGACCATGTAGTGACATGTAGGGACCATGTAGTGACATGTAGTGATATGCAGTGACATGTAGGGACCATGCAGTGACATGTAGGGACCATGTAGTGACATGTAGGGACCATGCAGTGACATGTAGGGACCATGTAGTGACATGTAGTGTAGTGAGTAGTGACATGTAGGGACCATGTAGTGACATGTAGGGACCATGCAGTGACATGTAGGGACCATGTAGTGACATGTAGGGACCATGCAGTGACATGTAGGGACCATGTAGTGACATGTAGTGTAGTGAGTAGTGACATGTAGGGACCATGTAGTGACATGTAGGGACCATGTAGTGACATGTAGGGACCATGCAGTGACATGTAGGGACCATGTAATGACATGTAGGGACCATGCAGTGACATGTAGGGACCATGTAGTGACATGTAGGGACCATGTAGTGACATGTAGTGACATGTAGGGACCATGTAGTGACCATGCAGTGACATGTAGGGACCATGTAGGGACCATGCAGTGACATGTAGGGACCATGTAGTGACATGTAGGGACCATGTAATGACATGTAGGGACCATGTAGGGACACATGTAGGGACCATGTAGGGACCATGCAGTGACATGTAGGGACCATGTAGTGACATGTAGTGACCATGTAGTGACATGTAGGGACCATGCAGTGACATGCAGTGACATGTAGGGAGCATGTAGTGACATGTAGGGACCATGTAGTGACATGTAGGGACCATGCAGTGACATGTAGGGACCATGTAGTGACATGTAGGGACCATGTAGTGACATGTAGGGACCATGTAGTGACATGTAGGGACCATGCAGTGACATGTAGGGACCATGTAGTGACATGTAGTGACATGCAGTGACATGTAGTGACATGTAGGGACCATGTAGTGACATGTAGGGACCATGCAGTGACATGTAGGGACCATGTAGTGACATGTAGGGACCATGTAGTGACATGTAGGGACCATGTAGTGACATGTAGGGGCCATGTAGTGACATGTAGTGACATGTAGGGACATGTAGGGACCATGTAGTGACATGTAGTGACATGTAGGGACCATGCAGTGACATGTAGTGACATGTAGGGACATGTAGGGACCATGTAGTGACATGTAGTGACATGTAGGGACCATGTAGTGACATGTAGGGACCATGCAGTGACATGTAGGGACCATGTAGTGACATGTAGTGACATGTAGGGACATGTAGGGACCATGTAGTGACATGTAGTGACATGTAGGGACCATGCAGTGACATGTAGGGACCATGTAGTGACATGCAGTGACACGTAGGGACCATGCAGTGACATGTAGGGACCATGCAGTGACATGTAGGGACCATGTAGTGACATGTAGTGACATGTAGGGACATGTAGGGACCATGTAGTGACCATGTAGTGACATGTAGGGACCATGTAGTGACATGTAGGGACCATGTAGTGACATGCAGTGACATGTAGGGACCATGCAGTGACATGTAGGGACCATGTAGGGACCATGTAGTGACATGTAGGGACCATGCAGTGACATGTAGGGACCATGTAGTGACATGTAGGGACCATGTAGTGACCATGTAGTGACATGTAGGGACCATGTAGTGACATGTAGGGACCATGTAGTGACATGTAGGGACCATGTAGGGACCATGCAGTGACATGTAGGGACCATGTAGTGACATGTAGGGACCATGTAGTGACATGTAGTGTAGTGACATGTAGGGACCATGCAGTGACATGTAGGGACCATGTAGTGACCATGTAGTGACATGTAGGGACCATGTAGTGACATGTAGGGACCATGTAGTGACATGTAGGGACCATGCAGTGCCATGTAGGGACCATGTAGTGACCATGTAGTGACATGTAGGGACCATGTAGTGACATGTAGGGACCATGTAGTGACATGTAGGGACCATGTAGTGACATGTAGGGACCATGTAGTGACATGTAGGGACCATGTAGTGACATGTAGGGACCATGCAGTGACATGTTGGGACCATGTAGTGACATGTAGGGACCATGTAGTGACATGTAGGGACCATGTAGTGACATGTAGGGACCATGTAGTGACCATGTAGTGACATGTAGGGACCATGTAGTGACATGTAGGGACCATGTAGGGACCATGTAGTGACATGTAGTGACATGTAGGGACCATGCAGTGACATGTAGGGACCATGTAGTGACATGTAGGGACCATGTAGTGACCATGTAGTGACCATGCAGTGACCATGCAGTGACCATGTAGTGACCATGTAGTGACATGTAGTGACATGTAGGGACATGTAGGGACCATGTAGTGACATGTAGTGACATGTAGTGACATGTAGTGACATGTAGGGACATGTAGGGACCATGTAGTGACATGTAGGGACCATGTAGTGACATGTAGGGACCATGCAGTGACATGTAGGGACCATGCAGTGACATGTAGGGACCATGTAGGGACATGTAGGGACCATGTAGTGACATGTAGGGACCATGTAGTGACATGTAGGGACCATGTAGTGACATGTAGTGTAGTGAGTAGTGACATGTAGGGACCATGTGGTGACATGTAGGGACCATGCAGTGACATGTAGGGACCATGTAGTGACCATGTAGTGACATGTAGGGACCATGTAGTGACATGTAGGGACCATGTAGTGACATGTAGGGACCATGCAGTGACATGTAGGGACCATGTAGTGACATGTAGGGACCATGTAGTGACATGTAGGGACCATGTAGTGACCATGTAGTGACCATGCAGTGACATGTAGTGACATGTAGGGACCATGTAGTGACATGTAGTGACATGTAGGGACCATGTAGTGACATGTAGGGACCATGTAGTGACATGTAGTGATATGCAGTGACATGTAGGGACCATGCAGTGACATGTAGGGACCATGTAGTGACATGTAGGGACCATGCAGTGACATGTAGGGACCATGTAGTGACATGTAGGGACCATGTAGTGACATGTAGTGTAGTGAGTAGTGACATGTAGGGACCATGTAGTGACATGTAGGGACCATGCAGTGACATGTAGGGACCATGCAGTGACATGTAGGGACCATGTAGTGACATGTAGTGTAGTGAGTAGTGACATGTAGGGACCATGTAGTGACATGTAGGGACCATGTAGTGACATGTAGGGACCATGCAGTGACATGTAGGGACCATGTAATGACATGTAGGGACCATGCAGTGACATGTAGGGGCCATGTAGTGACATGTAGGGACCATGTAGTGACATGTAGGGACCATGTAGTGACCATGCAGTGACATGTAGGGACCATGTAGTGACATGTAGGGACCATGCAGTGACATGTAGGGACCATGTAGTGACATGTAGGGACCATGTAATGACATGTAGGGACCATGTAGGGACACATGTAGGGACCATGTAGGGACCATGCAGTGACATGTAGGGACCATGTAGTGACATGTAGTGACCATGTAGTGACATGTAGGGACCATGCAGTGACATGTAGTGACCATGTAGTGACATGTAGGGACCATGTAGTGACATGTAGGGACCATGTAGTGACATGTAGGGACCATGCAGTGACATGTAGGGACCATGTAGTGACATGTAGGGACCATGTAGTGACATGTAGGGACCATGTAGTGACATGTAGGGACCATGCAGTGACATGTAGGGACCATGTAGTGACATGTAGTGACATGCAGTGACATGTAGTGACATGTAGGGACCATGTAGTGACATGTAGGGACCATGCAGTGACATGTAGGGACCATGTAGTGACATGTAGGGACCATGTAGTGACATGTAGGGACCATGTAGTGACATGTAGGGACCATGTAGGGACCATGTAGTGACATGTAGGGACCATGTAGTGACATGTAGGGACCATGTAGTGACATGTAGGGACCATGCAGTGACATGTAGGGACCATGCAGTGACATGTAGGGACCATGCAGTGACATGTAGGGACCATGTAGTGACATGTAGGGACCATGTAGTGACATGTAGGGACCATGTAGTGACATGTAGGGACCATGTAGTGACATGTAGGGACCATGTAGTGACATGTAGGGACCATGCAGTGACATGTAGGGACCATGCAGTGACATGTAGGGACCATGTAGTGACATGTAGGGACCATGCAGTGACATGTAGGGACCATGTAGTGACATGTAGGGACCATGTAGTGACATGTAGTGACCATGTAGTGACATGTAGGGACCATGTAGGGACCATGTAGTGACATGTAGGGACCATGTAGTGACCATGCAGTGACATGTAGGGACCATGCAGTGAGTGTGTAGTTTGTGATACACAAGTAGAGTTGTGTAGCAAAGCGGTAGTGTTTCCAGTAGTGATCAAGAAATATAGTTTTGCTTGGTGTTAGTAGTGAATAAGTTGTCAAAACACTACTGTGTTTACTACACAGCCTTTTAAATAGTAATCATGCAGAGGTTACTACTTGCTTGTATATTGAATATGTAGTCTCCAATGTACAGTTTCTTCCCCCTCAAATGTATATATTCTCTTTTAGAAACTCTGTCTGTAAATAAACTACTGTATATTTGTATGTCATAAATGTCTGGATGTAACAGTACGGTATATCTGTATGTCATAAATGTTATGAATTGAAAATGGGGGACCCTGATGTAAACAAGACAAACGTCTTTCTCTGGTCTGCATCCCCTTAACAATTGTGTGTATTGAGCCGTACTGTATTGTACCCATTCTGCAATCTGTTAATAAAGTTCTCATTCATTCATTCATTCAAACATAGACGATATTGAACAAGCCATAATCCACGTATTTTCAATCCGAGAGAGCTGCAGTAGTTAAATCAATGAGCCATCGACACAGTCAGTGTGGTAACGTTATTATTGCATCCAAGATTGATACACAGCTGGCTAGGCAGTTGGTAGTCATAGTCTTGTGTTATAAAATAAATAAACAATCAGCAATGTCTCGCTTCATGAATGGCCAGCAGTAGCCTAACAGTACTGCTCCTAAAAAAAACTATTTACAAACGTTAACCACAGAGAGAGAGAGAGAGAGAGCGAGAGAGAGCGAGACTCACTGTTTAGTTGACACGTCCAGGGCTTGCCTTGATAAAGTGTATAATCCACTGTTGATGTAGTATTCCAGACCACTGGAAAAAAATACGAAAAAATTAAAAAAATTAAAAAAACGTGATGTCACTTCCTGCTCAGGAAAACGAGTTTTTTTATTTGAGATAATAACGTTATATTGTGCATTGGAAATACAAACACTTAAAATGAGTAAATATTATTCATTTTAAACATGTTTATATTATTTATAGGGCTATAAAACAAAAAACTAAAAAGTTTTATTTTCTTCTTCTGTGATTTAACAGCAGCTGGCAGCAGGTGGGTCGGCGCCCTTGCGCCCCTAGTGGCAGAGCCGCCACTGAATGCACCTCTGTTGTATTGACAAGTCGCTAAGGGCTCTACGCTAACCTTTTTCTAAGGAGCACACCGAAATCTCTGGCCCTAAAGGTTTCTGTATTATATTCTTGACTGTTTGGCCAGCGATTGGACACGTACAGGAGGGTCTACTACGCTTCGCTACTGACTGTATTTGGCCAGGGATTGGACATGTACAGGAGGGTCTACTACGTTACACTACACTGTGTTGTCTGCTTTTTCTTTGACTGCCAAGGATAGAATGTGACGTATTGGCCATGTTCAACAATAACATGTTACAGTAATAAGTAACATTACATCTCCCAGTAACAAGTGGTGTAACAAATTACTACCTCGATTTCCCCCATCAAAAACAACTCATTACTTCATTACTATTTTGTCGAGACCAAATATGACAAGAACATCATTGACGATCTGTAATCTGTCCAAACTGTGCTCAAGGCTTAGATGTACATTGTAAGAAAATATACATTTATATATGAAAGCTGTGATGTTCTCAATGTGCCAAAGACATTTTATTGCCAGAGACGCTAATTATGACACAAACGCAAGTACTGGGAAACTAAAGTGTGTTATTTTGCTGCTGTTATTATCTGGGAATGTGCAACCAAACCCTGCCCCTATGCAAAATATACCCACTCCAGCACACAATTGTGCAAAATTGTGCCTTGTGTATTTTTGTATTCCCCAAAATGAACACGACAAAGCTCTGGGTTGTAACATTGAATATGGATATCATGGTTTTATCAGAACATTTAAATATAGAATGTCACACAAGGTGGCGGCCGGGTAGCACAGCAGACTAAGCGTCTGTCTACCACCGCAGAGACACTGGTATCGAATCCGGCTTGGCCTGTCGTCATACTGGCACAATTGGCAGTGTCAGCGGGAGGGAAGCCGGTGGGTAGTAATCTGGTTGTTGTAAACGGCGACTCCTACAGGTCGGTCAGGGCGCCTGCACAGCGAGGGAGGGAGGGAAATGGTGAAGGTAGTGTGACCTCCCACGCGTTACACTTCACCAATGAGAGTCCTCGCTGCCAGGTGAAAAGAGGCTGCTGGCTGTCTCCTATGTATCAGATGAAGCATGTGATAGACTTCAGGGCTTCCTAGACCGACCAGTGGGGGGGGGGGGGGGGGGGGGGGGCACATGACCAGGAAGGGGAGGGTGGAATTGGCATAACGACTAAATTGGGATGGGAGGAAAAATACAGAAAAACAGGAGGAGAAAAAGTGGATAAAAAAAAAATAATGTCACACAAGAAGGAGTGCTGTTATACTGAATATCAGCACAGCTATGATCCGGTTGTAGGTTCGAGGCCACAGGCCAAACACACAGTATTCCACAATGCTGGGGAGCCATTGACTGTGTACACATCAAAGTAAAGCAGCCCCAAGCTAAACCCACAGACGGCATCAACAGAAAGGGGAAGCATTGTGGGACTACAGGCACTGTTTCATGGACGTTGTTGTGAAATGGTCGGGTAGTGTGCACAACTGAGCAGTGACTTAAAAGATAATTGACCTCTCTGACTATAAGCGGATGTGGTCCCTGTTGTCCCCTCTTTTCAAGGTATTCACCACGTCAACATCCTGCTGGAACTTGAGCTTACAAACCTCATGGCTTGTAGTATTGAAACGCTTGGTTGCAGGAGACTCTTATGTTCAGAAACTCTGCTTCTCAATTCTGTCTTGATTTGACCAACATAACAGAATCCACATCGACATACGTCTTTCTACTATTACCCTGCCTATACCCCCTATGATGCCCAAATAAAGGAATATCTTATCTTGTCTTTTTTACCCATGTGAGGGTGTAGGAAAAAGTCACCATTAATCATGGTATTACAGTTACCACAATGATTACAGGCAGTTACCTGGGGGTAAGGTGGCCAAGACATGCGGGGGGTTGTATGTATAATTTCTTACCAACCTATCTCTCAGATTATTGGTACATTTATTAGCTAAGTGGATCACTTGAAAGTATTTGTGAATATTATTTTGCTATGTGCTTGATAGACTGTCGAGAGGGAGGAGAAAATGTAGTGGACATCATCATCATTAGGTGGCTTCTTCGTTCCGAAGGTTGCCTATCACTCTCCAACCCATTCTGTCCCCACTTCTTCTCTCCAACTCCGTGACTCCGCCTCTCACTCCGCTCCAATCACAGACGTCGTCTACCCAGCCTCTTCTTGGTCTTCCACTTCCTCTCTTTCCATCCACCTTCCCCATCACCACCTTCTTGAACATCTCCCCGCTGGATCCTCTCAGAACATGCCCGCACAACTCCATCTTTCTCTTTTTCAACCTCTCCAGCAGCTGTCCTTGCATATCCGCTCTTCTCAGTACCTCCTCATTCTTGATCTTATCCTTCCATGTTATCTTCAGCATCTTCCTCAGCGTCCACATTTCAAAAGAGTCTATCATCCTCTTTGCCTCTTCATTCAGTGTCCATGCTTCTGCTCCGTATGAAAAGACTGACATAACTTACGTTTCCAAAATCCTGGGCCCTCATTCATCAACGTGTTCTACGCACAGATCTGTGCTTACCCTGTGCGTACGATCATTTCTAAGCAAAGAGTGGGATTCATCAATTTCGATTTGAACTTGACTCCGTGCTTACATCTACGCACAGGTCGGACCTGGCGTACCTCGCGCCCAGTGGTAGAATATCGTTACTACGCATAAGCACTCCTCAGTCCTGCATTAGTTTCAAGGCGGAAATAAGCTTCCGTGCATTAGTGTTCAACTTCTGTATGACCCGTAATTCATTATAGTTCATTGTAAAATAGCGACAGTAGTGTAATTATAACGGGCTCACACGCGAACAAGAGGTTGGCCTGCTTGTTTGGCACGGGGGGGCAGACGCAAAACACCAACCTCCAAACGCGATTAGATATTGTTTCGAATAAAAAGCTAATTATTTTGTGTGTCATGTTTCCAAATAAGATTGGTCACGAAATGCTTTCTACTTCAATTTGTTGGTTAGAATTAAGGCTGTCAAATATATCGCGTTAATATCGCGTTAACTCCCGATTCTATTAATGCCACTAATTTTTTTAACTCAAGATTAACTAAAAAAAAAAAAAAAAATTTTTTTTTTTACTAGACTTCACTCAGGTGTATTATTGATGCTCTCATTGATACTATGTTTGTTTCTGAAGTGTGTGTGTGTGTGTGTGTGTGTGTGTGTGTGTGTGTGTGTGTGTGTGTGTGTGTGTGTGTGTGTGTGTGTGTGTGTGAGATATAGAGAGAGAGGGGGGTGAGAGAGATGAGGAAGGGGCAAAAGAGAAAAAGATCTGCGAGAGTGTGTGTGTGAGGGAGAGAGGGGGGTGTGTGATTAATAAGCCCTTGTGTGTGTGAATGTAACAAGTTCCTAACGTTTTCTTTCCCCTATTATTTCATGCACACTTTATTCATTGTTTTAAATTATTATTTTCTTTTAAGTTATTTTGTGCATCACTCTGTTTTGAATTTGATGCAAATTTGCAATGCATGAGAGTCATCCTTTTGTGTTAAATGGCTGCACAAAGCAAGCATTTGTTGACTCGTATGTTGATAAGAGTATTAAAACTTGGAACTTGAAAAAGATCTGTTTAAAGGGGAACTATTTTACTATTTCTTTCACTATTTGGGCACTTTTACACAATTCCTGTGAGTCTATGGAACACCTCTGTAATATATATATTTTTTTTATTCATTGTTTTGTATTTCTAATCAAGTCCTCAAAAACAGCATTTTTCTACCTCAAGATCTTAAGCCGTTTTGAGCCTGGGCTCCAACCACTGTGTGCAGCTCATCTTGTATCTCAACATTAACATGCAGCGGTGTCTCTCTGACATCACAAATCATCACATTTTCAAATGACTCAGTTCAGTGAGGGTGAATATTGTGAGAGGAGAATTGGAAGAATGCGCCAATATGAGAATTTTGAGACATAGATCATATTAATATAAGTTCACATAGCTAGGAAACAATGCTAAACACTCAAAAAGGCCATTTATAAGATAGTTCCCCTTTAAGGTAAAAAATTTTTTTTAAATAAAAATGCGATTAATTTGCGATTAATCGCGAGTTAACTATGGACAATCATGCGATTAATCGAGTTAAATATTTTAATCGTTTGACAGCACTAGTTAGAATAGATGACCTCCGTTGAAACTTCACTGAGACTAACAGTCTATTTGTGAGCTCCCGCACAGATGTGATGATAATAATAATAACAATAATAATAATAGCTTCATTTTATATAGCGCCTTTCAAGAGACCCAAGGTCGCTTTACATAGATAGGGGGGGGGGGGAATAACAAAGTAACAAACATAGTGGACAGACACACAACATATATATATGATGATGGAATTCATTCAAGATCCTCTCCACCCTCGGGTCTTTGCCACCGCGGCACGGTCCATCGTGATATTGGAGATGGATCGACCAATAGACTGTTACTGTAGCTGTCAAAGCTCCATCACAAATGCAGTTATGTGAATAGAAAGGGATTCCACTCAGTCAATGTTGCGATGCGCATTTGCCTGATACATGTTATTGCTGGATGCCGGGAGGAAGGCGATGCTGAATGTTTTCAATTCATTAAATAAAACGGATACTTTTTGCAAGGGTTTACTGACTGTCATACAAATGATCAACCAACTACATACTGTAACTTTTCAGTGCACGTTCTTATTTACATTGTGACAACAGCCTTGTGAGTTCCCGCAGTGACCCGCACACAGACATGATGGAATTCAAGTTCATGTTTGTATTGATCACATATAGGCAGGCTACACATGGCGTATAGGCTACATCATACATGGCAGTAAGATTAATTGTTCTTGTATAGCTCTCGTATTATTGTTTATGTAGGCTACCCAATACTGACATCAAAATGGATTGTAGTATGCCTCTAGAAATCATATGCAGCAGGTAGAAAATTGACGGGAGATCCATCGCTATTTGGAATCAAATTGAGGGGAACTTTAATCCCTGGGTATTAATCAAACAACACGGGAAAAGGCAGTCATATTCCAGCGCGGTCTTTATTAGCCGACAACAAAATAGATGCCTCTAAAAATCATATAGCCAATCGAACACAAAGGCATTCATATTACAGCACGGTTATAATGACACACAACCAACGCCAAACAGTGGTCAACGAACGGTCTTTATTAGTATTTTGAGCTGTCCAGGCAGAATTGCAGCAATGGTCTTAGGGTGCCGTTGATATCTGACATCACCGTTTACAAATCCGCCTTTTATTTATCCCATAATACGCGATAGTGTCTTCTTGGTTCGACAGCAGTGAATTCTCCGTGGAGTTTCTCAGAGTACCGCTCGGGTCAGTCCATTATTTCACATCCCATGGGGGGTGTTTCCTCACTTTCATGACCATATATGGATAATCATGCACGAGCATTGACGGTAGAACAAAGTTCTACGGAGGAGCGTAGAGCCTGCGTACGCACCGTGTGATGAATCCCGACTTCCCTGTGCGTACACTAGTTCTACATTCCGTGCTTACGTGTGGAAATAGAACATATTCTACGTCCACGTTGATGAATGAGGGCCCTGGTCTTACGTTTTCCAACTTATGTTTCTTCTCAATAATTCTTTATGGTTCCAGAATGCGCCCTTTGCAATTCCGGTTCTTCTCTTAATGTCCATGTTAGCTCTTCCACCTTCACTGATCCAGCTTCCAAGGTACATGTACTCCTTCACTTGTTCAAGTTTTTCTCCATCCACCTGTATTTTACAAACAGTTCCTGGTGTTTTTTCTCAATGATCATTACTTTAGTTTTCTTTGTGTTTAGCGACATTCCATAGTTTTTGCATTCGACATTCAGCTTATTCATCATGTCCTGTAGATCTTCTTGACAGTTACAGACTATAGCAGTGTCATCCACGTATCTTATATTGGTGATGTTCTCTTCGCCAAGTTTTACTCCTTTCCCTCCTCTCAGACCTTTTTTCATCAGTGATTCACTGTACATATTAAAGAGTACAGGGGACAAGATGCATCCTTGTCTTACACCCTTCTCCACCGGGAAGTCTCTTGATTTCTCCTTTCCTATTCTAACATTAGCCTTCTGCCTCCAGTATAAGTTGGCAATTATTCTTCGGTCAGAAACTGGTATTTTGAATTCTTCCATTGTTCTCATCAATGTTGTATGTTCAACTCTGTCGAAGGCCTTCGTGAAATTGATGAAGCAAATATACAGCTTCTTCTGTTGGTCTATCGATTTTTCACCAATGATTCTGAGTTGGCAGATTGCATCTCTTGTTCCTTTTCTTTTGCGAAAACCCATTTGGCTATCCGAGAGCTGATGTTCAATTATGGGTTCTATTCTGTTCTTGATGATTTTCAGGAGTACTTTTGATGCATGAGATATCAAACTGATACAGTCAATACAGTCAATTGATCACTAAGGGGGATGAGTTTGAGGTAAAGCGACTAGACCTATCTACTACCTCTTTGACTCTGGACATGCCATTGATCAAAGTATTTTCTTCATAACGCTTGAAGAGGATTGATTCAAGTGTTTACTGAACAAATGTAATTATAGAGCTGTGAATCTTCACTGGCCTCACGATTCTATTACGATTCAGCTGTCCATGATTTGATTCTACGATGCATCTCGATGAAGCTCAATAATATATTACATCCTCAATTTTATAATCTATATTACTGCACACTACTTTTTCATCAATTAATACAAGCAGTCAGATAAATTTACTTTTATTTAGAAAGTTCTTAAATCAGAATGTCAAAATAAATGTCTTTACTAGTGTTGCATGATACAGATACTAGATTTGCCCACCGGCACTTTGGCGACCTCTAGTGGCTCGGGTGTGCATATTATTTAATACATTTGTTGCAAAGTCGCATTTGTTGCCTGTCGATAGCCCTTTCAGGTGACAAAATCCGTTCAGCGGTTCTCGAGTTACATGCCGATATGTGAGGCGTGCGCCGAAGTACACGGTATTGTGCAAATACCACTCCCGACTCATGGGGCACTAGCTCCGTCAATCATTTGACGATCTCGAAAATGATTATACAGGGTTGTAGCCAATGAGTGTGGCTTTCGAATGATACCCCACGTGGGGATGTACGAATCGGGGATCTAGGTGAAAAGTCACGAGTGAAAACAGGAAGAGAAAAAACGCTGAATGAATTGAAGTCTGAGGAAATAGAAACCAGGAACGCTACACAGTTAACCAAAGTCGCTCCTAATCACTAATTTCTGAACGGATCTTTATGGAATTCGGACATGTACTACACAAGACTTCAGGCTATGGACCCAGGGTGTCGTTTCAGCCATGATCATTTCTGGGGAAATACTACTTCTGGACTACTAACTAGTAACTACTACAGAAAAACAAGATTTTCTACAACTCAAGTTCAGACCTATGTTACTCTATTTCATTAGCACTAAAAGTGAATTTTCTTTATTGTATCAGAAACTTCAGAATGTCATCTTTCAAAAGAGATCAGGCCCATGCATGTGCTATAAGTATAAAGTATAGTGTTTTGGTTTGCAAAAAAAGTATGCAGTCCTCAAAAACGAAAACTAAAATGGCCAATTTTGGGGGCGCCTGTTAAGAGGTTCGCTTCAATACTCCATTTTATTAATATCAATACTTTTAGAATAGCCTGATGCTGGATTTTCTATGAGTTGATTGATTGATTGATTGATTGAAAAGGAGGGGTGGGTGGGGGACACTGTACAACTGTACAAGCAAAACTGTACATGGGAATATTGACAAGACCATACTTGGTAATTTACTGTACATTGGAGGGGGTTGTGTTTTACAGGGGCCAGTTTCGAATTGCAGTCTCCCGTAGGTGTTTTTTTGAGTGTTTTTGAAAGTGGGTAGTGATTCACATTCCTTTACAGCTTTGGGTAGGGCGTTCCACATTGATGTGGCATAATTGCGAAACGTGTTTAGTCCCTTGTTTGAGCCGAATCTGGGTTTAACATGATTTGTGGAGCTCCCTCTGGTGTTGTGATCGTGGTATTCACTGACCTTTGGGAAGTATTTTGACATGTACATGGGTACCTTGGTCGTGTAGTGTATCTTGTAGACCAGGCCCATTGCAAGTTGCTGTACTCTGTCGTCTACTCTAAGCCATCCTAGGTTGTCAAAGTGGGCAGGGGTGAGGTGGGTTCTAGGAGTAAGGTCAAGCAGTAGTCTGACCAGTTTGTTTTGAGATGTTTGTAATTTTGTTTTTAGCGCCTTTGAGGTGCTTTGGTACCATGAGGTGCAAGCATAGTCGTAGTACCCTTGAATGAGTGCTCCTGCCAGAGTCTTCAGGGTATTCTTGTTTACCAGTGAGGAGATCCGGTACAAGAATCGAGTTCGTTGGTTGACTTTTTTTATTACATTGGATGCCATTTTGTCACAGGAAAGATTTGCCTCTAGGATGGAACCCAGGTAGGTAATATCTTCTTTCCTTGTGACAATATTGTCACCCACTGTAACTGAGAAGCCGTCGGTCTTGCTGAGTTTGTTATTTGAACCGAAGAGAATGGACTCTGTTTTGCCCATGTGTAATGATAGTTTGTTATCAGCGAGCCATATGCAGATTTTGCCTAGTTCTGAGCTGAGGGTTTTTTCAACCTGTAACTTCTTCTTGTCAGAGACCAGCAGGGCTGAGTCGTCCGCAAACAGGAACAAGTTGCAGTCAGTTGAGTGGATGCATGACCAGAGCACTTGTTTTAATAATATAATAATAATATATTTGATTTGTAGGGTGCTTTATAGTTGTGGAGCAAATCTCAAAGCGCTACATTGTAAAAGAAGATAAAAGCTAGCAAGAGAGTACATTTATTTAAAAGATAATAATAATTATCGATTAAGTTCTGTCACTGCATTGATGCAGAATCGTCCACGTCCGCATCGCGATGCATCTTAGAAGCGAGAAATTCCCACACTCTTATGTAATTATATACTTCTATACACTCTTTCTATCTCACACACAAACACACAGACATGCCCTCTCTCCGCGCTCACATGGTCCAGACATTTGGGAGTGCGTATCACTTCACAATTTCACACGCACAAGCTCTTGTACACACTCTTTCTCACACACATAGATATAAATGAGGTTAGCACATGCTCAATATACAATGATCCCCCACACCTTCCTTTCACTTGTATGGACACACAACCCAGAACAACAGGACGTTGGTAGAGTTTGGTGAAGACCAAAATAAATGTCCTCATAATCTAACTGTCACCCTGGAAATATGTACCTGTTAGGTATATAAGCTGGTATACAGCCAAATACGTTGAATAATTGTTCCTCTGGTGCACCAGAAAACACATCTTTGTAATTGTCAACGTTTTTAGTAAAGCTTGGTAGAAACTTTTACATTTTGTCTGGAAATCTTTTATTCAAATCTGAACCCACTGGAGTTTTAATTCTATTTTGATAGAATCATCCGACACCCTTTGCCCTAAAACAGTCACACAACTTCACGGCTTGTATTTCGTATTCAGACTTACATATTCAGAAAGACGAGGCATGGAGTTATGAGACGGTTTTAGAGCAAATGGTCCCGAGTCAAAGATGTCTCCTTACCTCAAAACCCCCCTATTCTTCCTTTCTAGACCCCCTTGCCTTTTTGTAGTTGTGTGCAGTGTTGTAGTCGAGTCACTAAATCTCCGGTCCGAGTCGAGTCTCGAGTCCCCATTAACCAGGTTGAGTCCACTCCACTCTGGCAGTCAAAGAGCTGACATACAAATGAAAAAAGGTCTATATTAAACATAAATGACACAGCGGTCACCATTTCAAAGGGAGTGTATTTACTTTGTGACACAATAGCCAAACAAATGCACTTAGCCATCAATATCTTATCCCAAATGATTAGGGCCTATTACAAAAAAAATAAGCATTTATCCTCATCTGCACCTTCCGAGTCCGAATGCAGTCAATGCTTGAGTCCAAGTCAGAGTCATCAGTGCTCGAGTCCAAGTCGATTCACGAGTCCTGAAAAACACTGGTTGTGTGTGTACATGTACAGTAATGGAGGTGTATATGTACACTTGTTACACTTTATGACAACTTGGTAATGGATCTGACCACCTGTAGTCGATACTGAGCCTGTAGCTAGTATCGGCCTGATGGCGATAATGGGTTTAGGATCTGAACATCCTATATATTGGTTCAACATGTTATTTTGCTGGAAAGAGCGTAGTGTGAAATAGTGACCCATCTCTTTGTTACTTTCAAAAGCAATGGTTACAACAAATGACATTGAAATATAATATTGTGTGCCCTTCTTTCTAGACTCCCTTGCCTTACAGCCGTTTATCTGTGAAGAGGAGGTTCCCTCTGAGCAGCAGGAGAGGAGCCCCAGGCTGAGCCAGCAGGAGAGGAGCCCCAGCCTGAGCCAGCAGGAGAGGAGCCCCAGCCTGAGCCAGGAGGAGCCAGTGCCCCTACAGATTATAGAGGAACAGGAGGAACTCTGGAGCAGTCAGGAGGGAGAGCAGGAGGCTGATATCATAAAGTTCACATTCAACCCTGTCCCTGTGAATAGTGAACATGATGAAGAGAAACCTCAGTCCTCATGGTTTAACCAAACCCAGGACCCAGAGTCCCTACAGATTAAAGAGGAACAGAAGGAACTATTTCAAGATATAGAGGAGGCTGATGGCTCCAAGATGACCTTACACCCTGTGAAATATGAACATGATGATGAGAATACTCTGTCCTCACTGCTCAGCCAAAACCAGGACCCAGAGCTCCTACAGATTAAAGATGAACTAGATAAATGCCTGGAAGAAGCTGATCTACACACAGTGAAATGTGAAGATGGTCAAGAGAACGTTCAGCCCATCCAGCTTCTTCAAACCCAGAGGGAGAGAAACGGAGAAGCTTACTGTTTACCAAGCACCTCAACTGAACAGATGAAAGCAGAACCTGTTTCAGAACCAACCAGTAACTTAGATCCAGCTGGTGATTTAGAACCAACTGGAGATGGCCAGCCCCTCTCTTCAGACTGTTCTCGAACTGAGACCGAAGACAGTGATGATTACAGTTTAGTTTGTGGAAACAAGGTCAGTCAGAAAAGCCAGTTGAGCCACATGGGAGGTAATTCTGTGGAAAAACCTTTTAGTTGTTCAGTTTGTGGGAAATGTTTCAGTAGTAAGGGAGATATAACAAAACACATGAGAACTCATACTGGAGAGAAACCCTATAGTTGTTCAGTTTGTGGGAAAAGGTTCAGTGATCATGGAAATATTAAGTCGCATATGAGAACTCATACAGGAGAGAAACCTTTTAGTTGTTCAGTTTGTAGGAAAGGGTTCGGTAGGTGGGGAGCTCTGAAGACACACATGAGAACTCATACTGGAGAGAAACCCCATAGTTGTTTATTTTGTGGGAAAGGGTTCAATGAGAAAACAAATCTGAAGACACACATGAGAACTCATACAGGAGAGAAACCATTTAGTTGTTCAGTTTGTGGGAAAGGGTTCAGTAGGAAGGGACATCTGAAGATACACATGAGAACTCATACAGCAGAGAAACCATTTAGTTGTTCAGTTTGTGGGAAAGGGTTCAGTAGGAAGGGACATCTGATGAGACATATGAAGACTCATACTGGTGAGAAACCCTTTAGTTCAGTCTGTGGAAATGGGCTCAGTCAGAAAAGCCAGTTGAGCCACATGGGAAGTCATTTAGTAGAGAAACCATTTAGTTGTTCAGTTTGTGGGAAAGAGTTCAGTCGGAGGGGAGCTCTGAAGACACACATGAGAATGCACACTGGAGAGAAAGCCTATAGTTGTTCATTTTGTGGGAAAGAGTTCAATGACAAAACAAATCTGAAGACACACATGAGAACTCATACTGGAGAGAAAAAATATAGTTCATTTTGTGGGAAAGGGTTCAATGAGAAAACAAATCGGAAGACACACATGCAAACTCATACAGGAGAGAACCCATTTGCTTGTTCAGTTTGTGGAAAGGGGTTCAGTAGGAAGGGACATCTGATGACACACAAGAAAACTCATACAGGAGAGAAACCATTTAGTTGCTCAGTTTGTGGGAAGGAGTTCAGTAGGAAGGGACATCTGAAGATACACATGAGAACACATACTGGAGAGAAACCCTTTTGTTGTTCAGTTTGTGGAAAAGGGTTCGGTAGGAAGGAAAATCTGATGAGACATATGAAGACTCATACTGGAGAGAACAACAAAATGTATAATTATTGTACAATACAATTGTAATTTTTTCACAATTGTACAATACAAGATGGGAACAGGCATAATCAAATGACCAAATAAGCATTCGATTATAGGAAGTCACGTTAAATGCGGCAAATGTATTTTCTAACGTAATATTCATTGGCAATGCAATTGTTGTGCCTTCAAAGCATCAAGTTGATTTAATGTTGTCATATAATTTATTATGAAATATATTTCTACCTCCTCATATTGTTCTTTTCATTTCTCTTTTTCTTTTAACTAAACAAAGTTTTAGTTGCCCCCTTTATGTCACTGTCCCCCTTTAACTGCAATCAGAAACTCCTCCTTTTTTTTGTATTTTATTTTTTTATTATTTTTTAAACATCAAATTAGACACACAAGCATTAACAGTAAACATCCAATGAAATCGCCATTTGAATCATTATAAATGTAGTATACAAGATATATACCTAATACTTGCGCTATCTAATACCCTACATACATATGCTCTTGCTCGCTCACCCCCCCCGGACCCCCACTTGGATAATCATCCATTTTCATTCGTTTCTAACCAGGCACTACAATTCATATGCTAGCTTTTATTCTCTCCACCACTTCTAACCAGATGGGCAATCCCAATACATGTGCATAAATGTACCCTCATCCCCATTTGTACATAAGGAACATCTGGAGTCTTGTTTAAGTCCCATTCTGTTCAATCTTATAGGGGTCAGGTATGTCCTATGAATATAATTAAGATTAATTTGTTGATGGTCCGGGTTAGGTGACGCAATTCGAACGTTTGCCCAGACTTCTTGCCAATCAAAATCTATTTCCAGGTCTGGTATATCCCTCCTCCAGACTGAGTCTAGGGGGAGGATTCCATACGAGGACGTTAGTAAGTGATGATAAAAATCAGATACGAAGCCTCTCGATGTCTCTCTTTCATAGAAGAATTTGTGATATCTGTGGTGCTCAATTGGTATCCTTAATGGGACTCCATGAGCCTTCAAACAATCCAATAACTGTGCGTAAAAATAATATGTGGAACTGGTGAGGTAAATTTTTTTATGTATGTCCTGATAGCTACAAAAACCCCGTTTGTTGAAAACATCTCCCAATGTGTATATGCCCTGCTTTTCCCATTTGGGGTATCTTATAGGTCGTTTTCCAATAAGGAGTGCATTGTTATTGAATAGGGGAGTATGACTATGCCATTTATGTTGGTTAGAATATTTTTTTTGTGTTTCACGCCATATCCGGATCACATGAGTAATAAGGGGGCCAAATTTCAATTCGCATTGCTTAATTGATAATATGGTGTATACTATGTCCTGCAGTCTATGTGGTGCTACTATATTTTCTTCTAAGTTTCTCCAGGATACAGATGCTTGGGAATCAAACCAGGTTGTCAGTGGTCTTAAAGAGTACGCTTTAAAATAGTGGTAAAAGTCTGGAAATGCCATACCTTCGTCGGCTTTGTTTTTCTGTGCGGTGGATCTTTTTATTCGTGGAGGTTTGTTATTCCAAATAAATTTGTATGCGGTGGAGTGTAATTTTTTCCAGTAACCATCAGGAGGGGGTAACGGTAACATTGAGCTAATGAAGTTGATTCTAGGTAAAACATCCATCTTAACTATTGATACTCGTGCCTGTACTGAGTTTTTAAGTTTGGACCACCTGTCAAAGTCGTATTTGATCTTATCTTGGAATTTTATGTAATTGTACTTCACCGTTTGGCTTATAGTAGGGAATACCTCAACTCCTAAACATCTGAAGTGTTTAACCATTGGTATTTTTTCTGGAAGGAGTATATTCTTTGCAGGGGCATAAGTGGAAGGAAGGCCGACTTTGGCCAATTTATCCTAAATCCCGATAAATTACCAAAGTCATCAATCAACTTGAGAAGATGAGGCATTGAAGTGTTAGGGTTTTGCATGAACAATATTACGTTGTCCGCATATAAACTAATATGATGTTGTGTGCCCTTAATTTCGATTGGTTCTATGGATTGGGATTGTCTTATATATTGTGCTAAAGGCTCTAATGATAAAGCGAATAGTCCGGGACTAAGAGGGCAACCCTGTCTGGAAGAGCGCGATACCGGAAAGATTTCGGAGGTGATTATACCTGTTGTAATCATGGCCGATGGGTCTTTGGTACTTTAATCATATCAATGAATCCTTTTCCTAATCCCATCCTTTCTAGTACTGCCCATAAATAAGACCATTCCAACCTATCAAAGGCTTTCATCGCATCCAGGGACAACATCGCTATAGGTGGGGTGTCATCCTTGCTGGCATCTAACACGTGTAATAACCGTCTTATATTATCCGTGATCAAGCGGCCTCTTATGAAGAAACTCCTCCTTTCATGACTTTTCTTAAATAATTAACTTACATTTTTAAATAGTTACATGCATGTTTTACCATATTTTTGTCACTCAAACACCCCCTTTCCTGTTACAGTGTGCTGTCCGCATTGTTACAGAGGTGGGGATGGCTTTCCTCCAGAGCACACATCTGGCCTATTCATGTATTGCAGTTTAACATTCTACATAAAAATCGCTACATTTTGATAACTAGTGCGATGATGATGAGGAGGAGGAGCATAGTGTCTGTCCTCACGTGTCTTCAGAACAACAGAGGTACGCAATTATTTAAAATCATGGGAACAGGGTGAGCTGTCCTCACATTATTATCAGAGACAACCAGCCCAACTAATTATGAAAAAACAAATAGGCTGAGTGGCGCAGTGGGCAAGGTATCGAGCCCAGCTCTCAGCGTTGCTACCGGCTTGGCCGGCCGTCATACTAACACAATTGGCAGTGTTAGAGGGTGGGAAAGCCGGTGGGTGGGGATTGGACGTTGTGGACAGCGACTCCTACAGGTCGGTTGGGTGACGCCGGAAACAGGAAGTATCGGGGGCAGCATGAGCCTCCCACACGTTACTCCTCGCCACTGAGAGTTCGAGCTGCTGCGGTGAAAAGATGCGACAGGCTGCCTCCTCGTGTACCGGAGGGGACACACGTGATGCAAGGCTTCTGTCCTCACTACAGCCGACCAGTGGGAGGCATAGTCTAGCAACGTTCAAGACAGGGGAGGGAAGAATTGGAAATACGAAATTGGGATGGGAGAAAAATAGAAAATAAGGAGAAAAAGTGGATAAAAAAAAATAGGCTGTAAATGTTGACGTGTCAAAGTAGGCCTACTGATCCGCACAATAGGTTACAGTATAAAGGTGGAATGTCATGGATGAAAGCGTTCCTCTTGCTTCTATAATGTCTGAGCGAGTGGGGGGGAAATGGGAATTAGACGGCTGCTATTCATGAAGAGTATAAGCAAAGCATAATTGCACATGAACATTATTCACTTTGATAATTTTTGTTCAGAGACATGCCTGTTCGACACAATGACAACCACTGAGTAAAGTTCAAGGCAATGTCGGGTACCTGCATAATGTGCACGCCTTGCTTACCACAAACATGCTTAACACATTAACTGCCAAGCAGTTTGCCCCTCTCTGCCACCACTCTAAGCCTATGGAGATGTTCACCTTCTTTGCAGGGCTATAACTTTTTAAATTGTATTGCTAAATTGACATTACTATGGCCCATTCAACATCGATTATCTATCGTTCAGGATGTGGGAACGTAACTCGCCCCACCAGGCGGCGGTATTGAGCCGTCGTTGAATTGAGCCGTAGGGTCCAGCCTCAGCGCCGGAGGTGTATATATGAATGCCATGGTGAAAAAATGAAATATGATCTCAATAACGTCGTACGCCGTGGTTTGGCAGAATTAGCATGGCCAGCAAACCCGTCGTACGCTGTTTTTGGCGGTCAATGTGTTAATGAAGATCAATTATACAAGTACTGGAATGGTTCGGTTTAGTAATTTTTTTGTTGAACAAAAGATAGTATGCAGCATAGACTATATAATAGCTTCACAGTTAGGCTATGAGGTTTTGACATTACTTTGCATGTGTCTCAAAACTATAGAGGGGAAAATGGGAGTCAATAGCCTTTTTCCTGCATTGAAGTTATGTAAGTTAGTGAGAGACAGCAGGTCCTACACATGCAAAAACAAAATAATATTGCTTGTACTAGATAGGATCTTGTTCTTATGCAACTTGGAAATTATCACACAACAGGGAATATGGTAATAATATTCCTAGTAGGGATGTCCGATGTTATCGGCCGATATTGGCATTAAAATGTGATATCGGAAAATATCGGTATCGGTTTTCAAAAAAAAAATATATATATATATATTTTTTTTTACATTTCTATAACCTTTATTTACCCAGGCAAGCAAGTAAGAACAAATTCTGATTTTATTTATTGTCAAAAGTATGGATAATGTTATGTTAATTCCACAACAAGACATATGTAATGTTAATTACCTGAAATTATTCAGTTTTTTGGGGGGGAAACCCTGCATATATCGGTATCGGTTGATATCGGTATCGGAAATTAAGAGTTGGACAATATCGGTATAAAAGCCAATATCGAGCATCCCTAATTCCTAGATATGAAACCCTTCTAGGCATGTCTGCTCCACAGAATCACAGAATGTCATTCAAACATTTACAGAGAGGATAAACCCGCGTGTCAACGCATTCCTCTCGAACACTGTTCTGTGTAAATGCGCGGGCCGAGGCTTCCGGAGTGTTGATTCACCAGCTAAGGACACAACTCTCGTCGACATGCATGTGCAAATTATTGGATCTTTTATTTCTTCATATGAAAATCCTCAGAAGACATTCAATTAAAGTATTGAAATCTATTTAGTTTAGTATGTTTTTATTATTATTATATATTTTGTTACTACTTTTACCTACTTTCAACCGCCCTCCCCACCCACCCCAATCCCAGACACCCGCTTCCCTCACACCTTAAGTTCACAACATGAAGAGTAAATGAGCACAAAATTAGTATTAATACTGCAGTACAAACAGACAAAGTAAAAATAAATAAGTAAATTAATTAAATAAGACAAGAGGGAGGGAGGGCGGTTGCTGTAGCTCAGGCCCACATCACTCCTCTGCAGTGGCGGACTCAGGCTGTTTGAAGGGCAGGGAGCACTCATTCAAGGGTACTACGATTTTGCTTGCACCTCATGGTACCAAAGCACCTCAAAGGCACTAAAAAACAAATTACAAACATCTCAAAACAAGTTAGTCAGACTACTGCTTGACCTGACTCCTAGAACCCACCTCACCCCTGCCCACTTTGACAACCTAGGATGGCTTAGAGTAGACGACAGAGTACAGCAACTTGCAATGGGCCTGGTCTACAAGATACACTACGCGACCAAGGTACCCATGTACATGTCAAAATACTTCCCAAAGGTCAGTGAATACCACGATCACAACACCAGAGGGAGCTCCACAAATCACGTTAAACCCAGATTCGGCTCAAACAAGGGACTAAACACGTTTTGCAATTATGCCACATCAATGTGGAACGCCCTACCCAAAGCTGTAAAGGAATGTGAATCACTACCCACTTTCAAAAACACTCTCAAAAAACACCTACGGGAGACTGCAATTCGAAACTGGCCCCTAGAAATGTCCTAACCCAGTTGTACAGTAAATGACCAAGTATGGCTTTGTCAGTATTCCAATATACAGTGTCCCCCCCTACCCAACCCCCCCCCCCCCCCACCTCCAATGTACAGCCCCCACCCAACCCCACCCCACCCACCCAACCTCCTCCAATGTACAGTTTCTACGTCAAATGTATACACTCTTTTTCTGGACACTTTTGTATCACAAACAGTACTGTATTTGCAAATGTCATAAATGTATAGATGTAGCAGTACTGTCTATCTGTATGGCATGTATGTCATATATGTTATGATGAATTGAAAATGGGGGACACTGATGTAAACAAGACGAAAGTCTTTCTCTGGTCTGCATCCCCTTAACAATTGTATGTATTTTAATAATAATGCAGGACCTGTTGCAGAGGTCTTTATTCGGCATGCAACGACACTCAATGTTTTTTAGCGGTACACACAGCGGTTAGTTTAGCACACACACCGGAACACACACGCATGCATTGTCTCTTTAGGATCGCCGATGCGATTCGTCTCTGCGATTAACCCATCCCGTCGTCCTTCCCCCCCAAGGGCAGCCGGGAGCAGACAGGCGTCAACGTGAGCCGCGCCAGGGGACCAATCCAAGTGCTCCTGTCCGTCTTCGTCAAGGACGCCACAGCGTTAGCGATCTGTTGTTGTGCATGTTTTTCCATTGGGTTTATTTTATCGGGGGGGAAACCCTTGCGAGCACGGGGAGAACATGCAAACTCCACACAAAAAGGCCTGGGAGATACCCCACCTGGGTACCTGGCATCATGGAAACCTGGTCCCCAAGCGGGAATCGAACCCTGGACCTTCTTGCTGTGAGGCGACAGTGTTAACCACTACACCACCGTGCCGCCACTACTGCACAAAAAGCTATGATGCGTCATGTATGGTGAAATAGTCTTCATCCTTGATTAAGATTAACATTAGAATAACATAGACAATCCAGATTAATAGTATAACCACACCTCTATGATAAAAACACACAGGGAACAATACACCTTTCAAATGTTTATTTCACCTCATTGTCATGGTGTTTGAAAAGTAGATTTATCATGGTGTTTGAAAAGTAAATTATCGGGCGGTCAGGTGGCGTAGCGGAGATTACGTTCGTCACCAACCCCGGAGACGCTGGATTCGAGCTTATTCCTTTCTCTCTCCTAACTCCTTCTCTCCTCCTGTCCTATACTCCCCTTCTCTCCTCCTGTACTCTCCTCCTGTACTCCCCTTCTCTCCTCCTGTCCTCTCCTTCTCTCCTCATGTCCTCTCCTCTCCTTCTCTCATCCTGTCCTCTCCTTCTCTCCTCTATCTCTCCCTCCCCCCTCTCTATCTTCCCCATTCTCTCCATTAAAGTTAATATATTGTACCTGGATCAGTGGGATATTTTTATGGCAACAGGAGAGCATTCAAGTTATTTGTTGTCATTTGAATCATTTCTCTCCCCATCATCATTTTCATCCTAGCTTTCTTTAGCATCTCCATGACCATCTTCATCATCATTTCTCTCCAGCATCATCTGCATTCTCTTTCCTCAACTTCTTCATAATTTCTCTCAATAGAATCATCTGCATTTTGTCTTTCCTCTACTTCTTCATACTTTCTCTCCATAGAATCATCTGCATTTTCTCTTTCCTCCACTTCTTCACCATCTCTCTTCCTGATATCATAATTTCCCTCTTGAATATCTTCATCGTCTGTACTGTCTTTATCTAAGGTGGAGCAAATAATATTTGTTTTATAATAGTAATATAATTGTACTGTATATAATATTCGTACTGTAGCCTACAATGTTATAATTGTATTATAAAACAATATGTCATATAGCACTACCACCACTAGCCCTCTTGCCTTGATTGGAATAAAAAGTATCTATGGTTGGTCAATTTAAATATTTAAGACACATTTTTCTTCAAAATAAGCATTATTGACCATGTTAGCACCAGATTCTCAGTTATAATCCAAACTATTGGCTCTGTGCGACAAGCTTGTACACGTAGCTAGTAGTGAGGACTTACAAATACATACCTGTATCCTTATCTCCTCCCTTACTATTGTGGCTTTGGACCCTATTTTTCTCCCATCCCAATTTCGTATTATCCAATTCTACCCTCCCCTGTCTCGAACGTTGTTAGGCCATGCCTCCCACTGGTCGGCTGCAATGTGGACGAAGCTTTGCATCACGTGTCCCCTCCGGTACACGAGGAGGCAGCCGTCCCATCTTTTCACCTGCACAGCGCGATCTCTCAGCGGCGAGGAGTAGCGCGTGGGAGGCTCACGCTGCCCCCGTTGCTTCCTGATTCTGCTGTACAGGCGCACAAACCGACCTGTAGGAGTCGCTGTCCACAACGTCCGATCCCCACCAGGCATGCAGTCGTGCACAAACGCGGTTAAACGCCGTTTAGGTATGTCACTGAGGCAGAAATGCGCGCGGATGTGCACGCGCGCACACACAAATGCGTTCACAATTGTCACTGGACTCGTCGCGCCGGCCGGCACTTATCACCTAGACTTTGCATAATAATAGGATACCGATAGGCGATAGCATAACAACGGACTCCTCTCCTCCACTACCGCCTCTCCACCAGCGTCAATGAGTCGTCGGAGCAGCCGCCCAGCTCCGGCGGGGAGTTGCTGAAGGAAACTGTCCTTCTGTAAACTAACTCTAAGGGTGTGTTCACATCTGAAAGTCCAGGGCCCTCATGCATCAACGTGTTCTACGCACAGATCTGTGCGTAACCCGTGCGTACGATCATTTCTAAGCAAAGAGTGGGATTCATCAATTTCGATTTGAACTTGACTTCGTGCTTACATCTACGCACATTTCAGACCTGGCGTACCTAGCTCCCAGTGGTAGAATATATTATTACAACAAGGAAATGAGCTTCTGTGCATAATAACACTGGATGTTCTGTATGAACCGTAGTTCATTATAGTTCATTGTAAGATAGCAACAGTAGTGTAATTATGGTCAAAACCCTATAAATAGCATTTGGAATAATAGATCTTTCTCTCAGAATGAATGCAGCATGTCATATATGTTACGATGAATTGAAAATGGGGGACCCTGATGTAAACAAGACGAAAGTCTTTCTCTGGTCTGCATCCCCTTAACAATTGTATGTATTGAGCTGTACTGTACTGTACCCATTCTGCAATCTGTTAATAAAGTTTTCATTCATTCATTCATTCATGGTTTATATAGCGTTATCGGAATATACGGGGTGTAGGCTACTGACTGACTGCGCTCCGCGTAGCTTGATTGATTGATTGATTGAAAAGTTTATTAACAGATTGCAGAATGGGTACAGTACAGTACAGCTCAGTACATACAATTGTTAATTGGGGATGCAGACCAACTTTCGTCTTGTTTACATCAGGGTCCCCCATTTTCAATTCATCATAAATTTTAAAGCTCAACTCGTTATTATTTTGCGCACAGACCGCCGAAACACGGGAACGTTTTGATTATATTTAAAAGGCTTTACGTTAAACGAAACAAGTGGAATTTCGAAGCTGTATGCAGAATAAGTCATATGAATATAGTGTTCTTCCCCCTTTTTACTGTACAAGAAAGAATAGAAAACGCATTGCAATGACACCATGCAGATAGTGGACAGACTATATGATGGGATTCAAGTTCATGTATTGAAAGGCAGGATACATCATACATGCAGTGAGATTCATTGTTCTATGCTCTCGTATTATATTGTTTATATAGGCTACCCAATACTGACATCAAAATAGATTGTAGTATGCCTCTAGAAATCATATGCAGCAGGTAGAAAATTGACGGGAGATCCATCGCGATTTGGAATAGAATTGAGGAGAACTTTAATCCGTGGGTATTAATCAAACAACACGGGAAAAGGCAGTCATATTCCAGCGCGGTCTTTATTAGCCGACAACAAAATAGATGCCTCTAAAAATCATATAGCCAATCGAACACAACTAATAAAGGCATTCATACAGCACGGTTATAATGACACACAACCAGCGCCAAACAGTGGTCAACGAACGGTCTTTATTAGTATTTTGAGCTGTCCAGGCAGAATTGCAGCAATGGTTTTAGGGAGCCGTTGATATCTGACATCACCGTTTACAAGTCCGCCTTTTATTTATCCCATAAATCATAATACGCGATAGTGTCTTCTTGGTTCGACAGCAGTGAATTCTCCGTGGAGTTTCTCGGAGTCCCGCTCGGGTCGGTCCATTATTTCACATCCCATGGGGGGTGTTTCCTCATTTTCATGACCATATATGGATAATCATGCACGAGCATTGACGGTAGAACAAAGTGGTATTCATCAACACGGAGGACCATAGAGCCTGCGTACGCACGTGTGATGAATGCCGACTTCCCTGTGCGTACGCTAGTTCTACATTCCGTGCTTACGTGTGGAAGTAGGTCAAGTTCAAAGTCCACGTTGATGCATGAGGGCCCAGGGCCCTCATGCATCAACGTGTTCTACGCATAGATCTGTGCGTAACCCGTGCGTACGATCATTTCTAAGCAAAGAGTGGGATTCATCAATTTCGATTTGAACTTGACTTCGTGCGTACATCTACGCACATTTCAGACCTGGCGTACCTAGCTCCCAGTGGTAGAATATATTATTACAACAAGGAAATGAGCTTCTGTGCATAATAACACTGGATGTTCTGTATGAACCGTAGTTCATTATAGTTCATTGTAAGATAGCAACAGTAGTGTAATTATGGTCAAAACCCTATAAATAGCATTTGGAATAATAGATCTTTCTCTCAGAATGAATGCAGCATGTCATATATGTTACGATGAATTGAAAATGGGGGACCCTGATGTAAACAAGACGAAAGTCTTTCTCTGGTCTGCATCCCCTTAACAATTGTATGTATTGAGCTGTACTGTACTGTACCCATTCTGCAATCTGTTAATAAAGTTTTCATTCATTCATTCATTCGTGGTTTATATAGCGTTATCGGAATATACGGGGTGTAGGCTACTGACTGACTGCGCTCCGCGTAGCTTGATTGATTGATTGATTGAAAAGTTTATTAACAGATTGCAGAATGGGTACAGTACAGTACAGCTCAGTACATACAATTGTTAATTGGGGATGCAGACCAACTTTTGTCTTGTTTACATCAGGGTCCCCCATTTTCAATTCATCATAAATCATAAAGCTCAACTCGTTATTATTTTGCGCACAGACCGCCGAAACACGGGAACGTTTTGATTATATTTAAAAGGCTTTACGTTAAACGAAACAAGTGGAATTTCGAAGCTGTAAGCAGAATAAGTCATATGAATATAGTGTTCTTCCCCCTTTTTACTGTACAAGAAAGAATAGAAAACGCATTGCAATGACACCATGCAGATAGTGGACAGACTATATGATGGGATTCAAGTTCATGTATTGAAAGGCAGGATACATCATACATGCAGTGAGATTCATTGTTCTATGCTCTCGTATTATATTGTTTATATAGGCTACCCAATACTGACATCAAAATAGATTGTAGTATGCCTCTAGAAATCATATGCAGCAGGTAGAAAATTGACGGGAGATCCATCGCGATTTGGAATAGAATTGAGGAGAACTTTAATCCGTGGGTATTAATCAAACAACACGGGAAAAGGCAGTCATATTCCAGCGCGGTCTTTATTAGCCGACAACAAAATAGATGCCTCTAAAAATCATATAGCCAATCGAACACAACTAATAAATAATAATAATATTGAGATGTACTGTACTGTACCCATTCTGCAATCTGTTAATAAACTTTTCAATCAATCAATCAAAGGCATTCATACAGCACGGTTATAATGACACACAACCAGCGCCAAACAGTGGTCAACGAACGGTCTTTATTAGTATTTTGAGCTGTCCAGGCAGAATTGCAGCAATGGTTTTAGGGAGCCGTTGATATCTGACATCACCGTTTACAAGTCCGCCTTTTATTTATCCCATAAATCATAATACGCGATAGTGTCTTCTTGGTTCGACAGCAGTGAATTCTCCGTGGAGTTTCTCGGAGTCCCGCTCGGGTCGGTCCATTATTTCACATCCCATGGGGGGTGTTTCCTCATTTTCATGACCATATATGGATAATCATGCACGAGCATTGACGGTAGAACAAAGTGGTATTCATCAACACGGAGGACCATAGAGCCTGCGTACGCACGTGTGATGATCTATGGTGATGAATGCCGACTTCCCTGTGCGTACGCTAGTTCTACATTCCGTGCTTACGTGTGGAAGTAGGTCAAGTTCAAAGTCCACGTTGATGCATGAGGGCCCAGGGATAGTCCGGACTATCCCTGGACTTTCAGATGTGAACACACCCTAAGTTACATTGTTAATTTAGTTTGTATTTACTTTTCTAGTTTAAGTTAATTCAATTAAAGAAATTGTAACTACAATTACATTTAAAACATTTATGCGTTCTGTGCGCAACCGAGGGAACATGTGTGCGCGGGAGCGTGCGTGCACGTGGCGTTTGGGCATTTCCCATATTACGACTGCACCACTGCCCACCCCCTAATACTGCCAATTGTATTAGTATGAACGACCAGCCAAGCCGGAAGCAACGCAGAGAGCTGGGCTCGAACCCAGCATCTCCTGCATTAGTGGCGAGCGCCTTGCCCACTGCGCCACTTAGCCGCCCCACTCTTAAGTTAGCTTTAAAAAGCAATTCACACTGAACTTTAAAGTGCTATGTGGGTATATTTTGTGCACCAATAGGGCACAGCCTGTAATTTTTCGCCACTCAAAAGGGCACTTTAGCGCACGTTTTTCAACCGTGGGGGCACCAGGGGGGTCCGCCAGTGCTCCTCTGCCAGTATTAGGGTCTGTGCGTGGGGGATAAAGGGTCTTCCAAGTTCTCAAATTTGGTTAGCGATCCTTTCAACAATAACCTTATTTCTTTCCAGTTTTAGAGCATGTAGGACTTCCTTAATCCAACTGATGTGTGTAGATGGGGAGACATGCTTCCACTTTAGCAATGTAAAGCTAAATGTTTAGCTAAGTGCGAGGAGAAGGCCACTACAGTTCACATCTCCCTGGGTGGGAAGCCCCAAGACCACTGTAAGAGGATCCCGGTCAAGGTTTTAAATATTTCTTTGAACGTCCAGTAGTTGGTAAGAGCAGGACAGGACCAGAACATGTGTATCAAGTCAGCACGGGTCTGCATATATCTGTTACAGGAAGGACTAATAGCAGGTTAAGGTTTTGCCAATCTTGCATTTGTGTAGTGTGTGCAATGTAAAATGTGTAATTGAATGAATGCATGCCTAGCACATAAAGATGAGGAATGAACAAGGTCTAATATTGCCTCCCACTGCTCATCTAAAATGTCCCCTTCTAGATCTTGTTCCCAGGAATTTCTAAGAGGAGCCAACGATGAGATGTTAATAATAATAATAATAATCTTTATTTGTAGAGCACCTTTCATACAAGAATTGCAGCTCAAGGTGCTTAACAGCAGCACAAAATGAGCACATACAGTGCTGACATATAGAAATCACATCGTTTTTCACATTAGGCTCAGATTCAGATTCCTTTATTAAGCAATTTGTGTAAAAACACATTGGTAATTGTTGCGGCATTACAGTGTATGC
The DNA here is from genome assembly GCF_963971535.1 of Notolepis coatsorum. NCBI lineage: Eukaryota > Metazoa > Chordata > Actinopteri > Aulopiformes > Paralepididae > Notolepis > Notolepis coatsorum. The sequence continues at coordinate 88,666,896 of NC_140165.1, read as the reverse complement.
ATTTTTCATTTCTTTTTTCATAGTAACAACAACACCAACACAGATACAGGACAAAAAAAACAGTGCAGTGGAGGATTAATCATTTAAATACATATATATATATAAAGTGTAAAGTGCAGAGTTAGAGTAAAGACTAGTGCAGTGCAGTCAGTGTCATTGTGCCAGTGTCACTTGGGGGCAGAGGGGGGGGGGGGGGGACCTGAGGCATTGATCAGCCTGGCGGCTGAGGGGAAGAAGCTCAGTCTGTGACGAGCTTTCACGGCCTTTGGGATCCTCAGCCTTCTCCCAGAGGGGAGCAGGGTGAAGAGGCTGTGTCCGGGGTGGGAGGGGTCGGCCATGATCTTCCTCGCCCTCTTCAGCGCCCTGGAGTCGTGCAGGGACTTGAGGGAGGGCAGGGGACAGCCGATCACCCTCTCCGCGAAGCGAATCACCCGCTGCAGCTTGGCGAGATCTTTTGCCGCTGCAGCGGGGAACCAGGAGATGATGGAGTGGGTGAGGATGGACTCAATGATGGCCGTGTAAAATTGGGCCATCATGGTCCTCGGCAGTTTGTATTTATTCAACTGCCGGAGGAAGAACATCCTCCCCTGGGCCTTTTTTTAGCTCCAACATCTCAATAGGCCACCTCGTTTATGGTTTGATTATATGGCAGTTTTAAAATAGACAATAAAAAGAGGAAAATAGAATAGACAGAGTCAAATTGTGCAATAGTGCAGTGCAATAAAATAGCCCTCATTTACAATGTGTTGATGTAATGCTGAATTACTGTTTAACAGTTTAAAACCGTCTTTACCCACTTTCTTCCCTGTTTGATATCCACACAGTTTAAACCCCGACAGTCTTTCTTCCTGTTTGATATCCACTTTGACCCTTCAAACCTTCTTCTCAGGGCAAACCTCCCTCTCAGGGCGCAGTTCTAGGCCTGGGTCCTACACAGTTTTAAAGACAGTCTTTACAGTCTTTCTTCCTGCTTGATACCCACACAGTTCAATACCCGACAGTTTAGAACCTGTAATAAAAAGTAATTAAAGAGTAAAATAGAATAGACAGAGTAAAATAGTGCAATCTACAGTACAATCAAGAAGCGGAGTGTATTAAAAGGCTATGGTGAAGAGGTAAGTTCTTAGCTTATTTTAGAAAATATTTAGAGATCTAGCTTCCCTAATGTCCATAGGGTGTTCCATAGCTTTGGTGCATAGTTTGCGAATGATCATAATGTTCTAGGAGGCACATAGTTGACAAGAGAATTTGCAATGTAGCTTGGTCCTGTTCCATTTAGTGCTTTGTATAATATAGCAGGAGGACCTTGAAATATATTCTAAATGTTACCGGAAGCCAGTGCAGGGTAGCCCGACACTCAACTAACCGCCTCGGACAGTCCTTCATACCAGCGGCCATCAGGCTCCACAACAGTGGGCAGCGACTAGCAGCCTCCAGGCCCCACAACAGGGGGCAGCGACAGCGACTGCTACCAGACATTGACCTGGGACTTATAGGAACCCAAGGGGGACAAAGTAGACTACCCTGGTACTTTGATTAATGGATACTCAGTAGATAGTAAATTATTATAACACTACCTCTTGCATACTGCACCTCATGTGACACTGTGAATAATGTGAATATTCCTCAGCTAGTCAGATAGTAAATTATATTGACCATATTGATCAAATTGTTTACACTGCCTGTGTTGTCTTTTACTACCTGTATACTGTGTTGTTTTACTACCTGTACCCCTCCCCCCTCCCCCCCATGCTGCTATGATGCCTGAATTTCCCCAAGGGGATCAATAAAGGAATATCTTATCTTATCTTATCTTATCTTAATACTGGACTGATGTGGTCTCTCCTCTTGGTTATAGTTAGTAGCCTAGCTGCAGAGTTTTGAATGAGTTGGAGTCGTTCTGTGTTTTTTTTTCGGGGGGGCGGTGAGGAGTGAATTACAGTAGTCAAGTCGGCTTGAGATAAAAGGCATGGATCAGTTTTTCAGCTTCCTTTTAATTTATAAATGGCCGTACCTTAGCTATGTTTCTAAGGTGAAAGAATGATGTTTTTGTCACCTTGTTGATGTATGATTTAAGGAAGGGTATAAATCACAAGCTCTTAGGCCACAACGACATCTTTCTTATGCCAAGTATAAACAAACGCGAGAAGTGACACGTTTGTCTGTGGACTCAGAGAACATGCTCTGAGTCTATCACCAAGACTTGTAACTTCGGGTTTGATCCAAGGAGTAAGTTGCCCCATATTGCTCTGTAATATTTATCTTTTTGTTATATGGCAGACTAGTAGGATTTCAGTTTTGTCCTCATTTAACTTTAGGAAGTTGTTTGTCATCCATTTGTTTATTGTTAAGAGACATGGGAAATGGAGTTAATAGCTGTGTGATCAGTTGGTTCAGCGGTGTACAATTGTGTATCATCTGCGTAACTATGGAAACATACATTGTGTTTTCTAATGATGCCTCCAAGTGGTAGCATGTATAGTGAGAATAATAATGGACCAAGGCAGCTCCCTTGTGGAACTCCGAAGTAGGTGTCATGTTTCTCAAATTAGTTTATTTGTATTGAGGCAATTTTTTCAAGTAGGTTTGATATCGGCCTATAGTTGGTCAGTACATTACTGTCTAGTTTGGGTTTCTTTAGTAAGGGTCTTACGACGGCTGTTTTGAATGCATCTGGGAAAATGCCTGTCAGAAGCGATGTATTTATATAATAATATAATAATAATAATATTCGCTTAAAAATGCTGTCCGTATAGGGTCAATACAGGAATACAAGTGTTTCTTATACACAATGATGGTCAGATATAGGTAATTCGATTGGAGTATTTTGGTGGCCGGTACAATGTGATGATGAGCAAAGACGGTTCATCTTTGAGCTCAATAGCAAGATATTCAAATTATATAAATTCACCCATGTCAATGTCATTACATACAAACAATGTAGATAAAGTGCAGCATTTTTATTTTATTTTTTTTTGTATTTTTTTTGTATTGTTTTTTAAACAAACACATAAACAAACAATGATTTTTCTTTTTTTTTATAGATTTTTAAGACCGATTTGTTGCTCAACGATCTGATATTCAGGAGGGCCATTTTCAGTGATTTTGTGATGGGGGGTGTGGCCGGCCTTGGCTGAGCGATGATGGGTCTGTGTTACAGCGCATGTCGAGTATTTCTTTTTGAGTCTGACAGTAGTGAAAACAGGAACAGCATGATTTGTTATTGGACGAGACTGATAGCAGTAGTTTGGGGGTGAGGTGGGGGGCGTGGTGGACGTGGAGGAAAGAGGGCAGAACAGTAATTTTGGGGGGTTTTGGGGATGGTGCCTGGCTGTAAATCTGACCAGCACTTGCCAGATTGTCCATTCTGGGTGTGAATGGCAGGTGAGGGGGAGGAGGGGGGGGCTTGGGGGGAGATGAAGGGGATGCGTAGTGACTGTTCACTCTCCAGGAATCTAGTACAGAATCAGGCACGGTGACAGCATTTACCTTTCGGAAATCGGTACAAAATCTAGGAGTTCCATCCGATTTGGGAGCCAACAAGCAAGGTGAACTCCAGGGACTGCAACTTGGCTAAACCATGTTTCAACAAATAATCAACCCCCTGTTGCATCATGGCTCTCTTAGTGATGTTAACCCGGTATGCATGTTGCTTAATGGGCACAGCATTGTTAACATTAATATCAAGGGCCAATACATGGGGAACAGCATCCCCATGTCCATCAAATCTGCCCCCTCCATTGAGTCTTTTAAATCTAAACTCAAAACCCATCTATACTCCCTGGTCTTCCCTGACTCACTCTGACTCTTGCCTTGCTTGTTGACGTGTTGTTTTGTTTCTTTGTCTGTCCGTTGGTTGTTTATATTTTCTGTTTATTCTATACTTTAGCACTTTCCTTTGTTTTTAGCTATGCGACTTACGTGAAGCACTTTGGTTGAGTGTCATGTCTAAATGTGCTATACAAATACATTTGATTGATTGATTGATTGACAGAAGTACAGGAGGGAACATCACCAAACAGAGCCATGTAGGCCTAAAGTTGTGATGTCCTCTCGCTGTGACAAGTGAGTGGGCAGGTTCAACAACACAGAGTTTGACAATCTAGCACACTGATGTGCTGCATTGCGCAACTCTAAGGCCATGGTTACACAGACTGTTTTTGTTTTCGTTTTGAATACGTTTTGAATACGTTTGCTGTCCCTGTTAGATAGAAATGCCGTTTTGGCAGGAAACGTTTTGGCCCTACTGAAAACGCTGAAATTGTGTTTCCGTTTTGGATACTCGCCAAAACTCGCCGACAACGTGTCGTGTAATCTGCGCGGAGCCGTTGTTGCTCAACGCCCATGCGCAGTAGATACCCACATCTGCGTGCCCTCACCAACGTCCGGTGACAACAGAGCTATAGCTGCAGCTACCATGTGTTGTCAAGTTATTGTTATAAGGACCCCAGTCCAAGCTACAACAGTCTGCATTCCCTTAACAATTGTTTGTATTGAGCCGTATTGTATTGTACCATTCTGCAATATGTTAAATAAAGTTTACAATTTACATCCATTCATTCTGCTAGCATTAATGATTGCATGAGCAGCTGGCTAATGTTAGCTATCAGACCCTGTTAGCTCAGAGCTCCTCTTTCAATCTTAACAAGCATTAAACAAAATGGCCCAGTCATCTATTCACCTTTGTTTAATACACGAGGCGTTGTCTCTAATGTTATCTAGCTACCGATAGCTCCTGATATCAGTTTGGTGCTGGCTGGCTAACTGACGTGAGCTAACGTTAGCTGCTAGCCACAATGCTATACTGTTATAATGGCATATTCCATTCACGTTAGCATGTAGCTAACAACATCAGCAATCTTTTTTGAGACTAAACTATCCGCTCTTTGTGGTCACTTGTGTTGATGTTAGTTTTGTTTCATCAACAAATCATCAACAAATGAGGCAGAACACAGTGAATGTATCCGTTTGTTTATTGCACTTTATTTCTTGCTGAAAAATAATGCTTCATTGGCTAAAATGGCTCGCGGAGGCATTTAAAGATGGTGGCTTTTGAGATTTTGAACAGGATGTGGAGTGTCCTCATTCAAGTTCTGATTGGTTGAAAATTGCCTTTATGTTCGCCACCTACTGCCACCTACTGCTTTGGCATTGTACTACATCACTGTGCTCAGGTTGCAAAACGAATGTCTAACTCGGCTGCCACTACGTTGCGACCTGGAAAAGCGAAACTCATCTTCAAAACGAAACGAAAACATCAGTCAGTCTAACCGCAGCCTAAGCCACCCACATCCTCACCACTAACATTAGCAGAGCCGGAAACTATAGAAGATGAGGCAACAGAGGAGACAGCCGGTCCTGCTGTTTGGTCCGAGGACTTTACCTGGAGAAATAATGGTTTTAGCATGTTAATGTGGCAGGCACGAGAGTGATGTTTACGATCAGGTCTGTGAACAACATAGTCATTGTCACTCACTTTCTTGTCTATTGCATAAGGTCCGGAGAAACAAGCTGAAAGAGCAGAGCCAAGGATAGGCAACAGGACTAAAACGAGCTTTTTCGTCATAGTGCCATTTCATAGTTCTCTGGGAAGAAGAGAGAGCTTCTTTTGCAAGAGAGCAGGCCCAATGCAGTCGCCCTCGAAACTGACTAACATAATCAAGAACAATTAGTGGGTGTGCTTAGTTCTGTTTCTTAAGAACTTTCAACGGTCCTCGAACAGTGTGACCGAAAACGAGCTCAGCAGGACTGAAACCAAGCGACTCTTGCATGGTCTCTCGTGCAGCAAATAGAACAAGGGGGACACCCTCATCCCAATCTTTGTCTGTGACTAAGCAATACCTGCGCTACATGGACTTCAACGTCCGATGCCAACGTTCTAGGGCCCCCTGCGTTTCAGGGTGGTAGGCACTGGACACTATATGTCGGATACCCAGGGACTGTAACACTTGCTCAAATATCCTAGACAGAAAGTTGGTGCCTTGGTCAGTCTGTACTACCCTGAGCAGTCCACACATAGATAAGAACTTGGTCAAAGCCTTGATTATTACAGGAGCTGTAATTTTTTGTCAACAAAAACTGGTTGCCGGCTTTGGTCTTTGGCAATAGACCAACACAATCTACGATAACATGCTCAAATGGTTCACCGACCGCTGGTATAGGACAGAGGGGAGCAGGTGGAATTACCTGGTTTGGCTTTCCGGTGATCTACTACAGTACTACAGGTACGACAGTACTGTGCTACATCGGACTTCAAACCGGGCCAAAGGAAATGTTAGTCTGTCTAGTAGCATGGGACCTCCATGTACCCATCAAAACTCCTTCATCCACAAAATAAGAATGCAGCTCTCTCACATCTGTTCTGTCTCAAGAGAAGAGAAACATTTAGCAAGAGAAGGGTCAGCTTTCTGAGCAGTAATTACAGTAGCATTTCACGAGTAACGGGTAACTTCAATGCATCGGAACTAGTTACAGTTGTCTTTGGGTGTACCTCACTATGTGTTTTGCTGGGCCAGTCAGGAGTGTCAGAAGTTGGAGCCAGCAACTTCTCCCTGAAAAAGCTGAAGCAAAAACAGAGTCAGACAAGTACATTTCATCACCTTTCTTTTGTAACTCAACCCGAGTGACAACACTGGCAGAGGAAACTTCAGGGAAGTTCTGTGACAGGTCATCGGGGAGAGAATCAGTGTCTGGGTGATCTAACACATCTAACACTTCCAGCACAGAGTTCACGTGGCCTCCAGCTAGATAATAAAGTTAAAGGAAACTCCTTTAACTGACAAGGAGGGTCACACCCCTATTTTAAAGAAACCAGTGACCAAATCAGATTGTACATGGATACAGTGTAAACCCCATCTCAATACTGTACCTTGAACTAGGACACTAGAACCACAGGAAGACTTCTCAGACAGAGGCAGTACATCAGAGAGGATAATGGATTGTGAAGCTCCAGTATCTCGTAAGATCTGAACTGGACACTGATCCTTTTGATCCCCTGTTAAGGAAACTAAAACCTTAGAAATAAATGGTCTGAAACAAGGGTCGAGAACATCCTGATCAGAACCAGGTGCAATCTTTATCAAACCAACGCCTTTGGGTTGCCGAAGGCTCTGAGAGGACGGTTGCTGCTTACATTTCAACGCTAAGCATTCAGCAATAACATGACGAGACTTATGACAGTAGTAACATTCCCGCTCCTCTTTTGAATGTGGAGGTGACATTTTTGGTCGGGGGTGTGGGAATTCAGAATGGTTGGGGTCAACGTTTCTGAGAGAAGTCATGGGGGAAAGACTTTCTGCCTATAAGCTTCGGGGCCCAAGCTCATATGCACGAAGGATACTAGCCTTCACAGTATCATACAGTAAACTATCTTCTAGGGCAGACCTGGGCATTGTACGGCCGATTCTGACCGGCCCGCGAAAGATTACATGATAATTAAAAAAAATTAAAAAAAATTAAGAAATATTTTTGTTTGTTTTTTAGTTTTTTTTTATGTCAACGTTCACACGCACAATATACGCTTAGGAGACATGCTCAGAAGATGTTGGTTCTCTTTGGATCCACCTACATATGTGAACAGACATTCTCAGTCATGACGTTTACCAAGTCCAGGTACAGATCTTCTCACTGATGAACATCTGGCAGCTGTGCTTCGCATCTCCACCTCAGACATGCAACCTGACTTTGATGGACTTGTTAAAGCTCAACAGAGACTGGATTTCTCACACTGAATGAAAAAAAAGAACTGAAAAACACTAAAATGTGGAAATATAACAAGTGAAATGGGACACTTGATATTTTTTTTCTTTTTTTTGCACAGTTCTGAAAACATTAAATGTTTAATATAGGCATGTAAAGTAAAAAAGGCTACAAAACTGGGACACTTTTCTTTACACAGTTCAGTGACATGTCTTGTTTATTTTTGCTATAAGATGTGATGTCTTTAGAAAGCTAAGAAAATCCTTGTTTCAATAGTATATGAAACTCAAAATACTCTGTTATTAATGTTTCACATTTTGTTTATCATTTTGGAAATAAATTCTATTTGAATAAATTATATTTTTGAAAGCTAAGCTCACCTTTTAATTGCCAAATAATAACATACACTCTTACCAGGGGTCAAAACAATGCAATTTACTGCTTTTTATATATTTTCAGTTGCTCATTCGGCCCCCTGGGAAAAATAATTGCCCACCCCTGTTCTAGGGGAAGTGTTGAACAAACCTCTTGGGCTTTACAAGTCAATTTGCATTGAAGCTACAAAGGCCAGACCTCTTTTGGCCAGCGTAATGAAGCAGCAATACGCTCAAACACATTAAAGTAAGTATCGACTTTCGTCTCTCGGAACGGAGGCACCAAAGCAATATGTTTACTTATGTAGCAGGGTGGATTATCCCTGCTTTATGGGAGTGGTTGTACACGGCCTCCTGGTAGCGGGATGCAGTAGATTCTAATCTATCTGAACCCCCGTCTTTGGGCCCGGAACGTCGAACTGGAGGTCGGGCAGAAGGAGCGGATGGGGCCCAGGATTTACTAACCTGGGGGGTGGTACTCTGGTCCTCCTCGCCCTCCAGGGCGGTCAGCAGTAGCTCCCCACACACTCTCACTTCCCCCAGTACCTCCGTTAGCCCTCCTACACCTGGTGACTGCTAGTTGACTAATGATCTTGCGCTCCCCAAAGCAGTACCCTTCCTTTTTTTTTTTTTTTTTATCCACTTTTTCCTCCCATTTTTCTATATTTTTCTCCCATCCCAATTTCGTATCATCCAATTCAACCCTCCCCTGTCACGAACGCTGTTTCTTGCCTCCCACAAGCCGGCTGCAATGTGGACTAAGTCATACATAGCACAAGTCCCCTCCGGTACTTGAGGTAACAGCAGTCGCATCTTTTCACCTGCGCAGCTCGATCTCTCAGTGGCAAGGAGTAACGCGTGGGAGGCTCACGCTGCCCCGACACTTCCTGATTCTACTACGCAGGCGCACCAACCGACTTGTAGGAGTCGCTGTCCACAACGCCCGATCCCCACCCATCAGTTTCCCACCCCCTAATACGGCCAATGTGTATTAGTATGAACGACCAGCTAAACTGAAAGCAATGTGGAGCGCTGGGCTCGAACAGGCGAGCCCAGCGTCTCCGCATTTGTGGCGAGCGCCTTGCCCACTACACCACGTAGCCGCAGCAGTACCCTTCCTTAACAACCTGTAGAGACCTTTAACCATGTAATACGAATAGGGTGGAGAAGGGTTAAATAGTAATGCTGTTAGTCATATATTTACCCGGTCAACAAAGGTTAGAATAAGGGCTCAGTAACAGACACACACACCGTGCTCCCATCTACGTCTCCTTTATATAAGGCCTGGTCAAGTAGCAATTACAGAATTATATCTTCATGTGGTTCATATGCAATAGATTCACATTAGGCACCGGGTGCTCTCACTCACGATACAGGGGAACGTTATTCTCAAAATAGGCACCTTGTGCTCAGTACATTAATTCTACTGCCCCGCTTTGAGTAGGGGAAGACCCAGGCACATATTAAGGAGTTCAATGGGAAATTCAAGAACGTCACACAATTATTACAATCAAAAATAAATTACATGTGGGCCCACGTTACCAAATAAAAGACCCTAGCTAAAGCCGGCTTAAAATGGTTGGGGTACCCCTAGACGCTGCTGCTAGCGTTCGTTTCAAATGGATATTGTTTTGGCACACGAAGTACCGCTGTACTTAACCGAGATGGCGGGTCCACTCTCACCACCCCTCGTCCGGGTGACAAGATGGCCGTCGGGTGATCCCGCGAGAACAGCAGCGGGCTGGGGTAGGCAGCAGGGGCAGTGGCAGAGCTGGAGGAGCGTGCTGTGTTGTGGCGACCTCTGCTGGAAGAAGAGGTGTCCTCGGCTGCGTCGACGAGACGTCCACTGCGGGGCTGCTGACTGAGCTGGCGCGCGCTAATCTGTTTGCTACCTTAAACACAGCTAAACTGTGGGTCTTGGTGGACCCTCCTGCTGTCGCCTATACAGCCAACGCAAACGTGGCTATGTACACCACCTGTCTTCAGAGACGCTCGCCTTGGTGTATACTCAGAGTCACTATAGCCGTTAGCAGCAAGCTAATATACCGCTTCAACTTCTAGGATAACCCGTGTTATTTACTGAAGTTGGTTCTTCTTTTCGTTTCACTATTCACACACTTCTCTATCGCTTATATTTCTAGGATAACCCGTGTTATAGCAAGGTTACTTGTTATCTCCCGTTGCTCTTCAACGGGGCTCTTCGAGAGCACACGTCCGTTCACGTTCGAGTTCACTGTCGAAGAAGACTTCCTCCTGTTCCGCCCTCCAGGTAGCCTGTAGCTGTTCCGCAACCGTTCCTACTTCCGGGGTAGGCCTGATTGGCCCCGACAGGCATGTGACCCGCCGCGGCCACGCCCCGCGGCAGCCCCAGGAGCAAGCGCGCTACTGCTGGAGTTCGCTTCGCCTTTCACATCGCTGCCTGTACTTAACCTGTAGTAACAGGTTAATTCAGCACTTCTGAATAAATAGAAGAATATTCAGGATGCTACACTTATATAAAAAGTGTTTGATGAATAAGCTGTGGAGGAGGACATACCAGGGCCTGGTGGAGAAGTCAACAGCGTAGCAGAGTTGGATTCACTCTTTAGGGCTTCCAGCTCCAACTTCCACAGTCTGAGCTCTTTTTCCAGCTCAAGCTCCAAACTACGAATGCTAACAGCCCATTAATTTTCTGCCTCAAGCTTCATTCTACGAAGCTGATACTCCACCTCACATGCTTGTGCGGGAGCTTAGAGGACTGTATATAATTATCACCTTAGGGGGTGTGGTAGGATGCCTTAACTCTTAAACTAATTGTACCAAATACACAACTGAGTGAATAACTTAAAATGGAGTCACCTAAACTAGAAAGAGCGAGGAAACTGTTTGAAACATAATGCTTTTATATAAGCAAAAAGGGGAAAAAAGATACATACAAAATATTGTTATCACATTACACAAAGCCTAATTAAATACTATTACTAAATTTAGATGGGCGCCCAAATAGTTCTAATAAAGTGTTCTGGCCAAACGTTGCCGCGGTTACCACTGTGACAGAGGAACAATTCCCTCTGCAGGATGAGAGAGATGGAGGTGATGAGGAGTAGTAGAACGCTGCGTGTTGATGAGGGCGGGAAGACGCTGCCCGGTCCAATAGGCGCTACCAGTCTGCTCCTGCAGACCAGATGCTCCGCTGTGGTGGTCCGAGTGTCTCGCTCCGCTCCGTGGTGCTGCACGGCGCACGCCGACAGCTGCTGCAGACACGCTGGTCCCCTCTGTACCACAGGTTACTGCTATGGCTACTAGTTGTGTCCTTTACTCCTTTTACAGCGACACAGACCTTATCTAAATGTTCTCTGGTCTGTGTTATATATCGACTGATATGTCCAGTATAGAGCAGCTATCGAAGCATGAGCCGAAGCTACTTTAGGTATTAGCGCCGAGCTAGCTAGCTTCGGCTAACTGGTAACGATAGATGGGGAATACTATAGTCTGCTGTAATATGCTAATCCCAGACGTTTTACTAAACATCAAATTAGCTGGGTACTAAAACTCACTCTCTCTTGGTGGTATAATGTCCGCTTGGTAAGCCACTTTACATACTTGGTCACCGTCAAACTTATAACGTTAACGAGAGCAACGCTGTGTGTACGTCCGCTCTCTTGCGTGACCGGTCAAGTTCAACGTCAATAAGCTCATAGAGAGGAAGTGACGCAGATACGAGGGGACACTAAACCACCTCTGGCCCACTAGATGGCAGCACCGTCATATAACCTGAGATGCAATCAATAGGCAGCAGTGTAACATTATGTGGTAAATAATAACTTAACTCCCACATATTAACTTAAAGGGGGATTATTTTAGGTCTAATTTTACCTAATTGCAGACCCTTCAGCACAGCCGCCCCCTGATTTGCGGCGCTAATCAGTACTGAGGTCTGCTGAATGTCTAGTAGTCACTCAGGCTGGTCAGAGTCAGAGTACGGGGGTAGTCGGATCAGTCGAGCCACTGGTCTGTGGTATGTTCTTCCTCCGACCTCCACGATAGCAGAGCGGACTCTTCCGTCTTGCCCTTTTACCACACTCTTCACCCCTCCGGTGAGCCAGCGGGCTCGGGGAAGCGCCTGATCCACGATCATGACTGGGGTTCCTGGTTCTAGGTTGCCTCTTTCAGTGATCCACTTGCGGCGGCCTTGCAGCGATGGGAGATATTCGGTGGTGAACCTCTTCCAGAATTGGTCGGCTAAAGCCTGACTATACCTCCATTGTCTTCTGCCGATGATCTCGGTGGAGGCGTAGACCGCAAAGGGAAGGGCCGCGTCTCGCCGCCCCATCAAAAGGCTGTTGGGTGTTATGGGGTCGAGATCGGCCGCGTCGCTACTGACGTACCCCAGTGGCTTGGAATTCAGAATGGCTTCAATCTCCACCAGCACGGTGTTGAAGACCTCTGCCTTCGGAACCTGTCCTCTGAGCGCGGCTGCTAGAGCAGCCTTTACTGACTTGACCTCTCTCTCCCACGTTCCACCGAAGTGGGGTGCATTTGGAGGGTTGTAGGAGAAGGTGACCTGTTGGGAGGCCAGCTCGTCCCTCAACTCCTCACTCATCTGGTGGTAACTCTTGATGAGTTCAGCTTCTCCTCCCTTGAAATTCGTCCCGTGATCAGACCATAAGGTATGGGGTCGCCCTCTCCTTCCAGTAAATCGACGGAATGACTGGAGGAAGCTGTCTGTTGTCATTTCAGCCAGCACCTCGAGATGGACGGCTCTCGTGGTGAGGCACTTGAAGATGATTCCCCATCTCTTAGCAGTTGCTCTCCCGATCTCCGCCTTGATGGTGAAGGGCCCGAAGCAGTCCATGCCCGTGTTGTGGAAGGGCGCTTCTTGGAGACGGAGGCGGCAGGATGGGAGGTCAGCCATTCGTGGCATGATGGGTTGGGCTCTGAGCTTCTGGCAGTCTGTGCATGACCGTTGGTAACGCCGCACAGCCTCCCGGCCGCGAAGTATCCAGAACCTTCTCCTGAGCTCCGCGAAGAGCCGCTCCGCTCCAGGGTGATACAATTTGGTGTCATAGTGACGAATCACCAAGTTAGTCACCGGATGCTTCGAGGGGAGTAGGATGGGGTGTTTGCTGTCCTCAGTGAGGCCCTGAGCCCGTCGTAGGCGGCCTCCGACACGTATGAGGTCTTTCTCGTCCAGTTCGGGGGCCAGTAGCCTCAGCTTGCTGTCTCTTGGTAGCTCCATCTTCCGTCCCAAGCACGCCATCTCGATCTGGAAGACCTCCCGCTGCACCCTCTGCAGCAACATGATCTCAGCTGCGGCGTAGTCGTCGGCGCTGAGAGGGGTCGGGTCTCCGGGACCGGGGTTCCGGTGGTGGAAGGTACGTACTTGGAGCTCTTCTAGGGTCTGGCAATCCTCAACCTTGGGACCGTCAGTATTTGAAGGGTCTTGGAGTCCAGTGAGGCCGCAGAAGATGGACTTCTTAAGTTCCACCTCCACCTCTGCGTTCTCCAAGTTCGGAGGAGAAGGCCAGTCTTCTTCTGGCTTGCGTAGGTAGTCGGGTCCACGGTGGTAGAGGTTGGGACGTGCCAATTCCTCGAGGGTCGCACCTCTGGTGATCACGTCCGCCGGGTTAACATCTGTCGAAACGTATCGCCAGCAGCTGATCCCCACAAGCTCTTGGATCTCTGTCACCCTTGTTCCTACGAATACTTTATATCTGCACGAAGTCGACTGGATCCACTGGATGACTGTTGTGGAGTCAGACCACATCGACACCGCGTGAAGGGGGAGGTGCAGCTCTTCCTTCAGCATCTTTCCCAACTGGGCTCCACTTAGAGCTGCGCAGAGCTCCAGCCGGGGAATGGATTGCTGCTTCTTGGGTGCAACTCTTGAGCGTGCAAGAATGAAGGAGACGTGGACTGTGTCGTCGGGCTCCACCGCGCGCAGGTACGCTACTGCACCATATGCCTTCTCAGACGCGTCACAGAATACATGAAGGGAGAGCTGGCTGCCGGTCAGACTGACGCTCGAGGGAAAGTAGCTCCTGGGAAACTCGATCTGTTGGAGGGTGGGGAGCTCTTCTTCCCACTTCTTCCACTTCGCCCCGAGTGTCTCTGGTAGGGGGTCATCCCATCCCTTCGCCTCAGTCCACAGCTCGCTGACCAGAGCCTTGGCACGAGTCGTGTAGGGGTTGATGTAACCCAACGGGTCATATTGACTCGCCAGAGTACTGTAGATCGACCTCCTGGTTACGTAATGGCGAGTCTCGATTTTCTTTTGCCGGTAACACAGGGTGTCAGACTTGAAACGCCAGAGGAGACCCAGAGTCATTTCATGGGCGTCCTCACTTGACTGGGAGAGCCAGGTCTCGCTGCTGTCAGCCTTCGCTTCGTCTGGGAGGTCTCGGACGACCTCAGGGTTGTTGGTGGCCCACTGGCGGACCTCAAAGCCAGCGGTGGCCAGGAAGGTGCGTATGTCATGCACCAGCTTGTAGGCCTCTTCCGCGGTCTCCACGCTGTGGAGGCAGTTGTCCACATAGAAACTGTGGTGGACAGCATCGGAGACTCCGGGGGGTGCGGCGCCGTCGTCGACATGAAGCTGCAGGGCGTAGGTGGCGCAACACGGGCTGCAGGTCGTCCCGAAGGGCAGCACCTCCCACTGATAGATGGACGGTTCCGGGTCGTCTGGGTTTTCTCTCCACAAGAACCTCATGAGTGGCTTATCTTCGTCGAGCAGACACACCTGATGGAACATGCGTTTGATGTCGCCACTGATGGCGGTCTTCTGTCGTCGGAAGCGCACCATGACTCCGAGGAGAGGAGGGGTCAGAGTCGGACCGGGCAGGAGATAGCGGTTGAGGTTCTGCTGGCGCACTTGAAAGCTGCAATTAAAGACCACTCTGTTCTTTCCGTTGTGCTTAACGTTATGGTGTGGAAGGTACCATGACTCGGTACTCCTTTCCGCCTCCTCAGGCTTCAGCCTCCTGACTAGTCCAGACTCTATGAGCTTGCTCATTTCTGTGGCGTAGGCGGCAGCCGTCTCGGGGTCTCTGCTGAGTCTTCTTTCAGTGCTAAGCAGACACGGCTTCGCTACTCCTGGGGGAACCTTGAAGGTCGGCATGGGCTCTCTTCTCAAGAGCGGTGTGGCGTATCTGAGGACACCGCGCACGCAGACACGCTTGGTCTTGGCTTGGAGAAGATCCATCGCCGCCTTATCTTCTTTGGAGCGAGTGTGTATCTTCTCGTTTTTGTATGGAGCAATGTCCAGCTGCCATAACCTCTGAACATTCTCCAGCAATGCCTCGTCTTCATGCCCCGCTCCAATGAAGAGGCAGTGGGTCTGACGGGCGTTCAGATTTCTTAGACTGATGGGGCCCTGCAGGGTCCAGCCTAGCGGAGTCTCCAGGGCGACGGGACATCCGGGTGGACCCGGGATGATGTGCTTGGGTAAAGTGAGGTTCACATTATCGGAGCCGAGCAGGAGGGTGGGCTTCACCTCCATTGCAGCGTTGATCCCCAGATTACGGAGATGTGGGTACCTCTTCATGAGGGACTCCATCGGGTAGCCGTAACTGGAGAGGCACAACCCGGCAGCTGTGAATACGCGGCTCACTTTGAAGACTTCCTTCGGCCGTCCGGCCGGTGTGAGGGTGAGGGCCACACTTTCTCCTCGAATAGTGGTGCGCCCTGGTTGGATGGTGAGGAGATCCAACTCCTCTGCGTCGCCCACGAGTCCAAGGGCGATGGCAGCCTCACGCATCAGCAGCGTGCGCTCCGAGCCATCGTCAATAACCGCGTAGGTCTCCAGAGTCTTGTCGCGGTTCCGCAGGACCACCGGCACAATCTTCAACAGCACGCGGGGAGTGCTGCCTCTCACGGGGCCCACGTAGTAGTTGCGTAGCTCTCTAGAGGGCTCATCACGGACTTCCGCCACATAAGGCTTAGCCTTGTCGTCTCTATTGTTGAGGTCGTGGAGGGCCGTGAGGTGGATCTTCCCGCACCCGCTCTGTCTGCAGGGTCCCTTGAGGGTGCAGTCCTTTGCTCGGTGCTCACGGGCGCACTTCCAGCACCGCTTATTCTCTATTATCCACTGTTTCTTTTCCTCTGTAGTCTTCTCCTTGAACACGGGACAGTTGTCTAGCCAGTGGACCTCTGTGCAGCACTGGCATGGCGGCGGAGTCTTCTTCTCTCCTTTCTTCTGGGAGGAGAAGCCTCGTTGGCCTTTCGGGGGCCCTTGGTGCTCCTTTGATGTGGTTTCATGTACGGTGGTCAGCACCCTAACGGGCCGCCCCGTTCGGTCGGACTTGTCTCGTCCACTGCCTCTCGGCTCTTCCCGCTTGGGGAGGCGGATGTGCCTCATCTCCGACTTCAGGAACTCTGAGAGCTCCATCAGGGTAGACAGTGGCTGTTGGGGGTGGAGACGCTCGTGTTCCCGTCGGAACCTCTCTTCCCTTTCCTTTGGAAGCTTCCTGACGAAGCGTTCTACGTTGGAGCCTGCATAGAGCTCAGTGCGGCCGGCGGCTCCTTGGAACGTCAGGAGGCTCACCAGAGCCTGTACCTTCAAGGAGTATGCGTCCAGGGCGTGGTCGTCCTTTATGTCTGCCATTTCTCCCAGCTCGTGGATCTCCTCCACTATGTGGTCCCACGGGCGTCCCCAGCGCTCGTCCAGGGCCTGGATAGACGAAGTATAGGGGGTGGGGGAGTATGCGTTGGCAGTGCATATGAGCTTGGCCGCAGGCAGCCTACAGTGCATAGACAGCTCGATGAACTTCTGTTGCTCGCTGTGGTTGGCGGCGCCCAGGAGGAACTCCAGACACATCCTCATGTCATGGTACTGACTTCTAGAATTGTCTTTGAAGAATGGGATGGCGCTCCCTGGTGGGCGCTGTGGGAGCGGGTCGTACCTAGGGGCCGGTGCAGTTACGGGCCAATGTTGATGGGATCTGGAGGTTGCTCTGTGTGTGGCGGGTAGCCGCTCACATTGAGAGCGGGGTGGCACCTCTCCTGGTGCCGTATATTCCTCCTGCAGACGAGCCAGTCGCCTTTCCAGGTCTTCGGAGTCGGCCTTGTCCCTTCTTCGGGGTCGGGGATACGTAGCCGGGTGCTCCTCCCTTTCAGGCTGGCGGCGCTGGGGTGAGTTATTCCTAGTGGATGCTCTTGATGATTGCCTGGAGGCAGAGGCCGATTGCAGTTGGGCGGTAGCGAGCCGGGTGTACTCCAAGGCCTGGGCTGCCGCTCTATCGCGCTCCCGCTCCAGTGCTTCCGCGGCTCTTCTCTCTCTGTCGAGCGCATCTTGGCGTCGTTGAGCCTCTCTTGCGAGCGCATCTTCGCGTTGTTGTTGCATGCATTGGAACATGAATTCTGTTTGGCTTGTAACGCTCCCTCTGCTTTGTGCTCTGCTGGGGGGCCTACTAGTTCTGCGAGTGTCTAGGAAGAACTCTCCCGGTTGGAAGTGATTGAAGTCCTGCCTGCCGCGTAGCTCCACTCTGTCTGGGGGATTGATATCCTCTCCAGGTTGCGAGTCGTTTTCAGCTGAGTCACTCTCCTCTTCTTCTTCAGACTCATCTTGCTCATCATACTCATCTTGGTTGGCGGTATCCAGTGGCAAGAAGGTAGTTATGTCTTTACTACACGAGACTGCCTCCTGGTGTCTCTTCTTCTCTTCAGGCCGCTGGGGGGTGTCAGTCGGGTCTGACTCTGTTCTCAGAGTCTGATCTAACTGCGGTGTGGCAGCAGCACCCTCTACTAGCTGGGGTGTGCCTGCCGTCTGATCTAACTGTGGTGTGGCAGCAGCACCCTCTACTAACTGGGGTGTGCCTGCCGTCTGGGTTGTAAAGTCCCCTACTGTCCGGTCAGCTGATGTGTTTAGCATATGCTGATTGCTCTCCGAACTAGGGCTACTGGGTGTACCCAGGACACAGTCATCTAGTCGGGAGGGTAATCTACGCTCCCTAGGAGCACGTGTCTTCCCTTCAGGGAAGGGGGGGGGGGGGCCCTTTGAACCTACCTCGCTCTTTTGTGACATCCTATCTGGTTTAAATCCGGCTCGAAGTGACCAAATTGTGCGGGAGCTTAGAGGACTGTATATAATTATCACCTTAGGGGGTGTGGTAGGATGCCTTAACTCTTAAACTAATTGTACCAAATACACAACTGAGTGAATAACTTAAAATGGAGTCACCTAAACTAGAAAGAGCGAGGAAACTGTTTGAAACATAATGCTTTTATATAAGCAAAAAGGGGAAAAAAGATACATACAAAATATTGTTATCACATTACACAAAGCCTAATTAAATACTATTACTAAATTTAGATGGGCGCCCAAATAGTTCTAATAAAGTGTTCTGGCCAAACGTTGCCGCGGTTACCACTGTGACAGAGGAACAATTCCCTCTGCAGGATGAGAGAGATGGAGGTGATGAGGAGTAGTAGAACGCTGCGTGTTGATGAGGGCGGGAAGACGCTGCCCGGTCCAATAGGCGCTACCAGTCTGCTCCTGCAGACCAGATGCTCCGCTGTGGTGGTCCGAGTGTCTCGCTCCGCTCCGTGGTGCTGCACGGCGCACGCCGACAGCTGCTGCAGACATGCTGGTCCCCTCTGTACCACAGGTTACTGCTATGGCTACTAGTTGTGTCCTTTACTCCTTTTACAGCGACACAGACCTTATCTAAATGTTCTCTGGTCTGTGTTATATATCGACTGATATGTCCAGTATAGAGCAGCTATCGAAGCATGAGCCGAAGCTACTTTAGGTATTAGCGCCGAGCTAGCTAGCTTCGGCTAACTGGTAACGATAGATGGGGAATACTATAGTCTGCTGTAATATGCTAATCCCAGACGTTTTACTAAACATCAAATTAGCTGGGTACTAAAACTCACTCTCTCTTGGTGGTATAATGTCCGCTTGGTAAGCCACTTTACATACTTGGTCACCGTCAAACTTATAACGTTAACGAGAGCAACGCTGTGTGTACGTCCGCTCTCTTGCGTGACCGGTCAAGTTCAACGTCAATAAGCTCATAGAGAGGAAGTGACGCAGATACGAGGGGACACTAAACCACCTCTGGCCCACTAGATGGCAGCACCGTCATATAACCTGAGATGCAATCAATAGGCAGCAGTGTAACATTATGTGGTAAATAATAACTTAACTCCCACATATTAACTTAAAGGGGGATTATTTTAGGTCTAATTTTACCTAATTGCAGACCCTTCAGCACATGCTTGTGCCTTCTCCTGAGCCTCCATCTGGAGACGTGCTAGTCGAACTTTCACATGGGCACCTTCTCGAGACCCATTCGACACGGGAGAGGACAAATCAAAGAGTGTGTGACTTTCACACCTGCCTTCTCAGCACTTTCAACAGGAGCTTGAACAACATCATGCTCCTCAGACACAGAAGGCTGTACATCAGTAGGTTTACTAGGAGAACTTGCATAGGTGTCAGAGACGGGCAAAAAAAGGCACCCCCTGCTGGAAATGTGTTGCTATCTCTGTTATCCCGCCCGACATACCACAACGCGCTTCGGGCAGTCCTTTGTGCCGGTGGCAATCAGGCTCCACAACCAGGCAGGGCCAGAACGGGCTAACTGCCGTGGAATGGAGGAGCTGATTTGTAACTAATGAATTAATTAACATCATGATTGGACTTGTTTCTTTTTCTTTTCTTCAATTCAACACTTTTTGCTCTATTTTAGCCCTATTTTAGCTCTTTTTAGCCCTACGTAAATAAGTGTTATGTATGAACCGTTTTATTAACTGTTTTTAAATGGCCGTTAATGCTGTGATGGACATCTGAATCTCCCCTCTGGGATAAATAAAGGTTTTCAATCAATCAAATAAGTCTGCCTTACGGCAGCTATCCAGCTCTCCCCAAGTAGGATTGCTCAAAAACTCCCCCAAATCAAATATACTCTATGCCATTTTTGCACAAATTACAACTTACTCGAGTTTAGCCAAACACCAGTTCACCAAACCCATCAACCAATGATGAACACGAGGAGAAAATATCCCCCTGAGTTCTAAGGGTAAAAGGGCTGTAACATAAATATTGGTTGACAGAAAGGGTGACCAGGTTTGTAACAAAAAGGATATTTATGAACACAAAAGGAAGCACAGGGTGAAACTCAAGGGTGAGCCAAGGCCAAAACAACACGACTAACCTAAAGGAAAATATATTCCTACACATTATCTGAAAAAAAAAAAATAAAAAAAAAAATTATATATATATATATATATATATATATATATATCTAACCCTAACTAACCTTACCGTCATGCTTGTCCTAATAAACTAACCTGTAGCACTCAACGCCTTGATGAACATTGTTACTCAGCTGATAGAGTTGTGCCCTTCCTGATGACTTGTCATACAGTCAAAAGCGTCAGCTAAATGACTAAATGTAAATGTAATGTATACATTCAGTAACCTAAACCTTTCAGTGTTTCCCCTAGGATTGTTTTCAAGGGGGGGTGGTAGGCCGCCCGAAACGACTTGTGTTGTTGCGGGGCGGTTGTTAGTATCGGTGCATTTCTCTACACTGAGCTGAAATTAAACAATTGCACATAAATTATATTTACAACACATACATTTACTTATTTACAATTATACATACAGTAGTGACAACACACATATTATGAACTATTTACAATACAGGGAGGCACATACAACACTCATAACTATTCACAACCAGTGTCAGAGCGGGCGCACTCAAGTTGTTCGGAAATTCTGAGGGCTCAGAGTGCACACTGGACGCTCTGACCGAAGAGTCAGTTTATCGGAGCGGAGCAGATTTTCAGAGTGAATTTATTAACTCACTGTTGAAGTCAGAGGTTCTGTGTAGGATTGTTAGTAACTGTCTAACTGTATATATAACTGTTTCCACCAGTAACTGTCTAACTGCATATATAACTGTTTCCACTAGAGGGTGCTCTAGGCGGAGCCACTCAGGAACACCACCAGGTGGCGAGTATAAATAGAGATGTCTCCCCCCATTCTTTCTCTTTCCCCCAGCCTCTCAGTGAGAGGAGAACTGTAGAACTGCTGCTCTGCCATGTGAATAATAAACCACGCCAGTTAAGGCTCAAGATAGAAACCATGCCTCTTGACCACATTATTGTCGCCCTATAGCCAGATTCTGTCAACGGGTTATGGGCCCAGATAACGCCGGGGCGAAATAATAAGGGTAGCAAGCTTAGATGCTGTGAACATGGCTCTGCATTATGTCTTGGAACACCTGGACACTGCAGGGACCTACGCCAGGATTCTGTTGCTGGACTTCAGCTTGGCCTTCAACACCATACTCCCGCACATCCTGGAGCACCAGATGTCCCTGCTGCAGGTGCCGGACTCTTACCTGCAGGTGGATCACGGACTTCCTGACTAACAGGTCACAGCGGGTGAAGTTGGGAATCAACATCTCCGATCCCAAGTCCATCAGCACTGGCTCCCCACAGGGCTGTGTTCTGTCCCCACTACTATTCTCCCTGTTCACCAACAGCTGCGTCTCTCTGCACCCCTCGGTCAAACTCCTGAAGTTTGCGGACAACACCACCCTGGTGGGTCTCATATCCAGGGGGGACGAGTCCGCCTACAGGAGAGAGATCGAGAGGCTGCTGAGCTGGTGCAGCTGCAACAACCTGGACCTCAACGCCCAGAAAACAGTGGAGATGGTAGTGGACTTCAGGCGGAAGGCAGCCCCCCCCCACCCCGATCATTCTGGGGGAGGGCACCCCGGTGGCCTCCTGTGGAGTCCTGCCTCTTCCTCGGCATGACACTCTCCCGGGACCTGAAATGGGAGCTGAACACCATCGCTCTCAATAAAAAGGCCCGGAAGAGGATGTATTTCCTACGTCAGCTGAGGAAGTTCAGGCTGCCGAGGACCATGATGGTCCAGTTTTACACCGCCATCATCCAGTCCATCCTCACCCTCTCCATCATCACCTGGTTCCCTGCAGCCACGGTCAGAGACAAGGCCAAGCTGCAGCGGGTGATACGCTCGGCGGAGAGGGTGATCGGCTGCCCCCTTCCCTCCCTCGAGTCCCTACACTCCACCAGGGCCTTGAGGAGGGCGAGGAAGATCATGGCAGACCCCGCCCACCCGGGTTACAACCTCTTCAACATGCTCCCCCACGGCAGGCGGCTACGGCTGCCCAAGACACTAAAGTCCTGCCACAGACTGAGTTTCTTCCCTCTGCAGCTCGCCTGGTAAACAAGTCAGGTGTCCCCCCTCTCCCCCCCCCCCCCCCCCCCCCCCCCACCCCCCTCGATGGCGAGCTGCTAGGGCTGGACTTCTGGACTTGAACTTTGTGTTGCACTGTATCCATGTCCCCAACCACCGCACTTTCACAGTCTTATTGTTGTCTCACTGTTCTGTCCTGTCTTGCACTTTACTTAAAATTATTTATTTACTGTTGTATTGTTCTTAATTGTGAAAAAAGTATGCACTGTAATGTCAAATCACGTTCCATTTTGTACCTGTATAAAATGGCGAATAAAGTAATCTGAATCTAAAGTATAGGCTAGGTGAGCGCCGGGAGCACCGCGTGGCTAGACGCTAGGCCAACAAGAGCTAAAGCTACGCCTACCACCAACGAAGAGGATGGAAAACAAGGGAAGGGGCAAATGGCCCTCATTCAATGGAAAAGCAGAGGACTACGAGCTCTGGGAAGAGCGCATGCTATGCTGCATGCACGGTGCGGGACTGAAGGAGACGATCCTGGCAGCCCCCACGGGAGAACCGACGGCGGAAGAGCAAGCCCTGGAGGACCAGCATAACGCAGACGCGTACTGTGAGTTAGCGCCGCTGCTCGACGACACCAGCTTGGGGCTGATATTCCGCGACACTAAAGACAAAGGCCGATGTTGTGAAGGGCCAGATTAAAGCTGAGAATCTACATTTATTGTTTTATATACCTTGTATATTATTTATATATACACGTTATATCCCTTTAAGCCTGCGTGTAAATCCTAGTAATATTCACTTTCCTTATTGGATAATGCCCCCGACGACGGCGCCAGGGCAGTCTCGCACTCAGCCAGGTTCAAGGACGAGTCTGGGCAAGTCGGAACATGCCCTTGGCAGCGCATTGATTCCGGGCAATGAATGAATGAATGAATGAAAACTTTATTAACAGATTGCAGAATGGGTACAGTGCAGTACAGCTCAATACATACAATTGTTAAGGGGATGCAGACCAGAGAAAGACTTTCGTCTTGTTTCCACCAGGGTCCCCCATTTCCAATTCATCGTAACATATATGACATACATGACATACAGATAGACAGTACTGCTACATCTATACTTTTATGACATACCAGATTTGCAATTACAGTACTGTATTTGTGATACAAAAAGAGTCCAGAAAGAAAGAGTATATACATTAGGCGTAGAAACTGTACATTGGATTGGGTAGGTGGGGGTGGGACTGTACATTGGAGGTGGTTGGGGGGGGGGGGGGGGGGGGGGGGTAGGAGTGGGGGGGGGGGGGGGGTGTTGGGTAGGAGTGGGGGGGGGGGGGGGTTGGGTAGGAGGGGGGTGGGTGGGGGACACTGTATAACTGTACAAACAACACTGTACATTGGATTATGGGACTGTACATTGGACTGTACATTGGAGGTGGTTGGGTGGGGGGGGGGGGTGGGTAGGAGGGGTGGGTGGGGGACACTGTACAACTGTACAAACAACACTGTACATTGGATTATTGACAAGACCATACTTGGTAATTTACTGTACATTGGCGGGGGTTGTGTTCGGACATTTACAGGGGCCAGTTTCGAGTTGCAGTCTCCCTTAGGTGTTTTTTGAGAGTGTTTTTGAAAGTGGGTAGTGATTCACATTCCTTTACAGCTTTGGGTAGGGCGTTCCACATTGATGTGGCATAATTGCGAAACGTGTTTAGTCCCTTGTTTGAGCCGAATCTGGGTTTAACATGATTTGTGGAGCTCCCTCTGGTGTTGTGATCGTGGTATTCACTGACCTTTGGGAAGTATTTAGTCATTGTA